>NC_081843.1:16157417-16806650 GCF_963259705.1 Myotis daubentonii | reverse complement strand
CTGGATTCCAGCCTCAGTTTCCTTATCTGTAAAATGGGCTTGGACTCACTAGACAGAGGCAAAGAGGCGAGTACTAGAAATGGTTCGCTGAATGCCAGGCCCATGTTGAGCTCCTCCCTGGCATTACTCCATAGCAGTCCTGGGAGAGCTCCTGGCTCTCACCTTCAGTTCTACAAATGAGGAAACTGAACTTGCCCAACATCAGAGTCATTAAGTGGCAGTGTCAGGACTGGCAACCAGGTTTGTCTGGCTCCGGAACTTGTTCACCTTCCACCATGCCCTGTTGCTGGCCCAGTGGTAACAGTACCTATACTCAGAGCTGCCTATCCTGTGCCGGGTACTTTGCCCACATTAATTCATGTTTATGATGCTAGACATCGACTGCAGGCCCCCTACTGGAAATGGAGACAGTCAACTCTTGCTTCATGGTTGACACTCAGGCACTGAGAGACACTGGCTCGAGGAGCCATTCTTTTTTGTTGTTGTTAATCCTCACCTGAGAATATTTTTCCATCGATTTTTAGAGACAGTGGAAGGGAGAGGGAGAGACAGAAACAACGATGTGAGAGAAACACATCAATTGGTTGGCACCCTGACCAGGGCCGGGGAGCCCGCAACCAAGGCATGTGTCCTTTACCAGAATCAAACCCAGGACCCTTCAGTCAGTCCGTGGGCCCACATCTATCCACTGAACCAAACCGGCTAGGGCAGGCCATTTTTTTAAATACATTTTTATTGATTTTTTACAGAGAGGAAGAGAGAGGGATAGAGAGTTAGAAGCATCGATGAATGAGAAACATCGATCAGCTGCCTCCTGCACACTCCCTTACTGGGGATGTGCCTGCAACCAAGGTACATGCCCTTGACTGGAATCGAACCTGGGACCTTTCAGTCTGCAGGCCGACGCTCTATCCACCGAGCCAAACCGGTTTGGGCAGGCCATTCTTAATAAGAGCAGAAATTTCCTGGCAACACCAGGGTTTGGAAAAAATGGTGGAGACTGAATGATCTCTGTAAGGCAGAAGAAAGGCCAGTGGACAGGTGACTTCAGCCAGGGCTGACGCACCCACTGGAGGGGGACACGGAGTCCCCTTTCAGCCAGTGGATCAAGCTCCCCACTCTAGCAGGGCTGGAATCCCTCCTCCACATATACCAGCTTCCCCTGTCCCTCACAACTCCCCATCCTCCTCCCACTCGCCAAAGTCAACCCCTGGAAGGGTTGAGGGATCCAGGAAAAGCACCGCAGAGAAAGCACTGCAAGTCTCTACTCCCCCCTTCTGGGGGAGGGGAGGGCACCCGCCCCAGTGTGAGACAGTCCCTCCCCCCATTTCCATCCAATTCTGCGGACTAGGCCCTGGGCAGGGACGGGCTCGAGAACCAAACACATCCAGACCACCCCCGAGCCCACTGGATCCCTCGGTCACCATCTGGTCCCCACGCCGCCACAGCCAGTGATTCTAATGTGGATAACGGATCAGCTCTATTAAAACCCTTCAGTGGCCTTTAACCCACCGCTTGTATGTTTCCTGAGAGCACTTCCCACACTTGCAACTCACTTGTCCTTGGGGTTTCTGACACGCGCCCCCACCCCAGCCCCGCCACCAGCGGACGCCTCTTGGGTTTGCTCTCTCTCTCTCTCTCTCTCTCTGTACCCGGGTCACGTCGGAGCCCGGGACAGAGTCAGGGCCCAACAAGTGAAACTGGCCTAGGAAGCGAGGACCCGGGGCAAGGTCATTTGGAGCGGTGACCGAGCCACTCGTCCTCCCGGGGCTTCTCGACTCCCGGTCCCGGCTCGGTTCCGAGCTTGCCGCCCCCCTGGCCCAACCCAGGACCCGGGACGGTAGAACCCAGAGGTCAACCGGAAGCGGCGCGTGCAGGGCTGTAAACACTTCTCGCAGCGCCCCACCCCAGCGCTCTTCAGCCCCGCCCCCGCCCGCCACGTGACACATAGGTCCGCTCAGCCTCAGGGCCCGCCCCAAACGCCACCGCATTGGGCGGCCAGCTTTGTTTACCTTATATGGCCAGGTCCTAACACCCTGCGGTCGCCCATTGGCAGAGACGGAGCCTCACTCACTGGACGTCACTCGGGACCGTATGTTGCAAATAAACTGGAGCATTCTGGGTATAGGAGTTCGGGGCCTTCTCCGGAACTGGCTCCGCGCGGTCCTGGCGCCTGCAGGTTAAGGCGAGATTTCCGGCAAAGAGCACCAGATTTTGCGTGGGAAAGTGGGAGCGTCGCAGGGAAGGAACCCCGAGGCAACAAAGACTGCCGGCCTCGCCGGCCATCCAGGGGGCCATTCCTACCTAACCCCAGAAGTTGCTCGAGCCTACTGTGTACCTGGCCGAGCGCCAGGCCAGGGAGGGACCCGCTTCCCAAGTGCGCGATGCGCTCGGGGTGTTGGGGAGACTTGGAAGGCTTCCTGGAGGCGGTGATTTTGAGCAGAGTTTTAAAGGGCAAGTTTATTTATTCTCTGAAGGAATATAGGCGCCTACTATTTGCCAGATCTCTGGGGCCTCGCGGCTTAGTGCTGCTGATTTGTGCCAAAACTGCTAGGACCCTCTCCCTCAAAGGGTGCGCCCACTCACCAGAGGGATGCCAACCACACCCGGGCTCGCCAGGGTCTTGACAAAGACCTCTGTGGCCTCCGCTGCCGACCCCCGTTAGTGCCAGGGCAGGGGCACGGATACCCAGCTCTCGTCACGGCCCGCCTCTGCACACAGTAGGTGCCCAGCATCGGACAGTTCGGCCCACAGCCCCCGATGGAGCGCGGGCGGGCGCGGGCGGACTACATCTCCCAGCATGCCCCCCGCAGCCCCGGAGCCAGGCGAGGCTCGGTGAGTCAGAGCCGCACAGTAAATATTTGTATTAGCCGGAGCCGGCTCGCTAATGGTGGACGCGTGAAGCGGAGGAGCGGGCAGCGCGGCGGTGGTGGCGCCATGTCCGTGAACATGGATGAGCTTAAGCACCAGGTCATGATCAATCAGTTCGTGCTGACGGCCGGCTGTGCGGCCGACCAGGCGAAGCAGCTGCTGCAGGCGGCCCACTGGCAGTTCGAGGTGCGCGGCCGAGCGCCGGGGAGCCGGGGACCGGGGTCGGGGTCCGGTCCCGCGGAGCGTGTGCGGTGTGGACACGTGCGGTGCGCGCTCCGCCGGGGCCGGGGTGCGAGGGGGCGTGCTCTGGGCCCGCTGTCCGGCGATCGCGCGCCCGGGTCCGAGTCCCCGCGCGCTCACGCGGCGGGCTGGTCTGGCCTGGCGGCGCGGCCGAGTCTACGCGGCCCCCGGAAACGCCTCCCGCGCGGGGTGAGCGGGAGGGGCGGCTCGCTCCCTCCGGGGCCCCGAATCTCGGACCCTAAGTTCCTGGGCGGTGAGGATGCGGGGACCCCCCACTTTTGTTCCGGTTAAGGCCAGGGCGGGGCGGCACTGGGGCCGGGACACAGACAGTGGGGCGGGCGGCCGGAAGGAGGACGCCCCAGGCCTGGGTCGAGCGGGACACGCTCTACCCGCCTTCAGTCCCCCCTCCCCGAGCCTCGGGGTTGGGTCTGAGGAGCCCTGGGGCCCACGGGCGGAGTCGCCCCGCGTGTGTGGGTCTGCGTGCCTGGTGGGCAGCCCAGAGGCGCGTGTGCCAACGTCCATGTGCATTTGTATTTACGCACGCGCCACGCTGCGTGTGGGCATGTTGGCGAGTGTAAACACGCAGTTCACCTGGGGCGCGGGTGCGGGGTGTGTGCTCCGTGCGCATACACGTCGCCGTGTTACAGCTAATGGCCATGCGTGTACACCGAGTGTACGGTGCTGTCTTGGGGCCCTCCTGTGTTGGCAGGGGACTCCACCTGCAGAGTGCAGGCGAGATGTGCGGTTCAGTAGCTTCAGTCCTCACCGGCCCCCCGCCCCAGGCCTCCCTGACCCATAGAGCGCTAGTGCCCAGGCTTGTGCTACCAAGAAGCTACTTTCCTAACTCAGCTGCCCCAGAAATAATTCGAGGTAGTATCTAGGGATGAGGCCAGAGCCACTTGAGCCCCATTCCTCACGGGTGTAAGGGCCCCAGCCTCAGGCAGTTGTACTCTGTGCCCAGCAGGGACGCAAGAGCCTAGTTCCCCATGGGGAGCCAGCCCCGGAAAGGCGTTTGGGCTTGCAGGAAGGACCAGGAGCCAAGGGAGCTTCCTGGGGGTTGGGAGGGATCGGTCTGGAGGGGCAGTGGCCTATCCACCCAAAGGACCCTTGCTTCCTGCCAGAGATCTGATGACTGTGCGGCCCTCACTCCAGAAGATGCTCTCTCTCTGGGAAGGTCATTTCCCCTCTCTGGCCTCAGGTTTTTCCTTTGTAACTTGGGCGTGCAAGTTGACCTCTAAGGGGTGAATAGCCCCCCACCCTCAGGGCTGGCAGCCACACCCTGCAAGAAGCTCCCTAATCAGCGCGCTTGTCTCTGGGGCTGGATGTAGCAAAACTTGCAAAACCACATTCATGGCAGTTTGCTTGAGTCCCACATCTGCATACATGGCTCCCTTCCTGCCTGGGGCTGGGCAGGCAGGTGTCCAGTGGGCAGGCACTCTCAGTCCAGCCCACAGAGTCTGGCAATAGCGTAGTGGTCACTCAGGCAGTGTAGGTTGTTGTTGATAGATCACAGGAATTGAAAATGTGGTTTTGAGGATTGAAATTGGGGGGGCGGGGGGGGGGGGGACTCTGATCCCAGGCAGGGGCAAGAGCAGCTTACACACTGGGCCCTCTGATGGCCCCCCAGGGGTAGGACCCCAGTGCCTGGGGTTCCCTGAGCCTCAGTTTCACCATCTGTAAAACCACGATATGAATACAGGAAGGTTCACTTAAAGTGAAATGGGTTATGAACCCCCAACCAAACCTTAGGTCTCAGGGTGGGAGTGAATGAGAGGTTCTTTATGGCGAACCCCCTCTGCCTTCTATGGAAGCTGTCTTTTTGGGTCACATTCTCTGTGATTCAGGTGTTAATGGGGACAGAGGCTGCAGGGGGAGGAGGAACTTCTGTTTCCTTAAAGGGTGGGGCAGATGTTTCTCCTTGAAATTCTCACAGGCAGTGGCCTTTGGAGCTACTGTTAGGAGAAGAATGGTTTGGGTGTGTCCCTGGGGCTCCATGGGTGGGGCTGGGGGTCATGAGGAGGTGCTTAGAGACTAGTACTTGCCTTCCCCTAGCTCCCACACCCTATTTGGTGACACAGGTGGGGTTTTTCAGCAGGAAGTGCCCAGAATAATCATTTGATTTTACTTTAAGAAAACTACAAAAACCCCAGGGAAACCCTTGGGAGCCAGGTTGGGTTTCTGGGTATGTTAGGGGAGGGGATGGGCAGTGCGGAGCTGTGAGGAGGCCAGTCTGAGGGGTGGTGATGGGAAGAATGAGAATGGCAGGGGCTGCTTAGAGCTGGGCCTGGGCCTTGGCAGAGCCTGCCAGACCCTTCACACACTTGACGGGTTCCCTCACCAAGCACTTTCGCAAGAGCAGCTGGTTTCCTTATTTTCTTTGACGCCCTCCTGCAGGGGCTGAGCCAGGACACACCAAATGCCAGCACCTCCCTGGGGGCTCTTAGAGGCCAACACTGGAGCCCCCTCACTCCAGTCCCCAGGGCCTCCAGATGAGCTGGTCTGACCCAGGCCAGCTCTCATCCCCCTTTCCTCACAGTCCTGGGTGTAAACCCCACCTCTGCCATCCTCCTGCTCTGTCACCTTGAGAACATTCTGCTGGAGACTCAGGTGAGCGGGGCAGGGAGTGCAAACCAAGACCATCCTACTTAATTCTGGGTCTCCCAGCTGGAACCACAGATCTTAGGAGGTCACTGTTGCAAGGGAGGGAACTTGGAAGCCACCTAGTTCAGTCTCTTTGTGGAAAAAAACTGAGGCCCAGACAAGGGTGGAGTTCCTTGGTCAGCCAAGGAGAGGGACAGATGGATCACAGACTTGACATCTAGGGGCCTTGGCTCAGAGATGAGGAAACAGGCTCAGAGAAGAGTAGGGGCTTACCACCCATGGAGTTGGTGATAGTTGGGCTGAGGTCTCTGGGAGGCCTCTCCCCGTCAGACTGACCAGGGTGCTACCTGCCACCCAAGTCACAGTGCTGACACCAGGTATGTGCAAATTGGAGACATCTGGTGCCCAGGTGGCAGACATTCATGAGGGTCTTCACCACCCACCATACCTACCCAGGGGTCCCAGGTACCTCCTTGGGAGGTGGTAAGGCTCAAGTGGTGACAGGCCCAAGGTGGCATCAAGTCCCAGAGAGCCTGGGAAGGAAGGAGGTAGCAGCAGGGTCGGGCAGGGGTCTGAGAGTTAAGCTTGGGCTTTTCTTCCCACAGACCGCCCTCAGCGCCTTTTTCCAGGAGACCAACATTCCCTACAACCACCACCACCAGATGGTAAGTGTCCCCAATGGCCTCAGGGGCAGCTATGGCAAGGGTTTCCAGTTTAAGCTGCAGTGGCTCTTGGCCATGGAGGGGCCACCAACAGGTGTAGCAGGCCAGCCCATTTCAGCACCGCACCTTTCCTTTGTGAGCCCCTGACTGGTGGACTGGGGGGCAAGGAGCATGTGTGTCCAGCTAGGAGCCATTGGGAGATTGGGGCCTCCCAGAAAGAGTGCTCACCCCTCCCTCTCTGCTCTCCTCCCCACAGATGTGCACTCCCGCCAACACCCCTGCAACGCCTCCCAACTTCCCAGATGCCCTCACCATGTTCTCCCGTCTCAAGGCCTCTGAGAGCTTCCACGGTGGCGGCAGCGGCAGCCCAATGGCTGCCACGGCCACATCACCCCCGCCGCACTTGCCCCACGGTGCCACCGGCAGCTTTGCAGCGCCCAGCTGGCCAATGGTGGCTTCACCCCCAGGGGGACCACAACACCACCAGCCACAGCAGCCGCCCCTGTGGACTCCGGCACCCCCTTCCCCGGCGTCAGACTGGCCACCGCTGGCCCCCCAACAAGCTGCCTCAGAACCAAGGGCCCACCCTGCCATGGAGGCTGAGAGATAAGGGAGGCCCCTCCCCCCTCCCGGAGGCCAGGACCCCGTGGGGCGGGGGAGAAGACATCTCCACTGGCCCCCTTTACCCTCTGTCTGCACCCCCATTCCCTGGAGCCCTGGAGGGGAGAGACTGGACCCCCTGTGCCAGCACACAGGCTGCCTGCAAGTATGCAGAAGTGCAGGCACGCAGCACCCAGCTTGCATGGATTTGGTTCAGATCATCTGGGTGCTGGTGGACAGAACTTCAGAGACCAAACAGTCTTTCCCAGAGGACTCACCCCACCTCAGGAGGCTGCGGAGACTTGCCTGGCTCCTACCGGAGACTTGCGCTCCTACCGTGGAGCTCCTTGGGGCAGGCAGGCCTAGATCCCCACCCTCGGGAATGCAGAGCCTTCTCCGCATGTGTGCGTGTGGCTGTGTCTGTGTATTTATACGTATGTTACTCAAGAAGCAACCTAGTTTATGGGCAGCTGGACTTTGCATGTTAGAGTGAGCCCTGAGTCCCTTGCCCGCGGCCCCCTCCCCAGGGCCCTCTTCTCTCCCCCAACTCAGTAGCCAGCCTTCCTGTTCCCTGCAGAGAAAAGGATTGTGGGAAACTCCAGGACTCTTCCCACCCACCCCCCAGTGCCTGCCTGCTGGGACTGCCTGCATGACTTGCCCAGAGCCCGGGGGTACCCCATACCCATTTCCTTTCCCCCTTTTAACAAAGGAGAAGAAAGAGTTCCAAACCACCACCAGGCTCTGTGGTCTTGCCTCTTATCCTAAGCTTTGCTGCCAGCTGGCTCTTTGTGGGGAGGGCACAGCCAGCCAGAACAGAGGGCTACCCTCCAGTCCCGCACTGCTCCTGTGTGTTGCTGTCTTTTCATCCACAACATGCTCTGGAATCTTCCCCCCTACCTAAGGCTTTTCCCATGAAGTTAGTTTCTGGCCTGTGTTCCCAGAATCCCAGCCTCTGCCCACCCTTCCCCCTTCCTGGCTAGAGGGATCCAGACCTCCAAGGCTAACAACTGCCTTCCGGTCTGCTGGAGTTTCACATAAAGACCTTTCTTCCTGTCTCCAGGCCCCAGTGGCTCACTGTGGGCTGGACCCTCAAGCCCAACCTCCAGCAAACTTGCTGGGTGGGGCAGGGCCTTCCCCTGGGGAGGCGCCGGCCACAATGCCTGTAGTCAGGCTTAAATACAGAGCCAGTGAGGGCTAGGGACAGGACCAGGCGGGGGCAGAGTCCAATCAGTGCTCAAACCATTGGTCAGTAAGGAGACAGGCCGCTCGGGGGCGACAGGCAGTGGATCTGGGCTGCTTCTGAACTGGACTGGGGCAGGTACCTATTCTAGCCCCAAGAAAAAGCCAGATGCTCCACACTGCCCTGGGCTACCCACACTGCGGGGAGGGTGCCTGGGGCCCTCTGCAGTTCCTCACCAGCAGACAGCACTCCCTAATCGGGGAGCAGCCCAGTGCCCAGTCTGTCTGGGCACTGCAGCCCTACGTGGGTTGCGCCTGGTGGGAGTTTCTTCTGTTTCGGAAGGCCTCTGCCTGACAGGCTTTCCACTCACCAGCATCAGTCCTCCCGTTCCCAGGGACAGGGCTGTGCTTCCCAATGAGGATGCCACGGCCCAGCTCTGTCTCCGCCCGCTTGTCCTGGACAGGCTCTTGACGAAGCCCGCCTGGGATGACTCTTTACTCTCATTGTCACTGAAGACCGACCTCTGGGCCCCTACTTGAGCTGTTGCTTACATCCCGAGTGTGTCCTCACCTCGAAACCCACTTTCCAACAGCCTCTCGGTTCCAGAGAGGACACAGCTCTGCCTGAGCAGCAGCTTCTTTTGGATGGAAGGAAATTCTCAGGAAATTGTCACATCCCCTCTTCAAGTGGTAGGAAAATGATTTGTAGAGGCAAGCATTTCTGGGTTATCAGCTGTGTGGGGTGAGCAAGCCTGGGCTCTCCCAGCAAGCTAATTACTGGGGTGGCTGTATGTTATGGAACAATAGGAAATAGTGCACCATCTAGAATTTGCCATCCTGGAGGATGCAGGGCTCGACCCCAGGCAGGCCCTTGTGTGGTCTGTACTTGAACCATATCCTCACTGCTCAAAGTGGTCCTCAGACTAGCAGCGTCACCTGGGGCTTGTTAGGGATCGGACCTCAGGGCCCAGTTGGAGAAATGTCCCCGGTAAGTGCTGGTCTGTTGGAGGTGAGGCCCATTTTTGTTTCTGGGGGCCATGTGGGCTGAGCCTGGAGGTCCCAGGGGGTCACATTAGGCTAGAAGGGATTTGAGGTTCCTGTAGACATTGGTGCTGGATCACTACCACGTGGGCATCCTGTGCACTGGGAGGTCAGCCAGCACCCTAGTCCCTACCCAGTAGATGCAGGTGTGACAACCAAACTGTCTATAGATACGGCAAAATGTCCCCTTTTCCTCACGGAGAGTCCCTGCTCAAGGCTGGGCCCACGGCTGGCTACACAGCAGAGCCTCCTGGAGGCTCTGAAAAGACAAGCACCCCCAGATTCCTGGGCCCAGTGTCAGAATTCCTGGGGTGGGGGTGGCCCTGACAGTATAGTTCTATTTACTTTTTAAAATATGTTTTTATTGAGTTTTAGAGAGGAAGGGAGAGAGAGAGAGAAACATCAATGATGAGAAAGAATCACTGATCCTCTGCCTCCTGCAGGCCCCCCACTGGGGATTGAGCCTGCAACCTGGGCATTTGCCCTTGACCAAAATCGAACCTGGGATCTTTCAGTCTGCAGGCCGACACTCTATCCACTGAGCCAAACCAGGTGGAGCAAGAACTGCCACCTCTTGGTTCATAGGTTGATGCTCAACCATTGAGCCATGCTGGCCAGGCCTGACAGTGTAGTTTTAAACACTTCCAGAATATTGTTGATGGACTTGTGAACAAATTAAAAAGCATTCACTTGCCCTAGCCGTTTTGGCTCAGTGGATAGAGTGCCGGTTTGCGGGCTGAAGGGTCCCAGGTTTGATTCCAGCCAAGGGCACGTGACATGCCTGGGTTATGGGCTCGGTCCCCAGTGCTGGAGGGTGGGGGGCGCAGGGGACGCATGCAGGAGATAGCTGATCAATGATTCTCATCATTGATGTTTCTATTTCTCCCTCTCCCTTTCTCTCTAAAATCAATAAAATTCCTTAAGAGCTATTAATGAGAAATAAAGTAAAAAAAACCAAAAAAAACCCATTGCACACTTTAAAAGATGGGCACTGTAGCATGTTAATTATGTCAAAGCTGTTTTTAAAGGTAAAATAGCTCCCAAGTGCTTCCCACCCAGCACATACCTTTCCCAGCCCCCCAACTTACAAAGCATAAGGGTCACTTGGGTGCTTGAGGCAACCGTTCTGCAGGAGGGCCCAGTGATATGGTTTTTAATAAATGCACCAGGCAAGGTGGGACCCAGAGCAGGAGGAAGCAGAGGGCAGGGCCGGAGCTGGGGTACTTTACAGCAATGCAGAGAGCGGCCCTGCCAGGTGTGCCTGGAGCCCCCTGGCTGAGCATTTCCAGGCAAGGGAATGGCTGCAGAAGTGAGCTGGCCAAACTCAAGGGGAGCCAGAGGTGGGCCTATGCAGGTGCCACAAGCCCTCAAACTGACAGAGAACCAGGAATCTTCCTTAGCTTCCCCAAGCCTGGAAGCTCAGGACTAATACTGAAGGCATCAATAACCATCTATTACATATTCAAGTGTAAACGGGCTAAAAAGTAAAGGTGCTGGTATACAAATGAACAGATACTTACAGCCAGGTTCGGCTGAATCTCAGGTGACTCTCAGGCACCTGGGAAAATCGGCCTTGTCACTTCAAAGTCCACCCTCTTCTGGGCTTGGTCACCCACATGACCACCAGACTTGAGCTTCAAATGACTTTCCAAAATTCCACTTTAAACACACCATTTGCATCCATGAAGTTGCTTACAGGAATGTGATTTGAGCTCTACGTATCTCATTTCTGAAGAGGGGATGTGGCAGCGTTTGGGAATGACGACCTGGCCTCCCGAGAACAAGAGGCGGCTGCACCCCCTGGTCTGCCATTAAAAGAGGGGGGTATGGTTGTCTTAGGGCAGTGGTCGGCAAACTCATTAGTCAACAGAGCCAGATATCAACAGTACTTAAAAATAGACTCGCCCAGGCCAAAAACTGACTTCTGTGCATGGGCCACGAAGTTTCAATCGCACTGTATGCGTGCCCGCATGTGGTATTTTGTGGAAGAGCCACACTCGAGGGGCCAAAGAGCCGCATGTGGCTCGCGAGCCACAGTTTGCCGACCACAGTCTTAGGGGGTTGCAAACTCAGTCTCATAGTGTGCTGTTTGGCTTGCATAGTGTGTTTTTTTTGTCTGCCAACATTTTCAAATGAGGATAGTTTACATGAAATGCCTCCCTTCTGGCTTATCTTGGAAATTTGCAACATTGACGTTCCCTCATGGCCACAGCTGGCTGAAGCGGACCATCACAGTGAGGACACAGCCAGCCTGCCCTTGACCAGCCAGCCATTCCACTGGCCACCAGGATATGTGTGTGTGTCCAGTTCTCGTCCTGTCTTGGAATCAGGTGGGATCTCTTTCCCGGGAGGAGCTTTGGGCGTAAATGCCCTGCTCTGTGGGGTGGGGGTGGGCGGCACCTGGCGGGTGAGTGGTGACTCTAAAATGCTTTCTGTGGGCAGGCAGGGCTTCACACAGCTTTAAAGAGAGGAGGGCTTGTTCCCCTGCAATATTCTCTGGGTGATGGGGACGCTCCCAGGGCTGCTGAGGGCCCCCAGGGCCTTCCTAGGGTTTGCTGAGAACACATTGTGCCTCCAGAGAAAACCTCACTGTCCCTAAGGCTGGCCCCCAAACCCAGTGGGCAGGGCTGCTGGGGCCGGGATCTCTGAGGGGCTTTTCATAGCAGGACTCATTTGAGGACAGACTGGCTTTGACTCCAGTTGCTTCCCAGTGTCAGTGTTGGGGAGGCTGCCTGGGTTGGGCCAAAAGGAGATATTTTGAGGCAAAGCTGTCTCCAATTTCTACATTTGGAAAGGTCTCTGGTTGCTTAGGCACAGCTATGATTGGGCAGTATATGTATTTCCAATGAGCCTTAAAAGAATACCACTCTTTTAGGGATGGGGTGCCAGGTCCTCCTCCAGGGTAGCTGAGGCCTCCTCAGTGGCACAGTAGGAGGTGCTGGGAGCCTGTTGGCAGAGTTCTGCTCTGCTTTCTGGGGCCATTTCTTATCTGGGGAGTAACAGCTGCAAATACTGGTGGGGACATTTTCTGCGGGTCCTGGTGACGCCATGAGCAGGAAGAGGGAGGAGAGAAGCCCTTCTCTGGCAATTGTGTGGGGGTTTGGAGGGTCTCTGCCTAAATCCATGCAAAGTCAGGGGTCAAGCCAGCCAAAGTGATGGTGACGGGGACCAGTGTGGACTGATTTCAGAGTGCCTGCACAGAAGGCACTGCCTCACTGCTGCCTCTGGCAGCCTGCGTTTGGGGACTGGTAGTGCTTTTTCCAATGCAGATCCACTTGTTTGGGACACATGTTTGCTGTTGTCGTTTATACCTTAGGGTTAATGAGTTCCTGGTCATTGAAAAGGAGAAAATGTTTAGTGACCCTTTAACTTGCATCGGTGGGTTGTGGGACTGGGTTTGGGGGTGCAGGGTGGTCACACAGCATCTCCATTCTGGCAGCACCTTAAGGCATGACCCTGTGCTTGGCAAGAGGCATTTCCTTCCCTTCCTGCAGGCTCATTCATGCAGCCCTACATACTGGCCACCCCACATGACTTCCACCTCATATGACCAATTTATCTGTCTTAAAACAACGTTCCAGAGCCCCCCCACCCCAGCACACACGCGTGTGTGCGCGCGCACACACACACACTCTCTCTCTCAGGCAGTTGGGTCACCCTACTCCCTGTCCAGCCTGGCCCTGCCACTGTGTCCCAGGCTGCGGCTGTGGTCCCCTTTGCAGAGGAGGAATCTGGACCTAGGACCCTCCGAAATCCCTATTCTGCTGACTCCACCCCTTGTTCTGTCCATTCCCAAGCGCCTTCCCCTGCTGGGGTGGGGTGGGCCACCCTCCTGAGGCAGCTGCCTGGCAGTGGGCACAGCACCTCCCCTGCAGTTTTCAAGGCCTTCAGGTCCCAGCCCCACGGGGAGGGGGAGTTCTGCAAGGATTCTGCCTGCATCTCCACCTGGGACCAGGCCTAAGGCCAGCTTCCCCAACCCCATGGGGGAGAGGACTGTCTTTAAGGGTTGCCCCTGGCTGGCTGCAGTTGGGACTGCGGTTTCCCACCCTCCAGAGCATTGAGGGCTGTCAGAAAGCAAACGATTACACAGTGATTCCCGGGTCTCACTCCACTCCCTGGGCTACAGGAACCAAGTAGAGCACTGACTCTGAGAAATGGCTGAGGAGGCAGCTTTGAGGGGCTGAATGGGGATGGATATGAGGGGCAGAGAGGGGCGAGCCCAGGTGCCTGTGGGTGCCCTCATGTCAGGGTTTTAAGGGACAAGGCTGGCATGGAGCTTTCCCAGGAACTCCAGCTGCCTGTTTGCCAGAGCACAGGCCATATCTCCCCTTCTTGCCTCAGAGAAGTCCAGGCCCTCTTACCTGTGTGCAGCATCCAGGAAGTATGGCCTCGTGGGTGGGGGCTGGAGAGCTGAGGCCTCACTGTTACCCTGGGCAAGTCACACCAATGTCCCTGCCCACAGACCCCTGATCTGTCCACCATACAGGCCTGGGGCAGCTCAGGGCACTTTGCCACAGTGGGAAGTCTGACGGAGGAGGGGTGGTTGGTTGCAATTCTCTGCTGAGGGTCAGCCACGGTGGTTCCAGTGGCTCTGGGAGGCTGACCCTGGCATGGTGGCCAAGGAGGGACCAGCAGGTTCACACACTCATGTGGGGCAGGCAAAGCCACGCTCCACAAAGGGCACTGGGTCAGTTACCCTCATCCACAGTCAGAAAAGTGAGAGGTGAAAGATTTTATTCTGGGGAGGAGTTGCCAAAAATACTCATCTGTGATATGGGGGGTGGGGGTGGGGTGGAGATGGAGGCTGGGCTTCAGCACCAGTGTCTGTCCAGGCGGCATAGACCTGGGTCAGGAAGAGCTTGGCCCCATGTGGACACAGTCCTTGGAGAGAGAAAAGAGAAGTCAGGGCTGGGAGTGGTCACCAGTAGGGAACTGGGGGGAAGCCTGGGGGACATTAGGAAGGGGCAGGCACACAGTGTCCCTGGACTCCAATGGCCACCTTGTCTAGAGAACTCTCCATGCCAATTCCCTGGCAGAGCCTTGAGTCCCCCAGCCTCCCCCACTCAGGGAAGACACCCCCCCTCCCCAATAGCTCACCCCACCTCACTCCCAGGGGCCTCTAGTGGATGGTGGTGGGGGAGGGTCATGGTCTGATACTACACAGAGGGAAAACTTTTTCAGTGTATGCAATGTGATAGAGTATCAAGTACACAGAGGGCAGAGCACAACTGGACAAGTGAGGGAGTGAAAACCCAGAGGGAGAAGAGAGGGAGGGATAAGGCAAGAAATCAAGCCAGGCGTGGACTATGCAGGCCCACAGGCAGGTGTGAGCTCAGCTCTGCAAGCCGAGGAGGGCCCCTAAGCTGCCAGCTCGGAATGTCCCGGTTTGCTCTGTTCCACCAAGCGCATGGGCAGTTAGCATGGGAACCAGACTCGCCTCCCAGGCGTGCAGGACCCCAGCCCAGGATGGGACAGAGCAATCCTGGACTATTCCATGGGCATCGCTCCAAGTCCCTCAGGGATTCGCCAGAAGTAAATACAAATAACCAATTTCTTTAAACATTCACTTCATAACAGTAATTACTGGTGGAGATAATCAATACAAATTTTTTTTAAAATGCATGTGGTAACATTTGGTTCCCATGAGAAAATTGGTCCTGGTAGAAATAATGGCACCCAAAGAAAATGGACAGTGGCAGACACGAACTGAAACTGATGAAATCATTTCAGCTAAGTAAAAAGGAAAGTGTTTTTTAAACCACTTGAACTATGCTGTATTGAAAATTGGTCAAGGAGCCCTGACCAGTGTTTCTCAGTGGTTAGAGTGTTGGCCTGAGCACAAAGGAGTTATGGGTTCAATTTCTGGTCAAGGGCATGTACCTGGGTTGCAGATATAGTCCCGGGTCCTGGTGGAGTCGCATGTGAGAGGCAACTAATCAATGTGCCTCTCTCACATTGATGTTTCTCCCTCTCCCCCACAACCCCTCTCTCTCTAAAAATCCATGGGAAAATAGCTTTAGGTGAGGATTAGCAGGAAAAAAATTGGCTAAGGGATTAGATTGGTTTAGTGGAAAATTCAATCTAGAAAGCTGTGCTCTTCACGTAACATAGGCTAAGAAGGATTGTGTTGTATTTATATGCAAAGTGATTAAAAGCCACTAGGTCACAATGAATCCCTTATGGAGGTCCCCTCCCCTATGTCCAGGGCCCCTGCACATTCCCCAGGCCTGGTCTTGGCTGGCACGGGGAGTGGAAGGGATGGTGGGGGCACAGGGTGCAGGGCTCACGGGTGGTCGGGCTACTAGGTCGTCTGCGTGCTGACTCGGGAATAGAGGCGCTGAGGCCTTGGATGTCTGATGGACCCTGAGGCCTGCTGGGGCTCCTGCAGGTGTGGCATCAGCGGCGGCAGCAATGGCAAGGGTGGTAGAGATGGCGTGTGAGCTGGTGTCGTTGAACGGCGGCCTGAAGTCTCAGAGTGGATGTTGGCACTGGAGCGCAGGGCTGGGAGGGGCAAGAGAGACCCGTGATTTGTCCTAAGAACATTCTGGGGAGAGACTAGCCTGACTAAGGAGCGGAGAAACCCTAAACTGGAAGTGCTTCATCGCGGCCCATCCAGTCGCAAGCACCCTAAACCTCCGGGGTGAGGGGTGACCCAAGACAAAGCACACCAGGAGTGGAGCAGGGCACCCGGAGGAGTCCTGGCTCTGGCATTCCTCAGCCCAGGGTCGCTGTGCTTCAGCTCCCCCTCTTTCAAACGGACTGGTGCCCCGTAACTCTGGGCACCAACTGGGATAAGGACAGATCAGAAGGGAGAGAGTGCTTTGTCCACTGTAAAGTGCCCACAAATGCCTGGTACAGGGTGATATGCATCAGGGGAGCTCAGTTCCCTAGCCTGGTCAAGGAGCCCTGACTGGTGGATACTGGGGGAGGGCGGTGTCATGCCCTGATACAGCTCACAGGGCTCCAGCAGAGAAACACCGGAGAATGAGTGGGCTCCCTTCTCCCACCTTTGCAGCCAACTGGCCACTTGGGAAAAGATAGCCGGCCTCGGTGCCCAGGCCAGGAGGCCAGACTGAAGGGTGAAGCAGGAGCCCAGAATGGGAGCTGGGTGCTGGGTGGGGGCCACTCCAGAGCATGTGAGAGACGTACAAGGCGGGGCAGGACAGCCCCGGTCTGGGACTGAGGGACCTAACCAGAATCCCAGTTGGGCCAGCGGCTTGGGGAACAGGTACTCACGGGGGCAGATGACACCAAAGCGCTCATATAGGTTTCGAGTCGGGGGACGTGGAACCTTTACAGCTTAGTGGAAAAGAGGGGAAGAGACAGGAATGGGTGGCGGCCCTTCCAGAGATCTGCCCGCCCCCCACCTCCCTGGAGCCCCCATCCTGTTCTCTAGCTCCTGCAAAGGCCTTTTCAGTCTGGTGGGACTGCCATTTCCCAGCCCCCCCCACCGAATGCACCTGACCCCCCCCCCCCAACCCCCCATTTGTGTATGGAAGGACCATCCCTCCCCACCTTAAGCTTCTTAAATCTAAGGTATCAGAAAAAGGCTTTTTGAAAGTAACTTAAGGCCCGGGAGGAGACGTTAAGATACAGTGAAATGTTGGCAGGACTACTTACAGGTTAGATGTCTGGCAGTTCTTTAGATCTTCCCACTCCACTGAGGGCCAGACCATCATAGTGCCCCCACCCCCATCTTCCTGCCTTTCATCTCATGTGTGCATTTTTTTAAGTAAAATTCACATAACACAAAATTAACCATTTAAGGGAAACAATTCGGTAGCATTAAGTTCATTCACAAGGTTGTGCAATCATCTCCATCTGGTTCCAGAACATTTCATTACCCCAACAGGAAACCCCATGCTCATGCTCATGAGGCAATCATTCCCTCTTCTCCCCTCTTCTCCAGCCCCTAGCAACTGCTAATCTGCCTTCTGTTGCTGTGATTTGTCTGTGCTGGACGTTTCATGGAAGGGGGATTATACAATAGGTGGTCTTTTGGGTTTGACTCCATCCACTTTTGAACCCAAGAACCACTATGACTGGCCATTCAGAATCCAGACCAAAGGCCACTGCAGAAGAGGACGGGAATGTGCAGTAGAAGAAAGAGGCCATGAGAGCGAAGATGGAGGGGTGAAGAGGAGAGGGGAGGTCCAGTAGGCAGCCAAGCAGGGCACAGGCAAGAGTTACGGGGCACCAAGCTCCTTCCTTCTGCCTAAACAGCTATGTCCTGACAATTCCTGCCTCAAATGTCCCTTCCCAGAGAGTCCTTTAGACACCCACTCAACAGGGACCTCTCCCTGGTCATTCTTCCCCCCGTTCCTGTGTTCATCTTATTTACTCATTGACTTATGACTTATTCATTTACATTTCACCATCCCTCATGGACTAAAAACTCTAAGGGAGCAGTAACTTTATTTTGGTTACACTGAGTTTCCCCAGCAGCTTCTGAAACACACCTGACACTGAAGGCTTAGCAATGACCTGGGCCATGTGGCAGCAGGAGGTGCCACACGGATCTCCTTGAAGAAAGAACTTGGTGGTCAGCTGCAGGAAGCACAGGGGTGAAAAGCCTCCACCTGTTAGCAGCTCAAGGTCTTAGTACCCGGGGTCTGTTAGCATCTTGGGACTGTCAGCAGCTCACAGTTTGTTAGTTCCTGGGGTCTGTTAGCAGCTGGGAGTCTGTTAGCACTTCCAACCAATGACGGGAGCACAGGGCCTGGCCATCTGCTGGGCTGTCTGCTCAGAAGCTCCCCACTGGGCTGGCCTGGACCTCATCAAGTCTGTGCACTGTCTGAGGGTCTCTTCCTGCTCCCTTCCTTTCCTTCTACCTCTGTTAATGCCCTTTCCTCCCAAGCCTCTTCTATTCCTTGAGCCTACAACCTCAAGGACCCAATTGGCACCACCTTGATTGCCCATGAGCCCCTGGGATCCATAGCTTGGGTCATGTCCCTCGAACCTGAGTTAAGAACCACCACCTGTGTGCTTGATGGGTTCTGCCCAAAAGCCAATGCCTGGCTGAGGTGTGCTCTCTGGCTCCCACTCTGATTCCCAGTTGGCACCTGTATCCCTCCCCAAGTCAGAGATGGGACCTGCCAACTAGCCGACCAGCAAGACTGTCAAATTGCTTCCTTTCAAGGTAAGGGATGTGGACCCAGGGTACAGGTTCCAAATGGAGACACAGCGAGGCCAGGGAGCCCAGCTGCTGACCCAGCACTGTCCTTGACGTCCCACACAACCTTGGACTCTACATGTCCAGACCCGAACTCTCCACCTGACCCCAACATCCGCTCCTGCTGGGCTCTTCTCTGAGCTTTCCCACTTCTGCATAAGCCAGGAAACTTCCCAACGGGAGGGAACACTGAGCCCTGGCAAATAGGAAAGGTTCTCCAGGGATTCCAGGCTGAGTACACAGTGTGGGCAGAGGCCAAAGGCAAGAATAGCTTGGCTTATTGAGAGAGAGAGCGAGAGAACAGTTCCACGAGGTTGGACAGATAAGGCAAGGGGGCCAAGGGTCCTTGAAGATCAGCCAAGGAGTCTGGACTCTGAGGACAATGCCCTCCTAGATGCCCATGTCCTAATCCCCCAAATCTATGAATATACCACCTTATGTGGCAAAGGGGACTTTACAGATGTGACTCAATTAAGAAATTTTGAGACAGGGAGATGGTCCTAGATTACAGAGTCCTTATGAGGGAGGCTGGAGGGTCAGAGTCAGAGAAGGAGATATGAGAATGGAAGCTAAACTCAGAGTGATGTCCTCTGAAGACGGAAGAAGGGGCCACAAGCCAAGGAATGAGGAGGCCTCTAGAAGGTAGAACCAGCAAGGAAACAGATTCTTCCCCAGAGCCTCAGAAGGAACCAGCCCTGCTGACAACTCGATTTTAGCCCAGAAGACTCGTTCCAGATTTCTGACCTCAAGAACTAAAACAAAATGTTGTTTTAAGCCACTCAGTTTATGATAATTCGTTAAAGTAGTCCCTCTGAACTGGGGAGGGGCCTGGCCAGGGGTGTGTTTTAGGCAGTTCACCCAGAGATGGTGGGGAAGGTGAAGGCTGGAGACAAGTCTCCTACTTCCTCAGTTCTACCTTCTGCCTCTGTGCCCCTGCCATCGCTTCTTACCTGAGCCCTGCCCATGCTTAGCCTTCCATGGAGATTCTCTGAAAGTCCAGCCTACTGACTACCAGCCTCAGCATGCCCACCGCCCTCCTGCTGGGAGCAGCACTCCCTGGAGATCGGGTGTTCCTCTGCCCTGAGATCCTGACCACAGTACAGGCATCTGCAGGCCACAGGCTGGCTGGATACCCCTCGTGGGGCTGACAAAGGCTGAGTGCACAGCAGGATACAATGGAAATTGTTGGGATGAACAGATGAATGCATCTGTGACCAGGCTGGACCAGGGAGGGACTCACACCAACTAGTTGAGGTTTAATAATAATTGTTTTGGATTAAATGTTCTTTTGAGTAAATAAATGAGTGCTAAGAGCACACTGGTCAAAAGATCTGGCCACGGGTATGCTTCTAATTGATTTTGTTGTTGTTGTTAATCCTTACCCAAGGATATATATATTTTTAAATATATTATTGTTTTCAGAGGAAGGGAGAGGGGAAGAGAGATAGAAACATCAATGATGTTTCTGGGGATCAAGCCCACAACCCGGGCATGTGCCCTTGACCGCAATCGAACCTGGGACCTTTCAGTCCAAAGGCCAATGCTCTATCTATCCATTGAGCCAAACCAGCTAGGGCCCAAGGATATTTTTTCCATTGAATTTTAGAGAGAGTAGAAGGATGGTAAGGAGAGGGAGAGAGAGAAACATCTGAATGAGCCCTGACTGGGGCCAGGGATCGAACCTGCAACCCAGGTATGTGCCTTGACTGGGAATTGAACCTGTGACCCTTAGGTGCACAGGCCGATGCTCTAACTACCTGGGCACATCTCCAGGGTGATCCTAATTATTTTTTAATGCTAGACTTTGTTGCCTTTAAGCCGGATAAAGCAGTTGAGGTATCACGATTCCATCTGCTTTGCTGCTTATGGGTCTTGGGAATGAATGAGCCATACCCTTTCATCTGGAGGGAGAGTAGTGTTGTCTGGTGAGTGAGTGGGATTGAGGGCCAGGTGCCTTTACCTGCAATGCCTGCCCAGTTGTATATTAGCCACCATTGTTATTATCCTGCCTGTTGATCCCTAAAGCCCAGCCTGAGTCCCCTCCCAACAGCATCCTCTGCCAGGCACCTGGAAAGGAGCTGTTAACCTTGCAGGCCACATCCTTGCTCCATGAGGGACATCATAGGGTTTAAGATGGTAGCCTGCCCTCGTGAACCAGAGGGAGGGCCTTTAATAGGTTGAGTCGTGGCCCTCAAAAGACCTGTGAATGTAACCTTATTTGGAGAAAAAGTCTTTGCGGATGTAATTAAGGGAAGGATCTTGAGATGAGAGCATCCTAGGTTAAGCTGGGCTTTAAATCCAATGACACATGTCCTTAAAAGAAACAGAAGAGGAGAATAACAGGGAGAAGGCCATGCAAAGATGGAGGCAGGGACTGGGGCGATGCGGTCACAAGCCCAGTAAGAGAAGGCACTCCTTTGGCATTGCTGGCATAGTGCTGGAGCTAAATGGTGGAGTCCCTGGGAGAAGCCAGTTGGAGCCAGGGCCTCAATACTGCAGCAACCAGAACATTGATTCCCCAGCCCAATCCTATCCCATCCTTGACATTAGAACACTGGCCTCCAGAGTCTGTCCACATCCTCTTCATCACACCCCAATCTCTGCACCTCAGGTGGACTCACCTTTCTGAGCGCCTGACTATGCCTGGCTTCCCCAGGGCCTTTGCGCCTGCTATTTCTTCCACCTGGACTGCTCTCCTCCCACTTGACCCCTTCATCCAGTAAAACCCTAGTCCCTCTTCACAGGCCTCAAGGCAGCATCCAGTCCCTCTCCCTGGACCAGTGTGCCTTGTTACAATTCTCCCATCACCAGCCCAGCATCCCATCTTTGGGTGGGCCATCAGCATCCTTCCCCAAACCTGCACACTTTGTCACAGCTGTCCTAGGACCAGGGCCATCCCTTCAGGCCAGCTGTTCTTCCTCACCTTCGGTTATCTGCTTATGGTCTGCTTCTCCTACTCATGTGGAGACTCCAGGGCACAACCATCTATTTTGTTCCTCCGTGTCTCCCTGGCGCCTGGCTGAGTGCCTGGCATACAGTAGGACCCCATTTTTGCAAGTGGCTGTGTGAGGACGCCCCAGTCAGGAATTGTGCCAGCCCTGGACCCTGCCTGCATTTGCTCATGCTGACCAGCAAAGCCAGGACACCAGGCAGGGGTGCCCAGGAAGGCCTGACGCCCCTCACCAGCCAGCTCCTTCTCCACGCTGGTCAGTGGCTGTGTGCCTTCCTGGTTCTCCATTCGGCCCTTGTACAGGATCCCATCCACTCCCAGAATGTCCACCTCGGCCTGTTGGAGGGCCCGGGCCCCAGGTAAGGGAGTGTCTTTGAGCCTCTAGTATACACAGAGGCCCAGCAGACAGAGCACGGCTCCCCAGGGGTCACCCACCACCCGGGCTGCGACCTGACTCACGGTATCATAGTCCAAAATATCAGGGTCCCCATAGGGATAGAGTGTTGTCAAGTTATATGACTTGAGCTTGAGGTTCGCATCATTCCCAGGGCCGTCGTGCCAGTCCTGGTCTCCAAGGTTCTGGAGCTGCTGCTGCTCCCTGGGGCAGAGCAGGAGGGTCAGCAGCCACCTAGAGACCCCTCCG
This sequence comes from Myotis daubentonii, assembly GCF_963259705.1. Taxonomy (NCBI): domain Eukaryota; kingdom Metazoa; phylum Chordata; class Mammalia; order Chiroptera; family Vespertilionidae; genus Myotis; species Myotis daubentonii. The sequence continues at coordinate 16,784,691 of NC_081843.1, read as the reverse complement.
CCCCCGAGGAGCCTAAGGACAGGCCCTGAAGGCCTGGCTAGTAGCAAGAGAAGACTGGAATTTCTTCCAGCTGATTCTGGGTGGTGCAGCCAGGCAGGCCTGGGGCCTGGTGGGTAAATAAAGACAGGCACAGAGGGGACAGAGAAAAAAATCGAGCCCTACATTCCTCCAGATCTCAGCCACTCCTAGAGGCCTGATCTGGCCTGCCAAGTGCATGCTCTTAGCCTCCTGCTTTCCAGAAGGAATCAGGCAAGGGAAATGAGGGCAGGGGCACAGGCTCCCAGGTGTGGCTCTGGTTATTGTTTAGCTGTTATTCCTCACCTGGGGGCGGGGGCGGGGGAGCACCAGGAAGCTGGATGTCTGGAGGGTGAGGGATGGCGCTGGGACGCAGGGAGCCAGCAGGGTCTGGTGGAAACCCTCAGGTTTAGGTGCCAGCTCTGCCACTCACTACCTGTGACCTTGGGCAGGTTGCTTAAGTTCTCCGAGCCTCAATTTCTTCAACAATGAAATGGGATGATAACAGAATACACCTCAAAGGGCAGGTATAAGGGTTTAATGGGCTTAGGCATGTCTCTGTGCAGTGTCTGCGAAGCCATAACAAGCCTCATTGTCATTCGGAACTAGGCATATTCATCCTAGTTCATAGGGGATTATGAGATTCAAATGAGAAACCCTTTCCCAGCTCATAATAGATGCCCAATAAATATGTCCATTCCTTTCCTCTGTGATCATCTCATGTGCCTGTCTGTTGCCCTAGCCACTGTCCTGAGCGTTTCCCTTGCAGATGGCCGGCAATGCCTTGGGATAGTCTTTGGATCTTGGGACTACAGTTTAGGTTTCTGCAGGGATCCTGGGTCCTGAGTGACCCCCAGTCTACTCACCTCATCTGTTGCCGCTGCAGGTACTCGTAGCTGTTGGCACTAGATGGCCGAAGCCTGGACAGCAGGTGGGCTTTGCGGATGGTGATGAGATGTCTGTTGGAGAACAAGAGCTCGGTGGAAGGCATATGTGGCCAGCAGAGGGCACTGGGTTCCCACCTCCTCCCTGAAGCCACCCTCAAACTTGGCCTGAAATGAGGCTGCCCTACAAGGGCTCTGGGGAACCCTGAAAATCTTTCTAAGTCATAAAAAAACAATTGTTCCAATTATAAAAGTAAAAACCAAACACAGACTGGAGGTGGCCAGGGCCTGGGGAGCAGGGGGAGGAGAATGGGAGTGACAAGTGAATGGGTAAGGGGTTTCCTTCTGGGGTGATGGAAATATTCTGGAACTAAAGGTGGTAGCTGCGCAACAGTGTCAATATTCAAACTGCCACTGAACTGTTCGCTCTAAAATGGTTAATTTATGTTATGTGTATTCAACCTCAATAAAAGTAAAAATAAAGTAAAACAGCCCTGGCCAGTGTTCCCAGTGGTTAGAGTGTTGGCCTGAGCATCACAGCTTCTCAGTGTGGTTCCGGGTCAAGGGTACGTACCTGGGTTGCATGTTCAATGCCCGACCCTGGTTGGGGTGTGTGTGGGAGGCAACCAATAGCTGTATCGCTCTCACATCCATGTTTTTCTTTTTCTCCCCCCTCCTCTCATCCCCCTCCTTCCCTTCCACTCGCTCTAAAAATTAATGGAAAAAATATCCTCCCATGAGGATTAACAAAAAAATAATAATAAATTAAAAAATAGTCCTAGCCAGTTTGGCTCAGTCGATAGAGTGTTGGCCCACAGACTGAAGAATCCTAGGTTCAATTCCAGTCAAGGGCATGTACCTGGGTTGCAGACTTGATCCATGGCCCATGTTGGGGCATGTGTGGGAGGCAACCAATCGATGTGTCTCTCTCCCATGGATGTTTCTCTCTCTCCATCTCCTCCTCCTCCCTTCCACTCTCTCTAAAAATCAATGAAAAAATATCCTCGGGTGAGGATTAACAAAAAATAAATAAAAAGAATACTGTAATTAGATACCTGTTGTTGGAAAGAAAAATTCTGGATAAAGCTCCACAGCCCCCTCCATGAACTTGGACTGGGTGTTGATGAGCTTCAAGGGTCACCAGGACCTGACTAACACGGGGAGATCTTTTAGTGCCGATGGGCACTACAAGATCCTGGCTCTTAAACCATGTTAGAGTATTGTTTGGTGGCTCCTCAAAAAGTTAACCATCGAGTTACCATATAACCCAGCACTTCCACTCCCAGGTTTACATCCAAAAGAATTGGAAACAGGTGTTCAAACAAATATATGTTTTCATAAAGGCTAAAAGGTGGAAACAACCCATATGTCCATCAATGTATAAATGGATCAACAATATGTGTTCTATCCATACAATGGGTTATTATTCCGTCACAAAAAGGAATGAAGTGCTAACACATGCTACAATATGGATAAACCTCAAAAACAATGCTCAGTGGAAGAAGCCAAACACAAGAGGCAACATGTTGTATGATTCCATTTCTATGAAGTGTCCAGAACAGGCAAACCCACAGATAGAAGTAAATTCAAGATTGTCAGGGGCTATGGGGGCTGCTTAATAGGTCTGGGGTTTCCTTTTGGGATGATAAAAATATTTTGGGATTAAAAGTGGTGGTTTTATATTATGGTAAATGAACTAAATGCCACTGAATCACTCACTTTAAAATGGTTAACTTTATGTTATGTGAATTTCACCTCAATAAATAACTAGACCATAAAAATACATGCAAAAAAGTCCCACAAAGTTTTGCTTTTCCCTATAGTTTTCTTCCATTATTTTTCTTCTGGAGTTGACCCAGTCCCTGAATCAGTGGGCACCAGACAGGGCTGATGAAGAAAGGAAGGGATGATGGTGGCCTGCCCAGGGACAGGGAGCAAATGAAATGAGGTCTACAAAACATGTATGTGGATGTGCATATAAAGGATGTTTCTAGAACACTGCAGGCACATAGAGTGTGGATGTGTGTCTTTCTGTTTGTCCAGAAGAGAGAGGGCGGGCACAGATGCCCCCTGGTGACTATACTCACGGGCCAGTCATCATCTCCACCGGCCGGTCACAGGAAATGCATTTCACCCGCTCAAACAGTTTCCTGGAAGACATCATTCATCAGCTGTGGCACCCCAGCCAGGCCTGCGTGCTGCCCCTTTCCCAGGCAGTGTTTGGGGAGGCTGCAGGTCTGTCTATGCCTCAGGGCCAGGACTAACCCTCATATCCTACACCCACTGGCCTGGCCCTGCTCAGTTGGCTTTGCTGGCCCCTGCTGACCCCCTTTTGTGGCCTCCTGGGGCAGAAGGGGGGATAAAAGTGTGTGTCGCGCATCTTCCTGCCCTAAACATAATGGAGGTCTTTAAAACCAGAGACCTTCTGGAAAGCTAACCATCACAGTAGACATTTGGGGCATGAGGGGTGATCTGAGGACAGGAAGCCTCATTGTCTGGGTGTGCTGTCTCGATGGGGGTAGGGGACCTGGCTCTGTTCCCAGATCCACCCAGGTTCCCCTTGCATGTCTCCTTCCCTCTCTGAACTCCTCATTTGTGGCAAAAGGGCTTTGGAGCAGATGTGCTCCTGAGTCCCTCCGCCAGCCAAGGCCAGAGCTGCCACCTCTGAGCGCCTGGGTGCTCTCAGGCCTCATCCCAACTCTTTCCACACCCAGCTGGGAAGTACCGCCCTCTCTCCCCAAGTCCACAGGTCTGAAATTCTTGCTTCTAGAATCCCCTGGGATCCCCCTCTCGTTCCCTCCTCAGACACAGGGTCCCCCAGCCTTCACAAACTCCACCCCTCCCCAGGAGGGGCTCACTTCCTAAAGCCGGCGGCACTGTCAGGGTCGAATCGGAGGCCTTCAATTAGCAGCTTCTTGACTATATGCCAGACCTCATTTATGTCTTTCTTTAGACTGTCCAAATCCGTGTTGTTCAGCTGGAACAACCAAAGGGGGGGGGGGAGTGTTTAGTCAATTAATTCACATGCTGCTTCACTCCAGAAAAGGATTTGCAGTAACCTGCAAAGTGACATCGAGCCTAACAAGATTAAACAGAAAAAAGTGAGGTGGTTAAGGAGCAGAACCTGACAAAGCTTGGGTTAAGATTCATACCCCTAATGCACGCTAATGCTAGAGGGGAGCTGCCAAGTGAACTTCCCAGCAGCCACGGCAAAGAAACACCATCAGTTCCTGCCTCCAAATGATAAAAACAACCCTATGCTCAACTACAGGCCTGCAGGCCCAAGAAACATTCCTCCCAATGGTCCCCAGACAACTAATATTCACACATTCAACACATTTACTGAGTGCAAAGTTCTAGTATACATTCAATGGCTTTGGATATATTCACAGAGTTGTGCAATCATCACCACAACAATTTTAGAACATTTTCATCACTCCCAAAGAAACCTCATACCCATTAGCAGTCACCCCTCACTTCCCCCCAGATCTCTAGGGATAGGTAACCACTAACCTACTTTCTGTCTCTATAGATTCGCCTATTTTGAACATTTCACATAAATGGAATCACACAACCTGTGGCCTTTTTGTCTGGCTTCTTTCCCTGAGCATATTGTTTTCAAGGTTTATTCAGATTGTAGCATTCCTTTTTATGGCTGAATAACATTTAATTTTATGGCTAAACTACATATTGTTTATCCATTCACCCACTGATGGACTTTTGTGTTGTTTTCACTTTTTAGCAACTATAATGCTGCTATAAACGTTCTTGTACAAATTTGTACATAGACATAAGTTTTCATTTCTTTTGGGTAGATATGTAGGAGTGGAAATGCTGACTGGTATGGTAATTCTATGTCTAACTTTTTAAAAGACTGCCAGACTGTTTTCCACATGGGACTTCTGAATTTTTACAGTGTTCCTTCCAGTACCCAGATTCTGGTCTCTAAACACCAATGCCCACTAAAAGGAACCAGGACTCCATAGGAGATATAGCTGACTCAGGTCACAGGAAGGGAATGTTGATAATAAGCCTGTGACCTCTTGTCATTTAAGAAAACAAGACAGTTATCTGATGACAGAAGGTTAAGTAAAAGGACTCAGAAGCTAGCCCACAGGCCAAAGATGAGACCATGTGAGTGACAAAATAAATAGTAACTTAATTGACTGAGTGAATTAAATAATAAAAATTCATGATTTACAGTTACACTCACAAAGAAGAAATAAAAAAAGAAAAATAGAAACTCTCAATTGCCACCATGTTTTGGATGTGGGCATGTCCATCAATATATTGTCCTGAAAACTGATCACTAAAGGAAACAATTCATCATTTTTCTGTCTTTCCTGAAAGAACCATATTTCAGGGTAATCCGCTCAAGTTGATGAAGGAAAGCTATTCACAGATTTCTAGCTGATAAATGTAGAAGCGACATCTGTCTTGCTCCCTTGGGTCACTCATTCTAGGGGAAGTCAACTGCAATGGTGTGAGGCCACTTGAGCAGCCCTAAGGAGTTCATGTCGTGAGGAAGTGTGGAGTCTTGCCCACAGCCCTGTGAGGGGGCCATCTTGGAAGCGGCTCCTCTGGCCCCAGTCAAACCTTCAGATGACAGCATCTTCATGGGAGAACCTGAGCCATCCAGCAAGCAGCTCCCAAATTCTTGGCCTTCAGAAACTAAATGTTTGTTGGTTTAAACTGCTAAAGTACAGGGTAATTTGTCACATCACAAGGGATAACTGATACAGGGAAACTCGCCTTGCTGCCCATGTCCTTGCTGAGCTGCTCCACAGTCTTCTTCCAGTCATCCTCTTGGGACATGACCCTCAATAGTATGCCCTGAATCATCTCGTTCAGCTCCGTTTCCACCCTCTCCAGATCAACCCGGCTTGCCTTGGCTGCCAGGATGCTCTTGTCAGCTTTCTAGAGAGAGAAGGGACTCAGAGAGGCAGAGCTGCTGGGGTGGGAGCAAGGAGAAGCTGGGGGAGATCAGATCATTTTGGTCATTTTTTTTCAAGTTTGGGACCCTGGATATGTAGCCTTGACTTAAATTCAATCCTGGGGTCTATGCTGGCTCAAAGACAATCATCAGATCTAAGCTAAGGTTTTCCTATGACAGAGTTGGTGAGTGATTTTTAAGTTCATGTAACAAATTGTCACTAACCTGAAGCGCTGAAAATAGGAGTTGATGGGACAACTTTTGAGAAGTGTCCCCAGCCTTTCCATGTGAATAAAGGTGGAGGGAGACTCTGAAGTCACCCTGCCAGGTTTTGTCTTGGCTCGATGATTCCATTTCCCTGGGTGGGAGAGCTGGGGCTCAGGATGAGGGAGCAGGAGGGGGAGAGGAATCTGCTCACTCACCTCTTTTAACTCCTGCTCCATCGCACTTTTGTCTGCCTTGATCATGTCTAGGTTTTTTATTTCAGACTGGAGAATCTAAGAAAAGAAGCAAAGGGCATGTCAGCCATCCCTGGAATCCCTGAGGATACTATCCACCTCTCACCTCTACCCTTGCTGTGGTGCTAAGACGGGACCATGAGACCAGGTGGACAGCAGGTAGGGTGGGCACACGGGAAGGCTAGGGCTCCTGGGTGCCTGGTGCCCAGATTAGAAGGGAAGAAATGTGAGACTTGGGAAAAGTTGTCCTCTTGGAGGCAGACCTAAGGCAGGAAAACATAAACCAATGCGTTGGCTCCTTAGATGTTTAGGACAAGTTCCTCTCTTCAGATCTGTAATGAGGTCCCAGTAAGAACTGCAGTCTATTCATCAGCCAAGCACTTACATATCACATACCGTACCCCACTGTCAAAGGAAAACTCTTCTTTCCCTTTCCCATGACTCTACTCTCTCCATTACTTCTGCCTCCTCTCCACTTACTGAACTCTCCTATGAGGCGGCAGCACTGACCTGGTTGGGAAGAGCCTCACGCCCACTGGGCTATGTCCCCAGAGGCTGAGGTCACTTTTCCTCCAAAGCAGAAAATAGGCTTCTACTTCTTCCTTCCTATCTTGTCTTCCTCTCATCCTTAGCAACAGAACCTCCAACTTTTAGCTGGCATCTAACCTCCCAGAATCATGACTACATTTCATAGCCCCCCCTTACAGCTTGGTGTGACCACTGGGGTAAAATAGAAGTGAATAGATGTCTTATTCACTGCTGGCTTGAATGCAGAATTAATGTCTAGAGCACCAGCAGCCACCTTGGAGCTTGAGGTGACCTTGTGAACGGAAGTCACACACCATGGAATTCTAGACCAGCTCTAGACCAATCATTTCTGACTTTCTTGTTTTTCTGTTACCTCGTTTCAGTCAGTTATCTGGGAGTTCATGTTATTCGCAGTTGAACTGAATTCTAATTAATGCAAAGCTCCATCACATCCACTTGCAAAGGGAAGTAATGTTTTCCAGAGAGTCCCCAAAAAAAGAGTTCTGTTCTCACTTATTTCCCTGCTGTATCTTGATTGGGTGGTAGTGATATGGGTGTGTAATAGGCAAAAATTAATTCACCTCTTATACTTAAAACTTGGGCATTTTACTGTGCATAAATTATACTCTGATTAAAATCATCAATATCACTGTTTACTACCAAATACAGAAGAGCCTAGATGGTGTCTGTCTTGTTGACTGCTGCATCACCAGGCCTTGGAAGGGTGCCTGGTGCAGAGTGAAGGCTCAGTAAGATTGGCTGAATGACTCAATGAATAAATAACATCACCTGTCATGTGCATAACACTTTCTCGCAGACATCCAGGTAAAGCAGTAACACCTATCCCAGATGTGTCTGCATGCCCTAATTTCTCTACTGGAAGGGCTCAACAGGGGCTGCTGACCTCTTGCACATGTTCATTTAAGACATATTTAATGAAATATGTGTTGTATACGAAGCCCTGCTCTTCCAGGTCCTTCAAGGGTTAACTTTTATAAGCAATTAATTTTTTCTTGTTGGCACACAGGACAAGAAGGTAGTCAAGACAAAGACTGCCTTGCTCCATCTGGTGCTGTTTGGTTGGGCCTCATCCTCTGGAGTTTCTCTCAATGAGCAATGACTACTTGGAGACAGATACTATGACCCTTCCTCCCCTCGTGCAGGGCAGGGCATAGCGCTGGGTACACATCAGACATGTGGAATGAACTGGCTCATCTCCATTGAGGAAGGGCATCAATATATCCTTAGGACATGGCAATCTGGCCTCTTTGAAGCAGTGACAAAAAGAGGGCCCAGCGTTGTCAGGAGCTGATGTTACTGATCTGGGTATTCACAAGGTCTGATCCTCCTATTACCCTAGTCTCCTCTGTCCACACACAGTCCAGAACCTATCCCTCCCACCTGCACTTAAGCGGGGAACTGGCTCCCCGTGTATGATTTCTTTTTCCGAGTTGCCCTGTGTGGGTCCTCTCCCTTTTGCCCCCTGCATCCTAACGCATCCCACCAATAGCCCCCTGACTGGTAATCAGAAGCTTGCATGGAAACCACCCCAGTTGGTTGTGTTTGGAATTTTTTCTCTTTCTACTTTGGGAATGACTTCTCCAAATGTCTGGGACCAGTCACACACTGGACTGGTCCTGAGGTCCAGCTCAGCAGTCAGAACCCATCAGGCTCATGGAGAATGTGTCTGGTGGAGTGAGCCCCTGGTAAGGGTTCTATATCATTTCCGTACTTTCCATGGCAGCAACTCCACTGTTCCAGAAAGGCCTCTTGGCACTGTTCAGTCAGAAAGAAGGTTGTTTAGGGGGAAAGTTATGAATGTAACGGTGCAAGAAATCCTCTGATTCATTTGATTCTTTCAGCACATTTTGAGCCTTCACTCTATGCCAGGCATCCTTCTAGAGGTGGGTGACCCAGTGGTTAACAAGAGGGACACTGTTGCCCTAGCTGGTTTGGTTGAGTGGATAGAGTGTCAGCCTGTGGACTGAAGGGTCCCGGGTTTGATTCCAGTTAAGGCACATGCCAGGGTTGCAGGCTCGGTCCTCAGTAGGGCGTGTGCAGGAGGCAGCCGATCAATGATTCTCTCTCATCATTGATGTTTCTATCTCTTCCTCTCCCTTCCTCTCTGAAATCAATAAAAATATATTTAAAAAAAAAGAGAGGGACACTGTCTAGGGCAGTGGTTGGCAAACTCATCAGTCAACAGAGCCAAATATCAACAGTACTTCTTCAAAATAGACTCGCCCAGGCCAAAAACTGACTTCTGCACATGGGCCACGAAGTTTCAATCACACTGTACGTGCGCACCCGCACGTGGTATTTTGTGGAAGAGCCACACTCAAGGGGCCAAAGAGCCGTATGTGGCTCTCGAGCCGCAGTTTGCCGACCACGGGGCTAGGCCCTTCTGTTATTCTAGAGGCCCAATGCACGAAATTCGTCCAAGGGCCTTGGCCCCACCCCCTGCGACTGCAGGCTCCCCTCTTCCCCACCCACGGCCAGGGGCCTCTGCTGCCTCTACCGTGGTACCCGCCCACTGTGGCTTTGTCTGGAAGGAAGGATGTCTGGTCTAATTAGCATATTACACTTTTATTATTATAGATGTGTGCGTGCTTGTGGGAGAGGGCGGGATTTGTTTGTTTCTAATTGAGTATAATTTACACACAGGAAAATGCCAGTAAAATGTCCACTGGTTCCCCTGCCTTAGGTACATCTGTGAAACCATGGAGAAGGTCTAAATATCCCCATAATTATCCCCTCAGCTGGCCGTCTGGGACCACCCAGACCTCCGAACCTTAAACTCCTCCAGGCGATTATAGATCTTTTCCACTGCCCTGTCCAGAATGATGTAGTGATCCTTCATCGCCGCTATTTGGTGGCCCCAAACTTTCTCGAGTTCCTCCTCCTAAAAGGGGGAGACACAGGCATTCAAGGCCTCTGCCCCTGAGGCCACCATGGGTGATGGGGCTTGAAGAGTGTTCCAGACCAGTGTAACTCCAACCTGCCATCTGCCGCCCGCCCCTCTCCCCCCAAACCTACCATCTTTCCCTCCCCGCAACTTGCCATCTCAACAACTCTGGGACACTTACCCACAGCCTGGGACCCTGCACCAGCTGGAGCAGTATGAGGGGCTGCAGCTGCCTTCTCAGCCCCAAGCTGCCCCAGGCCTCCTTTCAGCTAAAGGACAAATGCTCCATCTGGTTCTGGGTCATAGAGTCTGCCATCAGCTTGCAGATGGGTCATCTTAATAAAAGCTCTTTCTGCCCAGGACACTGACCTGTAACCTGGATTTCTGGAGGTTGCCAATCTTTTCTTGCAGTATGTCCAGTGTCATCCCAAACCTGGCAGAGCTTCCCCTATGAGCTGAAAGCAAAGGAGGGGTGGCCGTTGGGGGCAGGGATAGAGAAAGAGGCTTTGTTTAGACCTCCACCTGCTTCTGTTATGAAATGTCTGAGGCGGTGCTGTCCAACAGAGCAATACTGTGCTGTGAGGTGGGGGCCTTTGAGGTCATTTAAAATTTTCTAGTAGCCACATTTTTTTCCATTTTTTTTTTATAGCAGTCACATTTAAAAAATCTAAAAAGATGCAAGTGACATAGTTTTTTTATTTGTTTTGTGTGTGCATTAATTTTAATTTTTGTTTATTTATTTTTAAATAATGTTTTGGTTTGGTTTTTGTTTGTTTGTTTTTACATTTTTATTGATTTCAGAGAGGGAAGGAAAGGAAGAGAGAGAGAAATATCAATGATGAGAGAGAATAATTGATCGGCTGCCTCCTGCTCACCCCACACTGGGGATCAAGCCCACCACCCGGACGTGTGCCCTGTCCAGGAATCGAAGTGACCTCCTGGTTCACAGGTCGATGCTCAACCACTGAGCCATGCCGGCTGGGCCATGTGTGCATTAATTTTAATAAAATATTTTATTTAACCCAATACATCTAAATAGTATCATTTAAGTATGTAATAAAAATTATTAATGAGATATTTTGCATTCTTGTTTCTGTACTAAGCTTTCAGTGTCCACTGTGCACTTCACACTTAGAGCACATCTGAACTTGAACTCGCCCCATTCCAAGTGTCTCCAGGTTATCATATTAGAGCAGGCCTAGGGAAAACTCTCTGGAATTTACTCCCCTCTCCAAAATGACCCTGAGCAAAACTATGAAATACCTTATTTAGAAGTATGTTATTCACCACAAAATAAAAAGAAAGATTTAACAAAAGAGGAGGGGGGTAATAAAAAAATAGATACGCTGTATCCAGTTCCAGATGAGAGGTCAAAAACGAATGTACAGGACATAACTATGAATGTATGAAAGTTACTGCCAAGACATGTTTATAACCTAACTATAGTTTCCTTAAAATAACAGCTGGTCAGAGGTACAATTTGGGCTACGATGGCTTTACATTTAAAATTAAATTCAGAACCTTAGCCATGCCCCAGTGTTCACTGATATCAATGTGGTTCTTTGTAACTATGTGATGTTCTACTTTTTCTTTTTAAGATCTGTGAACAGCACTGCCCATTGGGGTGGTGCCACACATGGGTTGGACTTAGATTAATTCAACTATTGTACTTGGCAGAGAGCAAAACAACAAGGGAATGATTTACAGAGGGCGGGGAAACGGGTCTCAGAGGAGGTCCCCAGGCCAGCAGCATTTCCCCAGGAAGGTTAGAAATGCACATGACTGTGCTCCCCTCAGTCGCCTTCGTCAGAAACTCTGGGGTGGGCCCCACAGTCTGTGCTTCACCACGCCCCCTCAGGGGGTGTTGAGGTGAGCTCAAGGGTGAGAACTGCTAGGGTAGGCCACTGTGCCCCTCTGTCATCACTGAGCACATGCCCATCATGGACATGAAATGGGAGCATCAATGTACTGGTCCCACTGACACCTAGAATGTGACTGTGGTGTTTCAGGATCCATATGTGTACCTGGCAGTTGTTCTTAATCCCAAATTGACTGCTTCATCTTGGGGCTGTTCAGTGTTGCTGGACACTCTGGGGATCTGGACTTACCAAAACACTGTGTCTTACGGGCTGTTGAAAGGGAGATTTTCAAGACTGATTTTGACATGCAATTTTCCTCTTTAACACGTTAAGCGCCCAGGCTGCTTTGTCTTCCGGACGGAAAGTATAGTGTCAGTCACTGGTGACTGGGCGCTTAACGTGTTAAGCACCAACTTAAGCCTATAATTGCCCCTCTCTCCTAAGATAAGACCTCACTGTACATTCATTGTAAAGAATAGACTAGACTAGTAAGAGGCTAATGCTTACACCAAAGTAATGAAAGGCGAGTGTCGGAATGTAGATTTTGTTGGGAGCAGTTAAGCAAAAGGAGAGGAGGTGCTGCTCGAAGGCCCTGGGGAGGGCCCAAGCCCTTACCACACTTCCCAGGGCCAGTCTGGGCCTACCTAGATGAGCTATGTGATGTTTCATGTGGGATGACAGCTGCTCAAACTCTTCTTTCAGGGAGTCGTGCTTAACGGGCATCTGGGCTATGTGGCTCATGGAATACTTGACGGCCTTCTTCTTGTCTTCAGGAGTTACTGCCTGTTTGGCAACCAGCGTGGCCTGGGACAGCTCAGTGTCAGGAGCGATGAAGTGAGTAGCATACGTAGAAGCGACAAACTCTTCATAGCCCATCTCCGACGCATCAGTGATTGACACGGAGGGTATGGCCCCACGGGAAGACCCAGCGCCCATAACATCTGCAAAGATCCCTAAGGGTCCAGATGCAGCCACGCTGGTTGCTACAGAGGCCAGTTTAGTGGCGGGGGCATCCTTGACGACCAGGGCTGAGGACTCAGCTGCCCGGACTGAGGACTCAGCTGCCCGGGTTGCTGAGCTCGCGGCAGCCGCATAGGCGGCGGCGGCAGCCGCTGCAATGGCAGCAGTAGTTTTCATCCGACGAAGGGCAGTCCGGGCACTCTTAGGGGGTCCTTCTTCAGAGGTTTGAGCAGCAGGGGCTGCTCCATCCTGAGTGTCTGTCTTGTACTGTAAGTAATCTTCTTCCGTACCTTCTGAGACAGATGGGAGCTGGTGCATCTCTTCCTGTGACTCCGGTGTCTGAGGCCAGGCTGAGCTAGGCTCTATGGCTGGTGGTGGGGCCCTGAAACCCTGGGAGTCCAATTGGCCTGGGCCAGGCTGAAAGTGACCTAAGCCCCAGAAAGGCCAACTGCTACTGTCAGACAAGCCTCTGGGAGGAAGCCCACCTCTTGATAGCATAGGCCAGAATCTTGGTGGTGTGGGCCAAAGGCCTGGGGCAAGCCCAGGCCCGGAGGCAGGACCAGGTCCAGGTCCAAACTCAGGCCCAGGCCCAGGGGGCATGGGTTCAGGGGCAGGCCCAGGTCCATACATAGGCCCGGGTCCATACATAGGCCCGGGTCCATATGGAGTCTCAGGTCCATACCCAGGTCTATACCCAGGTCCAGGTCCATATATAGGCCCAGGTCCAGGGGCAGGCCCAGGGGGCATGGGTTCAGGGGCAGGCCCTGGTCCGGGGGCAGGCCCAGGTCCATACCCAGGTCCAGGTCCATATATAGGCCCAGGTCCATATGGAGTCTCAGGTCCATACCCAGGTCCAGGTCCATATATAGGCCCAGGTCCAGGGGCAGGCCCAGGTCCAGGGGCAGGCCCAGGTCCAGGGACAAACCCAGTTCTAGGGACAAACCCAGGTCCGGGGGCAGGTCTAAGTGCAAATGCAAGCCCAGGTCCATATGCAGGCCCAGGTCTGGCTATAGTCTTCGGCCTGAACCTAGGCCAAGGTGGTAGTATGAACCCAGGTGCCAGACTGGGCTGTTGTATGGGCTCAAGGCCAGGCATGGGCTCAGGCTCTGGCCCAGGTTTGGGTGCTGGCCCAGGCTCAAGCACCTGAGACTGGCCCAACCCCTGGGCCCCTGTGAGAGGAACTCCATGGGCAGACTCCTCCTGTACTTGCCCAGGGACCGGGTAATGCCAAAAGGTCTCCAAAGGCCTGGGGAGTTGGAAGGCCTCTGAGACCTGGCTGGGACCAGAACTTTCGAGGAACATGGTGGTCTGGGGAAGTTCAGGCTCTGGGAGCTTCTCTGCAACTTTCCACATTTCAGAATCTTCCAGCTCTTCTGAAACATCTTCCTGTTGAACAGTTCCCTGTGGAAAAGGGAGCTGGGGTGGCCAGGGCTGCACCAGGCCAGCTCAGCGATCACCCTGCCTGTTCCCTCACACCTACTTCCTCCTCCTCCACCTTCTTTCACTTACCGGGGTGAACAAGGCATCGTGGAGGCTACTCCAGAGTACCAAGTCGTCAGCTTTGGGGATGGTGCTAATCTTGTTCTGGAGAGCAGTCTGGGAGGTGAAGGAAGGGGTTGGAAATAAGGGATGTGAACCTGGAGGGTGTGATACCCTTGGATGTGGCTCCCTTGTCCACACTGCCCTCTATACTTGCAAATGAATGGGCCTTTCCAGATTGTGCTCCCCTTCTGACCCCTCCCCATGCATGGCACCCCTGGGCCTAGAGGTCAGGGGAGCAGGGAGGGAGGATGGGACCGAGTCCCTCACCACATCCTGCTGCAGCACATTTATCTTCCGGTTCTGCGCTTTCATGTCATCAAAGAAAGTGTTTATGCGGTCCAGGTGTATCTGTCAAATAAGCCAAACCCATGCATCAGGAGTGTCAGTTCTGGTCTCAGCCCTGCTTCTCTCACTGCTCAAATACAAGGACTTAGCACTAGGTGACTAAGAGTTGGAGAAGGAAGAAAAAGTGTTTCCCAGAGAGTGAGAAAGGGATCAAAAAGAGTTCCCTGGGCAAAAAAGTTTGGGGAATGTTGGGCTTAAAAAAGCACTCAATGGGTTTTTGTACTGCAGGACTTCTCAGAGCTTTTAATGGGCAAAAAAACATTAAGGACCTCCAAACCCAGCCAGTATTGCTCAATGGTTGAGCATCAACCTATGAACCAGGAGGCCACAGTTCAATTCCCGGTCAGGGCACATGTAAAACCTTGGTCCCTGGTAGGAGGAGTGCAGGAAGCAGCCAATTAATATTCTCATCACTGATGTTTCTCTCTCTCTCCCTCTCCCTTCCCTCTCTGAAATCAATTTTTAAAATATTAAAATAAAAAAAGAACTCTTACTATTTGCAACAGCATGGATGAACCTGGAGAGCAATACGCTAAGCGAAATAAGCCAGTCGGAGAAAGATAAATATTACATGATCTCACTCATTTGTGGAATATAATGAACATAAACTGATGAACAAAAATAGATACAGAGACATAGAAGCATCGAACAGACCATCAAATCTCAGAGGGAAGGCAGGGTACAGTGGGAGAGGGTTGTAAGAGATCAACCAAAGGACTTGTATGCATGCATATAAGCATAACCAATGCATAAAGACAGTAGAGGGGTGAGGCCATGCGCTGGGGGGCAAAAACAGGCAAAGAGAGGACAATGGGGGGAAAAGGAGACATATGTAATACTTTCAACAACAAAGAATTTTAAAAAAAGAATCTCTAAGAGATTGGTTAGGAGGCATAGCTTCTCAAATGAATTTGTTCAAGGGTCCTTTTTAGTGTTTCATGACAATGCCCTTTCTGCTCAGATGGGAGCTACCTCGCCCAAGATTAAAGTTCTCACAGTTGCCATGATGATCAAGTGTATACACTGACCTGTGCATTGAAGATGATGCTTCAATCGTATTATTTGGAGGCAAGCTGTAAAACCTCCACCACAATACCAGCCTGGGGGTGTAGAGAACTGGCTTCTGAGCCCAGTTCTGACTCCCCAACTATGAGCTCATACTTCAGAAATTCCATGTCTTTTCACATCATGGTAAAGAGTTAGAACACTCCTGGGTTGATGTCCTGGGGCTATAGAGGGAGCTAGCATGTAGGCCGTGCTAAGTTTATTCTCTGTCTCAGGGTAAAAAGAGCTTTCTAAAAGAGGAAGAGGTGCCCTCTTTCTCCTAAGTTAATGGAACATAAATAAGCCTAGAGTAGCCAAGACGTAGGGAGTACCTACCTACATGAATATGAAGCCAACCCAGAGGAAAATCATCACTGAGAGAGAAGTACTGATGTGGTATGAACACCTAGATCTAGCTGTACCTGAAGGCATTCCTGTACTTTTTAGTAAATGAGACAATAAATTATCTGATTTTACCTAAGCCAGAATGAACTAAGACTCTGTCACTTACAAATGGTGTCAGAGCATAGCATAGTGAGGAGCATAGCATGGCGGAAGCCACAGAGAATTCAGTGGGAAGGGCCAAGTGGCTGGACCATGTCAGTCCTCATCTCCTGCTCTGATGGCTGTGTCCTTTGACTAAGAATGGGCTTCCTAGATTTATCCTGACACCCAACCACCAATGGTCCGAGCAGCATGGCCAGCTTGGAGGATGCTGGGGAGGGTCTACCTTATTCCACATGTCCTTCAGCATGTCCACATCCTTCCTGAGGGTTTCAGTGTCAGCCTTGAGTGAATTAATGTCGGTGAGCAAATCCTGCATGGTCTTCATAGCCTGAAGAGGGAGAGAGGAGGAAAAAAACATGAAGTTGTGTGTGGCTGGGGGAGAAGGCAAGTAAAGTATGGAAGTTCTCTGATGACTGCCATGGTCCAAGAAGTCCTCTTGGAGCTGCTACTGCACCTTTCTAAGTATATTCCCAAGGCCTTTGCTGGAATATACGCAAAAGCCAACAAATGACAGTTGAATCAACAGTGCTCTGAGCTCTCAAATAGCCTGGGTGGGAAGGAGGCAACCCTGTGTTTGAATGTATTCAGTAACCAGGAGCCACTCATTATGAAGCACCACATGCCCTTTGGTGGGAGCTACTGGAGATCAGCAAAGGAGTTATGATTGGATCTGCTTTTTTTAAAATCCTCATCTCAGGATAGGTTTTTTATTTTTATAGCGATTTTAGAGAGAGAGGGGAGGGGAGAGAGAGAAAGAAACATTGATGTGAGAGAGAAACATTGGTTGGTTGTCTCCTGGACATGCTCCAACTGGGGATTGAACCCGAAACTAGGCAACTAGGCATGTGCCTTGATCAGGAATTGAACCCACAACCTTTTGGTCCATGAGACGACACTCCAATGGACTTAGCCACCCAGCCAGGGCTGGTCTACATTTTTAGAGGGTCCTTCTGGCTGCATGTGTAACCAGGGCAACAGGGGAAGCTGGACGACCAGTGAGGAAACTTCCAGGCAAAAGCTGATGGTGAAATGCTGGGCTCATAGCTGAGTTTCACCACTGACTGGAGCTGCTACTGCACCTTTCTAAGTTTTTGAATTCTCAATCATAAAATGCATATAAAAATGTGATCATGTATATAAAAAGTCTAGTGCATAGTTAGGCATTCAGCTAACAGAAATAAAAAATAGCAAAATGGCAGAAGTCCTTCTTTTAAAATAAAATAAAAATTTAATCCTCACCAAGGATATGTTTATTGATTTTTTAACGAGAAGAGAAGGAAGAGAGAGAGAAAACAACAACAACAACATTGATGTGAGAGAGAAACATTGATGGGCCCTATATAAGCCCTGACCGGGGATTGAACCCACAACCTGTATGAGATGATGCTCCAACCAACTGACCCACACCGGCCAGGGCCAGAAATCCGTCTCATTATTAATTATACTAGGGGCCTGGTGCACGAAATTCGTGCACTGGGTGTGGGGGGGTGTGGGGGGGGAGTGTCCCTCAGCCCAGCCTGCCCCCTCTCACATACTGGGAGCCCTCAGGCGTTGACCCCCATCACCCTCCAATCTCATTTCCCCCCATCACTGGTTCTGCCCCCAGCCCAGGCCTGATGCCTCTGGCCCAGGCATCAGGCCTGGGCAGGGGACACCCAGACCCCTTCAATTGCTGGCTCTGCCCCTTGCCCAGGCCTGATGCCTCGGCCAGAGGCGTAGACCCCCATCACCCTCCAATCGCCTGATCGGCCCCTTGCCCAGGCCTGACGCCTCCGCCAGAGGTGTCAGGCTTGGACAGGGGACCCCCATCTCCCCCGATCACTGGCTCTGGCCCCCGCCCAGGCCTGAGGCCTCTGGCCCAGGAATCATGCCTGGGCAGGGGACCCCCATCTCCCTCTGATCGCTTGCTCCACCCCCCGCCCAAGCCTGATGCCTCTGACCCAGGCTTCAGGCCTGGGCAAGGGGACCTTCATATCCCCCCAATCCCCGGCTCCGCCCCCCACCCAGGCCTGATGCCTAGGCCAGAGGAGTTGACCCTCATCACCCTTCGATCACCAATCACCGGATTGGCCCCTTGACCAGGCCTGAGGCCTCCAGCAGAGGTGTCAGGCCTGGGCAGGGGACCCCCAGCTCCCCGCAGTTGCAGGCTCCGCCCCTGCCCAGGCCTAACGCCTCTGGCCTAGGCGTCCGTCCCGGGCAGCGGGGACCCGCAGCTGCAGCGGCCCCATGATCGTGGGCTTTGCTTTAGGCCCAGGCAAGGGACCCCTAGCTCCCGGGACTGCCAGCTTCGACCCGTGCCCAGCTCCCATCGCTGGCTCCACCCCTACTTCCTGCTATCACTGGCCAGGGTGGCAAAGGCGCCTGATTCTCTGATCATGGCTGGGGGGCAGGTCAAAGGCAGCCCCAGGGCCGCCTTTGCCCTGCCCCCCAGCTCTTAGCTCCCCCCTGGGTTTCCGATCACTGTCAGTGGCAGGGGGCTTCTTCCTGCTTTCCCTTTCGCCTCCCTGCATTGTGCCTACATATGCAAATTAGCCACCATCTTGTTGGCAGTTAACTGCCAATCTTAGTTGGCAGTTAATTTGCATATAGCCCTGATTAGCCAATGAAAAGGGTATCGTCGTACGCCAATTACCATTTTTCTCTTTTATTAGATAGGATTACATGTGAGTGGCAGAGATTGATATAATGAATAAGAAAACATGATCCAAACTCATAGTGTCTAGAAGAGACATATTTAGATTCAAATATGCAAACAGGTTGAAAATAAAAGGATATAAAAAGATATACCATGCAAGCAGTATCCAAAAGAGAACTGTAGTGACTATATTAATATCAGACAAAGTAGACTTTAAGATAAAAATTGTTATGAGAGACAGAGAGACATTTATAATGACAAGGGGGTCAATCCATCAGGAATACATAATAAGTAAATATATGCACCCAATAATGGAGCCCCAAATACATGAAGCAAAAAGTGACAGAACTGAAAGGAGAAATAGATAATTCAACAAGAATAGTTGAAGACTTCAACACTGCATTTCCAATAATAGATAAAAACAACTGGACAGATCAGCAAGGAAATAGAAGATACGAACAATACTATAAACCAATCAGACATAATACATCTATAGAAAACTCCACTCAACTATGGCAGAATACAGTCTTCTCAAGCACACATAGAATATTCTATAGGACAGATCATAAGGTAGGCCATAGAACTAGTCTCAGTAAGTTTAAAAAGGACTGAAATAATACAAAACATGTTCCCTGACCACAGTTGAATTAAATTAGAAACTAATAACAGAAGAAACTATTAGAAATTCATAAATATATGGAAATTAAACAACATTCTCCTAAATAATTAATGGGTCAAAGAAAAATTCACAAAGGAAATTAGAAAACACTTTGAGATGAATTAAAATTAAAATACAACACAAAAATCTATGGGATGCAGCTAAAGCTATGCTTAAAGAGAAATTTTAGTTGGATATGACTATATTACCAGAAAAGAAAGATCTTATATCAATAGCCTAACCTTCCACATTGAGACACTGTGAAAAGCAGAACAAATTAAAACTAAAGCAAGTAAAAAGTGAAACAATAAAGATCAGAGTGGAAACTAATGAATTAGAGAATAAAAAATAACAGAGTGGATCAATGAAACTAAAAGCCTGTTCTCTGAAAAGATCAACGAAATTAGCAAACCTTTAGCTAGATTGATCAAGAAAAAAAAAAAAAGAAGACTTAAATTACAAGAATCAGAAATGAAAGAGGGAACATCATTATTGACCTGACAGAAATAAAAACAATTATAGCCCTGGCTGGTGTGACTCAGTTGGTTGGAGCATCGTTCAGTACACCGATGAAGGGTCACGGGTTACTAGGTTGCAGTGCCTACAGGAGGGAACTGATTGATATTTCCCTCCCTACCTCACTCCCTCCACTCCCTTTCTCTCTCTCAAAAAATCAATAAAAACACATCCTCTGGTGAGGATTTAAAAAATTAAAACAATTATAAAGGAATACTGTGAACAATTGTATGGCAACAAATTAGATAAGTTGGAAGAAATGGACAAATTCCTAGAAAGACACACTACCAAATCTGACTCATGAAGAAATAATTTTTTAAAAATATATTTTATTGGTTTTTTACAGAGAGGAAGGGAGAGGGATAGAGAGTTAGAAACATCAGTGAGTGTTGGGGTCCAACCCCAGCAGGTCCAGGGGTTCCCAAAGGTGTGGATGGAGTCGGCGAAGAAGGAATGACATGGAGACAGTGTTCAGTTGGTCAGCAGCCTAGCCAGGTTCTCTAACCAGGATCTCCAGTCAAGTTCTGTCTAGGTCTCCAGCCAGGTTCTGTCCCTAAGTTCTCCAGCCAGGTTCTGTCTTTTTTTTTTTTTTTTTAAATATTTTATTGATTTTTTTACAGAGAGGAAGGGAGAGAGATAGAGAGTTAGAAACATTGATGAGAGAGAAACACCGATCAGCTGCCTCCTGCACATCTCCCACCGGGGATGTGCCCGCAACCCAGGTACATGCCCTTGACTGGAATTGAACCCGGGACCTTTCAGTCCGCAGGCCGACGCTCTATCCACTGAGCCAAACCGGTTTCGGCAGGTTCTGTCTTTTATTGTCTTGTTACATCTGTATTTATACCAGTTGATTTTAATCCTGTCAATTTCTATTGCAAAGGTTAGGACATTTCTTATCTCCATTCCAGGGAGTAAAGATTATGTAGCTTAAGGGTGATTGTTCGTAGTTAAAGTGATTAATTACCCGCCTGGCATTTAGTTAAGGGGTTTTATTCCCTCCCTAACTTCAGGGAAAAATCCCTACCTGGGGAAACAACCTTTCTCGGAGAGGTGACCTTGGTTAAAACACGTAACGCCAAGAAGGTGAGCAAACATATTAAGAACAGTATGCCATATACGCCAGATCCCTTGAAACATATGCTGTGCAGCTGTTTTTCCCTGCAGCGACTGTGTCAAGCAGCAAGGATGGACCGGCTTCCAGCAAATGAGAGAGAAACATCGATTAACTGCCTCCTGCACACCCGCTACTGGATATGTGCCTGCCTTTGACCGGAATCAAACCTGGGACCCTCCAGTATGCAGGCTGACCCTCTATCCACTGAGCCAAACCGGTTAGGGCATGAAGAAATAATTTCAAAAGACGTAAACAAATGATGAGATTAAAATAATAATAAAAAAATAGCACAAAAGAAAGGCCCGGGCTCAGATTACTTCACCACTGACTTCTAGCAAACAGTTAAAGGAGAATTAATATAATTCTTCACAATTTTTTTAATAGAAAAATTCCAAACTCATTCTGTGAGGCCAGATACCAAAATCAGACAAAGGCATAACAAGAAAACTAGAACATGGATGCAAAAATCCTCAACAAAATATTAGCGAACTGAATCCAGCAACACATAAGAATATTCTATATAACCCAATTAAAAACAGGCAAAGATCTGAAAAGACATTTCTCCAAAGAAGATGTACAAATGGCCAATAAATACATGAAAAGATGATCAACATCATTACCCATTGAAAGGGTAAAAGAGAATAAAACGGGGCAGAGGAAATGTATTGTCCTTAGAAGATATCTTGCAGAAAGCTTGCAGCATTGAGATCCGATAGCCTACATCAGTGGTCACCAACCTTTTGGACCTCACGGACCACTGGTTGGCGACCGCTGACCTAAATAACCAGGAGACACCTGGCACCACCAGTCAAGCTCTGTGTGTCAGCAGAGACTACCTGCAGCCAGCAGAAGGTGATAAAAGTCTTGCCTCCCCTTCAGTTTTGGATTCCGCCAGTCTGCACCCAGGCACTTGAAATAAAATTTCTTCTGATACATTACGGCCTCATGTCATTGGTGCGCGACCCCGACCCACTCAGAACCTTTCACCCATCAGGGAAATGCAACTCAAAATCATAATGAGATACCACTTCATTCCCACTAGGATGGTTAGAATTAAAAGTCAGATAATAGTAAGCGTTGGTAAAGATGTGGAGAAACTGGAATCTTCACACACTGCTGGTGGAAATGTAAAATGACGCAGCTGTTATAGAAAACAGTGCGGTAGTTCTTTGTAAGATTAAACAGAGTTACTATATGACCTAGAAAGTCCACTCCTAGTGATGATGTACCCAAGAGAAATAAAAACATAGGTCTATAAACTTGTACATGAATGTTTATAGC
The DNA here is from genome assembly GCF_963259705.1 of Myotis daubentonii. Lineage (NCBI taxonomy): Eukaryota > Metazoa > Chordata > Mammalia > Chiroptera > Vespertilionidae > Myotis > Myotis daubentonii. The sequence continues at coordinate 16,762,504 of NC_081843.1, read as the reverse complement.
AGCTTCATTTATAATAACAATCCAAATATCAATCAACTACAGATGGATAAACAAAATATGATATACTCATAATATAGGTTATTATTCAGCCACAAAAAGGAATGAAGTACTGATGCTATAAGGATGCACCTTGGAAACATTATGCCAAGTGAAAGAAGCCAAATACAAAAGACCACATATTGTATGATTCCATTTATGTGTCTGCAACAAGCAGAATCCGAAGTAACCGCTTGAGCTAAAGCTGACCCGTATGATTCCATTTATATGAAATGTCCAGGCAAATCTATAGAGACAGAAAGTAGATTAGTGGTTGTTTATGGCTGGGGGTGGAGTGAAGATTGAAGGAATAGAGTGGTGATAACTAAAGGGTACAGGGTTTCTTTTTGAGGTGATAAAAATATTTTAAAATTGACTGTGGTGATGGTTGTATATATTCAATTCTTAAAAACCACTGGATTGTATACTCTTTAAGTGAGTGAATTGTATGGTATGTGAATTACATACTAATAAAGCTGATTGATAAATAAATAAATGAACAAATAGCATCCCTATACTATAAAAATGCCAGTTGGTTCTTTTGTTGTTGTTGTTAATCCTCACCCACAGGTATTTTTTCCATTGATTCCCATAGAGAGTGGAAGGGAGAGGGAGGGAAAGACTGAGGAGAGAGAGAAAGTGAGAAACATCAATGTGAGAGAGACACATTGATTGGTCACCTCCTGCATGTGTCCTGACTGGGACAGGGATTAAACCTACAACCCTTATCAACTAAAGGACTTGTATGCATGCATATAAGCATAACCAATGGACATAAGACACTGGGTGATAGGGGAGGCTAGGGGACTGTCTAGGGCGGGGGGATAAAATGGATACATATGTAATACCCTTTGTAATACTTTAAGCAATAAAAAAAAAAAACCTACAACCCTTTGGTGCACAGGGTGATACTCTAACCACTGAGCACACCAGCCAAGGTGCCAGTTGGCTCTTTTTTGCAGAAATCAACAATCTCATCCTAAATTCATATGCAAATGCAAGGGACTCAGAATCATAAAACAATTTTGAATAAGAACAAAGTTGGAGGACTCAAACTTCCTAATTTCAAAACTCTCTACAAAGTATAGTGTGGTGCTGGCATAAGGAAAGATATAAAGATCAATGGAAGAGAATTGAGAATGCAGAAATAAACTCTCACATCTACAGTCAATTGATTTCTCAATGAGTGCCAAAACAAAGCAACAGGGAAAGAATAGTCTTCAACAGTGAACAGATGGCTCTCCACATGTAAAAGAATAAAGTTGGATACCATATACTACTGGTATACAAAAATTAACTGACAATGGTTCCTAGATTTAAATATAAGAGATAAAACTAGCCCTAGCTGGTTTGGCTCAGTGGATAGAGTGTCAGCCTGTGGACTGAAGGGTCCCAGGTTCGATTTTGGTCAAGGGCATATGCCTGGGTTGCAGCTTGATCCCCAGTAGGAGGCATGCAGGAGGCAGCCAATCAATGATTCTCTCTCATCACTGATGTTTCTATCTCTCTCTCCCTCTTCCTTCCTCTCTGAAATCAATAAAAATATTTTTTAAAAGAGATAAACTATACACTATTTATTCCTATGTTGTAGAAGAAAACATAGGAGTAAATCTTCATGACTTTGGTTAGGCAAATGGTTTCTTAGATACATCACCAAAGCATAAGTGATACCCCTTCCCTCCCCGCCCCCCGCCAAAAAAAAAAAAGGAAAAAAAGAAAAAGAGATAAATTGGACTTCATCAAAATTTAAAACTTTGTATATCAAAAGACACCTTCAAGAAAATGAAAAGATAACTCACAGAATGACAGAAAATATTTACAAATCATATACCTGACATCACATATCCAGAATATATAAAGAACTCTTACATCTCAACAATAAAAAGACACATAACCCAATTAAAAATGGGCAAATAGCCTGGCTGCTGTGGCTAAATGGTTGAGCACTGACCCATGAATCAGGAGGTCACTGGTTCAATTCCTGGTCAGGGCACATGCTCAGGTTTTAGACTGGATCCCCAGTAGAGGGCAGGCAGGAGGCAGCCGATCGATGTTTCTCTCTCATCAATGTTTCTATTTCTCTATCCCTCTCCCTTCCTCTCTCTCTCTAAAATCAATAAGACATATATATTTTTTTAAAAGGGCAAATAAGCTGAATAGACATTTCTCCAAAGATATACAAATGGCTAACATACGCATGAAAAGATACTCAACATCATTAGACACCAAGGAAATGCAAATAAAAAACATAGTAAGATAGGCTTCACACTCAGTAGGTGGCAATAAAAAAATCCAATAAAAAAATGGACAAAGGACCTAAATAGACATTTTCGAAAGAGGGCATACAGAAGGCCAAGAGACATATGAAAACATGCTCAAAGTTACTAATCATCCAAGAGATGCAAATCAAAACGACAATGAGGTACCATCTCACACCTGCCAGAATGGCTATCATCAACAAATCAACTAACGACAAGTGCTGGAGAGGATGCGGAGAAAAAGGAACCATCCTTCACTGCTGGTGGGAATGCAGACTCATACATTTTAGAAGCCTTCATCCATCAAGGTAGGCAAGGGGCATGCTGCTCTTCAGGGGCTGGCCGCTTGGACACTTATGTCTACCTCTCTGTCCTCCGAGGTCCTCCATAACCTGTCCTCAGCCACCGATACAGCCTTCTTTGTCTTTATAACAATTTTTGTCTTAAAGTCTATCTGGTCTGATAGCATAGTCACTCCAGCTCTCCTCTGGTTACTGCTTACATGGAATATCTTTTCCCATCCTTTTACTTTCAACCTATTTATGTCCTTGAATCTAAAATGTGTTTCTTGAATAGCCTTACAAGTCCAGGAAGCACAGAGAACCCCACACAAAAGGAATCCAAAGAGGACCACACCAAGACACATCATAATTAAAATGCCAAGAGCAAAAGACAAAGAGAGAATCTTAAAAGCAGCAAGAGAAAGAAAGTCAATTACCTACAAGGGAGTACCCATACGACTGTCAGCTGATTTCTCAACAGAAACTTTGCAGGCCAGAAGGGAGTGGCAAGAAATATTCAAAGTGATGAATGCCAAGAACCTACAACCAAGAATACTTTATCCAGCAAAGTTATCATTTAGAATTGAAGGTCATATAAAGAGCTTCACAGATAAGGAAAAGCTAAAAGAGTTCATCACCACCAAACCAGTATTATATGAAATGCTGAAAGGTATCCTTTAAGAAGAGGAAGAAGAAGAAAAAGGTAAAGATACAAATTATGAACAACAAATACACATCTATCAACAAGTGAATCTAAAAATCAAGTGAATAACCTGATGAACAGAATGAACTGGTGATTATAATAGAATCAGGGGCATAGAAAGGGAGTGGACTGACTATTCTTGGGGGGGGAAAGGGGTGTGGGGTATGCGGGAAGAGACTGGACAAAAATTGTGCACCTATGGATGAGGACAGTGGGTGGGGAGTGAGGGTGGAGGGTGGGGTGGGAACTGGGTGGAGGGGAGTTATGGGGGAAAAAAGAGGAACAAATGCAATAATCTGAACAATAAAGATCTAATTTTAAAAAATAGTGTGTTTCTTGTTGCCCGGCCAGTATGGTTTAGTGGTTGAGCATTGACCTATGAACTAGACAGTGATCAGCAAACTCATTAGTCAACAGAGCCAAATATCAACAGTACAACAATTGAAATTTCTTTTGAGAGCCAAAATTTTAAACTTAAACTATATAGGTAGGTACATTGTTATTTACTTAATTAGGGTATGCCTAAGGCTTAGGAAGAGCCACACTCCAGGGGCCAAAGAGCCGCATGTGGCTCATGAGTCGCAGTTTGCCGACCACGGAACTAGGAGGTCATGGTTCAATTCCCGGACAGGACACATACCTGGGTTGTAGACTCCATCCTCAGTAGGGGGCATGCAGGTGGCCTATCAATGATTCTCTCTCATCATTTATGTTTCTATCTCTCTCTCCCTTTCCCTTTTTCTCTGAAATAAATATAAAAATTAAAATATATAAAAAGATTGTTAAAATGTGTCTCTTGTAGACAGCATATAGGTAGAACTTTTTTTAAGGTTAATTCTGCTAATCTCTGTTTTGTGTGTGTGTGTTTGTGTGTGTAGTAAAATACACATAACAATAATAAAGTAAACAATTCAATGGCATTTAGTACATTCACAAGGTTTGCGACCATCACCTCTATCTAGAACATTTTCATCACCCCCAAAGAAACCCTAGATCCATCAGCAGTCACTCCCATTGCCCCCACCCCCCAGCCTCTGGCAAACACTATTCCACTTTCTATCTCTAAGTCCAGATGTTTTATATAAACAGAATCATGCAATATGTGGTCTCTGTGTCTGTCCACTTCCACTCAGCACAATGCCTTACAGTTTATCCATATTGTCAATTTGCCTCTCTTGCCTGGCATCAGCCCACCTTGCCAGACTGGGCTCTCTCCTCTCTGACAGACACCAGGCGTGTTCTCACAGGGTTCTGGGTGCCTGATTTTGTTGAGGCCCCAATCCACCTCCGTTTCCTGCTCAGTTCAAATCTCTGCATAATAATAGTAATCACTACTGGGCACCTAGAATATGTGGAGCTCTGTGCTAAGCATATTTCCCATGCATTATCTCATTTAGGTTTAATTCTTGCAACAATCCGGGGAGGAGGAAACCACCACCAAGTTCCCACCCTTTCCAGTTGGGAAGTGGCAGCATGTTCAGTGCCCCACATACCTATGCCTTTCACTGACCCACTCTGCCCAAGACTGGCAAGTCCCCACTTGCTAACACTGTGACACCGATGGGTTCCTTAACCTTTCTGTGCCTCCATTTCCTCATCTATAAATTCGTGATAATAATAACACCTGCCTCCAGAGGTGCTGTGAAGATGAAAGGAGCTAACAAAGATAGGTGTCTGACTCCTATCCCCTGAGGCCAGGCCAGCCTTCTCTAGGGTGGCTTAGCTCACATCCTGACCCTAAAAGGAAAGACTGACTAAGAACAAATGCTTCCCCCTGGCACCTGAGGATGCCTGAGGACCCTAGCCTGCCTTCCAGCTCATGGTCCGCGACCCTCCTCTGGGGATCAGCCAATATGACTATCTCTTTCTGCCCCCAGTGTGCCCTGTGCTGGCTCCTGCCACTTGCTTCTCTAGAAAGGGTCCCTTCCCATCTCTGTCACCTTTCCAGAACCATCTCAAGTGCCTCAAACCTGACTCCTTACCCCCAAAGCTCTGTTCCCAGTGCCTCAGAGTGGCTTCTCCATGTGATGGATGTTCTCCATCCTGTATATCCATCCAGATGAAAGGAGCTAACAAAGATAGGTATCTAGCTTACCTGGCAAACAGTGAGCCCTTCCTTTCTGTGCCTGCCATACCTGCCATGCTGTCTTACTCTCTGGCTGGGTGGTCTTGGCTTGTGGCCTTTGCTGACTCCTATCCCCTGAGACCATGTCCTCAGTGCCCAGGAGGTTGACCCACAGGCACTACTGTGCTCACTTGCAACCATCACTTCTATCAATGGGAAAATGACAGGAGAGAGGGCAGGGTACTTGTGCCCCAAGATGCAAAGTCTTCTCCAGGACTATAGGCTTTGATGGATAACCATGTGCTGAATGGGGAGGCAGGAGAGCACATGGTCCAAGGCAGGCCCTGGGTCAGAGGCCTCAGCGCCTTCCCTGCTCCGCTGTCACTTGCTGCAGTACCATCAGCAAATTAATGAACATTTCTGAGTGTCAGTTTCTCACATATAAAGCAGGATAATACTTCTTCCCACTTTTCACAGGGCTAGTTCCTGTAGATTTTTATTCAGTTGCTTTCTGTCTGTCACCCTTGCTAGAACATGAACTCCTATTCACCATGACTACCATGATGCCTCCCTCATGGGAGGTCCTCAATTATTTTTTATTGAGATTCATATACCATAAAATAAACTACACTAAAGAGAATAATTCAGTGGCATTTTGTGCATTCACAACACAGCATCTAGTGCCAGAACATATCCATCACCCCAAAAGGAGATCCTGTAACGAATAAGCAGTCACTCCTCATTCCCCTCTCTATACAGCCATGGCAACCACCAATCTGCTTTCTGTCGCTATGCGTGTGCCTATTCTGGACATTTCATACAATTGGAATCACACAATATGTGATCTTTGTGTCTGGCTTCTTTTCTCAGTACTTGACGATGAATGCAAGCTTGGAACTTTGGTTCTGCCTCACTCCCAAATGGGGAGGACCTGTCACAAGAGGACACAGGGAATAGGAGGTGTGATGCCTGGGAGGAGCCCAGGTGGGTTACCTTTTCTAAGGCTTCTTCATTGCCCTCCACCATCTTCCGGAGCTTTATCAGCTGCCACAGTTCCTGGGCAGGCCGGTTGGTCCCTTGGCTGCCCTCCAGCAGCATGGAGGTGGAAGGCATTTCATGCAGCATGCTCAGCTGGCTCTCCATCCTCTCGATACGGCTCACCACGTGGTCGAAGACATTGCTCAGCCTCTTCAGGGGCTGGACGATGGGCTGACCATCTCCTTCCCGGGGCATTAACATGTTCTGTGAGGTCTGGAGGAATTCCTCATCCCCTGAGAGGACCTTCTTGAGCTCAGCCATGTTGATGTGCTCCAGGATGCCATGGAGCACCAGGTGCAGGGCCTTGAAGTTCACCACACCATACTGCGGGATGGCAATGTTGACCAGCTCAGAGAACGAGAGCGAGAAGCTCATGTTGTCAGGAAGGTCAGCCGAGCTGGGGTTTGGGGCATCCATGGGGACGAGTGGTGGCCTTCAGTGGACCACGAGCTGCACAAACAAATGCTCAGAGATCCGGAGAGGCTGTAAGTCACGGCAGTCAGGGGGAAAATGGCCTCTGTCCTGGCCAGAGCTCAGATGAGAGTTTTTGGTTGCTAGGATACCAAAGAACGTGGCAGTGGGCGTGCTTCCGAGGGTCTGGAGTGCAGCAGAGGAGGTACTCAGTTAATAGTTGATGAAATGTTTGAACAAACAGCTGTTTCTTTTAATTCAAGCCCTTTGATTATATAAGACCCAATGATCCTTTCCAAGAAGCATGCCGGGAAGGTGACAGAGAGGCAGCTCGCTCCTCAGAAGTCTCTAGAATCAGAACAGGAAAGTTCTTGGAGTTAGGAAAGCCCAGGTTTCAGGAACAGAACCTGAAGAGCTGCTGGTTGTGGGACAGTGGCCAAAGGCCACACAGGTGTTCATTTCTGGAGCAGGAAGGTGAAAAGTGCGTGACATAGTGGCTTTCGTCAGGTCTGAATTCTGCATGTCCCTGCCCCCCCCCCCAACCCCCAGAGACATGAGTGACCTCCTGAACTCTGCTGTGCTCCTCCTTGAGCTGGGACTCATCAAGACCCCAATGCTCTAAAGCCTTAAGGACATGGCCATGAACCAGCTGCCGCAGAACTTGAAGGCTGCCTGGGCTGCAATATATTCAGGCCCTGCTTTTGTCAATTTTCAGGCAAGAAAATGGCAGCCTGCTGGTCCTGGTCTCCTAGGGAAGCCTGCAAAGAAAGCCCTGACTCAACCCCAGGAGCCCCCCAACTCCTGGGCCACCCCAAAATTCTTGGCATATAGTACACACTGTTTATACACAGCACACAGCATGAGCACCCCAGGGGTTGAGTTGGCTTCCCCACAGAAGAAACAGTGGATGCCTGTCCACTTTAGGTTCATGTACATGACTTTCTCAGCAACTGTATGACCATGTATAAATGACGTAACCTCTTTGAATCTCAGCTTCCCTGCCTGCTAAATGGGAAACAAAACCTCCCATGTGGAGTTGCCAGGAAGCAGTGTGAGTGTGTGTGTGTGTGTGTGTGTGTGTGTGTGTGTGTATGTGGGGGCAGGGGGAGGGGGCTATAGAAATGCTCCATTAAAGTGCCAGGCCCGTGTGGACCCAAAGACTTCTTTCCTACACTTGACCCAGTATCCTAGTCTTGCCAGTGATCATGGCCAAGGGAGAAGGAGCTCAGGAGACTCATCTGAATTTAATGTAGGGACCTTTGCAGGAATGTTGTTTATTACTAACAGGTTTTTGACCTAACGTCAACAAATGCTTCTACTGAGGCCTTTACTACTTTATCTGCAAAACCTACTTATTCGGAATGACAGAAACTGATGCTGAGACTCTCAGTGCTACAATACTCAGTTTGTTCTCTTCAGACACTCTTCATAACTGCTAATTCTACTGAAGGAATTTACCCACCTTGAGAGGAAAAAAGAGACTCACTCCTATTGTGATACATGTATACATTCTCAGTTCTGTCTGGGCCCTACTTAGATAATACTTCTTTTTGTGACAGCTTTATTGAGATACTAGAGGCCTGGTGCACAGATTCGTGCACTGGTGGGGTCCCTCGGCCTGGCCTGTGCCCTCTCACAATCCAGGACCCCACCAGTGCCTGATCAGGGCCAGAGAGGGACCACAGGAGGGCTCTAGGGTGTATCTGTCCTGTCTTTCCCAGTCCTCATTGGCCTGACCTGAGCAGCAAGCTAACCTACTGGTTGAAGCTTCTGCCCCCTAGTGGTCAGTGTGCATCATAGTGACCGGTTGAACAGTCGAATGGTCACTTAGGCTTTTATATATATAGATAATTCACATACCATACAATTCACCCATTTAAAATATATAATTCAGCCCTAGTCTGTTTGTTTCAGTGGCTTAAGCATCGGCCTGTGGACTGAAGGGTCCCAGGTTTGATTCCAGTCAAGAGCACATGCCTGGATTGCAGGCTTAATCCTCAGTAGGGGGCGTGCAGGAGGCAACCAATTGATGATTCTCTCTCATCATTGGTGTTTCTATCTCTCTCTCACTCTCCCTTCCTCTCTGAAATCAATAAAAACTATATATTAAAAAAAATAAAGTATACAATTCAATAACTTTTATTATATTCACAGAGCCGTGCAATCGTCACTACAATCTACTTACAAGCATTTTCATCATCCTGAAAAGAAATGCTGCATTCATTAGCAGTCATTTCATTTCCCCAACTGCCAGCTCCTGGCAATCACTGATGTGTTTTCTGTTTCTATGGATTTGTCTGGACATTTCACATGACTGAATATGTGGCCTTTTGTAACTGGTTTCTTTTATTTAGCACAATGTTTTCAAAGTTCATCCAGGTTGTAGCATGTGTCAGCACTTCATTTCCTTTTACAACTGAACTAGAGGTCTGATGCACAAAATTCGTGCAAGAGTAGGCCTTCCTTCCCCTGGCTGCCGGCATCAGCTTCCCTCTGGCACCCGGAATCCGGGCTTCCCTCACCCAGGCTTCCGGCTTCATCTGGAAGGTCACCCAGAAGGATGTCCGGTCTAATTAGCATATTACCCTGTTATTATTATAGATAATATTCTATTGTAGGGATAGACCAGTTTGCATATCCATTCATCCACTGATGGATATTTAGAACAATTCTGCCTTTTAACTATTGTGAACAATGCTGCTATGGACAATAGTATACAAGTTTTTGTTTGAGTACAAGTTTTCAGTTATTTTGTATCTCTACCTAGGAGTGGAATTGCTGCATCATAAGGTAACTACCTCTCCTGTATATTAACACTTTGTAGAACTGCCAGACTGTTTTCCACAGCAATGCATTATTTTACATTCCCACCCACGGCAAATGGGGGTTCTCATTTCTCCCCATCATCACCAGCACTTGTTGGTGTCCGTCTTTTTTATTATAGCCATCCTGGTGGATGTTGGATACTACTTGTTTTGTGGCCATCAGACTTACAGCCACCTGCCACACACTCACTGTTCCCACTATCAGGAAATGCCTCCCCTTGCCACCACCTCCCTATAGCTGAGGGCAGACAAACGCAGTCCTCAGGACACTCAAAATAAGCATTCAAAATGATTGTTAGAGACTTCCAGATGTTTAAAATTACCAACCCTTCAGTGGATCCTGTTCCCCTGAAAAGACACCTCCAAAAAGACGCAAGCATAGGCTACCTGGGAAACCTCCCAGAGGGATCACCAACTCTTCATGTGCACTCTTCTAGCCACAGCTCTCACAGCAGGGATAACACAACTGAAAAGGGCCATCCAAAATCTGTCTCTGGCCCTAGCAGATGTCATCAGTGACACAACTTCTGCTCCAACAAACCGGGGGAAATATAAATTCATTAGCAGATCATGAAACCCCGATTTTCTTCTTGGCTAACCAAGAAGCAAACGTTTCTTATTACACTGATGTAAATACTGAATAAAAACTACAGATAAAGTAGAACAGTTCGTGATTAGGCTTTTTAAAAAAGCCACCTGCCCAAGCCAGTGCTGCTCAGTGGTTGAGCGTCGACCTATGAACCAGATCATGGTTCAATTCCCAGTCAGAGTACATGCCCGTGTTGTGGGCTCGATCCCCAATGTGGGAGTGCAGGAGGTAGCCAATCAATGATTCTCTCTCATCAGTGATGTTTCCATATTTCTCTCCCTCTCTCTTCCTCTTTGAAATCAATAAGTATTTATTTTTCTATTTTAAAAAATCTTTATTGTTAAAAGTATTGCATATGTCCCCCCTTTTCCCCATTGACCTCTTCTAGCCTGTCCCTGCCCTCAATAAAAATATGTACTTTTTAAAAAGCCACCTGGCTCTCCAGGGAGAGACCAGCTGGACTTGGGTGGGGGTAGTGTTTTCATAGCCTGGGTTCAGCAATTGAGGCCCCTGCCTTCAGGATTTGGTGCTAGACCCAATAGCTAGTTCTATTTGTGATAACAGCCCATGTTACTGGTAGCCAATGTATTCTGTCCAGAGTCTTAATGCAACAGCTGTCTTGTGAGAGAACTCAACAACTCACCCTGCAAGACAGCAGAGGGTCTGATCGCAGCCCAGCTATGACAACGTTCTCTGAACACCCTCCTGACCAGCAACACCTGGTATTGACAAAGCTCTGGATATAGTACATAGTGTTCTGAGGACTGCCTTCATCCACCCTTAGCTATGGGGCGGGGGGAGGGGGGGGCAAGGGGAGGCAGCTCCTGAGAGCAGGAACTGGCTAAGCATCAGAGGCTCTGTAATTGGCTTAAGAGGGCCTTGGTACACTCCAGTGGACATAAACAATTTCCCAGAACACCATAACCAACAGGGCCACTCTGCTCCCATGAAAGGCCAAGATAAGATCAGTCATAATTATGCCTGAACTCAGACAAAAATAAGAATACTGTCCAAACCACAAATGTGACCAGATAGCCCACTATCCTGGCTAATATAAGTGACCACTGCTTCTTGACCAACTAAAACTTTATCTGTGTCATTCCTTCTGCCTTCTTGATAAGATTGATTACAATATCCAATCACAGAATTAGCCCTGGTTCCTGACAGTACCCAATCCAGAACACCCCCCACCCCCAGCCACCTAACATGGGCCAAAATCCCATCCTTAAAGTCTTTTTAACGTAACTCTCTTATGAGATGTCCCTGGATTCCCCACTGTGACATAAGAGTTGAAAATTCAAGGGTTGCCTTGACATCTTTGAGCCTCACAGGGCTCTTGAGTTCCCCTGTTCCTTTTGGATATGCCCCCCAACCCCACCCAGCAGGAAAGGCTGCCCACCCAGCTAGTTCCCCCACCAGCCAGACCAGCTGCACTCCACCCCAGTCGCAATCTGAGGGGCTTCAGTTCCCTGCCAGCTTGTGAAACTACTCAAACAAGCCTCCTGGAGGAACCAGGGGGCGCCCCACTCCCTTACTACAAAGCCTGTAGCCCACAGCCCCAGCTGGTCACTCTGTTCCTGATGACACCGGAGTGGCCCTGCCTGGCCTGTGCTGTCCTCTCCCTGCTCTGTGAGTATATGTGGCTAATAACTGCTGTTGATCTCACCTGTCTAAAGCAGGAGTCTCTCACACTCCAGCAGAGTGAAAGGGACCTATCAGAACACCCTTGTGGCAGTAAGTCAGCAAACCTTTGTTCAACTACAGTAGGTTCCTGATGGCCTTGGTTGGAGAGGCTGGCCCTGTAAACTTACAAAAAAAACCATGCAGTGATCAGAGCTTTTTGGATTTTGGAACTTCAGACAAAGGATTGTGGAGCTGTATTATTATGGAACTAGAGGCCCGGTGCACAAAAATTTGTGCACTTGGGGGAGAGGGGGGGTCCCTCAGCCCGGCCTGTGCCCTCTCGCAGTCTGGGACCCCTCGGGAGATAACGACCTGCTGGCTTAGGCCTGCTCCCGGGTGGTAGAGGGCAGGCCCAATCCCTAGGTGCAGCCCCTGGTCAGGCTCAGAGCAGGGCTGATTGGGGAGTTGGGGCGCCGCCCCCTGTCACACTCAAGGCAGGGTCGATGAGGAGGTTGTGGCGCCACCCCCTGTCACGCACAGAGCAGGACCAATCAGGGGGTTGGGGCGCTGCCCCCGTCACACACAGAGCAGGGCCCATTAGGAGGTTGGGGCACCGCCCTCTATCACCCACAGAGCAGGGCCGATCAGGGGGGTGGGGCGCCGCCATTCTCACACTCAGGGTAGGGCCGATGGGGAGGTTATGGCCCTACCCTGTCACACACAGAGCAGGGCTGATCAGGGGGTTGGAGCGCCGCCCCCTGTCATACACAGAGCCGCAGGGCGATCAGGGGGTTTGGGCGCTGCCCCCTGTCACACTGATCCCGGTGCCGGGAGGCCTCATGGCTCCGCTGATCCCGGTGCTGGGAGGCATATTACCCTTTTACTATATAGGGTAGAGGCCTGGTGCATGGTTGGGTGCCGGCTGATTTGCCCTGAAGTGTGTCCTGGATCAGAGTGGGGGTCCCCACTGGGGTGCCTGGCCAGTCTGGGTGAGGGGCTGAGGGCTGTTTTCAGGCTGTGGGTGACTGAAGCTCCCAACCTCTCCTTTTTTTCTTTTTTCTTTTTTTATTCTGGGCCAGCTTTAGCTTGAGGCTTGGCTCCAGCTCTTAGGCCTCGGCTGAAAGTAGGTTTCTGGCCTTTGCTTACAATGTTGCGAATCTGCTGGCTGAAGTCTGGCGGTATTTGTTACAGAGTTTCTTAAACTGCCCGCTCAGAGGCCGGCAGCCGCAGGCAGGGAATGTTGGTTTCTTCCGTCACTGAGGCAACCAAGCCTCATGTTAGTTTCAAGCTGCCTGGCTGCCGGCTGCCATCTTGGCTGACAGTTAATTTGCATATCTCGCTGATTAGCCAATGAAAAGGGTAGCAGTCGTACGCCAATTACCATGTTTCTCTTTTATTAGTGTAGATCATAAGCAAGACTTTCCTACTTTGGCAAGGGAGGATCAGGAGAAATGGGTAGTTTAGTACAGTCACACAGCCGGAGAGGTGAGTGTGAGGCCAGGCCAAGGGGCTCCGCAGGGGCCTTACAAAGACATGTGAATGATGGAATGTGAAGCAATTCTTGGTCATTGGGGGCTAAACTGGGTAGGGGGAGTAAAGGCTCTTTGTCATTCTGGAGAGATGGCCAGCCAGCATCTAAAACCACTCCTGTGTCTGGGGAGGTCTCCAGTTCAGGAGTCCTGTAGAAGGTGGAGTGTCAGTTACTAGTTGCCCAGCTTACTCTGAAGATAGGGCACAGGCATTTACGGAAATACCACAGTCAGTGCTGGAAGGTCCTGGGGCCCAGGGAATGTGTTCCTCTGGGATCCAAGAAAAAGAAGCTACTAAATCAGCTTAGGTTCCAACAGTTCAGAGAGGTGGGAACTCAGCTCAAAGAGCCCAATCTAGTCTCAGGCCTTCAAGGTAGAGGCTACAAGCCAACAAGATACTGATATGCTTCCTGGCACCCAGCACTCAGCCTGACACTGACTCTTCTTTCCTTCAACCAACGTTTACTGAGCACCTACTAGGCGCCAGGTGCTGTCTGTCCCTAAGTACAGAAAAGACTATAGTGAGCAGTTCAGAGGAGGTTTGATCTGGGGGGGTGGAGGGAGGGAGATACACTCTTATTTTACAACAAAGAAATAAAATAACTTCAGGTAGTGATAGGAATTAGAAACATATAAAACAAAGACAAAATGAAAATGGGGGATGGGCACTAATTAAATAGGGTTGTTGGGGTAGCCAGCCTCCAAGATGGCTCCCAAAGATACCCCTGAGACTCACCCCTTGTGTGGTCTGCTCCCATCCTACCCCACAAAACTGGTCGTGTACCTTATACCACCAATGCATCTATGTACACACATGCACTCATTCATTTTTACATTACAATATGGTAAGATTTTGGAAAGTTGTATACGTCGCAGGTGATTTGATGCTGCTAAATTGAAACACATGATAAAAATGCAAAAAAAAAAAAAAAAAAAGCCAATGTGTTAGACTTGAAAGGGTCCGTTAACTGTAAAAATCATGTCATTTTAGCCCTAGCTGGTATGGCTCAGTGGATAGAGCATCAGCCTGCGGACTGAAGGGTCCCAGGTTCGATTCCGGTCAAGGACACATCACCGGGTTGCGGGCTCAATCCCCAGTGTGGGGCGTGCAGGAGGCAACCAATCAATGATTCTCTCTCATCATTGATGTTTCTATCTCTCCCTCTCCCTTCCTCTCTGAAATCAATAAAAATATATTTTAAAAAAAATCCCAGTCTCAGGTTCTCCCTTCAGACCAGACTAGCTTAAAAAAAAAATCATGTCATTTTAGTTCTGGAAATAAACTAGTTCTTACAAAAATGAAAGACCGAAAGACCTGGCTGCTGTGTGGGAGAAGCCACGAGGCCATGCCATAGGATGTTCCCGGTTTCCTGGAGATTTGCTGGCCCCGGGAGGACCCTGCTCTTAGGTCAACAGACAGCAGCTGTGGCCTGGCATTGCTCAGTTCTGATGGCAGAACCCTAATTCAGACAATTTCGGGATAAACTTGTTACTGGGATATTCTTTGAATGGCTGGTTGGAGCCAAAAGCCAATTAACAGGATTGGAAACAAAAGCAGCATTTTTTTTCTTTCAAATAAATTGAGGTCAGAGATTAAATCAGTTATGTAAAGTGTCATTTTTCTGCTTTGTCAGGACAAGCCTTTTTAAAAAAAAAAAGAGAGAGAGAGAGAAAGAGGAAGGAAGAAACATCAATTTATTGTTCCACTTATTTATACAATCGTTGGTTGCTCCTTGTTGGTTTTTTGTTTGTTTTTCTTTTCCCCATTGGTTGCTTCTTGCATGTGCCCTGGCCGGATATTGAACCCGAGATCCTGGCATATCAGGACAACTCTCTAACCAGCTGAGCTACCTGGCCAGGACCCAGAAAGCCATTTTTCATGCTGGATAAATAGCTAGGAATGATAACCAGATGACCTTTCCTCTCTCACCCCAGGAAGAACTGAAAGGAGGAAGGACTGCTGGTGAAGGATTAAGAAGAGGTTGTGCTGAGTGCTATTTCCGGTTGCCTCACATTAGACATTCTACTTATTTATAACTAGGGGCCCGGTGCACGAAATTCGTGCACTGGGTGTGTGTGGTGGGGAGTGTCCCTCAGCCCAGCCTGTCCCCTCTCACATACTGGGAGCCCTCAGGCATTGACCCCCATCACCCTCCAATCACAGGATCGGCCCCTTGCCCAGGCCTGACGCCTCTGACAGAGGTGTCAGGCCTGGGCAG
This sequence comes from Myotis daubentonii, assembly GCF_963259705.1. NCBI lineage: Eukaryota > Metazoa > Chordata > Mammalia > Chiroptera > Vespertilionidae > Myotis > Myotis daubentonii. The sequence continues at coordinate 16,746,927 of NC_081843.1, read as the reverse complement.
GGGGCCCTCATTTCCCCCCATCACTGGTTCTGCCCCCAGCCCAGGCCTGATGCCTCTGGCCCAGGCATCAGGCCTGGGCAGGGGACCCCCAGACCCCTCCGATTGCTGGCTCTGCCCCTCGCCCAGGCCTGATGCCTCGGCCAGAGGCGTAGACCCCCATCACCCTCCAATCGCCTGATCGGCCCCTTGCCTAGGCCTGACGCCTCCGCCAGAGGTGTCAGGCTTGGACAGGGGACCCCCATCTCCCCCCAATCACTGGCTCTGACCCCCGCCCAGGCCTGAGGCCTCTGGCCCAGGAATCATGCCTGGGCAGGGGACTCCCATCTCCCTCTGATCGCTTGCTCCACCCCCCCGCCCAAGCCTGATGCCTCTGACCCAGGCTTCAGGCCTGGGCAAAGGGACCATCATATCCCCCCAATCCCTGGCTCCGCCCCCCACCCAGGCCTGATGCCTCTGGCCCAGGCAGGGGACCCCCAGCTCCCCGCGGTTGCAGGCTCCGCCCCTGCCCAGGCCTAACGCCTCTGGCCTAGGCGTCCTGCAGTGGCAGCACCCCGCAATCGTGGGCTCTGCTTTAGGCCCAGGCAAGGGACCCCTAGCTCCCGGGACTGCCAGCTTCGACCCGTGCCCAGCTCCCATCACTGGCTCCACCCCTACTTCCTGCTATCACTGGCCAGGGCGGCAAAGGCGCCTGATTCTCTGATCATGGCTGGGGGGCAGGGCAAAGGCAGCCCCAGGGCTGCCTTTGCCCTGCCCCCCAGCTCTTAGCTCCCCCCTGGGTTTCTGATCACTGTCAGTGGCAGGGGGCTTCTTCCTGCTTTCCCTTTCGCCTCCCTGCATTGTGCCTACATATGCAAATTAACCGCCATCTTGTTGGCAGTTAACTGCCAATCTTAGTTGGCAGTTAATTTGCATATAGCCCTGATTAGTCAATGAAAAGGGTAACGTCGTACGCCAATTACCATTTTTCTCTTTTATTAGTGTAGATGGGGGTGAAGGTGGAGGTGGGGATTTCATAACAGATGCAGGCAGCTTGCCCCCTACTCAGAAGCTGAAAGTCCAATCAGATCTCCCCTCCCACCTCAATCTCATTTGTGGTTAGGTGGGAAAAATTAACAAGGCAACTGCTGTCCCTGGTTCTGAATTTCAGGACCAACACTTTTTTTTTTTAAACAAGAAAAAACAATCAAATTTAATGGGCTACATACATATAAGAACACCACATATCTGAGCGAGTCAGAGACACCACACACATGAGAGGTTCAGAGAGAGAAAGGGAAAATCAGGTATATCTGGCATTCTGAGCTAAGGCACCTGGGACTTCAGAGGGGAGGAAGGTCCTTGCAGGACGATAAGAGCCGATGTTCATTAACTAGAAGATTGTCCAACCCTATAAGTAGGACAAACTATAAAAAATTATAAAACTATAAAAATTATTTTCGGTGATAACCCTTATTATGGGCAAGGCCTCTAATTTAAAGTCTTTTTTATTTTTATTTTTTTAAAATATATTTTATTGATTTTTTACGGAGAGGAAGGGAGAGGGATAGAGAGTTAGAAACATCGATGAGAGAGGACCATCGATCAGCTGCCTCTTGCACACCCCCCACCGGGGATGTACCCGCAACCAAGGTACATGCCCTTGGCCAAATCGAACCCGGGACCCTTCAGTCCACAGGCCGACGCTCTATCCACTGAGCCAAACAGGTCAGGGCTAAAGTCTTTTTTTTAATTGTTGACAGTATTACAGGCTCCTCCATTCTCCCCCCTTTTGCCTCCCTCCACCTGGCCCATGCCCCACCCCAGGCCTTCACCACACTATTATCTGTGTCCATGGTTTATGCATACATACTTTTTTTTTTAATATATTTTATTGATTTTTTACAGAGAGGAAGGGAGAGAGATAGAGAGTTAGAAACATCGATGAGAGAGAAACATCGATCAGCCGCCTCCTGCACACCCCCTACTAGGGATGTGCCTGCAACCCAGGTACATGCCCTTGACTGGAATCGAACCTGGGACCTTTCAGTCCGCAGGCCGACGCTCTATCCACTGAGCCAAACCGGTTTCGGCTGCATACATACTTTTTAAAAAGCCTCTTTAAATGCAAATTGGCTGGACTAACCTTCGGGAAGCTGTGGGGCCATAGGGTAAGCATCAGTCTGGAGGGTGGGGGCGAAAGTATAGTGACTCAGCTACTGAACATGTGAGGGAAGATATCTGATTGTAGCCACTTACCTCCCTGAGCCTCAGCGTTCTCAGCTCTCAGATTGGGTTAAGAGCCCTTATGTCACAGGATGAAGGGCAGATGGAAAGGAAGGGAGTTTCAGGATGCCCACAGCGGGGTCGAGGGTCCAGTGGCTGGGTCCCTGGGCGGTAGCGTACTAACCTTCCCAGGCAGGCTGTCTAGGTCCCCCAGGCCCACGCTCAGCTTTCTGGTTCCAACCTGAGCTGGGTTCCTTAACCAAGGAATATAGTTCTGAGAGCAACCATGGCCTTCAAATCAAGTCCTTTTCTGCTTAGGTAACCAGAGTAAGTTCCTGTTGCTTGTAACCAAGAAATCACAACTGGCCTAAAGTGCCCTTTTGTAAGGCTGGCTAAATGTCACAGTCAGGAAACACAAATAGAACTCAGTGCTGAAGGACAGTGTGTATCTAGGTGATCGTAAATCAGAGCGTGAACTCGCTGTGCCTCCTGAGGCTCACTCACCCAGGAGGGTATGTCCCAGTGGGAGGAATGGCTGCAGGTGCCCAAATTTCTTCTTGCGGAGGGTGGGGGGGGGGCATAAAGTATTAGCTTACATTTGCACTGACCTGGACAGGGCACTGTCCTGCTTCCTTAACAAGACCTCAGACAAGAGGTTTCCAGGGCCTCTGAAAGATCCCCAGGGATCTGGGGCAATCTTCCTCCCCCCAATCACTCGTATCACATCCTTCATCAGACTTTTCCTCCTAAATATCTCCCAATTCCACCCACACCCCTTCTTGTCCACTGCCGGCCCTGACATCCTTTACTCAGGACAAGACAATCCAGTTGATGTGGTCTGTGTGCTGCATGGCTCAGCCCACCTCTCACCTCATCACAGGAGCTTTCAATTCTCTGACCAACTCCCCAATCCTCACCCCAGCCCCTGGCAACCACTATTCTACTTTCTGTCTCTATGACTTTGACGACTTAGGTACTTCATTATAAGTGGAATCATACAGTATTTCTCTTTCTGTGACTGGTCTATCTCACTTAGCATAAAGTCTTCAAGATTCATCCACATAGCAGCATCTGTCAGAATTTCCTTCCTTTATTAAAAAAAAATTGATTTCAGAGAGAAGAAGGGAGAGGAGAGAGGGAAAGAAACATCAACGATGAGATGCCTCCTCTACGCCCCCCACTAGGGATCGAACCCATACCTGGGCATGTGTCTTTGACTGTGAATCGAACCTGTGACCTTTTGGCGCACAGGATGACCCTCAACCACTGAGACACAAGCAGGGCAGGTTCCTTCCTTTTTAGGCTAATATTCCGAAATACATATACTACATTTTGCTTATCCATTCATATGTCGCTGGATGACGGACTCCTGAGTTGTATCTGTATTTTGGCTATTATGAATAATGCTGCTATGAACACAGGCGTACCAATACCTGTTCAAGTTCCTGCTTTCAATTTTCTAATTCAGAAGTGGAGTTGCTGAATCATTTGGTAACTCTATGGTTCATTTTCGGAGGAACTGCCATACTGTTTCCAAGTGGATGCATCAATTTATATCCTCACAAGCAGTGCACAAGGGTTCCAATTCCTCCACATCCTCACCAGAACTTCCTATTTTCTGATGAAGCCACCCAAGTGGGCGTGAGATGATATTTCATGGTGGTTTTGAATTGCATTTTCCTAATGACTAGTGATGTTGAGTATCTTTTCATGTATTTATTGGCCATTTGTAGACCTTTTTCAGAAAAATGTTTACTTAAGTCCTTTGCCCATTTTTTTCGTTTGCTTGTTTTTCGTGTGTTAACTCTCACCCAAGGATAGTTTTCCCATTGATTTTTAGAGAGAGTGGAAGGGAGGGAGAGAGAGTGAAAGAGAAAAACATTGATGTGAGAAACACTGATTGGTTGCTTTTAGCATGTGCCTGACTGGGGCTGGGGTTCGAGCCCGCAACCTGAGCACGTACCCTTGACAGGAATCGAACCCAGGACCCCTCAGTCTGCAGGCCGACACTCTATCCACTGAGCCAAACCAGCCAGGGCCACACAGCTTTTTTTTACACATAGCTATTAAGTGGCATGGCCAGTACTTTAATCTAAGATCTCAGCTCTCATCCTGCCTATCGCTTATTCAATCATTTGTTCACTCAAAGAGTCTAATGAATGTTGACTATGTACCAGAAACTGTTCTGGGAACTAGAGAATATCAAACAGACAAGAGTCCTGCCCTCATGAAGACATCAAACAATTAAACAAACAGATAAATAAAGTACTTTAAATGATGTTACGTGTTATGAAGAAAATGAAGCAGGCAAAGAGACAATGGTGGCAGGTGCTCAGGTGTCTGTGGAGGTGACATCTGAGCTGAGACCTAAAGAGGTTCCTGCAGCTCCTTCAGAACAGAGATCTTTGGTCCTCTTCTCTGTCTCTTCAGCACCAGAACACAGAGTCCAGTAAATAGTAGGGGCTCGGTAAATGTTTGCTAAATGGATAACAGGTGCAAAGGAGCTGTCAAGTCTCATGAGCCATGATAGAAATATTACAAAATAGGCGTTAACATTGAAATCATTCATGTTTCTGTGTAGAATCATTTAACACTAAAATTTGAAGGACTGGCAATACCGAGTGTTGGTTAGGCTGTGGCCAGCAGAATGCTCAAATGCTCTGGCGGAGTGTAAATTGGCAGGAACACTTTGGGGAAACAACATGGTTAGGTCTACAAGGCTGAACATATGCACACGCTACGACCCAGCCTTCCACCCCTTAATGGACATCCAACAGAAATATAGTTATACCCTGCACCAGAATGCCTGTGACAGCAATATCATAATAGCCAGCAGTTCCCATGTGGGAATTACCCAGAAGTCCCTGAACAGCAAAACAGACAAACTGTGCTGTATTCACATAATGGATTATCCTACTGCAATGAGAATGAATATTGACAACTATGTGTAACAGTATGGATGATGTTCACAGTTATAAAACTGAGCAAAGGAAGCCATATACAAAAGAGCTCATCCTATATGAATCCATTTCTATAAAAAGTACAAAAGAGGAGAAAACTAATTTTTGTTGTTAGAAGTCAGGAGCGTGGTGACTCTGGGGAGACCTCTTGCTTCGAAGATGGCATGAGGCAGAGTTGCTGGGAATGGGCACATTGGTGTGTTCATTTGGTGAACATGCATCACCTTGTACGCTTCTGTTAAGAGTGCTTTTCTGTTTCCAAGGTTTGGGAATCTGCAACAATTCAAACAAATCAATGATCCAACAACGTGGATTCCACAGGGGTGGCGGGCTTCCTTCCTGTCCTGTGCTGGGTGTAAAGACAGATTTTTGCAAAGAACAGCCTGAGCATGACAGCTTCCTCTCACCTCGTATGTGCTGCCTCACATCAGCTTTGGAGAGCAACTTGAGCAGTCAGGAGACCATCAGTCAAATCACAAGAGCTGGGGTCTGCTAGCCACTGGCTCTGCACCTCTAAACATGCTACATCCTCCACTCAGCTTCAGGTAAAAGTCATAGGCTCCCGGTGGGAATGAAGGGAGGAATGTGTGTAAAGTGTCTACCCTGGTGCATGGTACAAGGTCAGTGCTCAGGGATGCTAACTGAAACTCCCAAAATGATCATGATTTTGTTTGAGGCTTTCAAGCCAATGATGAATCAGCCTGATGGAAGGAAGTGGGGAAGGAAGGGGCTAAGGAGGAGGCAGAGGATTGTGGGAGGAGAGACTTACCCTTCATGATGCTCAGGCTCTGCCCCAGTGGACGGAACCCCTTTAGTAACCTGGAATGTTGCATTACAAAAGCTGCACACTATATGCTCCAACTGGCTCCAACCTGTAACAGAAAATATAAAAAAAGGCAAAACAAATCTATTTCGTAGGAGTTGGTCTAGTGACTCCTGATGGGAGGACAGTGATTAGAAGAGGGCACAGAGGAGGCTGCTGGGAGGATGGTCACACTCTGTGTCTTCTTAACCAGGTGCTGGTTGCACTAATAAGTGAGGTTCGTGAAAATGTATCAAGCTCAATACTAAAAATACGTGTCCTTTTCCTTATAGGTCTCAATGTAAGAATCAGGCCTAATTTAGGAGGCCAATGTCTTATCCATTAGGCCTAATTTAAATTCTGGCCTAAGAGAACTAAACTAGACGGATGAACACTACCCCCAGCCCTCGGTAATGTGGACTCCAAGCCAAGAAGGTAAACAAAAGAATTCGCCATGTCCCCTGTCCCATCGTTTTGCCAGCAGATGGCACTCGTTGTAGAGAGAATGGAGGAGGGCCCCCTTTCCCCACCTTTGGGCAGTTTTTCTCCCTCCCTTCCTTCCTTCCTTCCTTCCTTCCTTCCTTCCTTCCTTCCTTCCTTCCTTCCTTTCTTAATATATTTTTATTGATTTCAGAGAGGAAGGGAGAGGAGATAGAAACATCAATGATGAGAGAATCACCGTTTGGTTGCCTCCTACATGCCTCCTACTGGGGATCAAGCCTGCAACCAGGGCATGAGCCCTTGACTGGAATCGAACCCGAGACCCTTCAGGATGCAGGCCGATGCGCTATCCACTGAGTAAAACCAGCTAAGACCTTTGGGCAGTTTTCTGCACAACCTGGGAGACAAACAGCTCTCAGGAACCTCGTGGACCAGCCCCATTTAAGGCAAACAGTGTTCATCCTGCGCAGGAGGATGCGCTGGTGGCAAAAAAAACCTGTCCAGGTGCAAAGAAACCTGTCACTGAAGGTGTGCTGGGTCTAAGGTGCTCCAGTGCCCCAGTTATGTTAAAATCCAGACTAAAAATAAAGGGCAGCTGGCTTTGTAGTACCGGTGTGAGTCTCGGAGGCCAGGGAGGAGGCAGGTGACATGGAAGGAGCCACGTGTGCATGTTTGTGCGAGGGGAGGTGACTATAGAAAGTGAACATTCTCCAGGAAAAGGTGACACAGCAGTTACAAAACAAGACGGCCAATGACACTTCCTGGGACAGTCGTGGGCTCTGGTCTCAGATGAGCCCAGCGGCTTTACCGCAAATAACACGCAAATAACATGGATAAGACCACCCCCTCTCTATACAGAGTTGCTTGCCTTATTCATCATGTGTCTGAATTCTTCCAAGTTGCTTTGGGTACAGCCTCTCCCTATTTTTTGTTTTTTGAACTGCTTAAATATAATTCACATTTACCCATTTTAGTATGTTCACAGAGTTGGGCAAACATCATGACAATCAATTTTAAAACATTTTCATCACCCCCAAAAGAAAAACCCTCACCCGTTAGCAGTCACCCCCTCTGCCCCCCGTTTCCCCCAGGCCTAGGCAGCAACTAATCTTTCTGTCTCTATGGATCTGCCTATCCTGAACGTTTCATGTCAATAGAATCATACAGAACGTAGTTTTATGTGCCTGGCTTCTTTCACTGAGCATCATGTGTCCAAGGTTCATCATATGTTGTAGCAAGTGTCAGAGCTTCATTCCTTTTTTTTTTTTATAGCAAAGGTGGGAATTTATTAAAGAACAAGTACAGACTCCCACATAGGGAGGAGGAAAGGATCCCCGAGCTTCATTCCTTTTTATGACTGAACAATATGCCATTGTATGGATAAACCACAACTGATGGGGTGTTTTGACATTAGTGAATGTGAACATTCATGTTATGAATATGAACAAATGCTGTGGTTTTCATGTATACATGTTTCTATTCTCTTGGACTTATTCCTAGGAGTAGAATGTATGATGAGTCACGTTTAATCTTTTGGGGAACATTTGCCGTTAGCTTTAAGTGCAAATACAATTCTATCATCTCATTTCTTCTTTGATTCCTATTAACAGCAAGCAGGAAATGGCAGCTCTTTTTGTAAGGGAGGGAACTGAGGCCGAGAGCACTCAAAGGATAACAAATACTAATAAAACAACCATGAGTGCCAGCACATGCCAAGCACCATGTAAAATGAACTAACTGCAGTCAGCCATTCCATCCTCACAACAACCCTATGAAGCTGGCATTATCTTCATTCCCATTTTGTGGTTAGAAAACTGAAGTACAGTGGGGCCTTGACTTACGAGTTTAATTCGTTCCAAGACCGAGCTCGTTAAGGAGCTCGTTAACTCAAATTACTCTGTCAACTCAATGCCAAAAATCGGTGGAGAGACAGCTGGTATCTCAAAAAACTCGTTAGTCAGGGACACTCGTAAGTCAAGACCCCACTGTATTTTTTAACAAGGTCATATAGTGATGTGGCCCAAGACTTGAACCTAGCTCCATCTCAGTACATTTTAAGCTCTCACTGGCTCCCAAACCCTTTGCAATTTGGTGGATTCTGGAGGGTCAGCAAATTTTTACCCAGTCTTTGGGATGGTAAGGTTTGCATGTCCTGTTCTACTTGACCTCTATGCACGGGACCCTGTGGACTACCCTTTGCCCTCCTTCTCTTACCCTCTTCTCAGTCTCTATGGGTCTTTCCTGGATCTGTCCTAGAGTCCTTTCTCCTCCTTAATGGGTCTTCCTGCCTCCTATTTCCACTCTCCTCACACTGCCTGAATGCTCTGCTTAAAACACAGATCTGGTCATATCACAGCTTAAAAGTCTCAACGTTCCCCATCACTACCAAACAGGATAAATGCTACATTTCATAGACTGGTCTCTAAGACCCTCACCCTCTTTTCCCATCCTCCCATTTCACACCCTACAATCCAGCCATAAAGAACAGTTTTCAGGGGGTTCAGTGGAGGGGGGTCAATGAGAAAAAAAGGGGGGACATCTGTAATACTTTCAACAATAAAGATAATTTTTTTAAATAATAATACTCTGTTTCTGAGGTATTGTGCTACCCAAACCACACACACACACACACACACACACACACACACACACACACACGAACAATTTTTATTTCCCCAGAGACATTGTGCATTTCATATCTCTGGGACTTTGCAAAAGCAGTTCTCCCTCCTTGGAGTGCCCTTATCCACAGAATTCTTACACATTATTAAAGTCCCAACTTCAATGTCCCTCTTTTCTCTGAAGCCTCCCTCCTCTGGGTGCTCCCCACTCAACTTCTCAAAGCACTTTGTTTTTAAGTCTTCAGCACAAGCTATTATATTAGTCTCCCAAGCTGACCTGTGTTCACTTTGAGAACAGAGATTGGGCTTTATTCCAGTCTGTATATTTCCAGAACAAGACCTTGCTTGTAAGATATAGAAGATATATTCCTTACAGCAATGGAATATATATTCTACTAGAGGCCTGATGCACGAAATTCGTGCAAGAGTAGGGATACCTTCCCCGGCTGCTGGCACCAGATTCTGTCTGGCACCTGGGACCCGGGCTTCCCTCTAACCACCGCTTCGTCTGGAAGGTCGTCTGGAAGGATGTCCAGCCTAATTAACATATTACACTTTTATTATTTCATAGATATCTTCCCTGTCCAATATGGTAGCCACAAGCCATATGTGGCTAATGAGATGTGCTGTAAGTATAAAAAACACACTAGACTTCAAAGACTTAGTGTGGCAAAAGAATGTAAAATATCTCTGATTGGTATTTTTGTTTTTTTTATGTGTTTTTGTTGATTTCAGAGAAGAAGGGAAAGGGAAGGAGAGAGAGAGAGAGAGAGAGAGAGAGAGAAACATCAATGATGAAAGAGACATCATTGCTCGGCTGCTTCCTGCATGCCCCCTACTGGGGATCGAGCCCACAACCCAGGCATGTGCCCTTGACTGGAAATGAACCTGGGACCCTTCAGTCTGCAGGGCAACACTCTAGCCACTGAGCCAAACCAGCTAGGGCTGATTGTTTTTTTATATTGATTAAATATTAAAATAGTATTTTGCATATATTGGGTTAAGTTAAATATATTAAATTAAACTCACCTTTTTCTTTTTACTTTTTAAAGCATGGCTAGTAGAAAAAAATTAAATTACATATGTGCTGGTCTCCCAGTTTTCTAATTGCTTCTTTTGGTCTAAAGCAGTGGTTTTCAACCTTCCTAATGCCACAACCCTTTAATACGGTTCCTCATGTGTGGTGACCCCCAACCATAAAATTATTTTCATTGCTACTTCATAACTGTAATTTTGCTACTGTTATGAATCGTAATGTAAATATCTGATATGCAGGATGTATTTTCATTGTTACAAATTGAACATAATTAAAGCATAGTGATTAATCACAAAAACAATATGTAATTATATATGTTTTCCGATGGTCTTAGGTGACCCCTGTGAAAGGATTGTTCGACCCCCAAAGGGGTCATGACCCACAGGTTGGCGACCCACAAGTTGAGAACTGCTGGTCTAAAGAAACCATTCTCAACACAGCAATCAGAATGATTCTTTAAAATGTTAATCAAATCAAATACAGTTGGTCTCATTAGTGGTTATGGTCCATAAATTTGCCACAAACACTGAATTAGAGAATATTGAACCACTGCTCCTGGAGAAATACAGGGTAAGGTTCTTGCCAGACTCTGGTCACACTTGCATATGGATCAATACATAACCATGTTTTATGAGTGTTTCTATCTAATGATGCTGGTTTAATATATATTATTGATTCGGTAACATTGAACTCAATATAACTCATGCCTGTAGAAAGCTTATCTAACACATCCATTTTTCTCTGTAAGCACATCACAGCTTTCTTGCACTTTGGAACATTAGGCAGTGCTTCAGCACTATGCTTGGGAGCCTTTTTTTTTTTTTTAATCCTCACCCTAGAATTTTATTTTTATTTTTTATTCTTTTTATAAATATATTAGAGGCCTGGTGCACAAAATTTGTGCACTCACCAGGGTCCCTCAGCTCGGCCTGTGCCCTCTCACAGTCCAGGAGCCCTCAGGGGATGTCTGACTGACAGCCATCAGTCAGACATCCTTAGCACTGCCATGGAGGCAGGAGAGGCTCCTGCCACTGCCTGTGCTCGCCAGCGGTGAGCCTGGCTCAGGGCTTCTGGCTGAGTGGTGCTCCCCCTGTGGGAGTGCACTGACCACCAGGGGACAGCTCCTGCATTGAGTGTCTGCCCCCTGGTGGTCAGTGCGTGTCATAGCAACCAGTAGTTCTACCGTTTGGTTGATTTGCATATTAGCCTTTTATTATATAGGATATTATTGATTTCAGAGAAATCAAGGTAGGGAAAGGGAGAGAAACAGAAACATTAATGACGAGAGAGAATCATCAATTGGCTGCCTCTTGCACACCCCACAATGGCACACCCCACAATGGGGATTGAGTGGGCAACGTGGGCATATGCCCTGACTGGGAATTGAACTGTGAACTCCTGGTTCATAGGTCGATACTCAACCAATGAGCCAGGCCAGCCAGGCCCAGCCCTAGGATGTGTTTTTATTGATTTTTAGAGAGAGGGTGAGAGAGAGAAACATGCATGGGTCACCTCCCTTACATGTCAGACCAGGGACTGAACCCTCAACTAGGTACGTGCCCCTGACTGGGATTGAACCCTCAACCTTTTGGTGTAGGGGAGGATGCTCCACCCAACTGAACCACCTGGCCTGGACGGGCGCCATTTTTTATTATTATTAATATTTTTTAATTCTCACCTGATTTTCCATTGATTTTTAGAGAGAGTGGAAGAGAGAGTGAAAGAAGGGAAAGACAGAGAGAAATATCGATGTGAGAGAAACACATGGATTGGTTACATCCTCCATGCGCCTGGCCCAGGAGGAACCTGCAACAAAGGTAGGTGCCCTTGACAGGATCAAACCCAGGACCCTTTGGTCTGCAGGCTGATGCTCTACCCACTGAGCCAAACCAGCTAGGGCAGGACGGGAACCATTTTAAACAGCAAAATCACCAACCAAAAAACATAAGAATGAGAAAAATATTACACTAAACATAAACAAAAAGGGCACTTGTTTCCAGTATTAGAGCTTGAACAATAAGTTAGACTCTAACTATTAGAGTGTTGCCTTATTAATCTCAGTTGGGAAAGTGCATACCAGGCAACAAAAATCTTCTCCATTCTATGCATATCTACAGAATGTATAGCGCCCAAGCTGAAATGCAGGCGGGAGAAAGGAAAGAGAGCTAATGGGGTCCATTCCTACATTCCACTCACTCACTAGACACAAGCATGTCAAACTCATGTCTTGTTTAAATAGGCCTTCGCCAGGGCTTGGCACGTGTCGCCCAGCCCCGCCCACGCGCTGACCTCATGGCCCCGCCCCTCTGCGTGACGCCGCCAGTCTGGGCCTTTCTCCAAAGCCTACCTGCCTTCTGACTAGCTGTGAAAGTGGCCGTTCCTGCTGTTGCAGCTGCCGCAGGTGCCAAGAAAACGGTGAGTCGCCTTGGCCACTGGAATCAGCTTCCCGCGGACCCCTCCGCGAACAGGGCTGGGCGCTCACGCCCCTTGGGCGGGGGGCGGGGGTGTGTGTGGGGGTAATGACCTCGGACGGCCGAGCCCCTTGCCGCCGGCGCTCGCGGCGTTCGCGCTTTGCATGGTGGACACTGTAGTCACCGTGGTGCGCAAATTGCACCTCGGGCGCACGGATGGACTACATTTCCCAGAGGCCTTTTGGCGGGCGAGGGGCTGTGGGCGCGTAATCCCTTCGGGGCTAAGGGTCTGGTCCGCTCAGCGCTGGACGCGGCCTGTCTCAGCGTTGCTCGGCCTAGCGCACCCGACCTCTCGAGGTAAAGGGCCCCCGGGGGTCGGCGCAGCGGGTCCGTCGCCTGCTTCCAGGACGCTGATGCGACCCAGAGCGGTTCTCGGGGTTTTGACGTCGTACCATCGCAGGGTTGGTGGCCACCCGCGGGGCTGCAGTGACAGCTTAGCCAGGCCAGGCGGGCGGGCGGACGGGCGCAGGGACTTTCTGGGGCTGCTGGCCCGCTCCGCGGCGTCCCGCTTATCACAGCTCCCACATCCTATGCCTGTCCGGTTTTCCGCGATGGCTGTTTTCTCAAGGAAAGGGGATTGTGAAGGGAGTCCGGGCGACGAAGAAATCCCTGCAGGGCTCCTTGGTGGGTGACCTTGCTCTGCCTCCCTTGCGCCTTGGCTCACCAACATCAGGGAATCCCTGCACCCACTCTCGGCCGCGCGCGCCGGGACCGGTTTGGGAGACAGTGACCTGCATGGCTTTGGGCCAGCTTCATGCCATCTAGGGTTTTGGTACAGTTGAACTCGCTGGTCACATGAGCTCGGGGTTGGGCCCTTGTTTATGGGTGTGTGTGTGTGTGTGTGTGTGTGTGTGTGTGTGTGTGTGAGTTTTCCTCTACGTGTTCCCAGGAGGCCTCTCCACAGGTGTCAGGTGAAGAGCAAGCAGCTGTTAGCTTCTCGGAGTGTGGGCCTGAGATCCTCTGCGTCAGAATCACGGGGGCCCTCGTGGAAAGGGACGGTTCCTGGGGCCCCTCCTAGAGGTCAGACTCAGCAGTTGTGGGATAAGCTCCCAGGTAATCCTCAGGCACACCTGCGGCTGAGAGCCTCCGTCCTAAAGTGAGGAGGAGGGAGAAGCCGGGGCATCGCATTTAGACCAGTTTGTGTGTATTCTGGGGCCTGCTGCTGGGCAGGGCAGTGTGTATTGGTACATTGTTTCTTCCCCCAGGGCTGACTTAGGAGTTGGGTAAGGAGAGGTATGCCAGCTCTGCCTTGCTCTCTGCACATTTCATTCGGAAAAATTTTCAAACATATAGAAGAGTTGAAGAAATTTTACAGTGAACACCCATAGAACACCAGGTTCTAGAATGTGGAACATTGGACCATATTTTCATCATAAATCTAACCATCCAGCAGTCCATCTTATTTTTTTATGCGTGTCAAAGTTGTAAACAGTCTAGTTTCCTCCCAAATAACCATGCTTGTAATTAAGTGGAGTCTTGGAATTATCATAAGCCCTGGGTGTTTGAAAAATCTGTCTTGTCTCCCATCCTGAGGAGCTGGAGGTTTTTCCATGGATGGGCCTCTGGAACCAGGAATGAGTTTTCAGTTTTCTTTCTTTCTTTCTTTTCTTTTTTCTTTTTCTTTTTAATGTCTTTACCCAAGTCCAGGGATCCTTTTTAACATTTTTATTTATTTATTTAATATCTTTTTATTGATTTCAGAGAGGGAGAGAGAGATGGAAACATCAGTGATGAGAGAGAATCATTGATTGGCTGCCTCCTGCATGCCCCCTACTGGGGATGGAACCTGCAACCTGGGCATATGCCCTTGACCAGAATTGAATTTGGGGACCCTTCATTCCCCAGGCCGACGCTCTATTCACTGAGCCAAACCAGCTAGGGCCAGGAAAGTTTTACATGGCTCTTAGAAGATTTTAAACTGGCAATTTTAAATCACCTGAAGAGCACACACATGGATTGTGTGACAGAATAATACTTAAGGGACCAAAACTGTTTTGAGGGGGAGCAAATGGAATGTGCCCTGATGGCCCTAGCAGACCATGTTAGCAGTAATGGATTTATGTCATCAGCTTCCATACTCTGTTTCTGCTCTTTATACTATAAGCTGGCCCAGTTTGAACCTGCTGGTTTGGTATGTTTTCTAAAGCTCTAGGGCAGCGGTTCTCAACCTGTGGGTGGCGACCCCTTTAGGGGTCAAACGACCCTTTCACAGCGGTCGCCTAAATACATCCTGCATATCAGATATTTACATTATGATTCATAACAGTAGCAACATTACAGTTATGAAGTAGCAACGAAAATAATTTTATGGTTGGGGGTCACCACAACATGAGGAACTGTATTAAAGGGCCTTTAACTGTATTAAAGAACCACTGCTCTAGGGAAACAGGGCTGTGTAGCCTGGTTGATGAGCTTTGAGTCCCTTGGGCCCAGGTACTTTGTTCCATAGCCACAGACACCAACCCTAACGCTCTTTAATTGTCTGAGTGGGAGAGAAGAGACAGGTCCTGAGAAAATTCACCTCCACTTTCAGAAGCATATTTTTACTCATAGAGGACACAGAGAAGTGTGGCTGTTAAAGTTATGGCATCTTATTTTGATGTTTCTGTCCTTACATGGAGGAATGAAGTCTTGCTGTTGAGAAGGTAGCAAGCATTGGGAACTCCTACAGAAAATGTTGGTCCTTAGTGGGAGGAGAGAGGAGAGCCAGGCCAGCAGTGGTGGCATGAGGTTTATTGTGCACCCATGAGGGGACTTGGAAATGGAATTCACAGAATGGAAGTGTGGTTTCTAGGACCCCACAAAGGGCTTCGTTTCCTCATCTCTACACAATCAGGACTCTCCCAGAGAATTCCTGGGAAGACAACTCCCTGCATTGCAATTTAGTGCTGCAGAGGAGAGGGGGTGCTGGGCCGAACCCTGGGTCAGAACCCCTCGCCCTGAGAGGGCCACCCACCTAGGGACATATAGGTAGGTCACTCCTGAGCCTGCAGACCCGTCCCCTCCCACTACTCTGTGAGTCAGCAGGCTCTGGTGATAATGGTGGGGTCCTGGGACCAGAAATGCCCAGATTTGGCGGACCACAATGGAGGCCTTTCTCTTACTTCCAAGCTGTGTGACAGGCATTGGCCCTCCCAGAGTCTCGCTTGGTACATCTGTGAAAGGTGCAAAGCAACGCCCAGGCCAGATAAAGACCTGTATCCCCTGTATGTGCTGAAAAGACTAGGGTCCCCCAATGTTAGGCAAAGTACAGAACCATGCATTGCAGGGTAAGGAAGTCAGTGACATTCTGATTCTTCCCATGAAAGCAGTTAAGTTGTGGTTTTGGTGGCATAATTTTTCCAGAAGACATTTCTCAGCACCATTTTGGTGCTCCCGATCTGTGGGTGCTATGCGCCCCTACATGTCTGTCTATTGGGTGACCCAGCACCATCTATTTTTACCACAAGGAGGTGTCATGAGGGTCCAGTAAAAACTGTGAACATGCTAGATACGTAATGTGTTCGGTAAGTGTTGATTCGGTCTGAATTCAGATCTATTCCAGTGTCTGCGTTTTTCCTTCAAGGAGAGCTGGAGGCCAGAGAAGGTAGAAGGTGGTGAAGAAGCATGGAGCGGTTTCCCTGGGTGGGGTCTGAGGAGATCCTACCCCTTACTAATTCAGGAAGAAGTGAAATATGGCTGTCCTAATTTTAATTAGCATTAAGAGCAGTAGTCTTACAATTTACAGGTTGGGGAAGCAGCAGGGAATGAAATTTCATTTGCAGTGTGCGCCCTTTGTAAGCGTTCTCCCTGGGTAGTCAGCACAGTGGCTGTGGGAGGTAGCACTGGCACGAAGCAGCCGAGCTACTGACTGACTTGCCCGAAGTTGAAGAATGGAGAGCAGGGCTCCAGACCCTGCTCCCCTGAAACAGCAGGGGCTGCGCGAAATGTGTGCTCTCCCAGCCCCATTGTGAAAACTGCTCCATGGAGTTGACTGTGACTCAAGAAAGGGTGTGTTCTTTTTTCTTGTCTGAATTTTTGGCCATAAACAAAAGCACTTTCAACAAGAAGCATGGACTACCTCTCAGCTGAGGCTCTGTTCTGGCCCAAAGGCTATGGGGAGTGGGCATTTGGATTAGACATAATAGCATAGAAATCCTAGTTAATTTAACCCCAAACCTCACGGATTTGCTTATTTAACAACCATGTGCCATGTGCTGATACAAGTGGGAGAGTCCCAGTGTTCTCTGATGGGGAAGAGTGAGGGATGAAAGATTTCCTGGCAGGGAATTACAGGAAAAAGTCAGGTTTGCTGGATAGAGGGTGGGAGAGTGTTTGGAGGCTGAGAGAATGATCTGTGGAGGGGTCCATTGATGTGGGCAGAGAGGGATTTAGTTTTGAGACGGGCAAGTTACAGTCTAGGGAGGCTGGCGTGCAGTGTGGTAGAGAGAGGCCAAGTCCAGACTTTTCTCCTTTTTACCTGACCAGCAGATGAGATAGTGGATCTGAGAGCTTTTTGAACCATGACATTAATAATACTTGCTGACAGGTCAAGGATTAAGGTGCAGAGAAAAGTCTGGAAGGCCACTCAGACATGCATCATGGTGATGGGAGTAGTGATAACAAACAGGGCTCCTCCATATGCTATGCTGCCTGCTGTTCAGGCTACAGTGTCTGTCCAATGTGGACAGGTCAGGTTACATGTATGTTTACCTGATTCTCCTGGGGAGCACGAAGGTCACGCTGTGACCCATTTCCCCCGAGTGTAGCCCCAGTCAAACTGGCCAAAGGGAAGCTGTGCCTGCTGTTGGTGGTGGCCACGCCCTGGAGGCTTCCCCACCTCCAGCAGCCACCTATTGATACCAGGACTCTTAGGGAGTCATGTTAGTACACTAGGCACAGTGCAGGATGTGGAGAGCCATGGGACAACCCCATTTCTCAGGCCCTCAGCTCTCTCGGAGTAAAGGTGGGTGTCCTTCAGTAGCTGAGGACCTGGCACATCACCCTGAGCCGCCCACAAAGCCTCTCTCCCTCAGCTCCTTATATTCTCCTGGCATCCACTCTACCCAGCCCCCGTGCTGAACTTAGCTTCTCTTTCCACAGCTTCACACAAGGCTTGCTCCTCACCTCTGTCCCATCTGCCTGAATGTTCCCTGCTCAGAGAAACGCTCCCTCCTTAAAACAGCAGGCCACAGCACTCCTTTCCTGCTCTTTGTTCCTCCACAGCGAGCCTCCCTATCTGATGTGCTGTATGTTTGACCTATTGCTGTGTTTTACAGCCCACTTCCCCGTGGAAGGTCCATTAAGGCAGATGTTGGTATAGTGCAGAGGTGTAGGGACCATGGTCTGTCTGTGCTCCATCGCTCCAAGTGTGGAAAACACAGTTTGAATACAGAGTTGAATTCCCAACGGAATGTTCAGTAGTTAGGTTCTAAAGTCAGTTGGTCTATCTCATAAAGTCCTTGAGTGGCCTGTGAGCGCAGAGGCACTGACATTTCCCCTGAGGAGACAGCGTGTGCGCTCCTTGGTTCTGTTCCCCTTCTGAGCCCTGTCCTCTCTCAGATAAAATCGGGACTGGTCAGATCATCTCAGTATTTTTTTCTCTCTTTGTTCTGGGTGCATGGAATCCATGTAAACTCACACGATGGAATAACACTGTGCAAAGAACTTGGTTGGAAGTGTACTAGTAAAGTCCTGCTTAAGCATTTTTGAAAAACATTTGGTGAATGTGTGAAAAAAAGAGACAAGGCAGAGATAGGTGTAGCTGAAGGGGCATTGTGCGTGATTCAGGACATCTCTTGTAGCCACGGAGCAGCCGGGGGGCGCTTGCCTTGCCCTCTGTTACTTCAGCATGTACCTGGTCCTGCCTTTGGAGGGTGCTTAGTAAGTGTTTAGAAGACTAAATGAATGTCAGCTGAGACATTGGACTTTGTGATTCCTAATGACGTTTCCAGCCTGAAAGGTGGTCGGATGTTTGACTCATAGAGCAATATACACGTGGCTAAAAATAAGGCAGTCCCAAATATAACGTGAGCTCCCATTTTTCCAAGGAGAAAATCCAAAATAGTTCTATCCCGACAGGCAGGGGTAGACTCTTCAGGTCAGATGTTCCTTTAGAGCAGTGGTTCTCAACCTTCTGGCCCTTTAAATACAGTTCCTCATGTTGTGACCCAACCATAAAATTATTTTCGTTGCTACTTCATAACTGTAATGTTGCTACTATTATGAATCGTAATGTAAATATCTGATATGCAGGATGGTCTTAGGTGACCCCTGTGAAAGGGTCGTTTGACCGCCAAAGGGGTCGCGACCCACAGGTTGAGAACCACTGCTTTAGAGTGATATGAATTTAGTTCAGCTTCCATATATTAGTTCTTGTAACATAATTTAAAATACTGATTAGATTTGTTCCCACTCTTCCCTCTCACCTTGTGGACTTCATGTCCTTGTTACAGACACCAGCCCATGTGATTGGCAGTGCAGGCCAACTGAGCACCCCTGGTACCTGAGCGAATCCACTGGACTGTTCTACTTATCTTTGTGTGTTTTTTCATCGGTCCTGTCACATGACTTTTCTTACTGTGTTCCCTTTAAAAGGATGTTTATGGCAACATCTCCAGCCATTGCAATAATGAGATCTAATGCCAGGAATAATTACTTATCTGCTACATGCCTACTAGTTTTTGGCCTTTTTTCTTTTGACCGATTCCATCCAGAAGCATGCCATACTGCTACTAAAGTTACCGCAACTAATATTCTTCACCCAGCAGTATTTTGTTTAAAAGAATTGAGATTAGCCCTAGCTGGTTTGGCTCAGTGGATAGAGCATCAGCCCACACACTGAAGGGTCCTAGGTTCGATTCCAGTCAAGGGCACATACATTGGTTGCAGGCTCGATCCCTGATCCCCAGCACTGGTTGGGATGCGTGTGGGAGGCAACCAATCAATGTGTCTCTCTCACATTGATGTTTCTCTCACTCTCTCTCTACCTCCCTTCCTTCCACTCTTTCTAAAAAAAAAAAAATTGTTTAAATTAATAGAAAATATCCTCAGGTGAGAACAAAAATAATAATAATAAAGAATGTGAATTTTTTTAAAAAAAGAATTGAGATTGCCCTGTAAAATTAGGAATTGAAATGATGCAGAGACAGGGCCCTCACTGAACTGAGAGGAATGAGGAGGCTATAATATATATTTAGGAACTCTGAGCATGTGAAGGCTGAAAGACAAAGCTATTCTCTTGGAAATATAGAGGTTTGCTCTCCCCTGTGGACTGGGGGACTTGGGCAAGGCCTGGCTGCAGGCTGAACTCCTCCCCTGGGCCAGCTAGGCCAACAGGCATTTGTGTCTGAAATAAGACTCTTCCAACTGGGTGGCAGGGACTGTGTAGCAGCCACGTGGCTTGGCTGCACTAAAAGGCCTTGCACGTTTCCTGGGTCAGGATGGTATGTCATGATCGCTAACTGATGAAAATAGAGTCAATCCAAAGTTTGTTTTGTGTCAGCTTCCTGAAGGCAGAGGTAAGGATTTTTTCTTTTCAGGGCTCTGTTTTGATTGCCTAAGTAGTGTTGTTTAGACTCAACTCGTTGCAATTCTAAAATTAGTTCGTCTTTTAGTTACCAAGTTCTGCCTGTCCAACAGGTGCAGATGACTTGTTTATTCACTGGTGGGTGCAGCTGTATCTGTTTTTCCATCCTTTACTCCTCATCCTCTCCTGTCTGTATGTACTTCCTCCTTCTGTGCCAGCAGTAGAACACAGAACCAAGCTCCTGAGTCCCATCCTGCCAGAGAGGCAGCCCTGAGGGCGGGAGGAGGTGGCTGAATGACAAGTTGAAGGCCTGAATTATACTCCTAGCACTGGCTCCAGCTAGTGGCAAGCCCTGTAACCTCATTAGTCTCAGGTTTTTTGTGTCTGTTGGGTTTTTCTTACCTGCTCTTGTCTGCCAGGTGACCTGTTGGCTCTCCACTAGGGTCTCTGAGGCTAGAACAGCCGTGGACAAACTACGGCCGGCCTGTTTGAAATGAATAAAACTAAAAAAAAAAAAGACCGTACCCTTTTATGTAATGATGTTTACTTGAATTTATATTAGTTCACACAAACACTCCATCCATGCTTTTGTTCCGGCCCTCCGGTCCAGTTTAAGAACCCATTGTGGCCCTCGAGTCAAAAAGTTTGCCCACCCCTGGGCTAGAACTACCTTCGATGGCCTTTATGGTCCAACAACAGGTCTAGACCCTCAGTTTTACTGGAACACTGGGAGGTGACCTGGTACAGAGAACCAACTCATGCTACCAAACTCATATGGAAGCAATGGAAAGACCACACACCATCTTACGAGAGGAAAATGAGCAAACAGCCAGTGCTCCTGGGAGCATTTCTTTTCCTGTGGGGAAAAAACAGATTATAGTTAGAGTCACCCTTCTGGACTGAGGAGGAATACACATAAACTTAGCACAATTATAGTGACCATTTTGAGGAAGGAACGTCAAAGGAGCTGACCATACTAGAAACATTGGGAACTACACATAAATAAAAAGTTTCTGTATGTGTGTTTATATATAAAGAAATCATCTAAAATCCCACTCTCCAGAGAAAACCACTCTTAACATTTGGTGTGTAATATACAGTTAACTCTTGAACAATGCGGGGGGGGGGGGCGGGGGGGTTAGGGGTGTCAACCTTCCCATCCCCCACGTGCAGTCTGTAGATTTCAAAATTCCTTTGTTGAATACCTTGGTACAGGTTAATTCTCAAGGTCCCTTTTTCCTTTGTTGTGACCTTCCCAGAATTCATAAGAAGCACCTGGCAATTTAATCTTGCCAAGCCTCAGACTGCTGCTGGCTTTTCTGCTTAGAGAATAAAACTGCCCTTTTTTCCTTTCCCCTTTCCCACTCCTTTCTTGCATTCTCTTATTAGGGAGGCTTTTAACCATTTGCGCTCAAGTGTCCTTGGTTTGGGGAAGATAATGGCTTGTTATTTACAAGTTGGCTGCAAATTGCTCACATTATTTGGCCTTGTTTTTAACTTTCCTGTCTCAGTTTCCCTATTCCTCTTGCCCTGGAGTTTTCCTAGCTTTCACTATCCTGTAACTTATTCACTCAGTGCTGTATCAAAACCAGCTTTCAGTAAGTAAAAACAGATCTATATTATTTTTTGCAGGGGTGAATACATTTATATTGTATGAGTAAACCAGATGGTTAACTTGTCCCTTTGGTTGAACATCAAAACAATGATACTTAAAAAAAATTTTTTAAATATGTTTTTATTGATTTCAGAGGGAGAGAGAGATAGAAACATCAATGATGAGAGAATCACTGGAGATCACAACCCCAGGCATGTGACCTGACTGGGAATCGAACCCTGACCTCCTGACTCATGAGTCAGTGCTCAACCACTGAGTCACACATGTGAATCTTTGCTCACAGGTTCATTTATCTCTAGGACAAATGCTTGGAAATGGAAGTGAGTAAAAAGGAATGTAGCAAAACTGTCCTCTGGACCAGTCGTAATAACCTGCACTGCTGAGGCCCAGGTGCTGTTGGAGCTCTCTCATGGGAGTCAGAGTGGTTTGCCAAGACTTTGACAGGAATTTAGCGTGATGTGAATTGTATAATAGTATTGTCATCATCATCTTAGTTCCTAGAAATCTTACTGCTTTTTAGTTTAGAACCATTCTTTTGAGACCTACATGCCTTTTGATTTTGCTTCTGATTAAGAGCAACCTATATAATCTCTTGCTTCTTTTTCTCTTGTGTACTAACTTTCTCATGCTCTACATGTGTCTCCACAAATATAAGTAATGCAAACAATGATTTGTATCTGTTGAACACTGTGACAGGCTCTGAGCTACGTGCTCTTCATACACGACCTCACTTGTGCCGCAGCACAATTCTGTGGGTCAAGGGCTGTTGCTGCCATTTCACAGGTGAGAAAACAGATTCTAGAAAGTTAGAGAGCCTGTTGGCTGGTGTGAGACTTAGTTCTAGTGGGGCGGATTCTGCCCTTCTAGCTTAGCCTGTGACATCAGGGCACAAGCCTTCCTGTGGACTTTTGGGGCTTGGGCTGATACACAGCTCTGAGTTGTAATACTGATCAGGGAGGAAAGTGCAGGGCTGGGTGGGAGGAGACAGATGGGAAAACAAGATCTGCTTTCTGGTCCTTTCTGTGTCCTGTTTTTGAAATATTTAAAATTCCCAAGGCATCAGATACACCCGTGTTCAAGTGTAAAAATAAATGGTTCACAGGCACATGTGATGCTGTCTGAGAGGGATTGGCGCTCTCATCCTGCTTCCATCAGAAAGGGTGATGGAAAATGGGCTGCATTCAGGATTTCCCAATTCTGCCAGTGCTAGAACTTGGCAGCCCAAGGGCCTGCTGAGCTAGCTGGCAACCTCTGAGGGTGAAGGTGGTGTGAACTAGAGAAAGCCAAGTCATTGTGTTAGAGGCACTTCTCACTGACACAGAGAGGTGATACCAGACAGCCCCCTGAGTCAGTGGGAGAGGGCTGTCCCCAACCTCCACCCTTGTCTTCTCATATAAACTTTGCGCTATGAAAAGTCGATCTATTAAAGCATGCACCTTTATTGAAAAGGCAAAGCAAGCAACCTGTACATCTAGCATATGAAGTGCAGATGGGCTCTCAGCTAATCTGAAGAGTGAGTTGGGTGAGGGTCCAAGGCCTTATATACCCTCCTGTCTATAGATTTCAAAAATCCTTTGTTGAATATTTTGGTACAGGTTGATTCTCAAGGTCTCTTTGTAGTTTGTTGTGGCCCTCCAGAATTCATGAGAAAAACACCTGGCAACTTTAACTTGCCAAGCTTCAAGACTGCTGGCTTTTCTGCTTAGGGAGTAAAACTGCCTTTTTTTCCTTTCCCCTTTTCCCCACCTTCCTCTATCTCTTGTTAGGGAGGCTTTTAACCATTTGCTCTCAAGTATCCTTGGCTGAGGAAGGTAAGGGTTTATTATTTACAAGCGGGTTACAAATTACCCACACTGTTGGGCCTTGTTTTAACTTCCTCCTGCCTTAGAATCCTGTACCAATTGGGAGTCTATAATGGGAGCTTTTCAGTTATGGACCACCTGTTTATATATACCACTCTGCTGTTTCCCTTCCCCTCCTTTGCCTCTGGTTCCATTAACTCCACCTCCTCCCGGCTTGCTTGGAGAGATGTTCCCTGGCTCCTGCATTGGGTCTGATTTTCTGTACTTCCACAGTCCCCTAGACTTTTCTGTACACCATTGGTGACACTTTGTAATTAGGTTTTTGGGTTTTGGTGTGATTATAACACCTGTCTCCCCAACTTGATTGTAAGCTACTGGAAGACAGGGACAACACCTCTCACTCTCCCTGCCTCTTCCTCAACCTGCACCCTGCTGCAACCGGGGTTCAGGATCTGAAGGAGGGGCCAACGCACAAATGAAAATGCTATACAAGAAATACGAATTTAGAAGGCATTGGGGGTCAGGAGGTGTCTCTTTCGTGAAGAGACACTGACCTCTGGCTGGTCCGCTTTTTATTTACTTGAATACACATTTGTCCTTTAGCAATGCATACAGGAAGATCAAAGGTAAAGTTTGGTAAACAGTAAAAGGATTATCAGGTTAGGGAACTGCCTTGAGCCACCACTATCTCAACACTCGGTGATGCTTAGGGTGGTGCTTAGCGTCAACCCTGCTAACACCCAAGTTCCATCGGCCTTCACGTTTCTTGGTGCACTGACAGTATTGGCAAGTGGTGGCTTCCTGCAGCACCCTGCACAAACTCAGTGTTACAAACTGATACCACGAACAAACTCGGTTATGCCCAGAGGAAGCACCATCCCCCTTCCAAGGGCCTCTGTTAAGTGGCCACCACACAAACTGTTCTTAAGCACAGACTGGGGGATTTGAAGGAACAGGAGGGCATGTGGCATTGCCCAGGGAGTCAGCAGTCATTCCTGGCAAATAAGTGCCCCATTTGTTTTTGTTGTTATTTTGGCTGGTGATTCAGGCTGTGAAAGAATTCACAACTAAAAGAAGGAAGGAAGTTTATTTTACTTACCCAATGAGGAATGAGCCAGTGCATTGCAAATCAATACAAAGGCAAGAAATGAACAGCAGCCTGCTCTTGTAAAGCCCTGCTGCTGTTGCTAGGTGACAAGGAAGAGAGGGGGGTTTGGGGGCTGAAATTGAGTAGACATCAAAGTGGTTGTAGTTTGTTAGTTCTTTAGGAGACAGTCGGACAGGGGCAGATGTCCTAGGGAGGTGTCTTATCAGTATTTTTCCAGACCTGTAAAACATGCTTAGAGTAAAAGTTATGAAGAGTTCAAAAGAGGCATGTTTGAAGAGGAAGGGGGGAAGGGAACTTTTACTAATTATCCTTGAGTTGTTAAAAAAAAAAAAAAAAAAAAAAAAAAAACAGGGAGGAGGGGGATGCAAGGATGTAGCCCTGAGGGTAACTTGTCTTGCAGTTCAGCAGAGTGGCTGTTTGAATCAGAGGTGCTAACAGTCTTGGGGTTTAATTACCAGGTGCTTCTCATAAATTGTGAAAGGCCAAAGCAAGGAAAAAGAAAGGCCTTTTTTCCATCTTAACACCATGTAAGGACATCTCACACTACATGGTCTTTCATGGCTTATCACATTCATGTCTCAGTTCTCATGCAGCCTCCAAGGTGGGCAGGTGGAGTGTGGATGATGAAGTCATGTGTGGGCCAGGCCTCCTGGGAAGGGATGAGTCTGCATGTTTGGCAGAGACAGAGTATGCTCCTCTTACCCCATCCTCTGGGTGGCCCTAGAGACCCAGGGGACCTAGCAGAGTGTTTGGTTTCCCTCTTGGGCCTCTGCTCCTCTCAGAGCAGTAGGTGCCTCCTTTGTTCAGCAGATGGGAACTGCCTTTCAGTTTTCCCAGCAAAGCCCAAAGCCCTGTTCCTGGCTAGATGCCTAGAACCTGCCTCCTGGGGACAGAGAAGTCCCTCTGAGGCCAGCTGGCATCCTGGTGTTATGGGTGCAGGGAGGGTGAGCCCCTCTGGGGAGAGGCAGGAGCAGGCCAGTCCAGCCTGAGAAATGCAGCCCTGCAGCTCCTGCCACCAGCATCTCCGGTGGGTGCCCAGGATCTGTGGGCAGAGTACTTTTCCCAGGGCATCACTGACCATGGAGCTCCAAGGCAGTGAAAGGAGTGATGCTAGTGTTTTAGGCCCTGTAGGAGGATTGCTAGTGTTTCTTCCATTCCAATACTTGTCTCAGGAGCCCCACAGAGCACGTGGCCTCCACTTGGCTGTGCAGCAGATGAACTCTGCTGGGCTAGCTGAGCAGGCTGGGTTTGATTACAAGTCCCCCAGGATCCTGTGGGGAGTGCACACCAGGATCCCCGTTTTGTGGGAACAGAAGCTGCCCTGGCAGAGGCTCCAGTGCCTGTTTTGTTTTCCTTCCTGTTGGAAGTCATTCACTATGAATGATGACGATAGCAGGTGTTGTTTATTCAGTGTTCCTGTGTGCTAGGCCCTGAGCTGCTCTGGGCATTTTGCATACACTGTTGTAAACCTTCCTCCAATCCTGAGAAGTAAACATGAGTGCCCCATTTACAAATTAGGAAACTGAGGCTTGGTGATGTCACTCAGCTAGAAAGTGGTGGAGCTGGGTCTGAACTAATCTGCTGCTTCCTTTAAAGCCTTGCACATTGCAGCCAGCATCCCTGGGGTGGGGCCTTGGTGCCACAGCAGCAGGCTCAGGGACTCACCAGGACAGTGAGTCCCTCTGCCTCACATTCTGTGAGGTTCCTGTAGCACAGCGCAGGCCCTTTAAAGGTGAGGAGCAGTTTCCTGGAGGCTTCCTGAGACCTTTCTATTTTTATAAACATTGAGATGTTATTCTGTTGCCCTTTATTACATTGGTGTGCAAAGTGGGGGAGTGAAATAACAGCTAGGCTGAGCTCCACCCACGGCAGTGGCATCAAACCCTTCCAGTCTTTGTTGTAATTGTGTTCACCACACACATGCCAGTTTCATTTAAGAAAAAGCAGTAAAAATATTTAGTGTTATTAAATCTTGACCCTCGAGTACACAACTTTTTAATATTCTGTGTGATGAAGTGTGAGGTGCACAGAAAGCACACACGTGAAGTATGCTGCCTGCCTCTAGGGAAAGCACAGGTGCAGTTTGAGTTGTGAGCTGATGAACTAGCTGTTTCCTTGTGCTCCATATTTATTTAAGAGAACAACTGACACACATATTATGGTTATTTAGACTTAAGGATTTAGCAGACATTTTCTTGAAAATGAACGCAGTGAGCCTGCTACTTTAAGGAAAACAACTCACCTTTGTTTTGCAGATGTTGCCAAATGACAGATTTGTTATTCTATTTCAGTGATGGCGAACCTATGACACGCGTGTCAGAGGTGACATGTGAACTCATTTTTTGGTTGATTTCTTTGTTAAATGGCATTTAAATATATAAAATAAATATCAAAAATATACATCTTTGTTTTACTATGGTTGCAAATATCAAAAAATTTCTATATGTGACATGGCACCAGAGTTAAGTTAGGGTTTTTCAAAATGTTGGCACGCTGAGCTCAAAAGGTTCACCATCACTGTTCTATTTGTTGCCAATGATACAATTTGACCTTTCTAACAGGATTAGTTAGAATTTTGGAAAACTTGTATCTACCACTGAACTGAGAGCTTCCTGCTAGGCTCTGCTGAGGAGATTGGTGGGGGATGCTAACAATGTGAGCTTTTTGAGGGGGATATTACATAATGAAATGTGTCAACATTGCTAAATCGACATGATCAGGGCTCATACTTGTGAACTAATATTTTCCAGTGACCCATGCATGCTGTTACAAAACCATGCATGTGTAAGATATCCATTACAATGGAAGGTAGACCAATGAATTTTAATCATTGTTGAGAATTCAGGTTCCATATTACAACCTTGAAGAAACTTGTCAAATTTGAGTATGGTATCGAAGAATTACTACAATTATCTGAAAGACTCTTCAAATGCCCCTCCCTTTTCTAACTACTTGTCTGTGAGAGGCTGGATCAAAATCCCATATCACAACAGATTGGCTAGAATAGCAGATAGAGCTCAGCTATATTCTTTTAAGCCAGACATTTAAAGGTTTTACAAAAATGTAAAACAAGGCCAATCTTCTCATTAAATTTGTTTCAGAAAGTAGTTATTTATATTGACATGTAATGAATTTATTATTTTTAATGAATTAAGTATTTTTAAAAATTACCCATTTTTTTATTTTAACATGGTAAATACTGATAAATATAACCCACAAAACAAATTCTTTTTGGAGTCATCAATAATTGAGTGTAACCGGGCTCCTGAGACTGAAAGTTTTCAAAAGCTCTGGTCGCCGTCCTCAGTCCTCACTCAGTCCTCCAGGAGAACCCACTCATGTGTAGATGGGTCTCAGTTTCAAACTGCCCCTCCCCACCCTCTCAGGCGGGGCCTTCCTCAAGAAGGGGGTGTTGGTGTGTTTCCATTACAGGTCCTGTCTGGGGTGTGCCGGGAGCCGGTCCATCCTTGCTGTTTCAAGGGACCTGGCATATATAGCATACGGTTCTTAATATGTTTGCTCACCTTCTTGGCGCTGTGTTTTAACCAAGGTCACCTCTCTGAGAAAGGTTGAATCCCCAGGTAGGGATTTTCCCCTGAAGTTAGGGAGGGGATGAAACTCCTTAACTAAGTGCCAGGCGGGTAGTTAATCAATTTAACTACAAACAATCATGCTTAAGCTACATAATCTTTACTTCCTGGAATGGAGATAAGAAACGCCCTAACCTTTGTAATAGAAATTGACAGGATTAGAATCAACTGGTATAAATACAGATGCAACAAGACAACAACAGACAGAACTCAGAACACAGAACTAAGGACACAGGGCTTGGAAGACAGGACCAAGACAGACAGAGCCTAGGCACAGAACCTACACAGAACGTTCTCTAGGGACAGAAGAACTTCGCTGGCGAGAGCATGCCGGAGGATCCTGGACAGGGACTGGCCTGGAAGCCTGGAGGCGGAGCCTGGCAAGAGAGCATGGCAGGGGATCCTGGACTGAACCTGACTGCGGAGATTGGCAGGAGAGCCTGACTAGAACCTGGTGACTGGACCTGCCTGGAGAACCTGGACAGAACCTGGCTGGAGATCCTAAGCAGAACCTCTCTGGAGATCCAGACCAGAACTTGGCTGGAGATCCTGGCTAGAGATCCTGGCTAGGCTGCTGATCAACTGAACGCTGTCTCCGTGTCATTCCTTCTTCGCCTACTCCGTCTACACCTTTGGGGACCCCTGGACCTGCTGGGGTTGGACCCCGGCAGGGGTGAAAGAGATGGGGTGGGGGGACTGGCAGGATTGGAACCCCATGGCAGTGTGCAGGACAGTTTACACTATAGAATCAAGTCTGCAGCAGTGGCTGTAGCCAGTGAGAAGCATATCCTGCTGGCAAAGGCCCAGGTCCTCCTAGCTCCCACCGGGAGCCTGCCTGGGCTCCCAGCCTTAGGCTGCCATTTGGCCTGGCTTTGGCCCTGGATCCACGACAGCGTTCTCTGCAGTGAGTGATGAATAGTTGGGAGCAGAGCAGAATGCCAGAAGTGTTTCCCAGGGCCCAGAGGTCTTATACTTTGAACTCCTCTCGGGGAAATGGGGAGACCCAGAGGAGAGAGCAGCTGAAATTGGGCACCAGGAGGTGGAGACCCTGCCCCTTTTCCTTGTGTCACCAGGAATCATAGCTGCCCCTCACTGACCTATCCTACAATTGTGTTCTTTCCAAAGTTTTGTTTTCAATTATGCAAAAAAAAACATAATGAAGGAAAGCCTTGCCTTTCTGTCAAGCTTTAATTACAGAGGCGAAGATTCGCCATCTCTTTCATTTATATCAAGCATGCACAAAGAGAACTAGTGTGGGTTTTGGGTTTTTTGTTCGTTTGTTTTTGAGATATAATTCATACCATACAGTTCACCCTTTCAAAGTTTGCACACAGATCAGTGGTTTTAATGTCATAGGTTTTTAATGTCACTGTCAATTCATCACCTCAGTGGACATGTTTTCACCTTAAATGATTCTTCTCCCCTGCACAGCAAGTCTGCCAGGTACTGGGCAGGTGTCATCATCACTGCTCTCATGCAGCCAGCCAGAAGGCAGGGGTTCTAGTCCCAGGTCCCCAGGAAGACTGGGGCTCAGGGAGGGTCCATGATTCACACAATTCAAGGCCAGGGCTGTCTGACTCTAGAGCTCCATACTCTTTCCACACTCTCCCTGTTTGCCCATTAACTGGTGGACTGACAAATCCTTGCTGCTCTGTGAATGGGAGGGAGGTATCTTGGGTTCTTGCCATCCTGGCCCCACATTGGAAGGCTGCATCCTTTCCTTGGAGCTGTCACATTCCGCAGTGGCTGCTGTGAGTATTGTGTGGATATAGACAGGGCCTGGGGTTGGGGTTGAGGTGGTGGGTAATTGTGCCACGCCAGCATGACCAAGGGTGATCCCGAGTTGGGGGTGAAAGGATTAAGGAAAGACAGACAAGAGAATAATAGCTGGGTCTCGGTGGGACGCTGCCTCCCTGATGAGGAGACAGCGCCAGCGCCCACAAGCCCTGTCTTTATTTTATAGCAGATGCCAGGAGGCAAAGTAGGGGCGTGATCACGTTGTTTACAGCATTCTCGTGAGTTTCAACCTCACTTAACTACATGCACCCGAACTCTATTTGGACCATAGGTTCAAGCTTACAACCACAGCCATTGGCTATGATTGTGCTGGGAGGGCCCTGCCCTCCAGCTGAGACTTGCACGTGGCCACGAGAGGACCCTGCCCTCTTCATCAGTCCGAGGCTTGAACCTGTCCAAAACACTGTAGCTGCGCCCCACGAACCCTAAAACCCACAGCAGGAGTGTCAGGACATCATTTGCATCTTCACCCCTGGGAAAATCCTCACTAGGTCCATCCCAGCTCAGCTGGAAGAAACTCAAGAGCTGCTCTGTGTATATGAGGCCTGATTAGTCTCTGTGACAGATGCTGAGGGTGGAGCTGTATGAGGGCTCCAGAGAAGGAGGGGCTGACGCTGGGCTTCTAGTATTGGGGTGCAAGCAGAAGTTTCCACTCTGGAACAGATCAGCACTGAGCAAGCCCTAGGCTCTGCAGTGGCTGCTGGACTGAGGAGGGAAGGTGGGGAGAGTGTGGCTTTGCAGAAAGTGCCTGGCCTTGTGCCTGGCTGAACTGCCCTGCCCCACCCCCGTGCCCAGAGGCCTATGCCCTTGGGCAGGTGAGATGAGATTGCAGTAGGGAGTGGGCAGGTAGTGGGTCCACAGACAGACATGGAAGCAGGCTTCATCTCGTTTTAGGGTGACTGGAATAATTCCCTCCTACATAAAAGCACAGAGGGTGCTAGGCTGTGTTTGGTTGTGGGTGCAGGGAACAGATTGGGCCTCAAGTGGTCTCCATACCATCCCCCAGTGGACCAAGGGGTACATGCAAGGCCACCCTCTCCTCCCTCCCTTATAAGGGTCCCAGAGACCACTCATGGCTCCCTCTCCTGGACACAAGATCCCCTTATCCCTTGAGGCTCGCCTAAGTCTGTCCCCAGCTCCCCTGGGACTTCACCCTGTGGCCCTCTTCATCCTAAGTTATCTTGCTGATCCCCTCGAGAATGAAGGCCGGTGATGTGAATTATAGTGAACAGCATGGGGAAGCTGCAGGCTCACAGTGTATACTCTAGAGCAGCGGTTCTCAACCTGTGTGTCTAACGACCCATTCACAGGGGTCGCCTGAGACCATTGGAAAACACATATAATTACATATTGTTTTTGTGATTAATCACTATGCTTTAATTATGTTCAATTTGTAACAATGAAAATACACCCTGCATATCAGATATTTACATTACGATTCATAACAGTAGCAAAATTACAGTTATGAAGTAGCAATGAAAATAATTTTATGGTTAGGGGTCACCACAACATGAGGAACTGTATTAAAGGGTTGCAGCATTAGGAAGGTTGAGAACCACTGCTCTAGATTCTTGAGCCTTCTAACTCATCCCATGCTGCCTCCTACCCTGGACTATTTCTTCCAGGCAGAGCCTCCACCTGAAAATGCAGTCAAGGGGAAATTGATCTTCTTTGTCAGATCCTAAAAGCCCCAGAAACCCAGCCTCTGCCCTACACACATTTCTGGAGTGGCCCTGGGAAGCAGTGGCTTCTAAAGTAGGAGCCATCGGGGCTGGGGCAGCAGCATATCACTTTTTTCTAGTGCTAACAGATATTTTCCAGCATCCCCAGGACTGCCTGCGAACAGGTGAATGGGAATTGAAGGCTCAGAGGAGTCCCTTGAAAACACCTAAACTTTTGACTTACAAGGCTCTGTGACCCTGGGCTTGTAACGGAGTTGGGTTGACTTTCTCTAAAATGAAGATGCCAAAGAGCCACCTGCAGGCTGGTCTGAGGACTGAGTTCATGCTTGCGCCCAGGGAATGTTGCCCTGATTCTGACGGTAGTGTGAGGATTGCCCTCCAGGTCCTTCCTCGGTGATGTACCTTGGACTTGTGCAATCCCACAAAGCTTGAAAGACGTGTGTTCCTGGAACACACTACCCTCTCAGCCTGTATCGGGTGTGATGGTTGCTACATGTCGGTGGGCCTTGGACAGGCGTGCCAGTGCTCTTACACAAGGACTTCATTTAACACGTGTCTCTCATTTAAAGCTCCGGCTCACTGAGAACACCTCTGACCCGATGCTCATGGGTGAGTCAGGAAGAGCTGGGCGCTCATGAAACCTGAGGCAGGGTGGAGTCTGAGCCCGTGTCCCATCTCTGTGCCCTCACACCTGTGTGCCGCTTGGGGTCTGCCACTTGGGGGGCTGGTCAGCTGCTGAGCAGTCAGCTGGGTCTCCCGCTCTATTCTGATGGAGTTTATTTTATTATTTAATCCTCACCAGGAATATTTGTTCCATTGATTTTTTTTAGAGAGAGGAGAGGGGAGGGAGGAGAGGGGGAGAGAGAGAAACAGCGATGTGAGAGAGAACATCGATTGGGGCCAGGGATGGGAGCCTGTAACTGAGGTACATGCCCTTGACTGGGAATCAAACCCATCTAACCACTGAGGAAACCAGCCAGGGCTATTGTGTTATTATTTTGACTGGGTAATACCTTTGCATCCACAAAATCCAGAGGATGCAAAGGGGTATACTGTGTAAAGTCCTTTGGGCCTCCAGAAGAGTTACGGTTCTGTTTAATGATAAACTTATGAAGATTTTCAGACAATTCCCTATTTCTACACAATTCATAGCTATGAGACTTAAATGGGAGGCTGAGAGACCTGTCTAGGGTTTCTGGCGCTGCAAGTTGACTTCATTGACCTCCCAGGACCAGGCCTTGCTCTCCTCTGCTGGGAGCTGCAAACCCGCAGATCGGAGCCTCTCATAGCCCACACTCGGGCACCTTTCCAACAGCGAAGTTGCAGGGGCTAAAATCTCAAAGCCACCTTTGTATTTGTAGCATAAATTTGTGTAGTGTGCATTTAAAAAAATACATTTTTATTGATTTTAGAGAGGAAGGGCGAAGGATAGAGAGATAGAAGTATTGATGAGAGAGACATTGGTCAGCTGCCTCCTGCACCCCCACACTGGGGATTGAGCCTGCAGCCGAGGCATGTGCTCTGACAGAATCAACCAGAGACCTCTTGGTTTATGGGTTGACACTCAACCACTGAGCCACACCGGCAGAACTAATTTTTGTAGTATGCATTTATTGAAAAACTGTGGCTTTCAGACGTGACTTTTTAAAAATATTTTATTCCTGTAGTTTTTATTGCACCTTAGACAATGGAGGTTTGTGGAAATGCACATTTGGCTTTTTAATGGGAGGCAGGTGGTGGGGAACTGGGGTTTGAATTCTGGAAATCTTCACGAGCCATTTTTCAGAAATCGCTCCTTCATATCAAAGGGCCCACCCCTGTCTCTGCCGCAGTTCAGGAAGGTAGCTAGAGGATGAGTGTGGATGTGAAGGGGAGAGGAGAAGACAGAGGAGCAGTAGGGCCCAGTTCCCCAAGGAGAGGGGCGGGAGAAGGGGTTCTGGTGCCCGTGGTCAGTGCCTGGAGTGGGAGCGTCCCTGTGCATGTGCCGAGTGTGTATGGCCTGTAGCAGCTCCTGCTGTAGGTACAGAGGACAGCTCAGGGCTGGGGGACACCTTCGCCCTGTGTGTACCATCATTACGATGGTAGAATTCTTGTGCTCTGGGAGACAACAGAATTCGATCTAGTGATTTTGATGAAAGAGCAGGTCATGCCTGCATCCTCAGAGGGGATACCTAGTGTGTGTGTGCATGTGCATGCGTTTCCTGGTCATGGAGGGACTTGTTGGATCCAGGCTACTTCCTCTCTGCTAGAACCAAAAGGTGCTCTGGTGACTCAGCTGGTGCAGTGCAGTACTTCCTGGCCTGCTCAGAGCATCCCAGGGCTTGGCTAGTCCTCCAGTGAGCTGGGGCTGTGTGGTGGACAGTGGTGGCACCCCAGAGGAATCCCAGATAGACAGAGAATGGGAGTTTGTGGCAGGTGCTGGCCCACATTCCAACAGACGTGGTGTGTTACAGTGTCCCACAGATACCAGTCAAACCTTGTAAGGCTCCTTTTTCTCCCATTAGGACAGTGATAGCGAACCTTTTGAGCTTGGCGTGTCAGCATTTTGAAAAACCCTAACTTAACTCTGGTTCCGTGTCACATATAGAAATTTTTTGATATTTGCAACCATAGTAAAACAAAGATTTATATTTTTGATATTTATGTTATATATTTAAATGCCATTTAACAAAGAAAAATCAACCAAAAAAAATGAGTTCGCGTGTCACCTCTGACACACGTGTGTCATAGGTTCGCCATCACTGCATTAGGAGGATGCCTGTCGAGCTGGCAGTGGCTCTTGCCTGGAAGGAGGGACCTTTTGTGATGTTCTCTAGAGGCCTGCTGCTCCCTGTTGGAATTCACCTGCTACTGGGTGTGGGGGGTAGGAGAGTCACTCAGGGTCTTAGACTCATTCTGGCCCTAATATACTAGTAAATGTGCTATGTGACGCCGACAGGTCCTGTTTTCTCTGGGCCTTTATATCTCCGGAGGATAATTACTAGTATAACTAGCAACTCACAAGAGCAGGCTTATACTTTATAAATACTTGGGAAGATGTTCTGCCTCATGGTGGTCAAAGAAATAAAAGTAATCAAATGTCATCTTTAAAAAAAAAACTTTATTGTTGAGAGTATTACAGATGTTCCCTCTTCCTCCCCCTGCATTGTCCCCCTCCACCCAGTTCCCACCCGGTCCCAGACCTCCACCACCCTATTGTCAGTGTCCATAGGTAATGCATATGTTATTTGGTTAATCTCTTCCCACACACCCCCTTCCCTCTGAGATTCATCCATCTGTTCCATGTTTCCATGTCTCTGGTTCTATTTTATTCATCAGTTTATTTTGTTCATTAGATTCCTCGTTTGTTTATTTTGGTTTTTAGGTTCAATTGTTGATATGTATATATTGCCATTTTATTGTTCATATTTTTTATCTCTCCTCCCCTTCCTCTTCCCCTCCCCCCCCTCCTCTCCCCCCTCTCCCTCCTCCTTCTCCTTCTTCTCCTCCCACTGAAAGGTCGCAGGTTTGATTCCAGTCAAGGGCACATATCCGGGTTGCAGCTTGATCTCCAGTGGGAGGTTTGCAGGAGGCAGCCAATCAATGATTCTCCATCATCATTGATGTTCCTATCTCTCTCCCTCTCCCTTCCTCTCTGAAATCAATAACTATATATTAGAGAGAGAGAGAGAGAGAGAGAGAGAGAGAGAGAGAGAAAATGCCCTTGTACTAATCATGTAATACTGGTGATGAACTCCTTTAGCTTTTTCTTGTCAGTGAAGCTCTTTAATTGACCTTCAATTCTAAATGATAGCTTTGCTGGGTAGAATAATCTTGATTATAGATCCTTGCTATTCATCACTTCAAGTATTTCTTGCCACACCCTTCTGGTCTGCAAAGTTTCTGTTGAGATATCAGCTGACAGTCGTATGGGTACTCCCTTGTAGGTAACTAACTGCTTTTCTCTTGCTTCTTTTAAGATTCTCTCTTTATCTTTACCTTTAGCATTTTTTAAAATATATATTTTATTGATTTTTTTTACAGAGAGGAAGGGAGAGGAATAGAGAGTTAGAAAAATCGATGAGAGAGAAACATGGATCAGCTGCCTCCTGCACATCCGCCACTAGGGATGTGCCTGCAACCAAGGTACATGCCCTTGACTGGAATCGAACCCGGGACCCCTGAGTCCTCAGGCCGACGCTCTATCCACTGAGCCGAACCGGTCAGGGCTGCCTTTAGCATTTTAATTATGATGTGTCTTTGGGCCTCTTCAGGTTCCTCTTGTTTGGGACTCTGCGCTTCCTGGACTTTTATAAGTCTATTTCTTTCACTGGGTAGGGGAAGTTTTCTGTTATTATTTCTTCAGATATGTTTTTAATATCTTGCTCTCTCTCTCCTTCTGGCACCCTCATGATACAAATGTTGGTATGCTTGAAGTTCTCCCAGAGGCTCCTTATACTATCTTCATATTTTTGGATTCTTTTTCTTCTTTCTGCTCTTCCGATTGGGTTTTTTGCTTCCTCATATTCCAAATCACTGATTTGATTTTCAGCATCCTCTACTCTACTGTTGATTCCCTATAAATTATTCCTTATTTCAGTTAGTGTATGCTTAATTTCTGTCTGGTCCTTTTTCATGTCTTTGTTTTCACTAAGATCCTTGAAAAATCTCACGAAGTCCCTTGAAACTCTCGTTAAGATCCTTGAGCATCCTTATATAACTATTGTTTTGAACTCTATATCTAGTAGTTTGTTTGCCTCCATTTTATTTAGTTCTTTTTCTGGAGTTTCTTTTGTTTTTCATTTGTGACACGTTTCTGTGTCTCCACATTTTGGCTGCTTCCCTGTGTTTGTTTCTATGTATTAGGTAGAGCTGCTGTGTCTCCTGGAATTGGTAGAGTGGCCTTGTATAATAGGTGTCCTGTAGGGCCCAGGGGCTCAGCCTCCCCAGTCACCTGAGCTGGGCACTCTAGGTGTGCCCCTTTGTGGGCTGTGTGCGCAGTTTTGTTGTACTTGATTGTTGATGGCATCACTGGGAGGAATTGATCCCCAGGCTAGTTGGCTGTGAGGAAGGACCAGCTGTGACTACGGTGGGAGAGCTGCTGTGCAGGAGCTGACACTATGGAGCAGGACTTGTTTTAATGGGGCTTTGGTGCTCATTGAGTCTTCCTTTTCAGTGTGTCGCTTGTGATGCGTAGAGTTGTAATCTTGTATGGTGTGAAGCTGTCCACCAGGTGCACTGGCTCTGGGCCTCCCGGGAGGTGCAGTCAGCCACTGCCTGGGGCCACCGGGCAGGAGCTACAGAGCAGTCTACAGATAGGCCTTTACTGCGGGGCCTGGGCGCTCTTACTGAGAAACCCCAGGCAAGAGCTACACTGACACCAGCTGCTGCTTGTTTAACCAGTTAACTGGAAACCATCCCCACACGCCACGATATTTTGAATTTAATTTCAAAATGTCTGCCGCTTGCGTCTTTTGACGCTTATGGCGTACAAATGGTTACGAGATCTTAGTCTGAAGCCTGAGTCAGGCCATTCCTTTGGAAAAGCCTCTCCAAACAGCTTGGGTGGGGCTACAAATTTGGTGGGGCAGGGTCTCAGGGAATCCCCAGGACAGAGTCAGTGTAGGCCAGGCTGATGGAGACTCAGATGTGGTGCCTGCCAGTTAGCCCTGCAACAGAGGAGGTCTCAGCATAGGAACAGTGACCCCTGCTAGCACCTCTGTCTGGAAGAAAGCCACCCCCCAGTTCTTGCCCCAATGCCAGACAATCCAGTTCCTCCCTGTATGTACCTGTCTCTCTCTCCACCCTCCCCCAAACCCCCACCCCCAAGCCGCTGTCCCAGCGCTGGAGCTTAGAGTGAGGAGTCTGAGTAAGTCCATGCACTGGCCATTTAAGAGGAACTTTTTGGGTCTCCAGCAGCCTTCGTGTCACTCAGACACAATCCCGCTGGTTTTTACAGCCGAAGTTACCGGGCTTCTCTTTCCTAATCTGGAGCCCTGGCCTAAAGGGTTTGGTGTAGGGCTGGGACCCCTTGCTCCTCACGGGATACCTCTGTAGCTGAGATTAAAAAACACACACAGAAAACCCACACACATGGCCCTGGCCAGTTTTGTTCAGTAGTTAGATCATCAGTCCACGGCCGAAGGGTCATGGGTTCGATTCCCGGACAAGGACATGTACCTCAGTTGCAGGTTCGATCCCCTACCCAGTCGGGGTGTATACGGGAGGCAACCAATCAATGTCTCTTACATAGAAGTTTCTGTTTCTCTCTCTCTCTCTCTCTCTCTCTCCCCCCCCCTCCCTCCCTTTCCTCCCTCCCTTCCACTCTCTCTTGAAAGATCAATGGAAAAAATATCTTCAGGTGAGGATTAAAAAAAGAAAAAAAGAAAAAAAAAGCCACGTGGGTGTCAAACCAGCTTGTTCTGTGCCTCCACCCCTCCTACCAGTCTCAATGTGCTTTCTCCTCCTCCTCCTCCTCCTCCTTCTCCCCCCCCCCCCTCTTTTTTTGGTTAATCCTCACCTGAGGATATTTTCCCATTGATTTTTAGAGGGAGTAGAAGGGAGGGGGAGAGACAGAGAGAAAAAGAAACATTGATGTGCATCGATTGGTTGCCACACACACCCACCCTGACCAGAGCCAGGGGTCGAGCCTGCAACCGAAGTACGTGCCCTTGACCAGAATCGAACCCAGGACCCTTCAGTCCATGGGCCGGTGCTCTATCCACCGAGCCAAACAACCAGCTAGGGCTGTTTTCTTCTTTAATTCTCTAGTTGTAGGACTTCTATTCAGTCAGATTTCAGGCTGATGGTGGTTCTGTATTTTTG
Organism: Myotis daubentonii; assembly: GCF_963259705.1. Classification (NCBI taxonomy): domain Eukaryota; kingdom Metazoa; phylum Chordata; class Mammalia; order Chiroptera; family Vespertilionidae; genus Myotis; species Myotis daubentonii. The sequence continues at coordinate 16,708,489 of NC_081843.1, read as the reverse complement.
TTGTAATTTTGATGTCACCAAATGTCATCTTAACATTACAAATTGATAGCAGTATCCAAAGTTTGCACTGTCAGCATCATCCTTCACTAAAGGCATAACATGTTGATACCCTTTGACCTAATCTCACTTCTGACAAGTGTAGCTCAAGGAAATAATCCAAGAAATGAAAAGAACATTGGCCAAAGGTATTCCCTGTTTTCTTTATTTTTTTTTAATATTTTATTGATTTTTTACAGAGAGGAAGGGAGAAGGATAGAGAGTTAGAAACACCAATGAGAGAGAAACATTGATCAGCTGCCTCCTGCACACCCCCTACTGGGGATGTGCCCGCAACCAAGGTACATGCCCTTGACCGGAATCGAACCTGGGACCCTTGAGTCTGCAGGCCGATGCTCTATCCACTGAGCTAAACCGGTCAGGGCTGTTTTCTTTTAATGAAAGTAATAAGTAGCATTCTAAATGTGTCAGGGGTCGGTCAAGTAAACAGTGAGGGGCCTATTTTAGGGAATATTAAAATTGATAGTCATGCGGTCTTGTAAGATGGAGGACAAATATGACATTAAAAGGTTTTAAAACTGTCATGATAGCCACTATATAAAAATATAGGTGCCTGTGCTTACAGACTAACAGAAACATGCAGAGAGACTGGCTGCGTTAGTATGATAAAATTGGACAATTTTATTTTCTTTCAGTTTTTAAATGTTTTACTGACATATAATCACATACTATACAGTTTCTCCATTTAAAGTATGTACATAATTCAGTGGTTTTTGTATATTCACAGAATTGTACAACCATCGTAGTCCGTTTTAGAACATTTTCTTTCATCACCCCAAAAGGAAACCCCACACTCGCCATTCTCTCTGCCCATCCACCCTCCCAGCCTCTGGATTTGCCTGTTCTGTATGTTTTATATAAGGAATCATAAAATACACGGTCCCTCTATTAAAAATATTTTTTTTGTTGATTTCTGAGAGGAAGGGAGGAGATAGAAATATCAATGATGAGAGAGAATCATTGATCAGCTGCCTCCTGCATGCCCCCTACTGGGGACCGAACCCACAGCCTGGGCATGTATGTCCCCTGACTGGGAATCGAACTGTGACCTGGTTCATAGGTCGACATTCAACCACACTGGCCAGGCCACTGAGCATGTTTTCAAGGTTCATCCATGTTGTAGTGTGTGTCAATACTTCATTCCATTTTTTTTTTATGGTGTCCTTTGAAGCAGTTTTTAATTTTAATGAAATTTAATTTATCTTTGTTTTTTTGTTGCTTGGATTTAGTCCCTCTGGCCCTGACACTGATTCATTAGGTTTAATATTTAAGCCTCGTGACTCCCGGACCCCTCTCCCCTGGCAGGATTGTTTGGGGCCTCCATCACTATATGGTTCTGAACTGAACCTGGTGGGCTCTAGGAGGCAGCCACATACACGAGGGGAGTTGCCTTCATTGGATCTTTGTTCAGAATCTAAACAGTTGCTCAATGAACCTTGTGAAGGAAATGAGGAAAAGTGTTTCACTTAACTGACACCATCTTCCTTCTCACCCTATTCCACCCAACAAAGAAGGACACAGCTGGCTCTGAGAGCCGATGCTGGGGCGCTGGTCTGGGCCTGGTGGGGAGAGATGCAGGGGACCAGCCATGGCCCCTGGGAGAGAACAGCTGTGAGAAGGGGAAGGGGGATCTGAGGAGTGGGTAGGTCCGAGGGAAGGTGCTGGGCAGCAGGGGGTGGGGGAGACCAGATGAATGAGGGAGGGAGTGTGGCTTCGAGGAGACCAGTTGTCCAGGTCCGGCCCAGCCCTGGTGCTAAGGGAGCTGCTTGTTCTCCCCATGAAACAGCTCCCCACAGTCCTGCGTGTCCCACTGGAAGGAGCCTCACCTGTCTACCAACTCTGAGTACCTAGGATTTGAGGTAAACAGTTTCCCAGATCCCCTCCCACAAGGACACAGTGCCCTGGCACGGAGGTGGGCACAGCACTCCTTGAATGTTAGGGGAGAAGAGGACCAGTGCCCACGCTGCACTGGGAGCCCTTATTAGGTTCCCCATGTGGGCTGGGGGCTCACCTCACCAGCTTCTGTCCTCGCCCAGCTTCCCTCATCCTCGGGCTTTCACACTGGAAGTGCAAGTGACCGCTGAGGTGAGTAGCTTCTTGAAATGTGGAGGATGGAGGCTCTGGGCTGGTCACCCCCGGCAATATGGGGCATCTTCAGGATCTAGGGATCCTGGTGACCACTCTCCTCAAGAAAAGCAGTCCCAGCCCATCAGCCCTGCTCTGCCCAGTGTGGAGATTTATATGGGATTAAAAGGTGGCCAGAGCCCCAAAAGCAGGGGACACCTGCAGTAGGAGCCACAGGAGGCCCCGTGTGCTTGGGCTCAGCAACGAGGGTGTCTCTCTGAGGACCGTCACACACCTTGTGCAGCAGCCCCTTGACACGTCAGTACCTGACTGGCAATAGGGGAGCTGGGTGCATAGTTCACGTCTGGGTTTTCCCTCCAGGTTCAGGAGAAGCCTCGAGGATGTCTAATGACCCGCCCCCTCCTTATCCTGGAGGCCCCACAGCCCCCCTCCTGGAGGAGAAAAGTGGAGCCCTGCCAACCCCAGGTAGGGTTCAGTGTTCTTTCCCTTGCCCATTCCAGCTGCTGAAGTTGTGCTTGGAGCCGCCCCTCCCACTGACAGTGGGGCTGGGCCCTCTGCATTTCTTTTCCCTCCTTCTGTCCAGGCCAAACCTCCCCTGCTGTGATGCAGCCCTCGGCAGGCATGTCACTGCCTCCTGCAGACATTGGCCCCCCACCTTATGAGCCACCAGGTCACCCAGTGTCCCAGCCTGGCTTCATCCCTCCACATGTGAATGCAGATGGAGCCTACATGCCTCCGGGTAAGTTGGGAAGAGATCCCACCGGAGCGCAGGTGTCTGCCCAGCCCAGCAGGCTGGTGTTGTGTGAGGGTGTTTACTGCTGGTTGGAGCAGGGGGACTGATTGTGGGCATGGAGGGTAGAAATGGGAAGGTGTCACAGAGCCAGGCCCTGCTGTGAAGGCACTAGGGACATGCCAGAGGAGCCCGGGGCTGCCAGGAGGGTTGACTCGTGGGAAGGCTCCTCAGGCAGTGGCAGGTGCTATGGACTCATGGGTGCTATAGGGGCCACTCCCTGCCAGACACTTGAGTCCATGGTGGAGGCCTGGTCTCCTGCTCACCCGGCACTCTTCAGAGGGACTATTCAAGCCAGAGAAGGACCCACAGTTCCTGCACAGGTGTCCCCAAGTCAAGTGGACCAGATGGCACTGCAGTGCAAGACCTAACACTGGTGGGGAAGAGAGCCCTGTTTGCATAAGAGGGGCTGAGGAGCAGCGAGGCTTTCCTTCCTGTGGTTGAGGGCATTGAGCACAGTGCCCAATCCCATGTGTCAGAGGCAGGGAGCCAGTGCATTGAGCTGAGACCGAGGGGTAGAGTGGGCCTTATTCTCAGCTGTCTTGTCTGGCTGGGTCAGGTATCTTCTCTGTTTTGGTCCCCATGGGGCAGAGACAAGGAAGGTCTAGAACTGGTCCCTCAACTGCGCCCTGGGTGCTGGGGACTTTGTACTTAACTCTCACGTGAGCACCGTGGGGTGACAAGCCAGTGACTCGTCTGCTCTGTCTTCTGTGCCATTCCAGGTTTCTACCCTCCTCCAGGTCCCCATCCACCCATGGGCTATTACCCGCCAGGGCCCTACCCTCCAGGGCCCTACCCACCAGGGCCCTACCCTGGTCCTGGCGGACACACAGCCACGGTCCTGGTCCCTTCAGGGGCTGCCACTACGGTGACAGTGCTGCAGGGAGAGATCTTTGAGGGTGCACCTGTGCAGACAGTGTGTCCCCACTGCCAGCAGGCCATCACCACCAAGATCTCCTACGAGATTGGCCTGATGAACTTCGTGCTGGGCTTCTTTTGCTGCTTCATGGGGTAGGTGGTATGGGTGCTTGAGGGTGGGGGCTGCACTTGCCCATTACCCAGCTGGAGTATGCCCAGTGCCCTCGGCACATTCTCTTCAGGCCTCCCCTTCTCTGATTCAGGTGTGACCTGGGCTGCTGCTTGATCCCCTGCCTCATCAACGACTTCAAGGATGTGACGCACACGTGCCCTAGTTGCAAAGCCTACATCTACACGTACAAGCGCCTGTGCTAACGGAGCCTGGACTGGACTCCCCGCTGTCAGTCTGGACTCCTGTGCTTTGCTCCCTACACTCAGTGGCTCTGTCCTCACTCCCGCTTGGGGGTGGAAGGTGTTCCACCAGTCCCCTGGAACTCTTGTCTTCTTTGCCTTGCCCTTCCCTGAGCATCTGACCTCCGGCAAAATTGTTGGATTTAAGGCCAAGAGTCAGCAAGTGGCAGGGAGCTGGCACTGAGCATGTATGTTGCTGGTTTGCTTGGTGTTTGATTAGGAAGATACACTGGGAAAGGTCTCTACTGGGGTCTCACTCCTCTGTTCTTATATGAGGTATAAGTTTGGTCCTTATTCTCGTGGAGCCAAAAGCAGCCAGAGCAATGGCTAGTTTTCCAGACCTGGGCCTACAGTGGGGCTGTTCTTGTAGCCACAGTTTCTAATCTGCTGGGCCAAGAGTGGGGACGTGAACCCAAACAGGACGGAGTCCTAGGCCAGGGTTCCTGGGGTGCTAGAGGTGGAATGACTCCCACCAGAACTCTCAGGAACTCAACACCTTGTCCAGGTGCCCAGCAGCCTCATGGAATTAAGAGTCAGCACAACTGCTATTCATGGGATAAGTGATTTGGCCCTGGCTCACCAAGAGACTTGCCTCTGGCCCCTGCCTAGCTCCCCTTCCACATGCCTCTGTGAACATGTCTTTACTGGGGCCAGAAGGAATCCCCAGGAGCCCAGCCCCTCTGTCCAAAACATATCCTTGCTGCGTGTGGGCATGACCTTTGCCTGGAGGCTGATGTATTCCAACTGGGACCAGAGATGGCAGATAGGCCCCTCCCTGCAGGCACACTCAAGGTTTACAGTGCTCTCTGTAGATCCTCTCTCTAATGAACGCTGGGCGCTTCACCCAGGTTGACTCACTATCACTGTGCTTGCTCCAGGCACTATAGCAGGAACAACTGTAGCACTGGATTGGGGACCAGGAAGGAGCAACCACAAGTGGCGGAGTACCCTGGTGGACTAGCCCTACCCTGGGCCTGAGGCCATGCTGTCTGTCTTTTCTGAATGGTTTGTCGGTGAACTTGCACCTGTGGACTGCTGTACCCTGCTGCCACCCCTCTCCTGGTCTCACACTGCCACTGCATGGCCTTCTCTCACTGTGAATTGTGACCAGTCTGTTTGTAGTTTCTCATTAAATTGGTCCGTTCACTCCCCTGACCTGGGCCTCTGCTCTCTTGCCTGGCTTCCTTCTTTTGCAAGGGGAAGAGGGTGGGGCTACAGGTAGTCTTAAGGGCAGGGGGTCGTCTTCAGGGTCTCTCAGTGCTTATGCTATACCGACTGCCAGGGATGACACTAACATTTAAGTACCTAATTAAATTTAAAACAAGCCAGAGTTCGTCTGGAGGAGCCCTGGCATTCCAGCTATGACTGGGCCAGGGCATGTGTTGACTATCTTACTATCTGATACTGGTTTTACCCATCTCCACATCACAGCATCCACCATGGGATCTATAGGCTGGAGCCCTCCAACTGAAGCTCAGGGTCATCCTACTCTGGAAGCAGGTAGCTTTACTCCCTTAAGCAAGACAGAGACACTGGGCTAAGGCTTCGGGGGCGGGGGGGTGGAGAACAGTTTAGGCCCCCAAGTTCTGGGCCAGCTCTGCCCCTACCCTCATCTGAATTGTAGGGGTAGGTAGTCTTGGTCAGTAGTTTTAAAAAAAAGCTTCCCCATCATTTAACCCTTTTGTGAATAAAATGTTCAGATCCTCAATTATATAAAACAATAGATGCCTATTAATAAAAATATTTAAGTTCACATTTCTATTTTAGACAATCAATTATTCAATACAAGTACATGGTTTTTTATGCTTATTTATAAGGTAACTAGCAGTCTTGGAACACAGCAGGAGGAGGATGTCAGAGACCAGCGAGGATGACATCTGTGCCAGGAAGGAGGCAGCTGTCAAGAGTCCACTTTATTGAGTGCTGTAGCATGACACAGGTCAGGAGGAGATAGGCCATGGCTGGACGCACCCCACTTGGGCGTTTCTGCTAGAGACAGATAAGGACTGGCTGCCCAGGCAAGCCTGGCTTCTGTCTGCTCACCACATGCCCAGGTGAGCCCCCCAGTAGAGCAGGAGCATCCGGGGAGTCCCTTCCCTCCCACGGGGCTACAGCACCTCGCCTTGGCCTGGCTGGCTGCTCCGCTCCCAGCAGGGGAAAGATACCCACCTAAATGATGACACAGCAGGAAGAACAAAAGGAGAAAAACCTCAGGGTGAGAGGTGTGGGTGCCCAGAAGCAAAGCTGGTTCCAGAGGCCCAGGCCGGTCACTGAGCTGCACTGGCTGTTCCCAGTGCTACAGCCTGGGCGGCTGCAGGAAGGGTGAGCCTCTACTCAGCTCAGCATCTGTCAGCAGAGGACACTAACAGGCAGAGGCTTTAGTGTCTGGCTTTTATTGGTTGCTTTTCTCAAACCCAGCATTTTTAAAAAGTCACCTGGGGTGGTGGTTTTGTCACAGGTAGAGGTGGGAGCGGGCCAGCAGTCACTCAGGAGGAGGGCGCCAATGTGGTGATGGGTCTTTCACATGTAGTACCAGGCCAAGAGGCCAGCAGCCAGAGCCACACTGGCGGCCAGAATGAACTGGAGGCTGGGCTTGCTCAGCACAGCTATGGCTGTTCCAACGGGACAACTTCTACCCTCCAGGGCACCTGTGTGGCAGCACCAACAGGGACATGGCATCAGTGGGAATGCTGACACACCTGCCCTAGGAGGAGAGCTCGGGATATACAAGACCTACCTTTGTCTTGGTTAGCAGTGTAATAGGGGCATTTACGCACATCTCCTTTCCCATTGTGCACGGGAAGCCCATCTTCCACGATCTCTTTGGCCAGCAAGGAGCCAGCCTGGTCCAGTTCATTGAATACCTGAAGGAGCAGAGGAGCAACACCATCACTGGACTGCTTAACTCTGCTTTCAGAGAAAAACCTCTTTCTTCTGCGCAGAGGGAGCTGGAGCAGGTAAGGTTTGCTCAGGGGTGCAAACCAGCAAAACGGCAGCTGCACGTGGGGACACTGACCTGGCACAAGCTCTGGGAAGTACGGTCGTACCTGTGCTGTCCAGCAGCCTACAGCTGCTGACCATGGTGGATCTTCCCCGGGCACTAACCACACACAGCCCACGACTGAAACTATCCAAGGTACAGACATGAGAGTAAAAAAACACTCTTTGAGCCATGGTACTTCCCCACTTCCAGCTGCTGGGTATTTTTAGCAAGAAGCAATAGGAAAAGGAATATGGAAGAATAAGGCCCTAGCAGGGCTGACCCATCCTGAGCAGACCCTGGAGCCCCCTGATGTCAGGTTAGAGGCTGACAGGCCTGTGGTTAGGCTGATGCTTCACTTCCCTCCAGGGCCACTTGACTGGTGCCTGGATTCTGGGGACAGAATCAGCCTCAGCCCCATCTAAAGGGTACCTGTAAACTGAGTTATGCTCCTTGCTCTCCTTTGTTCTCTCCCTGAACTCACCAAGACTTTTCATAGCAATCCATGCTAAAAAGGAAGAACTCCATTCCTCAAAACCAGAATCCTGTGGTGAGGGAGGGAGACAACTCCATTCTCCCCAAGCTCACATCATGGTGAGGCCTCACCCTTCCCAAAAACAAAACACAGAGGCGGTCTATCAAGTAAAGCAGAGCTATCACTGGACTCATGCCCTCTGTGGCCTATTTGGTCCCTCGAATTTCTCTCGGGTGGGCTGCAGAGCATTTGTCCTAATGCACCAGTGTCTGTTTGGGCAGTTCTGATCAGCTCACACCATCAGAGGCCCCTTTCCACCCGGCCCCAAGCAGTACCTGCATGTTGTACTCAAAGGCCCTGTTGGCCTCCTCCACAATCTTCTCTTTGGTTTTCAGGTTCAGGTCCAGGGCATTCATCCTGGCCCGGTAGAACTGTTTGAACTGTTGTGCGTTGTCCACGTTCTCAAACAGGTAAAATTGGGTCCCCTCCCCTGTGCTGGGGAGTTTCAGAGCCCTCTGGGCCACCTTCTTAAGCACCTGGCCCCCCGAGAGGTCCCCCATGTAGCGGGTATAGGCATGGGCCACCAGCAGCTCCGGCTCATTCTGCCCCACATAGTGGATCCGCTCCACATACTTTTGGGTGGCCTCAGAGCACTGCACCTGCTTCTCCCAGTCCTCACCAAAGAAATACTCCATGTCCTTAATCAGTGCCTCCTTCCGGTGCAGCTCCATGGGGAAGTACAAGGGGGCGAAGGCTGGATGGTGCTGGTTGCGGTCCATTTCTTCCTCGAGGGCTGAGTATGTGAAGTAAAGTGCAGTAGTGGCCAGCTGTTGAGGGTGATGGGGAGAGACCAATGGAAAGGACTGTGGGCCTTGGGTAGCAGCTCCAGAGCCCACCGCCCACCGTGTCTGAGCAGCTGAAGGCAAAGGCTTGAACAGCAACCCCCTTTCCTGTCCCCAAAAGCCCATTTTTATACAGCGAATTATTTCACACACTCAGAAAACTCATGTTTCTATAAGGAATGACATGGTGAATTCTTTGGACATGGATACTTCTGCTTTCTTTACATCACTATGTTATTCCACTTAAGCCATGGAAACTATAGCCTGGCATCAGAAAAGAGGAGAGTGTAACAAAGGCCTTGCTTCTCCCTTGGAGCAACTCCAGGGGGACCTTTCTCATGGGACTGTGGCCCCCTAACCCGAACCCATCCATGACCGAGCCACAAACCTTAAACAGCTCTTTCTTGATGTTGCCTTTCAAGAAGTCCTTGACAAACTGGGTGTTTTCTGCCCGGTCATGTGCTTCTTTGGTCCCTTCCTTCAGGAGCTCAGAGAGGTCAGCCATCCTGTAGAGCAGCGATTTTCAAACTTTTGCATTTCATGGCACACATAAACTAATTACTAAAATTCTGTGGCACAACAAAATATATTTATTGTCAATCTGACCAAAAAAATATGTATAATTATGATTGATTTATAAAAATAATAGTACTTACCTACTCTTTTTGCTCCAAAGTGACTTTAAAAAATCAGGTGCCTATCCTTACTATATAATAAAAGGCTAATATGCAAATCAACCAAACTGCAGAATGACAGGTCGCTATGATGTGCACTGACCACAGGGGGCAGACACTCAACACAGGAGCTGCCCCCTGGTGGTCAGTGCGCTCCCACAGGGGAGTGCCACTCAGCTAGAAGGAGGCTCATGGCTGGGGAGTGCAGCAGCAGTGGCAGGAGTTTCTCCCACCTCCACAGCAGCACTAAGCTGTCAATCGGACATCCCCCAAGGGCTCCCGGACTGCAAGAGGGTGCAGGCCAGGCTGAGGGACACCTGACACCGAGTACAAGAATTTTGTATACCAGGCCTCTAGTACTTGTATATAAGGTTTTCTGATACCAAGAATTAACCAATCCTTAATTTGTAATGTGACCAATAAAATGCAACTCTATATATGACCTATATATTTATGGTTCAAAACAGGCAGTCACTGGATAGCTATTGTGTTGGCTGTTGTCATTTCTTTATTTGACAATCTAAGGGAAAAGAGGTCAGTGCCCCTGACTAACTAGTCAGGTATTGCACATTTTAAAAATTCTTGCAGCACACAAGTTGAAAATCACTGCTAGAGAGAGACCAGGTGCGTGTGTGTGTGTGTGTGTATACATGTACATGTATGTGTGTATGAATTAGCCCTTCTCAGCTCCAGCATGTCGCTTGCTAAGCTGATAGGCAGGGGCTGCACAGATATGTCTGCTACCAAGGACTTGCATAACACGAGGGACGACTGTGGCCTGCCTCTCAGCAGTATCCCAGTCTCTGAACTACCCAAATGAACAATGCTTTGCTTCTGTGGCCACCTAGTACCCAAAGAAACACACCTGTGTTCCCTCTGCTGACTTCTCCAGGGAATAGCCAGCCCTGGGGAATGTCTCCCAGAATACATACAATTGTGAAGGACTGACTGTGGATCTTCTGGACCCACAGCCTCTTCAGGATTACATGTCGCTGAGAATGAGACAAATGCTGGGAAAGTTGGAGCCAAGCAGGACCTGTGTGTGCTGCCTAACAAAATTACAAAGGATGAAATTGTGCCGCTTGATGCCAGTTCCAGACAAAGCAGAGAATGCATGACCCTAAAGATGGTGGCACTGGTAGGGGCTTGTGTGTACACACAATCTGTCTACTAGAGTGAGAAAAACTTGGCCTCTCATGGCCCAGCCTCTGCTGGCTTCTTTAGCAGAGTAGCAAGTATCACTCACATTCTGACAGTAATTTAATATTAGCAATTATTTCAAGTTATAAAACCAACTTTGTGTCCTGGCCAGTGTGCTCAGTGGTTAGAGTGTCAGCCTGCGCACTGAAGGATCTCAGGTTCGATTCCTGGTCAAGACACACAAGACCTGGTCAAGACCATGTACTTGGGTTGCAGGTTTGATCCCCAGCCCCAGTCAGGGTGCAGGTGGGGGGGCAACCAATCGATGTGTGTCTCTCTCACATTGATGTTTCTCTCTCCCTTCCCACCCTCTTTCTTCCACTCTCTCTAAAACTCAATGGAAAAAATATCCGCTGGTGAGGATTAACCAAAGAGAGAGAGAGAGAGAGAACTTTGCCAATGATGAGAGGATAATAATGGAGAACAGGCCCCAGTAACTTGAGGCTTAGAGGAACTGGTCCTACCCTGTAAGAAAAACCCCTGGAGTTGGAGTTGTTCCCACATTCTAAGAGTCTGTGGAAGATACTGGAAAAGATGCCAGTTTTGCCTCTAATTACTCTTTCTCTCCCCAGACGACAAAATGCTTAGGGTTTTAGAAGAAAAAGGACCAGGATCACCATCAAATTCTGTTACTCAGCACCCTTAGCAGTGCCTGTCCGGTCTCCTCTGGGACACACAGGGAGAGTGCTGAGCAGCCCAGGGTGCTGTCTGCTGTCTCGGCCAGGCACTTTGAGAGCCACAGCAGCAGGGCTCCTGACTGTACCTGGTGCCTGCAGCACAGGCAGCCACGTGTGCTAGGCATGCAGGCCCTGGCTCCGCTGGTGGCCCATCCTCACCTGCTGGGGGTTTCCCTTTTCGGGGCGGACCTCTGTTTCTCTGACTCTTCTACCCCCTCGGAGGTCTCCAGTTCCATTAACATTGTTGCGAGTATGGTTCTTGCTGCCCTTACTCCTTGGGCCCTGTGGAGATACAAGAAACAGGTGATGTGGAGCCCACATCAGTCATTTCCCCAAATAACCTGCTAGCTCTGCTCTCCTCAGAGCCACCTCACCAAGGAGTCACCCACACTTCTCAGGGGTGTTTTCCTTCTAATAAAGCTCTGCCATCACTGGGACTATATGTGAATATGGACAGAATTTTATTATGGACGGTGGATTAGGTAATCTATATATCAACACTAATAAAAGAGAAAAATGGTAATTGGCGTACGAGCTACCCTTTTCATTGGCTAATCAGGGCTATATGCAAATTAACTGCCAACTAAGATTGGCAGTTAACTGCCAACAAGATGGAGGTTAATTTGCATATGTAGGCACAATGCAGGGAGGCGAAAGGGAAAGCAGGAAGAAGCCCCCTGCCACTGACAGTGATCGGAAACCCACGGGGGAGCTAAGAGCTGGGGGGCAGGGCAAAGGCGGCCCTGGGGCCGCCTTTGCCCTGCCCCCCAGCCATGATTGGAGAATCAGGCGCCTTTGCCGCCCTGGCCAGTGATAGCAGGAAGTAGGGGTGGAGCCAGCGATGGGAGCTGGGCACGGTCGAAGCTGGCAGTCCCGGGAGCTAGGGGTCCCTTGCCTGGGCCTAAAGCAAAGCCCACGATCATGGGGCCGCTGCAGCTGCAGGTCCCCGCTGCCCGGGCCGGACGCCTAGGCCAGAGGCGTCAGGCCTGGGCAAGGGGCCGATCCTGCGATTGGAGGGTGATGGGGGTCAACGCCTGAGGGCTCCCAGTATGTGAGAGGGGGCAGGCTGGGCTGAGGGACACTCCCCCCTCCACACACACACACCCAGTGCACGAATTTCGTGCACCGAGCCCCTACTATGTATGTATGTATGTATGTATGTGTGTGTGTGTGTATATATATATATATATATATATATATATATAAAAATAGAGAAATATGCTAATTAACTGGGACACCATAACGGGTTGATTGGATAGGAGGTTGCGCGCGCAGCGTTGGGGCGGAGTGGCAGGGGCCTCCGTGTGCCTGCGCTGGGGCCTGATCAGCAGCAGCTGCAGCTGCTTCAAGGGCCGGAGAGGGAGGCAGGGCCAGACCGGAGGGTGGGTGGCACTGCGCGATTTTTGCACGCTGGGCTCCTAGTAGCACTATATTGGTGTTGAACTTGCTTTTTTTATTTTGTACTGTGATTATGTAAGAGAATGTCCTTGTTTTAGGAAGTACATACTGAGGTATTCAAAAGTAAAGAAACAGGCCATCTGCCACTTACTGTCCAATGGTTCAGAAAATGTGTGTGTGTGTGTGTGTGTACACATATACATACAGGAGAGAGGGAGGGAGGGAGACATGCAGTGAAGCAAGGCAAAATGCTTATGGTGACTGGTTAAAAGGTACACAAGAATTCTTTGTACTGTTCTTACAACTTTACTGTATGTTTAAAATTGTATCAAAATTAAAAGTTACCTAAAACATAAAATACATAATCATAGATAAAGCTTAAAGGAAAAAAAAGTGAACAGTTCTGATTTGGCAGCAAGCACATTTGTAGCCAGGCCGTCCTACCTGTTAAAGGCGTGGTGGCCTCATGCAGAGGGCAGTGGAGCAGGGCACTCAACTGTTAAGCCAGGCAGTTTGGAGCAGCTTCACTTTAAAGGAGAGAAGCTCAAAAGGTACCCAACAACCTACATCAGCCATACTGAGTCACCAAGCAAGCTGACTGTCCCCAGTCTACTCCAAACTCTGCTGGGCTAAAGGAAATAACGAGTTGGCTAGTCAGTATCTGCTGCCAGGAGTGGGCCTCCGTCAGCCAGGGAAACACCGCCCTACACCACACACGCTCATCCTCCCCCCGGAGGCCTCCGCTCTTCCAGTGCAAAGGGGCAGCCCCCTCTGGGGACTTGCCAGATGAACAGCAGCAAAGATGCACAGAGCTACCAACACTGGGGCCAAATCAAGCCAAGGAAAGAACAGACCTTCATTTTTCTATTTACTGAGCATTTTCTATCTACTCTACCCAGAAACGGGTGTCAAGGGGGGACGGGGAGGGAAGAAGAGTATGAAATGGTCCTTTTCAAAGGTTATAAAGAAGAAAATAGCCCTGGCTGGTGTTTCTCGGTGGTTGTAACGTTGGCCCACACATGGAAGGGTCTCAGTTTTCCATTCCCGGTCAAGGGCATATACCTGAGTTGCATGTTCAATCCCCAGCCCTGGCTGGGTGTGTGCGGGAGGCAGTCGATCGGCGTGTCTCTCACATTAATGTTTCTCTCTTTCTCTCTAGCCTTCCCTCCTCCTCCCCTCAACCCCCCTTCACTCTAAGAATGGAGAAAATATCCTCAGGTGAGGATTAACAACAAAAATAAATAAGAAAATAAAAACTAATGTCTGTCTTATCCCACAGAGATAACCATTGTTAGTACACATCCTTTCTGAGTTTTCTCTAGGCATGTAGTTACATCTGTTACCTTTTGGGATGTTACAGTGGTTTACTCAGCATGATCTTTCTGAACCTTCCCTTTCCTTTAGGTTTAGCAATGGGATTAATGACAGGAATTAAATAGGATTGTTTGTACTTATATTTTGATTGTGGCTTACTGATGTTCTCCAAGAATGCTTAGAAAATAAATATCAAAAAGTGAAATAAGCCCTAGTCGATTTGGTTCAGGGGATAGAGCATCAGCCTGTCGACTGAAGGGTCCTGGGTTCGATTCCGGCAAGGGCACGTACCCTAGTTGCAGGCTCCTCCCTGTCCCCAGCCCTGGTCAAGGCATGTGCAGGAGGCAACCAATTGATGTGTTTCTCTCACATCGATGCTCTCTATCTCTCCCTTTTTCTTCCACTTTCTCTTAAAAAAAAAAAAAAATCAATGGAAAAATATCCTCGGGTGAGAATTAAAAAAAAAAAAGTAAAGTAAGCAGACAAAAAATATGCATGGTACCACTTATATGGGGAATCTTTAAAAAAAGAGGAGGGCTGAAGTCACAGAAAGAAACAGACAGTAGACCAGTGTTGTCAGGGGCTCGGGTGGGGCAATAGGTTAGTAAAAGAGTACAAATTTTCAGTTATAAGATACATAAGGTCTTATGTTAAATCAGAAGCTTCCTAAGGGCCCAATCATCAAGACTCCCTCAGACTATTTCTCAGAGTCCAATACCATGTTCTAAACCACTTAGAACCCAGCATCCCGGGGAGTCACCAACCTGAATTATAATTGGTGCAGTTGCACAAAAGTAATGCTTACTGAGAAAGCTTGCTAAATAAAAGGAGGCGGTGTGTGAATAAGAAAATATTAATTAAATTCTAAAACACCAAGTAAAATAACAAAAATGTTAATTGGGTACTATGTCTCTAAATTAGCTGGTATGAAAGCTGGTTTTACCTTTCTTCAGATCTGACTCCCTTCTTTCTCCCTCTCCTTCCCAACTCCCCTCCTGTGGTATGGATTTTCTAATGACTTATTTATATTTCTCAAGCCTCTGAGCTGGCCCAGGCCCTTCTCACACCTCAGGGCCCAGCTGGGCTAGCTATTGCATTTACCTATCTATGCTGTGTTTTCTTTGTTGCTCCTGGAAGGCTGAGGATCTCCCCTACAGTCCCTGCCCTAAGATGCTTTCCACAATCAGAGCTGCACATTGGTTCCCCAGTACCTCTGAATGCTCCATACAGGTCCAGTTCCACATCCACTAACCCTGACCCAGCAGGCTGCTCCTCACCACGCCTGTGAGGGCAAGCAATCCATCAGACTCTGGCTCCTTTCCTTAGCCAGAAAGGAGGTCAGTGAGGCCTCTGGTTCCTTCTATCTGAAGGCCAGCCTCTGATAACTAATACAGCTTCCTTCCCACAGCCATGGGTTGTGTGGTTGTGGCTGTGTGTGTGTTTATTCTCTCCACTCTTCAGGCAGAACAAATAACCTCTTAATTGTATACATCTTTGTCTATGATCTCACCCTACCCACTTATATTGTGATACTCAGGAGGGTAGCAGTTCAAAAATGATATATTACCTCCTACAGAAACCATGTGTCATATGTGACCCATAAATATTTTTGGTGGTAAAACACAGAATACAAGAATCCCAGACTGTCCGGCCCAGTGGTTGAGCGTCGACTTATGAACCAGGAGGTCACAGTTCAATTCCCAGTCAGGACACATGCCCAGGTTGCAAGCTCGAACCCCAAAGTAGGGTGTGCAGAAAGCAGCTGATCAATGATTCTCATCATTGATGTTTTGATCTCTCCCTCTCCCTTCTTCTCTGAAATCAATAAAAATATTTTTTTAAAAGAATCCCAGACTCTCCCTGTTACTTCTCTCATTAGATAGCCTAAAGGCTTTTCACTTTTAAGTGAGAATACCTGTTTCTATTTAACAATACCATAACCAAGCTAAGTCAATGCTTAATGGTGCCACATACTCTCAGCAGATATAAACAAATAGGTGTTTGCCTATCACTAAAGTTCTGTTCTGAGTATCTATCTACATAGAAAGAGTAAATTCTAACATCGTACTTATACCCCTATATACGATCTGGGGAACAAAAAAATGCTGGGGCTGCTGTGGAAGGAACAGAAGTGAACAAGCCAGGGAAAGAAAGCTGCATTTCTTCAGAGCTTCCAAACCTCTCCAGCTCTCTCAATTTTTCACCTGTAAAATAGAATGAATACCTACCCATCGTTCAAATACTGAGAGGATCACATAAGACAATAACTGTGAAAACACTTTATAACAAATATTAACTTATTCAAAAGTTACAAAAAGAATTGAGAATGAACTACAGCTGTTGACCAGCTGGTCTACCTACCCTAAGAGAGACACCTGGTGAGTTTTTCAGACCTTGCTAGGATATCAGGAAACTCAACAGGAGGAAAAAGCCCTGTTCCTGGTGCAGTGTGGAGATGAACTTGTTCTCCTTAGCACTGTTTAAAATCCAGCACTTTTAACGTATACCCCACACCATCAGACAGTTTTGCATCCGTCCTGCAAACGGATGTGCTGAGGAGGTACAACCTGTTTTCTGAGTTAGGTAAATAAGCAGACAAACCTCAGGGAGGCTGGAATGTGGGGTAGGAGAGGACGTGTCAGTTTACTAGGGCCACTCCTGGGTTTCAGCTCACTGTTGATTATTGCTATAGACCCAGCTCACCTGCGGGAATGGAAGGGCAACTGGGTCCTGCACAAAGGGAATGGTTTAGAGCTAAAAAGATTTTGTTTGAGATTTGGAATCCTAATGCTTAGTAACTCCATGACTGTAGGTAAGTCATAACCTCTGAAAGTATTTGTTTCCTCATCCATAAAACAGGATAACAAAACTTTCTTTGCTTCACATTCTCATGTGTGCTGTGAAGACTAAATGAGCTAGCCTGTGTAGCTGTTTCATGAAATGTAATGCTGCTTCAATTACTGATAATCTCTTATTGAGACAGTTGTTGGTTGGGTGATTATGAAACACTGAGGAAGAATGTGAAATCCAGTGACTCCACAGATAATTCTGAAGTCACACCTGAGTACTTCTGACTCAGCCCTCATCCTCTGGTAGCATCAGGACATGGGAATAGCTGTTCATTCCAAGGTGAGACATGTGACCACTGCAGCTAGAAAATCCACACTGCAGATGCTGCTCCATACTGGCTGAGCTGGATGTTGGGAGCAGTGGATAGTGTGAATCAACTCTAACCCAACAAGGCACTTGATAAGAGAGGCCTTGCAAAACTCTAAGGAAACCCACAGCATCTAGGTCAACAGCTTCTGACTTTATAGAATAAACTAGAGGCCCAATGCACGAAATTCATGCAAGAGTAGGCCTTCCTTCCCCCAGCTGCCAGCACCGGCTTCCCTCCAGCACCCGGGACCCGGGCTTCCCTTGCAGAGGGAGGCCCCACCTACCCGCCACAGCCCGGTGGTCAGTGGCCTGGACCTCCCTCTGCAGGGCGATCATGGGGCAATGGCCGGGCCACCAACCAATCGCATCACACGCGCCCTGGCTGGCCTGGCGCCAGTGGGTGTCATAGCATGGTCGTGGATGGTCATCCGGATGGTCGTTCGCTGTTTGGCCGTTCAGTCGATTTGCATATTACGCTTTTATTATATAGAATGGCCCGAGGTCTCTAAACTCTGGTGCTGCCACTCCTCAGGAAATCTTCTACACAAGCTTCAGCCCTTTCATTTTAATCACTGGGTGAATGCAATCCCACAGTTCACTGAACTGATGACTGTTAACTTCTTGATAAAGAGCAAGTTCTGACAAGGAGTCCTGGAAATGTGGGGACTTTGGGGACAGAGCTCTTACATCAGATTTACTAAACATACATTTGCACATCTGGGCAACAAGTGACCAGAAAGCAAAACAACTGCTAACTAGTCTAAAGGCACTGGCCTCTTAGTAACCTCAAAAACTGACATTGCTCAGCAAGTCCAAGACCTCTTTGGCAGGCTTTTCTTATGGGGAGGCAGTGTGCTTATCTCTAGCATGCTCAAATATAACTGAGCATTCAAAGCAGATACCAGGACAGAACCTGAAACATGGAAGAGCTCAGAGAAGGGGCCAGAATTTTACTGTTGTTGGTGCGAAGGATGAGTCCTGGTAAAGAGCACTTCCTGCTAAAAATGAAATAAATGCAAGACTCTGCCTGGTCCCTGAGGGCTGAGAAGATCAAGACGCTTTAGTCCCATGAGAAGTATCTGGGGTGTGGGGGCTGAAGCCTTGCCTGAATTCTGAAATGGTCAGGCTAGGATTTATAACAAAGCCTAGGCATCACACATGCCACAAGGCTGGCTATAACAGGAAATGCAGATGAGACTATGGGTCGCCCTGAGGTACCAACTTTGGAACAATCTAAAAGCATGTGTCCTGTGAACTAAGTATGAGTCAGTTAAATTTCCTTTCACTCAGGTGCAACAATTGTCATCTGTGGTTTCAGCTTCTTTCACAAAAGATGAGTACAAACAGCATTTGGGGGTGGAGGGAGAGAGTAGGTGTTTAAGATGCTTCTGCTAAATTTCCATTTTGGAAAACCTAGAAGTGCTATCAGCTCCGGGGTGCTTTCCTCTTTACAAACACAAACAGGCTTAATGGAACCTTAGCAGAGAGGCAAAAGGCCCTCAAGTTCACCCACGAAAGGGTGATGCAGAGAAAGAGAACCAGACTAAAGTCTAACAGACTGGGGCACACCAGGCTATCACTTTTGATCAGGGATCCATTGATTATGAAGAAACTAACATCAAGAGAATTAAGTAATATGGCCAAGGTCATTCAGAGAGTTAACAGTCAAGTTGGGACCAAACCTTTTTCCTTCTGAATGCAACATGATGCCCCCCGTGTCCACAGCTAACATGCATGAGGGATGAATATGATGTCACCAGACTACTAGCAACAGAGAAAGCCAGGCTATATACACTACACTGCATTTACACATGCAGTGGACAGATTTTCTAAACCACTGAGTGTCATTTGCTTTTTTAGTATGAGAAGTGAGCTCAATTCTATTTCTGAGAAGTAAATGCTTAGCCTCCTATTTGAAAATTCAAAAGCTGCTGCTGCTTGTGCCTACAGCACTCACCTTAGCTCACTCAGATTACACGACAACCAGAGAAGATTATTTCCTGAGGAGCCGTGCTTTGGTGGATTAGCAGGGCTGGAGATGGTTGGTTGCAAAGGGGAGAAAAAGGGGATGGTACCCACCACCACTCAGTGGCTGAATGGAAGCAACCAGACCTGCTATACCTTGGTGGACAATGAAGCCAGAAGCTTGGAGGCATCCGAGGGGAGGTCACAATTGGGTCTGCACATCTCTATAGCACCCATTGCCATAGTAACTACAGAGAAACAGAAGATCTAGTTTCAAGAATCTGAAAGCATGTCCTCCATATGTTGAGTGTTTAAAATCTCTTCAGGCCTGGCCAATGTGGCTCAGTGGTTGAGCATCAACCTATGAACCAGGAGGTCATGGTTCAATTCCGGGTCAGGACACATGCACAGGTTGCGGGTTCAATACCCAGTGTGGGCTGTGCAGGATGCAACCGATTAATGATTCTCTCTCATCATTTATGTTTCTCTCTCTCTCCCCCTCTCCCTTCCTTTATAAAATAAATAAAAAATATATTTCAAAAAATAAAAATCCTATATAATAAAAGACTAATATGCAAATCGACCAAATGGTGGAACAGCCAGTTGCTATGATGCGCACTGACCACCAGGGGGAAGACGCTCAATGCAGAAGCTGCCCCCTGGTGGTCAGTGCACTCCCACAGGAGGAGCGCTGCTCAGCCAGAAACAGGGTTCACGGCTGGCAAGCACAGCAGCGGTGGTGGGAACCTCTCGGGGGTCCCAGACTGCGGGAGGGCACAGGCCAGGCTGAGGGACCACCCCTCCCCACCCCCACCCCCCAGTTCACAAATGTCATGCACCGAGCCCCTAGTACACAATAAAATCTCTTCAGTGTTATATTTTCTGGGGGTGTTTTTTTAATACATTTTTAAAATCCTCACCTGAGGATATGTGTATTTTTAATTGATTTTACAGACAATTAGGAAGGGAGGGAGGGGGAGAGAGGGGAGGGGGGAGGGGGAGAGGGGGGAGGGGGAAAAGGGAGGAGGGGGAGAGGGGGAGAGGAGGAGAGGGAGAGTAGTTACGTACTCTCTATTGAAATAGTTCAACAAAGGACATGAGTCTAGTACTCTTCTCATCCCTTCATCAGATAGAGAGACAAGGTGAGATTTGTTTGGGCACTATGATTCACACACACCTTTATCAAATATCCTTTACAGAGATTTTGGAGAAGACTGAATTTCCACCAGAAAACAGAAAAAGGTGGGGTAAGTTAGGGCAACTGTCCACAGGTAACAAAAAGAGTCACAGTACCTTCCTGGGAGCAGGACTGATTTGTTTTGTATTTGAGTTGCTAGAAGGCAAAACCTTTATTATTATTATTATTTTTGGAGAGAGCAAAAGGAAAGGAGGGAGGGGAGAGAGAGAGAGAGAGAGAGAGAGAGAGAGAGAGAGAGAGAAACAGAAACATTGATGTAAGAGAGACACATTAATTGGTTGCTTCCCACACGAGTGCCAAACAGGGTTGGGGATCAAACCTGCAACCCAGGTACGTACCCTTGATGGAAACTGAACCCTCAACCCTTCAGTCTGCAGGCCAATGCTTACCTTTTAGTTGTTACTAGCAATTGAGGTTCCTAAGGCTTAAGATTTCTCATTTAGATGTTTTTAGTAATAGAAAGTATAAGGTATGAAAATACATTTTTTGGAAGAAATTAAAAGAACGAGGTTTATCTATATATATAAAAGGCTAATACACTAAGTGTCCCCTCAGAAGTTCGACCAGGAGACCAGCAGTTCAATTGCTCACTATGATGTGTGCTTACCACCAGGGGGCGGTGCAAGACGAAGGAAGGCCCCGACATGCAGCTGGCAGCCAGGGAAAGAAGGCCCTGGCCAGAAGCCAGAAGGCCCAATCAGCCCTGATCACCAGCCAGGCCTAGGGACCCTACCCGTGCACGAATTTTGTGCCCCGGGCCTCTAGTCCTAAAATAAGGTTGGTTATTTCTGAGTGAGTTAAGAAGAGACAAACAAAGAGGGACTAAGAAAGTCATAGGTCTATAAAGAAAGATCTTGAGAAAAAAGAGAACCAAGATGGCAGCATAGGTTAACGCCGGAGTTTGCTGCTTTGAACAACTACTTCAAAAGTGAAACTAAAAGACGGAACGGACATCACACCCAGAACCACAGGAACGCTGGCTGAGTGGAAGTCCTACAACTAGGAGGAAAGAGAAACGCACACGGACACTCAGAGGAGGCGCAGTGCTGAAGTCAAATTCTGAGGTGCGGAGTGCGCGGAGCGGGCTGGCGGCGGAGGGCGCGGTTGTTGTTTTCAATCGGGAGGGAGTCGCAGACTCTGAGCGCCAGATCCGGGCGAGTCTTTAGGGACCCAGACTCAAACAGGAGAAGCGGGACTGTCTGGCTTCGGTCAGAACGAGTGCAGCTTTCTCTCCCAGCTTTGCAGTGGGTGCTGGGACTCAGAGGGGCAGAGCCCCTGGGGACAGGACTGAGAGCCGCCATAACTGCTCTCTCCGGCCCACCCTGTTGATCCTGTGCGACCCGCCCCGCCCAAGCCCTGCACAGAGGCATTTGCCGGATAGCCTCAGGCAAAGGCTAGATTAGCACCTCCCTAGAGGAAAGAAGTTCTCTCACTGCTGACACAGCTGATTCTCATAGCCACTTGGCCTGGAGGTCAAACCCTCCCTGGAATTAGCTACAACAATCAAGATTTAACTATAAGACTGAGAACAGCCAAAGCCGGTTTGGCTCGGTGGATAGAGCGTCGGGCTGCGGACTGGAGGGTCCCAGGTTCGATTCCGGTCAAGGGCATGTGCCTGGGTTGCGGGCACATCCCCAGTGGGAGATGTGCTGGAGGCAGCTGATCGATGTTTCTCTCTCATCGATGTTTCTGGCTCTCTATCTCTCTCCCTTCCTCTCTGTGGAAAATCAATAAAATATATTTAAAAAAAAAAAAGACTGCGAACAAAGACCACTAGGGGGTGCACCAAGGAAGCATAACAAAATGCGGAGACAAAGAAACAGGACAAAATTGTCAAAGGAAGATATAGAGTTCAGAACCACACTTTTAAGGTCTCTCAAGAACTGTTTAGAAGCTGCCGATAAACTTAATGAGATCTACACGAAAACTAATAAGACCCTCGATTTTATATTGGGGAACCAACTAGAAATTAAGCATACACGGACTGAAATAACGAATATTATACAGACGCCCAACAGCAGACCAGAGGAGCGCAAGCATCAAGTCAATGATTTGAAATGCGAGGAAGCAAAAAACATCCAACCGGAAAAGCAAAATGAAAAAAGAATCCAAAAATGCGAGGATAGTGTAAGGAGCCTCTGGGACAGCTTCAAGCGTACCAACATCAGAATTATAGGGGTGCCAGAAGATGAGAGAGACCAAGATATTGAAAACCTATTTGAAGAAATAATGACAGAAAACTTCCCCCACCTGATGAAAGAAATGGACTTACAGGTCCAAGAAGCACGGAGAACCCCAAACAAAAGGAATCCAAAGAGGACCACACCAAGACACATCATAATTAAAATGCCAAGAGCAAAAGATAAAGAGAGAATCTTAAAAACAGCAAGAGAAAGAAACTCAGTTACCTACAAGGGAATACCCATACGACTGTCAGCTGATTTCTCAACAGAAACTTTGCAGGCCAGAAGGGAGTGGCAAGAAATATTCAAAGTGATGAATACCAAGAACCTACAACCAAGATTACTTTATCCAGCAAAGCTATCATTCAGAATTGAAGGTCAGATAAAGAGCTTCACAGATAAGGAAAAGCTAAAGGAGTTCATCACCACCAAACCAGGATTATATGAAATGCTGAAAGGTATCCTTTAAGAAGAGGAAGAGGAAGAAAAAGGTAAAGATACAAATTATGAACAACAAATATGCATCTATCAACAAGTGAATCTAAGAATCAAGTGAATAAATAATCTGATGAACAGAATGAACTGTTGATTATAATATAATCAGGGACATAGAAAGGGAATGGACTGACTATTCTTGGGGGGGAAAGGGGTGTGGGAGATGTGGGAAGAGACTGGACAAAAATCGTGCACCTATGGATGAGGACAGTGGGTGGGGAGTGAGGGCGGAGGGTGGGGCGGGAACTAGGAGGAGGGGAGTTATGGGGGGAAAAAAAAAGAGGAACAAATGTAATAATCTGAACAATAAAGATTTAGAGAAAAAAAAAAAGAAAGATCTTGAGTTTTTCTATATGGTTAAGCTGAATTAATATTGAAAATTAATTAAATAAATGAATTTAAATATCACAACCTAATGCAGAGTAAGAGTTTAGTTTTTTTTCATTCTGTTAAAAAGAAAAAAAAATTGTTTTTATATATCTGTTCTACTCCAGGTAAGATTTTAATTACACAAGGGCCCTGGCCAAATAGCTCAGTTGGTTAGAGCACCGTCCCCATATGCCAAGGTTACAGGTTCAATCTCCAGTCAGGGCACATACAAGAAGCAACCAATGAATGCATAAATAAGTGGAACAACAAATTAATGTTTCTCTCTCCCTCCCTCCCTCCCTCTCTCTCTCTAAAATCAATAAAAGAACATTTTTTAAAGATATTATAGCCAAGCCAGTGTGGCTCAGTGGTTGAGCATCGACCTATGAACCAGGAGGTCACAGTTCGATTTCTGATCAGGACACACACCGGAGTTGCAGGCTCAATTCCCAGTAGGAAGCATGCAGGATGCAGCCAATCAATGATTCTCTCTTATCATTGATGTTTCTATCCATCTCTCCTTCTCCTCTCCTCTCTGAAATCTATAAAAACATTTAAAAAAAAAACAAGACATATTTTTTTTTAAAAAAAGGAACCAATGAATGCATAAATAATTGGAATAACAGAATCTATGTTTCTCGCCCAGTCTGTATGGCTCAGTGATTAGAGTGTCGGCCCACAGACCACAGGACTGTGGGTTCGATTCCCGATCAAGGGCATATACCTCAGTTGTAGGTTCCTCGGCCCAGGTAGGGGCGCATGCAGGAGGCAATCAATGCATCTCTCTCATGTCAATGCTTCTTTCTCCCCCTCCTGCCTCCCTCCCGTGTCTCTCTCCCGCCCCTGCCCTTCCACTCTCTGTAAAAAAAAAAAATGGAAAAAATATCCTCAGGTAATGATTAAAAAAATAATAAAATAAAATAAGAACAAATTTTTTTTAAATGTTGCTCTCAAAAACAAAATCAATAAAAAATTAAAAATTGAGGGACACACTTAAAACAACTGAACCTGAGTATCAGAATGTGGCACTCACTAGTGGATGAAGTTCACTCTGTTTTTGCAAAAATGACCCCTCATTGTGGACTTTTGCTATCCTCATGTCCCTGTAACATGGCAACAATCTACTCCTGACTCAGAGAAATTCATATGAAAGAACAATGGCTGGAAATTAAATGAATAGTCGGGGCAATGGGAAACTCAAGAGGGCCATTCGGTTCTCCCAGCTCCTTGGCGTTTTTCAGGTAGACTCGTCGTCTACCATAGTACACTTTAGCTGGACTTCATTCAGTTGCCGCTCAGTGTGCATTACCAGTATGTTCTTGTTGTGTCTATGTTTTTCTGGATGAGCTGAAGCTTTCATTTGCAACAAGGATGATGCCCTCACAACGACAAAGAAATTGTTAGAAAATGTATTTCCCACTTGGGATACGTCTACCAAAATCTGTAGTGATTGGAGCACCCAGGTCACTGAGCAAATCATATGAAACTTAATGGGCAGTCTAGCGAACTTCTTGGAATTATGACTGACCCTATCACCCTCAGTTATCAGGCCAGATGGAGAGAACTATTAGAAAAACTGGATTCAAGCAAAATTAAGTTGAATTACACAGGACTGAATAAACTGATAAGAAGGGTTACAATTTTATGATTATTTTACTTGAAATATTGATTTTTTAAAATCTTTTTCAGATATATGTAATTTTCCTTATTTACACCTCTGTAAGCAGTATTGAGGTGTTTATTTTTTCTCTAATTGATCCCACTAGACTTTGGAAACTCTTAATGAGTATTATTTTCATGGCAATATGTTTACATAAATTCAAGAAGAATATGTTCTTTTTTATAAGAGGACACAATTGCAAACTCTTGACAAGGCTTTGATTGGAATACCATATTTGAAAGAACCATGAATAGTCTCTGGATGTTACCAGAAGACTCTAAGGAATTAAGATTAACTTTGGAGGCCAATAAAAGCCCCTCAGAAAAACAGCCTTGTACTTTACATGGTTCTCAGCAGTCTTTCCAGGTAAGGAACCAAGGTTGCTTTCCTGGGAGATGGAAAAGGAAGAACCTCAAGACATTTTGGGGAATCTTGAGAAACAGAGAAATTCACACAAACTGATAGGTATTGCAGGCAAATGTTGATGGCAACTATGTGGCTTGGCTTCTTAGCCCTGAGAGGCTAATTAAAGTTCAATTTAAGCAAGACTTTTATGATCTGTTATAGCACTTATGTCCTGTTACTTATTTGTTTACATGTCTGTTTTACAGATTACAGATTATTTATTTTTGTCTCCTACTGCCCAACACAGGGCACCCAGATAATCAGGGTTTGCTGATCGGCTGAATGATTTCCAGAATGCAAGGTTTTCTCAAAATGAAGGTATTCTCAAAGAGCAGATAACAAAGGTAGTTAAAAGTGAATCCCAGAAATAAGAAAAATGGCTGAGTAGTGAGTAAGCATTTTTGAGCAACATTTTCACAACAAAAATTGCTGCTGATGAGAGTTTGGGGTGAGACTGGCCTTGTAGGGGGCCAAATAGGCGATGCTTTGTGATCAAATAACTCACAAATGTTGCATTGCATTTGTTTTTAAACTGGCTTCCTTACATTCCGCAGATACAACTACTGAGAGCACACTGTTTATTTAGTAACTTTAAGGACTTTAAAAGCCTGATTAGGAGCATAAACCCCCCCTCCAATACTCCCACCCCCTTTCTTTAAAGAAATGGATAGGTAATATTTTAAAGGTCAAGCAAGCAAACACTTGCCAGCACTCCTCCATCCCATGCATGCACAGGCCACCTGATACTTCCAGATATCTGACTCTGAAAAACCTTTATTCCCCCAGTTGGCTTTAGAGAAGGAATTCACAGTGGCAGTTCTCTTCTTGTTTGTTACTACTCTAGGGAAGGGGTCAAGCCAAAGAAGGCAGTAGCTGTACAATCTCCTAACAAACCCACATCCTGTCTCTAAGCACATTTTGGAAGAAAAACATCAAGACATTAGGTTATCATTATCTCAAGGGGAAAAAGCAAAATGCTAGTGATCACAACTTACTGAAAGAAAAAAAACACAGCAGTCTGACACTACAAAATTGAATAACGTCCTATTGTTTAAGGTAGCCCCCACAAACTACATAAATTAAAGATACATGAAGTGGGTGCTTATAATTCCCAAGAGGTCCACAGAACTGGTCAAACATCATTGTCTCCATTAATGATTATCAAGAAGAAATTCATGTAGCCCAGACCGTCTACTAGTACTGTCAACTAAGGACATGATTAGGCAGTAATGAGTAACTGCAGGGGGGGAGGATATGACAGGGAGGGGAACAGTTGAACAGCTTATAGGCCATCACGTGCTCCAGAGCTCTGAGAGGTATGCTCAACCAAACCCTACACAGAAGGCCAACACAAAGCAAGAGCAGTGAGCGGAGCATCCATAGTTAAAGTGGCGGGGAGGGTCAGGGACTCAGGAGCTCAGCTCCTCCAGTACCCCAAGGAACTCTGAGCTCGGCCTAGTTCAACGGCTGTGGTCTAGGGCAGTGGTCGGCAAACTGCGGCTCGCAAGCCACATGCGGCTCTTTGGCCCCTTGAGTGTGGCTCTTCCACAAAATACCGACTTCTGCGCATGGGCCACGAAGTTTGAATCGCACTGTACGTGCACGCCCGCATATGGTATTCTGTGGAAGAGCCACACTCAAGGGGCCAAAGAGCCGCATGTGGCTCGCGAGCCGCAGTTTACTGACCACTGGTCTAGGGCGCGGTCACCAACCGGCGGTCCGCAGACCACTGGTGGTCCATGAGGTCCAAAAGGTTGGTGACTGCTGGTCTAGGAGAACTAGGACACTAGCTCTGAAACTGCTTCCATTTCCTATGCATGTGCTAAGTGACCACTGCTCTAGGACAGTCTCATAGACTTTATGTCCAAAGCAGCAGAGGGAAGCTGGTCCTGGAATTGGCCCCTGTTCCCAGACCTGCCCAGGGTTTTCTGGCTGCTGGGCCAGGGCTTCATGTACTCTTTCACACCTTGTTTCCAATACTCCAGCAGCTTCTTTTACACTGTTGATTTCAGAGAGGAAAGGAGATGAGGGGAGAGAGAGAAACATCAATGATGAGAATCACTGATCAGCTGCCTCCTGCATGCCCTCCCCGTCCCCGCTGGGGATCAAGCCTGCAACCTAGGCATGTGCCCTGACCAGAAATTGAACCCCAACCTCCTGGTTCATAGATCGACGCTCAACCACCAAGCCACACTGGCCAGGCCTCCAGCAGCTTCTTGATACACATCCTGACCTTCCAAAAAGCCTGTGGTTTGTGTCTTCAATTTGCCCCACTTCCAACACTCCTTCTTAGCTCTAAATCTATATCAGCCACAACTGACTGTATGACATTGAGGACATACCTGGAGCCTCACCCACACTATCAGTGAGGGTGTTTAGTTGCCCTATTCCTGGAAACCAGATTAGAACACCATGTGTATGTGGGAACATGCTGTCTTTTGCATGAGCACTCATGCATGTCCCATGACAGTTGATGTTCAGTGAAAGGCTGTTTGTTTACAAAGTAATCCTAGGGTTTCTGTCTCTCATCTACCACCCAAATACCTCATCTGAAAATACGAATTCAGAGAAGTGTATTTCTGAAGATGGAAGGGTATTTGTCAGAATAGAAGAATCATTCATCTTTTTTTGGTTACAGATTCCTTTGAGAATCATATGAAGGCTTCAGATTCTCTCTCCAGGACAATCACATATATTAAAAAAAAAAATGTTGCCTATGCCATTCCAGACCCACAATTCACCCATGGACCCAGAATTCAGGTTAAGAATCCCTATTCTAAAATGAGAGACATTCTCTTTGTGGATAAGACCTCTGAGAGCTTGCTAAAGAGAGGTATCCCCTTTCTTTGACCTCCTCTCTTCTTTTCTCTATTATTTTACCTAACCCCAGTGGGTACAGTTCAAGTTCTCCTGTCTTTTCCATTTCTCAGCTCTTCACTTTCCTGACCTCCCAGAATACTGAGTGTCAGAATGACAATCATAAACCTTACAAAGTGATTTTACTGTTTCGTGTCCCCAGTGTGACTGCCAACTGCTAGTGAACAAGGACTATGCTGGGTTTGTTGTTGTTTTTGCATGCCTGCTTAGTGCCAATACTCTGCACACCATAGAGGCAATACATGCTTGCCAAATGGGCAGATATCACTTTTTCATTGTCCCTCTATCTTTAGGCGCTTGCACTTAAAAATTACCTTCTTTGAAATCTGAGCATATGCCCTGGAAAAGCCAAATGAAAAGGGCAAGAAAACATAACCTGTAGCAGCTAGTCAACCCCATTTTTTTTTTAATCCTCACCTGAAAGAATATGTTTTTATTGATTTAAGAGAGAAAGAAAGGGAGAGAGAGAAACATCAATGTGAGAAACATTGATATGTTGCCTCCCATAGGCATCCCAATCGGGGATTGAACCCACAACCTAGTTATGTGCCCTGACCAGGAATCGAACCCACAACATTTTAGTGTATGAGAAGATGCTCTAACCCAGCGGTTCTTAACCTGTGGGTCGCAACCCCTTTGGCGGTCGAACGACCATTTCACAGGGGTCGCCTAAGACCATCCTACATATCAGATATTTACATTATGATTCATAACAATGGCAACATTACAGTTATGAAGTAGCAACGAAAATAATTTTATGGTTGGGTCACAACATGAGGAACTGTATTTAAAGGGCCAGAAGGTTGAGAACTACTGCTCTAACCAAATGACCCATCTAGCCAGGGCAGTCACCCCACTTTTGACTTTGCAAACACAAAAAGTCTTACAAAACAGGACAAACAGGACACTGAGCAAAGATACTTGGAAATTTTGCTGATATTGACAGAAACCCAAGTGTGTGGTAGAGAAATGGAATGTTTTTTAAGTTATTTTCTAGTTAGAGGGCTACCTGCTATTACTAAGCAAACAGAAAGCTTGACTCTCCGCTTGCCTTCCTGTAGGAAAAAACCCAAGGGAGTAAAGGTTGTTTTTTTGTTTTTTTTTTTAATGAGATTCATCCTTTTTTTTAAATGTTTTTATTGAATTTTTTTTAAGAGAAGAGAGGGGGGCCCAGCCAGTATTGCTCAGTGGTTGAGCATCTACCCAGGGAACTAGGAGGTCACAGTTCGATTCCCGTCAGGACACATGCCCAGGTTGCAGGCTCGATCCTCAGTAGGGGGCATACAGAAGGCAGCTGATCAATGACTCTCTCATTGATGTTTCTCTCTCTCTCTCCCTTCCTCTCTCTGAAATCAATAAAAACATATTTTTTTTAAAAAAAAAGAGAGGGGAAGAGGGAGAGAGAAACATCAATGGACTGCCTCTTACACGCCCCCTACTGGGGATCAAGCCTGAAACCCAAGGCATGTGGCCTGACCAGGATTCTAACTGGTAATTGGAATTACACTCAACCGAGCCACACTGGCCAGGAAGGGAGTGAAGGTTTAACACTCCTTCACTATATCTGCTTTTCTCATCTGTCTTCAAACACTATTTAGAGCCCTCTCCTGACCCACACTCAATTTTGCTTACTGATTCTTTCCCTTCATGTGCCTGCCCTCCTGCAAATTGTCCTGGAAACAGTTCTAGGTGATAACAGTTCCTCTGCAGCAGCCTGTAGTGGTCTTGCCAGAGAGAACAGCAGGTCCAGTGTCCAAGGAAGGGGATGTCTACACTTGGGCCTGTGACATGCTATATTATCAACAAACATTTATATTGTTTGCAGGCTCTGTGACTACAATGAGGCCTAAGACCTTGCAGCTTCAAGAGAGAGAGAGAGAGAGAGAGAGAGAGAGAGAGAGAGAGAGAGAGAGAGAACACAACAATATGTCCCATAGGAGAAATACTAATTGTGCAATACAGACAATGCTAAAGATTCAGCCCTATGTTCCAAATTAACCAGGACAATTCTGATTCAAATATCCTACCCCAGCAATCAATTCCTTCAGTACACCCGAATGTTCAAACTATGGGTCCCATTGTTTTGATATAAAAAATATGATCAACACAGTGACTGATGAGGCAGGCCAGCCAACTAGGTTAGCTGAAAGCATGAGGGCAGATTGCTTAATCATGCTAGCACCTTCCCTCAGCCCTCAAATAATTATGGGTTTGAATACAAGACAGTGAAATTTGAGTTTTCCAAGACTGAGAGAGAGCTCATCAGGAGAAAGGCAGGAAGCTAGGAGTATTTACAAAAAGTCAGACAGGTGGAGTATAAGACATCTGTCTCTGTTATGCCATTCTTCCCCAAAGCCCTTTTAAAGTTACTAAGAACTATGACAATAATAAAGCCCATGATACTCTTGGGAAGGAAACAAATCTATTTGTGTGACAAAAATTATTTCCCCCCCTAAACAGATGGAAGAGAATATCCACTTGCTTGGCCTCTTGCATACAAGCTGACAGTAATTATTGTCAAGCAACAATTAGCCCTTTCTTTCTTCTTCTGTTGTCCCTTTCCTCATGTATCCTATTCACTTACCTCTCTACCCTCTTGCCAGTCCACTCCCTTTTCTGTTCAGCCTGTACTTTAGACAAGGGGCCCCAAGCAAGAATCACATGGGAAATTAAAAACACAGATTCCCAGGCCCAAACTTACCAAAACAGAAAGATATTGAAACCCTTCTTAAATCAATAAGCATTCAAGGCACAAAAGATTTTACGATTCAAATATTAACCTCATTTTTCAGATACAGAAACTGCTGCTCAAAGGGCTTAAATGTTTTTCTCATGGTCAAAAATATACTAGCGCAGCTTTATTTTTTGGAAGAAACAAAACATTTACTTTTTACCTTCTAATACAAGTGAATATGTATGTATTTGGATACATATACATAAATGTGAAACAAAACTATCTAGTGTTGAATAGCTGCTTGAACAAAAATGATACAGACTGATTGGATTAACCAACTGATTCAATCATTTTGAAGTACAAACAAAAGTGGGTGTATCTGTACACTTTATTTTGTTTTTGTTGTTAATCCTCACCCGAGGATATTTTTCCATTGATTTTTGGGGAGAGTAGAAGAGAGAGGGAAAGACGAGGCAAGCAACAAGAAACAGACTCTGTGACTATTTCTTGATACTTGTCTCTGTCTTTCCCTCTCTCTTCGATTGGATGCCTCCTGCACGAGCCACGACCCACGTGCCTTTGACCAGAATCAAACCTGAGACCCTTTGGTTCGCAGGCTCACCCTCTATCCACTGAGCCAAACCGGCTAGGGCGGTGTATCTGTACACATTACACAGGGTGAGATACTCAAGCACATACTTAAAAAAGAACCTTCCTCAGCATTATACCATTTAATAGTAAAAATACATGCACTCTGATGCAATTCCTACTCCATAAACAGACTAAACAGCCCTTGGATTACTGCTAAAATATTTGCTTAAAAGAAATAAAGGGAGCCGTGGCCAGTTGCTCAATGGTTAGAACATCATCCAGCAGACCAAAGGGTCATGGGTTCGATTTCAAGTCAGGGGCACATACCTCAGTTACAGGTTGCAGGTTCCCCAGCCCCAAATCAATGTATCTCTCTCACATTGATATTTCTCTCTCTCTCTCCCCGTCTCTCCTTCCACGCTCTCTAGAAATCAATGGAAAAATATCCTCAGGTAAAGCTTAAAAAAAAAGGAAAGAAATACAGGGTGAGGCAAAAGTAGGTTTATAGTTGTTTGTATGAAAAATAATACAATAATTAGTAAATAATAATACAAGAATAAACTTTCGCATACTCACAACTGTAAATCTACTTTTGCCCCACCATGTATATCACATAGAAAATTGCATGTTTGCTAAATTTATATCAAAGTAACATTAAAACCTATTCACTGTTAAGAGCTTCATAAATTTAGTTGCTGTTTTGAAAAGCCTAGTTAAGGGTTAAGAATATTGCCTTGTAAGGTCTTGAATATAGATGTGATTGATATGACAACCCAGAAAGAGTTCCCAGCTCCATTTCAGCTGGCCATGATTATAATTTAGATGCAATCCTCTGTTAAATTGTCTTTAGTGAACTCCATTAACTATTGTTACTTTTTTTTTTTATTGATTTTTAGAGTAAGATAGGGAGGGAGGGAGATCAATTTCTTGTTTCATTTATTTATTGGAACATTCATTGGTTGATTCTTGTATATACCCTGACATAGGATTGAACCTGCAACCTTGGCATATCAGGCCGATGCACCAACCAAATGAGCTACCCGGCAGGGCAACCACTATTATTCTTAAATGGGGAGACACTGGTCACTCAGAAAAGATTTCTTGCAAAATATATAAATAAATGTAACTATATATTCTTTCATATATGTAATGTTGCTAAATCAGACCATCAGTTATGAGCTGCTATATTTCACTACTATGTCAAATTTATTAAAAATTTAAAAAGAAAATTTCTGAGAGATTCAGCTGTTTTCATTAGTTGGCTTTAAAATGTCTAATACAATGGGAGACAATATCTTATGATAAATAAATGGAGTCAATATGGAAAAATAAACCATACAGTGAACAATATTACAGAGCACTTGAGTGGTCATCAGAATGAATTATATATATACTAGAGGCCTGATGCACGAAATCGTGCAAGAGTAGGCCTTCCTTCCCTGGGCTGCCGGCACCGGCTTCCTTCTGGCACCCAGGATCCAGGCTTCCTGCCGCTGCCAGCAGGCACCCAGGACCCAGGCTTTCCTCACAGCCCTGGCTTCATCTGGAAGGTCGTCCAGAAGGATGTCCAGTCTAATTAGCATATTACACTTTTATTATTATAGATGTGTGTGTGTATATATATGTATATGTGTATATATATATGTATATACATACATATTTTTTAAAGAAAGATCTTGGTATTAGCAGTTATATTAACTATCCCAATAATGTTACTACTTTTCAGCAGCACAAAAATATCGAGAAATTATTCAGATTACAAGACAGAGCTTTTATCCTATGTTTTTGCACAAATAAACCTAACAGATATAATTACTTAAAATCAGACAACATTCACAGTGTTGAACACAAAAGGAGATGTTACCCAAATCTTTTAATTCTCCTACTGACCACTAACAGAAAAAGATTGCATTAAGTCAGCAAAATAGCACACATAAACTAATTACTAAAATACCAAAAAAAAAAAATTGTTTTGCTGATCTGACAAAAAAAAAATAAGTATAATTTTGATTCATTCACACCAGATGGTTATTGTTGTGTTGGCTGCTGTTATTTTTAAATTTGACAATCGAAGGGAAAAGAGATCAGTGCCCCTGACTAAATAGTCTGGAATTGCACGTTTTAAAAATTCTTGCGGCACACCATTGTGCCTCTTGCAGCACATGGGTTGAAAATGACTGCATTAAATGTCTATTTATAACTTTTTGGTTAACCATGGCCAATAATGTACCAGGGGGTAATTTATAGTTTTTCACCTCTTTTCTCTCCAAGGAGTTTCAAGCTAAATTTTAAAGTTTTACATTGAAGTATACAACTACAATTTTCAAAAATATCTTCCTCCTGGAGGAGTGATATTCCAGTTTTTGGTACAATCCTGATCAGAGTTCAATTGAACTCTGAAAAGAGTCAGATTTGAAGAGAAAACCAAAAAGAATCAAGGTAGCCCAAAGGTCCCAGCTGTCCAGTTTTGCTTTCTAATGAGGGGTGAGCTAAATGCAATGAATAGTTTACTTTCTGTAACTCATCTTTTCATTGACATTGGCATTTGAAGAGTAGCTCAAACTCCAGACTCTAGGACTCACAGCATCTAACTTTATTGGCCCAAGCAAAGGTAAAAAGCAAATCAAGTCAGACAATGGGAAAATCACAGAGTTTCCTCTTCAAATGCCCAGTTAGATGAGGTCACTCAATAAGACTGTGTTTGCAAGGCCCCTCAAATTTCCACACCCTCACCCAACGTTTTCTGGCTTGAGCACTGTATTTGAGAACTTTTTCCAATTTCACTAAGTAAACTTGTAAATGCCCAATTGAACTGTGAGCTCCTGGTAAGATTGTTGATGTTTTGTCTCGTGATGTTGCTTGAAAAAAACTAAAGAATGAAGCACAGATTTACTAATGTGTATTCCTTATCCCTCTCCTCACAGAAGAAAAACTAAAAATTTTTAATATGGGAGTTCAATCAAAACACACTGGTTAACGCCATTCTCAGAAACTCAAACACACAAAACCACTAAGTTCCTGTTTCCTTCTATTTGGGAGGACGGTTTAAGGGGTGGGGGAGACAGTTTAAATAACCCGTTTCCAATCTCTATGACTTTGTTTAGGAAAGAGCATGGGATCTGGAGGCAGCCGACCATGTGCCATCGTCTTGGTTGTGGGAGGCAGGTCAATTCCTTCACCCCGTCTCATCACTAACCCCATTCAGAAGTAGGAAAACTATCAACTCATAGGGTTGGGGAAGTGGCCGAGAAGGAGAGGGCTTCCTGAACTAGACGATGTTTATTTCCTGGTTCACAGAACCATAACCATAACACAATAAGGATGACAGCCACAGGCCACAAAAACCGGTTCATCAGACCAATGTAAATGGCCAGACAGGCCGGCCCTGTGCAAGGCGGTCCTGGCAGCGCTTGTGGGGCAATTACTGCATGGAGAGCGCTGTGCTTCGGAGGTGACAGGTAAACTCCCTGCCCAAATTAACCGGCTGCCCCAGGCCCTGGTCTCTCCCAAGCTGGCGCTCTGCGCCAGGGCGGCCGCGGTCACTCACGAAGTCATAACAGTGACTCAAAGGGCCCTTCGCTCTAAGGTGAGTCACATGGAGGAAGGGCAGAGCCATGGCCCGAGATAAGCCGCCACGCCGGGCACCCATCTCCGGGCACCCACCTCCGACGCGGGGGGGGGGGGGGGGGGGCGGTCCGGGTCCTCGCGGGCCCAAGGTGGAAGGACGTGCGGGTGGGAGGTCAGCAGCTGCAACCCCCACCGGAAACGCCAAGTCCACCAGCGGCGACCTCGGGGTCACCTCACCCAGCGCACTCGCGACGCCAGGAGGGAGGGCCCAGCGCGACCTCGGCCCTCGGAAACGTCGTCTACGAAGCGGGGCGCCCCCGCGCCCAGCCACCTCCCCGCTCACCCCGCTATTGCCGTCCCCACCGGATCTTCCTCAGGCCTGCGCTGGGGGCACTGCGGGCCGCGGCTGGCGGAACCCAGCTCCCGAAACGCAGCGCCGGCCGAAGCCCGCCGAGGACCCGGGGAGAAGTCCGGAAGGGTGCGGGCCACTCACCAGCCTCGGCTCCACTTGGCCGGCCGCAGGTCCGTCCGTCCGTCCGTCCGTCAGTAGCAGCCTCCGCGCGTCTGTCAGGAACAGTCTAGCGAGCGGGCGAGCGCGAGGGCGGCCCGACGTGCGCACGCAGCGGGGGCGGGGCCTGCGGAGGACACGCCTCTGCGACGGGCGCGTGGCTCCTCTCTGGGCACCCAGGTCTGCCCAGGAAGTTGGGTGTTTGTGAATGAACGCGGGCACCAATGAGAGCAGGTGTTTATGAGGCCTCCTCCGGGCCACGCGCTCTATTGCCCGATGTCACCACCTCTGCAGGCTCATCTTGCGCTAGGCTCCACCTGTCCTTTCTGTTCCAGCCACACTGGCTTCCAGTCATTTCCTTAACCATGGGGTTGGCTGCAGATTAAATGACGGGCTGGTAATGTCCAGTGTTGGCAAAGGTGTGGGAAGTTTGCAGTTTTTGTTAGAGTTATTGGGTGTCCACAAAAG
Organism: Myotis daubentonii; assembly: GCF_963259705.1. Classification (NCBI taxonomy): domain Eukaryota; kingdom Metazoa; phylum Chordata; class Mammalia; order Chiroptera; family Vespertilionidae; genus Myotis; species Myotis daubentonii. The sequence continues at coordinate 16,672,609 of NC_081843.1, read as the reverse complement.
AAACTCCAAACCTAAAGAAAAGTTTAAAATCGTTTATTAGAGCCAAAGATTAGGTGATGGCGAACCTATGACACGCGTGTCAGAGGTGACACGCGAACTCATTTTTTTGGTTGATTTTTCTTTGTTAAATGGCATTTAAATATATAAAATAAATATCAAAAATATGTCTTTGTTTTACTATGGTTGCAAATATCAAACAATTTCTATATGTGACACGGCACCAGAGTTAAGTTAGCGTTTTTCAAAATGCTGACACACTGAGCTCAAAAGGTTTGCCATCACTGGTAGGGGTTAGTCCTGGAAGCAAAATTTCAAAGGACAGAGATAATCCTCCAGGGTATAGCAATTATGCACTTTATTTATACACTAGAGGCCCAGTGCACAACATTTGTGCACTGAGGGTGGGGATGGGGGTCCCTCAGCCTGGCCTGGACCCTCTCATAGTCCAGGACCCCTTGGGGGATGTCCACCTGTGGTGTAAGCGGGCAGGCAGACATCCCCCAGGGGTCCTTAGCACTGCTGGAGGAGAGAGAGGCTCCCGCCACCGCCCCTGCACTTGCCATGAGCCCGGCTTCTGGCTGAGCAGCACTCCCCCGATGGGAGCTCACTGACCACCAGGGGGCAGCTCCTGCGTTGAGCGTCTGCCCCCTGGTGGTCAGTGCATGTCATAGCGACTGGTCATTCTGCCATTTGGTCGATTTGCATATTAGGGTTTTATTTTTTTAAAACAGAATATGATTATATTTAATACACAAGTTTGATACAACCAAAAAGTAAAACACCAGAGTGAAATAGTAACAAAAAACATGGTATTTCATTTGCAATGCATGAGAAATGATTAACATCTTTAGTCATAAACAAGCTCTTAAAATCCAGTGACACTATAATAATGCAAGGAAACTGGAAAAATGAAATGAAAAAGTACAAGTGATGATTAAGCAGCGAGTATATATTAGGATTTTATTATATAGGATAGGATTAGAACCAAAGGAGAAGACCTAAGAAAGGTTATATGAATTCCATTGGTGGACGATTAAAGCATGGGAGAGCCGAAACCGGTTTGGCTCAGTGGATAGAGCGTCGGCCAGCGGACTGAAAGGTCCCAGGTTCGATTCCGGTCAAGGGCATGTACCTGGGTTGCAGGCACATCCCCAGTGGGAGATGTGCAGGAGGCAGCTGATCGATGTTTCTCTCTCATTGATGTTTCTAACTCTCTATCTCTCTCCCTTCCTCTCTGTAAAAAATCAATAAAATATACTTTTTAAAAAAAGCGTGGGAGAAAGTGAAGCAGGAAAATCTCTAGGATTGAGTAAAAAATAAAATGGAGAGATGTCACTTTTACATTGATGGATGCAGGATAGTTAGCTTTAACATAGTTTATAGAAGTTGAAAGAGATGCAGTTGAAAGAGAGCAATGAGGAATGTTGGGGTTGTCTTCCCCCCCTGCACTGGGATGTTTATCTTTACCCTTCTGGAGAAGAGATCGTTCTCACATTTTAAATATATTATTCTAGAATCTAGATGCACATAAACAATGGACAGGGCTTGTTCAAGGTAGAGATTAATTTATCCTATATACTTAGGACATGACTTCATACCATAACCCACTCAATTAGAAATGTGGGTTTTTGGGTGTTTTTTTTTTTTTATGTGTTTTTGTTTATTTCAGAGAGAGGAAGTAAGAAGAGAAGGGGATAGAAACATCAATGATGAGAAAGAATCATTGATCGGCTGCCTCCTGCACACCCCCCACTGGGGATTGAGCCCGCAACCCAACCTAGGTACGAGCCCTGACCAGGAATCCAACCATGACTTCCTGGTTCGTGCAATGCTCAGCCAATGAGCCACACTGGTCAGGCAAGTTAGGAATGTTTTGATGATCAAAACAACCTGTGTGGTTATTTTCAGTTATTGAACTTGTCAGGCTTGTTATAGTAGCCTCTTTTTTCTTCACATGGGGAAGGAGGGAAAATTTGGCAGGAACTGTTAACATTTAGAATGGGCATTCTCATTGACCCAACAATTACACTTCTGGGTAGCTATTCTAGAAAACATTTGTGTTGCCCTAGCTGGTTTGGCTCAGTGGATAGAGCATTGGCCTGCAGACTGAAGGGTCCCGGGTTCGATACCGGTCAAGGGCATGTACCTCGGTTGCAGGCTCGATCCCCAGGAGGGAGCGCGCAGGAGGCAGCCAATCAATGGTTCTCTATCATCATTGATATTTCTCTCTCTGTGTGTGTGTCTCTCTGTCTCTCTCCCCCCCCCTTTCCTCTCTAAAATCAATAAAAATATTTTTTTAAAAAAAGAAAACATTTGTGTTATTGAACTCAAAGGCTTCACTGTTTAAGAGGCTATATTTGAAAATGAGAGGTGGTTGTTGCAAGGAGTTTTATTTACTTGCAGTGCATAAGGAAGACAGGGAATTTGTCAATGACAACGAGGTTCTTGCACCCATCCCCCAAGACAGAAATCAGGAGAGGAGGCTAAACAGATTCAAAATTAGCCCTAACCGGTTTGGCTCAGTGGATAGAGCGTCAGCCTGCGGACTGAAGGGTCCTAGGTTCGATTCCGGCCAAGGGCATGTACCTTGGTTGCGGGCACATTCCCAGTGGAGGGTGTGCAGGAGGCAGCTGATCGATGTTTCTCTCTCATAGATGTTTCTAACTCTCTATCCCTCTCCCTTCTTCTATGTAAAAAAATCAATAAAATATATTTTAAAAAAATTAGAGGTGACTCCATGCACAAAAGGTTGCCAGTTTGATTCCCAGTCAGGGCACATGCCTGGGTTGTGGGTTTCGGACTCGATCCCTGATAGGGGGCGTGCAGGAGGCAGCCCACTGATATTTCTCTATCATCAATGTGTTTTTTTTCCTATCTCTCCCTCTCCCTTCTTCTCTCTCTAAAACCAATAAAAACATATTTAAAAAATTAGAAGTTTACTGAAATCAAGGTGAAGGGAAAGGAGAAGAGAGGGGGCTTAATGCAACTAATAACAGCATGGCTCCCAAACTGCTGCTGCAGGTCTGGCTTATACAGTGGGGCCTTGACTTACGAGTGTCCCGACTAATGAGTTTTTTGAGATACCAGCTGTCTCTCGGCTGATTTTTTGCATTGAGTTGACAGAGCAATTTGAGTTAACAAGCTAGGTCTCGGAACGAATTAAACTCATAAGTCAAGGCCCCACTGTATAGGGCTAGGTTCCTCACACAGGTGCATAGTAGAGTTCTTTACGTTTCAGGTTCCAGCAGCTGGTATACACCTGTGCAGGTGCAGAGCGGAACTCTTTACTTTCCCGGTGCACAGAACAGAGCTCTTTGGGGAATGCCTGAAGAGAAACTTTAAACTTATCTAGAAGAGGCTTTAAGAAATAACGGAAGAGTTTTTAAGAGAGGCTCAGCCTGTCTCAGATTCATATCCAAATCTCTACCTCCCAGAAGGAAGGCTTAGCCATGGCTTATATAACATGTTGATTTCTTCTTTGCAATTGGCTACTTTCATCAGGTTGAGTTCCTGTCAGCTCATCCTGTTTACTGTATCTACAAAATACTACATCTTAACATTTAGCAAGAAGCCCTGGCCAGGTAGCTTAGTTGATTACAACCTCATTCTGATATGCCAGGTTGCGGGTTTGATCCCATCAGGGGATATCCTCAGAGCACATACAAGAAGCCACCAACTGGCCTGGCAGGTGTGGCCCAGTTGTTTGAGTGTTGTTCCATACACTAGCAGTTTGCCAGTTCCAATTCCAGTCAGGGCACATGCCCAGGTTGCAGGGTTCGGTCTCTGGTCCGGGTGCATATGGGAGGCAACCAGTGGCAACCTATCGGTGTTTCTCTCTCACATAGATGTTTCTCTTTCTCACCCCTCCTCTCTCTCTCAAAAAAATCAATAGGGACACATTTTTTAAAAAGAAGCAACCAATGAATGCATAAATAAGTGGAATAACAAATTGATGTTTCTCTCTAATAACATTTAGGACTGCCCAGATCTTGAGATCCTTGTCCTGTCTAACACTTGCAAGAACTCAAAAGGGCACAAACAAGGGAGGTCATTGCAACACATACCAGGATACTCCATTTTGGTGAAAACTTTGAAACAACCTTAGGTCCATCAAAAGAGGATGGAGCAGGGATTGACAGGAGTACATTCATTCAATAATCGTGCCCCATTGAAAAGGGCAAACACCACCTGAGGAAGGACATTAAGTAGAAGGGGGGAAAGCAAGTTGTAGAAAAATACAAAAATATATTTTACTAGAGGCCTGGTGCATGAAATTGTGCACTTGGGGGGTGGTCCCTCAGCCCAGCCTGCACCCTCTCCAATCTGGGACCCCTCAGGGAATGTCTGACTGCTGGTTTAGGCCCGATCTCTGCGGGATCAGGCCTAAACCGGCAGTTGGACATCCCTCTCACAATCGGGGACTGCTAGCTCCTAACCACTCACCTACCTGCCTGATTGCCCCTAACTGCTCCGCTGCCAGTCATCTTGTCACAATGTGGGGCGGCCATCTAATGACGACATGGGGGTAGCCATCTTGTGATGTGAGGGTCAATTAGCATATTACCTCTTTATTATATAGGAGGATAGCAGCAGTCGCCAACCGGTGGTCTGCGGACCACTGGTGGTCCATAAGGTCCGAAAGGTTGGCAACTACTGTTCTATAGTGTGTTATAAACTTAACCTAAAAAACAAATATCGAACTCTAAATAATATGTATGCTGGAGTGTTTAGGGGAGAAAAGTACTGATGTCTGCAACTAAATTGAAATGTATAAAAAATAAGATAGCTGATAAAGCAAATATAGCAAAATGTTAAGAATTGAAGAATCTATGTGGTAAGTATATGGGTATTCACTATACAGTTCTTTCAACTTTTCTGTATGTTTACAAATTTTCATAATAAATATTGTGGGGAAAATATAGTCAGTATGATCCCTTTTATTTCTTAACTATAAAATATTATCTTTCTACATGTTCATGTTTAGGTATATAAATGCATTCAAAAGTAGGAAAGGTTTACACGCTAGAATGATAGAGAGAGGTCTAGGGTCACTTGTGCTTTATCTGTACTGAGGATTCTAATATCTGGACTCTTCTACAATTTGGTCTCTGACCTTGCTCCAATAACTAGGCCATTTTGCAGTTTAAACTCTGACTTTGCCTATCAGACAATTTGTATTCTTTGCATTGGCTGTTTTACTAAAAAAAATTGTTTTATTGGTGTATTTTGCAGACTCCAAGGGAAACTGAGGCATTGGCCCCTGCTTTGTGACCTGCCCTGCTGACCATATTTTGTGACTACAACTATTGGAATATCCCATGACTCTACCTGCTGACCATGAGTCAATTGAAACTACCCATTATTCTTATCTCACAGCTCCACTAGCTGACCATTGAGTCAGCAGTCCCCTAAAAATCCAGTTGCCCCCACCAATCAGAAAATGAATAAGTTATGGTCTTGTATCCCAACCCTTTGATTAGCAACTCCTTGAAACTCTTCCCTTTAAAAACGTTGCTTTATTTTTCCCACCTTAGAGTGTGTCTTTGGTTCATGCCAAAGGATACATTTTCTGATTTGCAAATCATATCTAAATAAAACTGTCTTTGATCCCTTAGAAGAGTCCTATGGGACTCTTCTTTCATTTACTCAAACTTTCATTTACAGTACCATTTACTTTTTTATGAGAATACATAAATTCATTATGCATTACTTGGCTCTCAAAATCAAATAAAAAAGAATGAATTTTAAGAAAGGGGTAATGGGAAGTATACATTGTACTACCTGCACCCCAAACACATACACACACACACACACAAACACACAGACACATAATTGAATTAATCTGAGTGTCACTGATTGAAGGAAAGGTTGCTTCAAGGGGTCAAATGAGTTAATGTAGGGTTTAGTCTGTACATGATACATAGCATGAGCCCAGAAAAGGGTTCCTCCAACTGTCATCACCATTAGTACATGTCATTGGGCTGGGTGAACTGGCAAGTGCTTTGTAGGAAATTCTTTATCAGATATAAATTACCACAGAAAGTGCTGTGTCACAGTTGAGCATACACTAGTCAATAGCTAAATCTCTCCACTCAGGCCTTAAGGGACCCCAGGATGGGTGGGGTTTCAAGAGAGAAAAACCTTTGTCCAGGCTGCCAATATGTCTGCCCTTTTCCAACAGCCTCCTTGTTACCATAGAGTCAGGGGGTGCCAGAAAGTCTCCTCCATTGGCCAAGATGGTGCAGGGGGAGGTTATTACATTGAGCACCTTGAAAACTAGCAAGACAATTGGATAGAAAAAGACTTACACTCCCATCTTGGCAGGGGAGCTCAGTTGGTTAGAGCATCGTCCCTGTATGCCAAGGTTGTGGGTTTGATCTCTGCAACAACAAATAATAAGTGGAACAACAAATCAATCTCTCTCTCTCTCTCTCTCTCTCTCTCTCTCTCTCTCCTCTCTCATCAATAAATTAAAAATATATACACATATTCTGTTGTGGGGTATCTTCACGACTAGATTCAGGAAAACAGTGTCAGTTTTAGCTGGAGTATGTCCAGTGCCTCGCAGATGTTTAGACAACCAACCAGCCTACTTTGTGTGGAGTACTAGTTTAGGTGCTGGCAATTCAGCAGTGAACACAAATGCCTGCTGTCCCAAACCTGACATTCCCAGATGAGTTAAAATGTATTTTGTTATCAGCATTTCTTCGCCTGACATCATTTATTTATTTTTAATCCTCACCTGAGGATATTTTTTCCATTGATTTTCAGAGAGAGTGGAAAAGAGAGGGAAAGACAGAGAGAAACATCTATGTGAGAGAAGCATATTAGTTGCCTCCTGCAGGAGCCCTGACCAGGGCCCAGGCCGGGGAGGAGCCTGCAACCAAGGTACCTGCCTTTGACAGAAGGGAAGCTGGGACCCTTTGCCTCCAGGACGACGCTCTGTCCACTGAGCCATACCAGCGAGGGCTAGCCTGACATCATTTAGATGAGCACCAAGCTCTTGTGATAATATCAGGTCATCAGAGCCCTGATAAGCAGCAGGACTTGAACCTGCCCCGAATCACCCCAAAGATCTCCTGGCCCCCCACCTTGACCACTCACCCACAGCCACACCCATACATATTATGGAGTGAATTAAAAAGGCAAATGTTCTTCTTTTAAAAAAATATATTTTTATTGATTTCAGAGAGGAAGGAAGAGGGAGAGAGAGATAGGAACATCAATGATGAGAGAGAATCACTGATCGGCTGCCTCCTGCACGGCCCCCACTGGGGACCGAGCCCGCACCCGAGCGTGTGCCCCCAACCGGAATCAAACCCAGGACCTTCCAGTCTGCAGTCCAACGCTCTATCCACTGAGCCAAACCAGCCAGGGCAAAAAGCAAACGTTCTTATCCAGTCAGAATAACTTTTCAGAAGAGTGGGGGTCATTTTTGAGTTTTAGTTCAACACAAAGAAATCTCACTTTTCTGTTCAAAATCATTCAAATCTGTGCAAGTAGCAGCAACCTCAACCGTGAGTCAGGCAGATAAGAAATAGCTCGGGGCCTTGACGTGGTTAAAACTCACGGGTATAGGTTGGATCACCTTTAGGTGACACCCCATTATCTACAGGTTCAGACGTTCGAGCGAGATCGGTGACTGAGGCGGGGACGGGTCCAAACAACCCGCGGGTTCTCGCCGGGCCGGGATGAACCATCTCCGTCCGTGCGCGGGGGTGGCGAGTCCGCTCAGCGCGGAGTGAGGACCCGGACAGCGAGGGGTTGGAGCCGCGCAGCCTCGGGTCCCTTCATGCAGGGCAGCCGGGAATGGGGGGGCCTTGCCGGCGCAGGAATGAAGCTGCGGGCAGGGGTCGGCCCCCTTCGTGGGATTATACCCCCCCTCCGTGGTGGACTCGGCTGCAAATGCGAAGGCCCGGGTTATCCGTAGTGTTTCCCACCCAGGCTGTGGTGAGGGGGTAACGCAGGTCGGGACAAGGGTTCGAGACACGGGCTGGGGAGGTGGTGTCAGGCCCGGGCGGGGGGTGGGGGGAGAGGAGGCCAGGGGTCGCGGATCCCGACCTCTCGGGGCTGCAGCCCCCTCCGGTGCGCGCGCGCGGTTCAGGGCGAGGACCCCCGGCCCCGTGGCCCACCCCGCGCTTCCCTCGCCCCTCAGGCTGCTCAGGACCGCATCTCCCGCTCCCGCTCGCATGGCGGACAAGAAGGTAGTGGTGGTGTTTGGAGCCACGGGTAAGCGGAACCCCACCCCATCGGAGGCCCCGAAGCGCGGGACCTCTCATCAGCCAGGGCGCCCCCTCCCCCAGCTCGGGGAGACATCCCGGGGGTCGGGAGGGAGGGTGCGATAGGCTGGACCTCTGACCCCGGCGGGGCCGTGCGGACGGGACCTGAGCCCTGAGCGCGGATGTCCTTTGCATCTTAAAAAAATCACGTTAACTTCTTTGAATGAGTAGTGATTGCACATCATACCGACATTAAATCTCCCTCCCACCTCTGTACCCCCCACCCCACCCATCTCTGTTACCAAGTTTCCTGAGTATCCTACCAAGTTAGAAATATCTAAATTATTTTCAAACGATAGTGTTTTATTTTGCCCCCACCTGTTATTTCTCTCTCCCCCCCCCAAAAAAATGTATACATTTTGAATAGTTATTAATTCCAATGGATTAAATCGAAAAAGAAACATCAATTGAGCTATCAGCTGTTAAAGTGTGTATACATTTTTGGGGTACCCTATATATATGTACTTTATATATATAACATATATACTTATGTATGATATATACTTAAATATATATTTTAAAACATACAATAGCTTTATTGAGGTATAATTCATATATTGAAGTATAAGTCACATACTGTTTACTCATTTAAAGTGTGCAATTCACTGGTTTCTGGTATATTTGCAGAGTTCTGTGACCATCACCCAGATCAGTTTTAGAAGATCTCATCACCCCAAAAAAAGAACCCGCCATATCTATGTGAATGGAACCCTGGCATACTAAACCTGACAAGCCCAGGGGAGGCCTGCATGGTGGGCCTTACAAACTCAAATACCAAAAATAACCACACAGAATGGTTATCCAAAGTCCTAACTAAAAGCAGATTATGGCAGGTAGTTGAGTCCTAGGACTATAGCTTCCTTGACCAACCTACATTAAGTGAATCTATTATCTTTTTGCATCTAAGGTAACATACTTTTTTTTTTTTTTAAATAATTCTTTATTGTTGAAAGTATTACTTTTGTTTCCCCACACACACACCATTGATCCCCTCCAGCCTTCCCTGAACCCTCCCCCCATCCCAGGCCTTTAGCACCCTATTGTCTGTGTCCATGGGCCGTGCATATATGCATACAAGGTCTTTGGTTGATTACCTCCCACCCACCCATCCACCTTCTCCCTCCTTCCCTCTGAGATTCCGCACTCTGTCCCAGGCTTCCATGTCTCTAGTTCCACTCAGTTCATCAGTTTATTTTGTTACTTAGATTCCACATGAGTGCGATCATGTGATACTTGTCTTTCTCTGACTGACTTATTTCACTTAGCATGATACTCTCCAGGTCCCTCCGTGCTGTCTCAAAGGGTAAGAGGTCCTTTTTTACTGCTGCAGAGTATTCAATGGTATAAATGTGCCACAGCTTTTTTATCCACTCACCTACTGATGGGTACTTGGACTGTTTCCAGATCTTAGCTATTGTAAATTGTGCTGCTATGAACATAGGGGTGCATATATTCTTTCTGATTGGTGCTTTGGGGTTCCTAGGATATATTCCTAGAAGTGGGATCACTGGGTCAAATGGCAGTTCCATATTTAATTTTTTGAGGAAACTCTATACTGTTTTCCATGATGGTTGCACCAGCTTGCATTCCCACCAACAGTGTACTAGGGCTCTAAGGCAACATACTTTTGAAATGTTAGAGTTACTGAACTGTGGGCCTTAAAAGGACTGACTCCATTCTGTCCCTCGCCCTCCATCTGAACCGTAGGCACTCCATCTTGTTCCCGTAATCTCCATTTTGTAAGAACTGCCGTTTAAAATTTTCTGCTAAACACAGATGGTCTTTTGTTCTGTTAACTCCAGGAAGTAACTAAACCAGAGAGCCTCCCTGATAGAAGTAACTCTGCTATTTTTAGCTTCTGTAAGCACGCTTGCTCGAATAATGGGGAAAATAAGACATTTTGGGGGCGGGGCTAGCAATCTGAATCTGTGTCAGTAACCTAATGTACATTTTTATCAGCCTATAGTCTAGTCATGGCCTCCTCTTAATTATCTGGTCCGTCCTTGGTTCCTCCCATGCCAGGTGTCTTCTGGTTATCTGAGCTATGCTGTGCTCAAGGCTGCAAGCTTTCTACACGATATCTGCCAAGCACACTGTCCCCATCTCAGCACATGGTTGTTGTTTTTTGCCTTTATAAGCTAACCCCTAAGTTCACTGGGGGCCGTGAGGTTTTAGAGAGACCTTAGTCCTCTCACGGCCTCCGGGGTTTGCAATAAAGACTCCAAATTCGGCCCTCTAACTGTGGCATCTTCTGTTTGACTCACTGAATTCCAATATAACATTATCCTTTTTTAAAAAAATATGTTTTTATTGATTTCAGAGAGGAAGGGAGAGGGAGAGAGAGAGAGAGAGAAACATCAATGATGAGAGAGAATCGTTGATTGACTGCCTTCTGCACACCATCTTTTGGGGATCGAGCCCGCAACCCTGGCATGTGCCCTTGACCAGAATTGAACCCAGGGCGCTTCAGTCCACAGACCGACACTCTATCCACTGAGCCAAACCAGCTTGGGCTGTTAGAGAGAGAGAAACGTCGACGGGAGAAAGAAACATTGGTTGCCTCCCATATGAGCCCTAATCAGTAATTGAACTCACAAGCTTTGTGTGTATGAGACAACACTCTAACCAACTGAGCCCCCTGGCCAGGACTTATTAGATTTTAATGTATAAAATAAGCTCTAGGCTTAGTTCAGCTGGTTAGAGCATTGTCCAAATACGCCAAGATGGTGGGTTTGATTCCCCGTGAGGGCACATGCATCAACCATTGAATGCATAAGTAAGTGCAACAGCAAGTTCTCTCTCTTTCTCTCTCCCTAAAATCAATGACTTTTTTTGTTTTGTTTTAAAGCTGCAAAATGTTCATTCTCCAGAGCATTTTCGCAATCTGTTGAAATTTTGCTTCCTGGTGATGTCATCAGTTTGGCTTAAATAAACTTAAAAAAATCATCTACAGGTTTGGATGTTTCTTATGTGAACACCTACTAGCAATCATTCCCCATTTCCCCCAATTTTCCTCGGCTCCTGGCAGCCACAAATCTTTTGGTGTATAGATTTCATTTGGTTATTGTTTGTAATGCTGCTATTAACATTCATGTACAAGTTTTTGTTTGGATGTATATTTTCAATGTTCTTGGGTATATACTTCTGAGTAGAATTGCTGTATCATATGGTAACTCTATGTTGAGCATTTTGAGGACCTGGCAGGCTGTTTTACAAAGTGACTACCATTTTACATTCCCATCTGGACCTGTATGAGGGTAATTGCAATTCTGCAATTTGCCTTTTTCACTCCAGGACACATGGGCACCAATCTGAGCCATACATATAGATCTGCCACATTCTTTTTAATGACTGTGTATGGATTTATCACTTATACAACCAGAATCCTACCAAAGGACAGCTTGTCTATAAATTTCCGTCCTTGGAAGTAGTGCAGCAGCCAATGTTCTTGTACTTACAGGGATGGGCAAAAGTAGGTTTACAGTGGTTTGTTTGGAAAAAAGACATGCAGGTTATGATTATTACAGTAGTTTTATTAACTCAAAAGAATGTCACAGTGGCACAGTAAACCTGTTTTTATGGAAAATAATAAGATAATTATATATATATAAAAGGCTAAACTACCATCCGACTGGCTGGTAGGTATGATGCGCACTGACCACCGGGGAGCAGACGCTCAATGCAGGAGCTGCCGAGCTGCAGTGACTTGGCAGTGGTGGTTCTCAGGTGATGTACCCTGGAACCAGAGAGGAGGGAGCCTGATTCCAGGGTGCATCACCCGAGAACCGCCCTCTCGCAATCCAGGACCCCTCGGGGGATGTTGGAGAGCCAGTTTTGGCCCTATCCCCACAGGCCAGGACGAGGAACCCCTCCTGCCCGAGGGACCCCAGCTCACTCCGCAGACTCCCTTGGAGCAGCGGCGGCCCCCCACGTGTGGCTGGCTGGGGAGGGACGGCAGGAGGTTGGCTCCAGGGCGTGTCTGGCCCATCTCGCCCAGTCCTACCCCACCAGCCACCTTCTAATTAATTTCCTTTCAATGTGCATGAATCCATGCCCCGGGGCACTAGTGCTATCTAATAAAAGAGAAACATGGTAATTAGCGTACATCCGCTATCCTTCCCATTGGCTAATCAGGGTGATATGCAAATTAACTGCCAGCCAAGATGGCGGCTGGCGGCCAGGCAGCTTGAAGCTAACATGAGGCTTGCTTGCTTCAGTGACGGAGGAAACCAACGTTCCCCACCTGCCTTGCAGGCCTCTGAGCTTGCAGTTTGAAACATTGTTACAAATATAGAAGCTAAACAAAACCCCAGAAACCTGCTTTCAGCCAGCCGGGATCTCAGAGCTGGAGTTGATACAGTGTTTTGATTATAGAACCCAAACAAACCAGATACCTGCTTTCAGCAGCCAGGCCACAGAGCTGGAGCCAGAGCTAAAGCTGGCCCAGAATAAAAGAAAAAAAGGAGCAGTTGGGAGCTTCAGTCACCCGCCAGCCTGAAAACAGCCCTCAGCCCCTCACCCAGACTGGCCAGGCACCCCAGTGGGGACCCCCACCCTGAAGGGTGTGTGACCAGCTACAAACAGCCATCATCCCCTCACCCAGGATGGCCAGGCACCCCAGTGGGGACCCCCACCCTGATCCAGGACACCCTTCAGGGCAAACCAGCCGGCCCCCATCTGTGCACCAGGCCTCTGTCCTATATAGTAAAAGGGTAATTTGCCTCCCAGCACCAGGATCAGTGGAGGCCTCCCGGCACCAGGATCAGCGGAGCCGAGAGGCCTCCCGGTACCGGGATCAGCGTGACAGGGGGCAGCACCCAAACCCCCTGATCACCCTGTGGCTCTGTGTGTGACAGGGGGCGGGGCCACAACCTCCCTATCCGCCCTGCTCTGTTCGTGACAGGGGAAGGCGCCCCAACCCCCTGATCAGCCCTGCTCTGTGCCTGATAGGGGGGAGCTCCCCACCCCCCTGATTGCCCTGCAGCTCTGTGTGTGACAGGGTATGGCGCCCCAACCCCCTGATCAGCCCTGCTCTGTGGATGATAGAGGGCGGCGCCCCAACTCCCCCCCCCCCCCCAGACCCTGCTCTGTGTGTGACGGGGTAGAGCCATAACCTCCCCATCGGCCCTGCCCTGAGTGTGACAGTGGTGGCGCCCCAACTCCCTGATCAGCCCTGCTCTGTGGGTGATAGAGGGCAGCGCCCCAACCCCCTGATTTGCCCTGCTCTGTGCGTGACAGGGGGTGGCGCCACAACCTCCCCATCGACCCTGCCTTGAGTGTGACAGGGGGCAGTGCCCCAACCCCCGGCCCTACCCTGAGTGTGACTGAGGGTGGCATCGCAACCTCCCGATCCGCCCTGCTCTGTGCATGACAAGGGAAGGCGCCCCAACTCCCCAATCGGCCCTGCTCTGAGCCCGACCAGGGGCTGCACCTAGGGATTGGGCCTGCCCTCTGCCACCCGGGAGCAGGCCTAAGCCAGCAGGTCGTTATCTCCCGAGGGGTCCCAGACTGCGAGAGGGCACAGGCCGGGCTGAGGGAAACCCCCCCCCCCGTGCACAAATTTTTGTGCACCGGGCCTCTAGTTAAATAATAATAAAGAATAACCTGTTTCACGTACTCACAACAGTAAACCTACTTTTGCTCCACCATTATTTATTTATTTATCTATGTATTTATTTATTTATTTATTTATCTTAATCCTCATCAGAGGATATTTTTCATTGGTTTTTAGAGAGTGGAAGGGAGAGGGAGAGAGAGAAACATCGATGTGAGAGAGACACATCAATTGGTTGCTTTCTGCACATGCCCCTACACCTGAGGTACATGCCCTTGACTGGAATTGAACCTGAAACTCTTCAGTCTGTGGGTTGATGCTCTATATACTGAGCAAAACCAGCTAGGGCTGCTCCACCCTGTATTTATGGATGATTTTTATTTTCTTCCGTTTGATTATTTTAATTTTTGTAATTTTCTCAATCTCTTTTTTTCCGAAAAGGTATAGGTAATGTTTTATTTCTTAAGCTAAGTGGTGGGTACATGAGTGTCACTATCCCTTTTTGTATCTGTAAATATTTCATAATGCATTTTTAGAATTTTATAAAAGGTATAGGTGTGATGCCTGCTAAAACATGGATGAACCTTGAAAACATGAGTGAAAGAAGCCAGAAACAAAAAGCCACATGTTGAAGGAGTCCATGCACATCTGTAGAGACAAAACAGATGAGTGGTTGCCCGGGACTGGAGGGAGGAGAGAATGGGGAGTGACTGCTAATGGGTATGATTTTCTTTTTGGGGAGGTGAACATGTTCTAAAATTGACTGTGATGATGGTTGCACAACTCTGAATACACTAAAAGCCACTACTTTATGCACTTATTTTTTATTGATTGATTTTTAGAGAAGAAAGGAGAGAGAGAGAAACATCGATTTGTTGTTCCACTTATTTATGCATTCATTGGTTGATTTTTGGATGTGCCTTGACCGGGGATGGGACTTTGGTGTATTGGGACAACGCTCTAACCAGCTGAGTTACCCGGCCGGGGCTACACGATACACTTCTAATGATGGTAAATGAATTCTGTCTCATGAAAGCTGTCATTTAAAATCGGTGTAAGGCAGTTCAATGAGAGTGGGAGGTGACCAGTGTCCTGGGCGTCCCGCTGTGGTGGATTATTCCCTTCGGGGTTTGAACCTGAGCAGGACTCCCAGGCACAGTCAACCCTTTAGGTCTTTTTGACTTTTCGCAGGTGCCCAGGGGGGCTCAGTGGCCCGGACGCTCTTGGAAGATGGGACATTCAGGGTTCGGGCTGTAACCCGGGACCCTGGGCAGAAGGCAGCAAAGGAACTGAGGCTGCAAGGTGCAGAGATAGTGCAGGGAGACCAGGATGATGAGGCCAGCATGAAACTGGCTCTGACCGGGGCTCACGCCACCTTCATCGTGACCAACTACTGGGAGAACTGCAGCCAGGAGCAGGAGGTCAAGCAGGTGAGGGCAGGCCGGAGGGTGTGGGGAGGCTGGGGCGAGTCGCAGTGCATCTTAAAAGGAGCTCCCAGGTCCCTGTTGGTTCCTTGGAGGCAGTTTTAACTTGCCTGTGAGACTCACT
Source organism: Myotis daubentonii (assembly GCF_963259705.1). NCBI lineage: Eukaryota > Metazoa > Chordata > Mammalia > Chiroptera > Vespertilionidae > Myotis > Myotis daubentonii. The sequence goes on along the minus strand of NC_081843.1, from coordinate 16,657,228 downwards.
CCGACTAGGACCACTGACACTGCGGTCCTTTACCCTCGCTTCCGTGCAGCCCTCCTAGATTTTGATGCGGGTAAGAGGAGGCTGCTTTCTCATCCAGTGACTTTCTTTTATATTCATGGACCATACAAGTCACCCAAAGTGTGCAATTCATTGTTTTTTAACATATTCACAAAGTTGTGGAGCCATCACCACTACCTAATTCCGGAACATTTTCATCACCCCAAAAAGAAACCCTGTACCTGTTAATAGTCACTCCCGACACCCCCTCCCCACAGCCTCAGGCAACCACTTATTTCCTTTGTCATCCAATGACTTTTTATACTTTCTAAAAATCTAACTCTATTGACCCATAATTTCTTATAATATAATGTACACATTTTAATTGTACAGTTTGATAAAAAAAAATTTGTTTCTTTAAAAATGACATTTTTATTAAAAGTCTTAAAATGAAGAGATAATGATTAAACACGGGTCTGGAATTAAAAATGACAGTTGGTTAGAATTCTCTTGGTTAGTTTGATAAAATTTGAAAGTAAATAAACCCATGTAATTGCCTTTTGATAAAAATATATTTCCATCAACCCAGAAAGTCCCCATGTCCCTTTTCACATGTTTTGTTTCCCTTTATTCTGTTTTCCACCCAGATTCTCCCTAGTTAGGTGGTTATTGAACCTAGATGGTGGTGGCAAGGCTATGAGAGGAACCATGAGACATGGCCATCTTTTTGTCTCATTGATGATCGAGACACTGGCAGAGAGCCTGACACATAGAGGACACTCCGGTTTTTGTGGAAGATATAGTTGGTGCCAGAGGAAAGGCCCTAAGCTGGCAGTTACGCACTTCAGTTTTCAGTCCTGCCTCATGCACAGCTATGTCTTTGGATATGTCACTTCCCAGCTCTGGGCTTTGTTTTCTTCCTCTGGAAAGTAAAGGGGGATTGGACTGGATCACTGGTCTCCAAACTTGTTTTTAGCCTTGACCCTTTCTTTGGTTGTATCTTACATGGAAGCTCATTCCATAGAGAAGACAAAGACAGCTTCTCTGGTTGAAGCAGCTCTCGTCGCATCCTGATAACCTGTATTAGTGCCCCACAGCTGCTGTAACAAGACCACAAGCCAGGTGGCTTAAAACAATGGAAATTTATTCTTTCTCAGTTCTGGAGTCCAGAAGTCCAAAATCAAGGTTTTTGACAGGGCCAGGCTCCTGCTCCCTCCAAAGACTCTAAAGGAGATTTTGTGCCTTGCCTCTTCCAGCTCCTGGGGGCTGCCAGTTCTCCTTGTGGCCACACCACTTCAGTCTCTGCCTCTGTCTTCACATGGACTTCTCTGTGTCTTCTCTATCTCTTATAAGGACACTTGTCTTGGGTTAAGAGGTAATCCAGGGTAATCTCATCCCAAGTTCCTTAATTATACTTGTAGAGACCTTTTCCGAATGAGGTTACATTCACAGGTTCTAGGGGTTAGGATGTGGACATATCTTTTTGGAGGCCACCAGCCAATCCCCTCCCTACACAACCTTATGCAGCAGGTAGTATTGTGGTCCCCGTTTAACTGGACGAGTCCAGAACGGTTAGATCGCTGGTCCAGCATCGCATAGTGCAGTGCAGAACCAGGACCGGAACCCAAGCACTCAGTGTGCTTCACCACTGAGCTGCAGCACCTCCCTTGTGGAATCCTGGGCTCTCCAAGGAAGAGGACTTAGCAGCAGATTGCACATAGGTGGGCTGCAGCCAGGCACATCAGAAAGTGAACAATCCAGATGATCTAGAGAAGTGATGCAAGGTTCTGTGGGCGGTATAGGCTTACAATCCCGTGTTAAAGGGTAGGATAGCATGCGTGAGCATCATTCTGGAAGAGGGGCCTTATCTGAAGAGTAAGTGTTGTCCGGCTTTTAGCATCAGGCACAGTGGCAGCTTGGGTTGGAGAGCCGGGATGTGATTGGGGACACACATCCTCCCTCCTGGCTTTGCGGCGTCTCCTTTCCTGCCATCCAGGGAAAGCTGCTGGCCAATTTGGCCAAGCGCCTGGGCCTTCACTACGTGGTCTACAGCGGCCTGGAGAACATCAAGAAGCTGACGGCGGGGAGACTGGCAGCCGGCCACTTTGACGGCAAAGGAGAGGTGGAGGAATATTTCCGGGACGTCGGTGTTCCCATGACCAGCGTGCGGCTGCCCTGCTATTTCGAGAACCTCCTCTCCTACTTCCTACCCCAGAAAGCCCCGGATGGAAAGAGCTACTTGCTGAGTGAGTGCCCTTCCTCCTTGAGCACCTGCTCTGTGTGGCACTGTGGCTGTCCCAGGAAACCATGCGCTTGTCTTCAGATGGTTCCGGGCCTGAGTCCTGGCTCTCACGTTAGGTCTGTGACTGTGAGCAAGGCAAGAAGCCTGGCTGGGCCTCTGCTTCCTGCTCTGTGAAATGGGCATAACACTCACTTTCACAGGGGCAGTGAGAAAACCTAGAGACAAGTGCAGTTACTGTTACTTCTCCTTCAAAAATGAGAGGATTTGGAAGACGAGACCCAGTTGTAGGTTTCACAAAGCGGAAAGCACTTTCTCCTCAATGCCCATACTGGACCCTGGCTTGGAGGGGATCTTATACAACTTGTGTCTTGTCTGTTAGCCAGTGGATTAGAGCAGGACGCTCAGGAGGCCCGAGTGGGAGGGCTGAGCCCCCTCAGCGGGCCACCCCCACCCCTTTGTGCGTGAACACTGGCTCGCCCTTTCTCAAGACCTGCCCACCGGTGAGCAAGCAGTCTGGTCCATGTGTTGGCACATGGGCACCGCCCTTTATAGTTTGCAAAGCTAGTCAGAGACACCCCCTGTGTTCCGATTTAGACCTTCGTCCCCACAAGATCCCTGGGTGATCTGCATGGTCCAAGTGCTCACATCTAAACACTGCTGTCCCTTTCCATCTACAAAATCAGTTTGGCAGCTAGTCATTCTCTGGGCCAGGTCCTGGCCTCGGCTTGTCAAGCATTCCTGTCAGTAGAGTTGGTGTTTGGAGAACCCACCCACGGGTTCCACATGAGGAATTCAGAATGTGGCCAGGTACACTCAGGCCAGTGTTTTGGGAGCAGTGGGCCCAGGAGTACCACTCTGTTCGCGGGGGACCTTTTGAAGCCCCTTCCTTTCCTGTCCCTTGTCCTCCCATCTCAGCCCTGAGAGAGGTCGGCCGGTCCAGGGTTCTCCCCACTCTAAGAATGGAGTAACCCAGGCTCAGAGGTTTTTTGTTTTGTTTTTAAATATATTTTTATTGATTTCAGAGATGAAGTCGGGGGGAGAGAGAGAGATAGAAACATCAGTGATGAGAGAGAATCATTGATTGGCCACCTCCTGCACGCACCACACTGGGGACCGAGCCTGCAACCCAGGCATGTGCCCCAACCAGGAATCGAACTGGGACCTCCTGGTTCATAGGTCGACACTCAACCACTGCGCCATGCTGGCCAGGCTTGAATCCCATTTTCCAATTCAGTTCCACTGCTGCTCCTGCTGACGTAGATACCAGGAAGTGTCTAAGTCATGCCACGTGCTGATCTGTGCAGATGTCCGGTTGGTACTAGTCTCTACCCCACTGTCCCCTCCAGGACATGTCATGTGCCAGCATGTCTCTCCTCCCCTTCTCCCCCAGGCTTGCCCATGGGTGACATACCCATGGATGGCATGTCCGTCACCGACCTGGGCCCTGTGGTACTCAGTCTGCTGAAGATGCCAGAACAATACATCGGCCAGAACCTTGGGCTCAGTACCTGCAGGCACACAGCGGCGGAGTATGCTGCCCTGCTCTCCAAGCACACTGGGAAGACCGTGCACGATGCCAAGGTGAGCCCCTCGGCCCCTGCTGGTCATTTCAACCCCCCAGGAGGGCTTTGTGAGTAGTAGGAAGGGGGATATAGGAGAAGGTAAATCTGAATTCATCACAGCTGTGAACATCCATGCTGTGCTGTTCTTGGGAGCCAAGCATGGCTGCTGAGTGAAATTTCTGGCATAGGTGGTTGACCACGTGGGGAGGAAGGTTTCCAGAAGAGGGGACAGTAGAGGCCAAGGCCAGGAGTGAGAATGCAGGGCTGCTGGGCTCCTTTGGGATGTGCCTTGAAGGAAGAGAAGAGGGAGGAGGCCAGAGAGATAGGCCCCCCCCCCCACCACACACACACACACACACACACACACACACACACACACACACATACCTGGCCTGGCTGGGCGGGCGGGAGGCCCACAGTACCCTCCTTTCCCCACCGACCCGCAGCCCTCCAGTCCAGACCCTGGGTTTCTTGTTGTCATTCCCTTTATGAAAGTAAGACCTTCTCATTAAAGAAAATCTCATTAACAGTCTTAGGTGTTAAAAGACAAAAGCTACTGCAGAGCCCCCAGACCCAAATAGAGTAATGATGGGAGTTTGGGGCCAGATAGACCCTCGCAGACTTGGATCCCAGTCCCTGCCCTTAACACCTAAGTGTATAATCTGAGGCATGGCCCCTGACCCCTCTCTGCTTCAGTGTCCTTATCCATGAAATGGGTGTGTGAAGTGTCCTCTGCTTGAGTTGTTACGAGGATTGAATGGAATAGACCTGAAGCTCAGCACAATGATGTGCACTAGAAAAAAGGCCCTAAGTGGCCATGTGTCACTGTGTAAACAGAGAAAAGCTTGAGGCAGGTTGTGGAGGATCTGAGGGGTTCAGATCCAATTCAGTCTGGAAAGGGGAACAGCTTTGGTTTCTGAGCAAGAAAGTGATGTAAACAATTCTGATTTGGAAGGAACTGAGGTTTCATCTCAGGATCTTAAATTGACCCAGAACAATGTTTTTAAACTTTTATTTTTTCCAAAAATTTTATTGATCTCAGAGAGGAAGGGAGAGGGAGATAGAAACATCAGTGATGAGAGAGAATCACTGATTGGCTGCCTCCTGCATGCCCCCCACTGGGGATCAAGCCCGCAGCCCAGCATGTGCCCTTGACTAGAATTGAACCCGGGACCCTTCAGTCCGAAGGCTGACACTCTATCCACTGAGCCAAACCAGCTAGGGCTGGTTTTTAAACTTTTAGAATGGTTTCAGGTGGACTTAGCAAGGACCTTGGTAGGGACTGAGGTGTCCCCCAGCCCCCACCACCTCAGTGGGATGCTGAGATGTTGATGGATCCTCACAGACCCCCCCCCCCCCGCCCCCTCTACTTCCAGACAACCCCTGAGGACTACGAGAAGCTTGGCTTCCCTGGCGCCCAGGACCTGGCCAACATGTTCCGTTTCTATGCCTTGAAACCCGACCGGGACATCAAACTGACCCTGAGGCTCAACCCCAAGGCCAGGACACTGGATCAGTGGCTGGAGCAGCACAGAGAAGACTTTTCCAGGTTGTGACCCTGCCCACCTCTCAATGCCATCTAGGGAGAGGGGAGGCGCAGTCACAATGATCCTTTCTTACGTTACAGAAAAGTTATTTTTTAAATAAAAACCATTGTTCTCACAGATGGCTTCCAAAAGAAAGGGGCTTTGTTTCTGGGACTTGAGCTGGGGCGGCAGCTGCTGGGCACTGATTCTAACAGGAGACATTGAGTGGTGAGGGGCCAGTCCTCTCCTGCAGTGACGGGGTGTGAGGGCGGAAGAGGTGCTTGGTAAGACACACAGGAGTCAAATGCAGTTTTTAAGTTTAGTCAGTTGTGAAACAGCACTGTGACCACAGCCAGGGAGTGGCTCTGACCACCCTGTTCCACATTTGAAATTCACTCAAAAGTGTGGACAGAGCCCATGACTCAGAGGACTCCTGCCGCCCCCCGCCCCCAAGCCAGGAGCAACACTTTTTGACATCCCTGTACACACACCCTTCATCTCCAGAAACCTAGTAAGGTCAATGGTGACAGCTTATTATTCCTTCTTTGTGAGGGTGGGGCTTCCCCTGGGTGCAGCCTCAAGATGTGCGTGATCGTCAAAACAGCCTGGGGAAAAAGCACACGGGATGTGGCAGGCCTGTGGCCCCAGGTCACCATAATTGGACACTGCTGAGAAAAGGTGGTGATGCTTGCCCTGGCTGGTGATTCCCAGTGGTTAGAGTACAGGCCAGTGGGTCTCAGGTTTGATTCCTGGTCAAGGGCACGGACCTGAATTGCTGGTTCACTCCCTGCCCCCCCGGTCAGGGCATGTGTAGGAAGCAGCCAATCAACGTGTCTCTCTCACATCAATGCTTTTCTCTCTCTATCCCCCTCCCTTCTTTCCACTCTCTGAAAAGCAATGGAAAAAATATCCTCTGTTGAGGATTAACAAAACAAAACACACACATACACAAAGGTGACACTACTTGCAGCAAAGGCTAAGAATGAAACCAAGAAGTAACAACCCTGCTTTGTTTGTAGAGTCCACCAGGCATTTGGAGGCAGGTGGTGCAACCTTCCATTTCCTGTTCACTTGAGAGAAAAGGAAAAAAAGGCTTAGAGAACACAGGCTACTCACCCAAGGCTCAATGGCCAAAGGTGCTGTGGCCGCCTTATTTTCTGTGGATTTGTGTAATCTCCATCACAGCCCTTTTTACTCCCCTTGGTACCCAGAGACTCAAGGGAAAGGGGTGGTAGTTCTACCAAACTCGTGCCATCTGTTTATTAATTTAAAAAGCACTTACCAATGTGCTGGGTTCTCAATACAGTGTTAACCAAAAATGTTACGCTCCATTCCTTGAGGAGAGCCAGATACAAATATGCAATAAATAATTACAGATTGACACAGAACTGCAGAGAACAAGGATAACAATTGGAAGGGGCCTTTTTAAAAAAATATGTATTTTTATAGATTTTTAGGGAAAGAGAAATTTCAGTGAGAAAGAAACATTGTTTGGCTGTCTCCCACACGCTCAAGCCTGTAACCTGGGCATGTGTCCTGACCGGGTATCGAACCAGCGACCTCTTGGTGCATGGGTTGACACTCAACCACTGGGCCACACCAGCTGGGCTAGAGGGGCCTACTTTAATGGGGATGGGGACAGCCTCTGAGCTCTGAGGGGAGGACAGTGAGCCTCTGAGGCAGGGTAGGAGGGAAAAGACCATGACAGCCTGGGATTCCAACCTGCCTGGGGCAGCAAGAGAACATGAGATTATTTGCATCCAGCCCTCTGTGATGATGCCCAAGTCCCACAGGGCCCCTGGTGGGAAACTTACCTGTCTGGGGCTGTGGCTCAGGGTGGTCCTGCCTGACTTCGAATCACTACAGTAAGAAAGCACATGCCCTAGCTGGTTTGGCTCAGTGGATAAGAGGGTCGGCCTACGGACTGAAGGGCCCCTGGTTCGATTCCCTTCAGGGGCACATGCCGAGGCTGTGGGCTCGGTCCCTGGTGGGGGGTGCACAGGAGGCAGCCAGTCAATGATTCTCTCTCATCATTGATGTTTCTATCTCTCCCTCTTCCTCTCTGAAATCAATAAAATACATTAAAAAAGTGGAACAACAATTTTTTTTTCTTTTCTTTTTAACAAAGGCAAGCACATGGGGGAGTCACACCACAAGGAGGGGACGACTCCCAGTGCCACCATGTCGTCCTATTGGCTGAGGAGTTCCCAGCACACATCCTGATCAGGTGGACTGCCATGTGTGCCTGGTCTTCTAAAATTTGGTCCCTGAAATACATTAGTTAGCTCTCATTTACTTTTTGCTTTCTTAGCTATGGTAGAATATACATAACATAAAACTTACTATTTTAGTCATTAAAAATATTTTGATTTTGAGAGAGAGAGGAAGGGAGGAGGAGAGGGACAGAGAGAAACATCTATGTGAGACTGGAACATCGACTGGCTGCCTCCAGCCCGGCAGGAGGATTGAGCCCACAACCCGGGCATGTGCCCTGAACAGGAATCGAACCAGCAACCTTTTGATACGTGGGACAACACTGGCCAGGGCTATTTCAGTCGTTTTTAAGTGTACAGTTCAGTGGCAATAAGTACATTCATTGTACAACCATCACCATCCATCCATCTCCAGAACTTTTTCATCATCCCATACTGAAACTCTGTACTCATTAACCTTTAACTAACCCTCCTCCCTCTAGCCCAGGGGTGGGGAATGTCCAGCTCACAGGCCTTAAAAGGCCCTGGAAATCATTTGGTCTGGCCCTGCCAAGGCAATTGCAGGCGGGGTTCAAAATTCAATAAATCTAGGAGCTTTTTTCATAGCAACATGAATTTATATTAAGTGAATTATATTCAGCAAATGATATTAATATCCAAGTGGCCCTTGTCAGAACAAAAGGTTCCCCACCCCTGTTCTAGCCCCTGGCAACCTCCCTTCTACTTTCTGTCTCTATAGGTTTGACTATGCCAAGCATCTCATAGAAGTAGCTGTCAACATTTCAAAATGAGACATTCATAGCAGTATTATTGGTAATAGCAAAAAAATAGAAATAACCTGAATGTCAGTAAATGGGGAAAAAATGTCTATTCATATAATGGAATATTATTCAGCCATAAAAAGAAATTGATTTATGCTACAACACGGACAAACCTTGAAACATTATGCTAAATGAAATGAGAAAAGAACCACAGACGGTCACATATTGTATGACTCCATTTAGATACCACGCACAGAACAGAATTGTGGTTGCCAGAGACTGAAGGACTTGGGAGAAAATGGAGAGTAACTGCTAATGGATTTGGAATTTCTTTGAGGTAATGAAATGTTTCTAGAAGTGAGTGTGGTGATGGTTGTACAACCTTGGAACTAAAACCCACAAAATTGTACACTTTAATGCTGAGTTGAATTGTACGTAAATATCTCAATAAAACTTACCTCAAAAATGACGTATCACTCCACATAAACAATCTGGATGCCGCCCTTGTTGGTGCTGTTCAGTGGTTAGGGATCGGCCCTCAAACTGAAGGGTCCCAGGTTTGATTCCAGTCAAGGGCATGTACCTGGGTTGCAGGTTCCCTGCACCAATTGGGGTGTATGTGGGAGGTAACCAATTGATGTGGCTCTTTCACATCTATGTTTCTCCTCTCTCCCCCTCCCTCCCACTCTCTCTAAAATCAATGGGAGAAATATCCACCAGTGGGGATTAACAGCAAAAAGTGTCAGGTTTGATTCCTGGTCAGGGCACATACCCAGATTTTGGGTTTAAGCCTCGGCTGGGGCGTGTGCAGAAGACAGCCGGTGGATGTTTCTCTCACATTTGTTTTTTTATCTCTCTCCCTTCCTCTAAAATCAATATTTTAATAAAAGTCTATTAAAAATATATGGATGCCCAGCTTCTCTTGGAAAGCACAAGCTATGGCAGCACTGGGTCTGAATTCCTGCATTAACCCCCTACCCTGCCTTGGGGAGCTGAAGAGTGGCTGTCCCCTTTACTGGTAAACAGGGCAGCCAGTCTCCACTCCCTACTATCTCCTGGGCACTGAAGCTGCAGGTCAGGGCCCCCTTTGTTTCTTTTTTGTGTGTTAATCCTCACTGAAGGATATTTTCCCACTGATTTGGAAGAGAGGGAAGGAGGAGGGGGGAGAGCGAAAAACATCGATGTGAAAGACACATTGGTTGGTTGCTTCCCCCATGTGCCCCGACCGGGGCCGGGGATCAAACCTGCAACCCAGGTACGTGCCCTTGACCAGGAATCGAACCCGCGAGCCTTTGGCTCTGACCGGTGATCCACACTGGCCAGGGCTCACTTTGTTTCTTTATGTAAAGTTCCTTGACTGGGCCATGTGTTTGACCCGTCACAAGGATCATGTCAAATAAGCAGAACTGGTTAAAAGATACAAAGTTCAGGTTTCACAGTGTTTATTAACAAGAGTGCCACATGCCTCCCACAAAAGCTGTGACAGCTGATATGACAGTATTCAGTGAAGGGCTCCGATTTTACAGAACGAAGTAAAGGGCAGGGACAGTCCTGGGGAGCAGGCTTGTGGGATTGGAGAGATTCTTATACACTGAGGGGGGTTTTCATGACAGGGAAGTAACGTTGCACTCAAGTCCACCAGAGCCCAAAGGCCTGAGGAGGAGGATGGCTCAGGTGGGAAAACAAACCAGAACAGAGGCCTGCAGGGGGGGATGGAGACAAGGTTCAGTGCCCAAGCTGGCCTCACCCCCATGTGACCCTGCCTTCCCTCATCCATCCTAACATCTCAGCAAATGCTCAACACCCATCTACCTTTGCCCCCCCTCTCAATCTCCAAAGGCTTGGGGCCTAGAGATCATTTTTTTTAATGCCTCATCTCATGCTCCAGCCCCAACTCAGGCTGCAAAGTTGTCTGGTGACAAATGCCTCAGGAGCCAACTGTGGGAATAAGCCCAATCCAAGCCTTGAGTGGGACTTGATGCTAGATTTGCACCGGCACCTTCCTACATCTGCGGGAAGGACCCTCGTAAGCAATGATGGTATTGTTAGCAAGAAAACCCCCGTTTCTCTTTCAAAATTTTTCTCTAGACTTCTTTCAAAAAACAGGACATGAGTGGGACTCCGCTGACTTCTATAGGAGATAAACTAAGCTGTCAGGAGCTGCTCCGCCTAGCTTCCTGCTGCTGTACCCGGGTCTGGATCATGAAGGGACCCATGCTGAGAGTCCACAGCAGACACTCAGTAAAACTGCTTGAATGAATGACAAGCATCTAAACCTGGCAGGAGGTCACTGCTAAGCTCCTTCTTTGCCCATCAAGTCTTTCCCATCCTCTTCACCCAGCCCAGCCAGTGTGCTCCAACTGCTCAGCTCAGAGCCCAGGGGCTGGTGGGAGAGATGTGCGCGGGACCCACTCCAGCTGTGCAGCATTGGGGCTTTTGTGAGACAGTCTCTGCTGGGAGCCCAGACTATCAAACTACAATGAGCAAAAATTTTCACACACACACACACACACACACACACACACAACACACACACACACACACACTTAATATTCCTCTAAACATAATGGGGGAGAACTAAATCTAGCAAGGGAGACAGTGATGTAGGAGGCTATACTGCACATCTCTCATGGCACAGGCTCCCCCAAAAGAAGCTACCCACCAAATTCTAGGACATTCATTCAAATCAGCACGTTGTTCCATGGCAAGCTCCCTGCTCCAGGACCTGGGCTTGAGAAGGTTAGTTTTTGTCAGAGCACACACACCCTTCAGTGTGCATGTGCCCGCAGGCAGGCGTGACTGGGTCAGAAAGGCCAGCAGGAGTGTGGCGCAGCTGGATCTGCTGAGAACACCATATAGCCCCTGCGAAGCCGCCTGCAGAAAGCTGCTGGAACGCTTTCAAAAAAGAAGTAACCACAATGTAGGTTTTAAATATCTTTTTGCAGTAGATAATCTTTTACATTGATACAGAATCATTTTACATTCGTAGATCAGACACTAATAGATGCTTTATTTTAGTAAATTATGAAGGGAAGCTATTCAGAAGTGTTCTCCATTAGCCTGTCTTACCACAACGGGAAGGTCTGGAAACGGAATCTACACATCCTAGAAGCTGAGGCTGAGGAAACTGTTTTGCTCTGGCTGGATGGTGGAGAGCCTTCACCTGCTTAGACTGTGCTTTCCTTTTCTGAACAAACATTTACACAGGAAAAGACAATGCTTCTTAGCATTAAATAATTGAAACACACTTCTGCAAACATGTGTCAACAGTGTAAGTGATGAGAACCAAGCTGTAACGGGCAGTGGGGTAAGGCTCTGGGATAAGGAGACCATTAGCTAGGCTGTGGCCAGGGATGGCTGTGGTCCAGCAGAAGGGCAGGCTCCACTCACACCTGGCTTCAAACAACAGAACTCAACAGTCATGGACAAGAGGCCACCCCAGTGGGGTGGGAGGACTATCCATCCTGACAAAGATCACAGCCCACGTCAGGAACAGTATCTCCAGGGACCCTCTGTGTGGGACTCCCCAGGACCCAAGGCCCTCACGTTCCAGCTGCTTGGTACCCTTGGGAATTAAAACAAATTCCAAGAAGAGCAAGGGCTACGTCTACTGAGGGGGGCTTGCAGGGCCCTAGTTCCTGGAAAAGACAACCTGTCAGGAAAGACTCATTCCAGAACCTCCCAGAGGTTTGATGAGAGGGAAATTAATCACTTCACAACTTGGTGCGGCTTCAGGCTTCATTTTAAAGCTGTAAGCATAGCCTTTAATTCTTTACTAAGATTTCCACCACATTTGATTCCAAATTAGAGTTTTGGCTCTGCAGGATGTATCCAGATGTCTTACTCTGTCTGAGCCAGAAGAGGCTGAGTTACACCCATGGAACAAAAACTTCTACCAGCCCTCAGGCATGCCATGCCTTACTGCCCAGGGGCTGTCCACCATCACCATTCTGTGGAGAGGCGTGTTGTCACATGATTTTGCTATTGCCAAGGCGGTCCAGAGGGCCTCTGTAGGCAAGGCTCGGTGCTGCAGTTCTGGAATCCTCCTGCTTCCAAGGTGCCCTGGCCATGAGGAGGAGCCGCTGCTCCCAGCCTAGTTTCCAGTGGACCGTTTTCCTGAGCCAAGACACAAATGGTTACAGTTTACTGGCACTGCAAGGACAGAAAACTCCTGTGGGTGAGCTTCTATCATCCCTGGGAAGGAGCTATGCCAGGAGCTGCAGCCATCAGGAACCCACACAAGTATAAAGTTGGTCCCAAGAACCCAGTTAGCAAGCACAACTCCTGGCAGCCCCTGGAGGTTACATGGTGCCCTGCATCCCCAGGAAGAACAGGTGTTATGAAACAGGCAGGGAGTTGGGGAGATCTGAGTTCTAAGCCTGGCTCTGCTATGACTCACCCTCTGTGACTGTGGGCAACAGATTCCCACCACTGTGGGATGCAGCCCCCTAGGAGCTGGTGGAGGGAGGGCTGAGAGGCAGCCCCCAGTGCAGCCTCCCCCTATGTCTGCTTCAGCCCTGCACTGCCACTGACTCTGCCACATTACCTAATGCAGGTGTCTCCATGGGCCAAGAAGCTTGGTCCAAGGGGAGCCAGATACACCATGCCTGAGCCTGGTACCTCTTCCAACTCTGGGGGCATCGGGGGGCATGAGGGGCATGAAATTGGTTAAAGTAAGGGAAAACAAGGATTAGTTAACAGAGAAAAACAAAGGGGAGAAACCTCAAGGGTTTTCCTACCTCGGCTAGGTATCAGGAGGTAAACATTTTCTTAAGTTTGGAAAGGAATCCCTCCTTGTCCTCCCCAGCCTCAGGCCTAGCCTTGCCTCCTGCGGAGCTATCCATGGTGCTGCCACCTGGGCACAAACAGCAGAAAAAACTGGGGTCAAGGGCGCACACCTCCAGGCGTCCCATCCCAGGCCCCGCCTACCCCCACCTGGTCACCCAATAGCTCAACAATCAGGAAGCCACCAACAGGAGAGGGGGCAGCTCCCAGGTTGGCCAAGGCTGTCTTGCCTTTTCAGATGCCTGAAGCAAACAGGCGCTTCAGTGTATCCCAACTGCTACCTGAGTCACTGGCCCGGAGGAGGGAAATAAAAACAGCCAGACAATCACCAGATATCTCCATCTTAACAACTGTAACAAAAAATATAACCCAGTGCCAGATGCCTTCCTGGCCAGGCCACAAAGTTTCAACATTAGTTCATTTAATCCTAAGGGATAACCTTACAGGTAAATTTCAGAGGGAAAAACAAAAACAAAAAAACGGGTCACAGAGAGATGGTTTGCGTAAGATCACACAGTAAATGGGAGTTCAAACCTAAGCTGTCGACTCCAAAGCCTAGGTTTTAACCACCATGCCACTGACTCTAAGAAAGTGAAGAGCAATGTCAAGACTAACCGACCAGCTTCCATACTCCTCACTTGCACACGTCTCTGGGATACTCAGGGAAGGATTCCCTGCCTTTCAGAATCCCAGGACATAGCACTTATCTGTAACAACAGGGGTGGAGGACCCTGTATGTTACTGGGCAAGATCTCCCATCTGGGACATCTAACCCTAAATGCTCCAGAAAAAGGGAGATTGCTCCCTGTTTCTTTAGGGCCCAAGCTGAGACTAACGGGAGTAACTCTGTTGTACAAATGCATAATTTTAAAGATCTACCAACCACTAGGTAGGGAGGGCAAAGTTTTGTTATGAGTTAGATTACAGACCTGTACTCAACATTTTAAAGTGTGGGGCAGGTTTTTAACATGCTAGGAGATGTACGCTAAGCACAATGCACAACAGAAGAAAAAAAGGTCATGGTCCCCAAGATCACAGTCTAAGACCCTTTCCTCAATGAGAGGCCCAGGACAACAGGCCCCCAGCAGAAGTGGGACAAGGTTGTCCTAGGTCCAGCCCCTGGGCAGTCCTTTGGACTGGCATGCTCTCACAGCTCAGGAAATGTCCTCAGAAACAGCAGTGGCCCTGAATAAGGACCTGCTAACAGGGGTCTGAGCAATCACCAAAGCCCAGGCAGCAGGGTGACTTCTGATTCCTAGGGCTCCCCAGCTGAGGACCTGGCACTGCAAAACTGGCACAGCAAGCCCCTGTGAGAGGCACCCACTGCCATGTGTGCCCTCCCTCAGTCTTTCACATCCCCTTTTCTTACACAGAGACTTAACAAAAAGGATTCTCCTAACACAAAGGGATCCAGGAATCAGAAATGTCCCATTACTCCTGGCTTCCTAGAGCAAGGGATAGCAAGAGTATTGGATTTCACTATGCCCTGGGTAAGGAGATGGCAAACCTTCATGTGTGTGTGTGTTTGAGAGTTTACATGTGTCACAGATTTACCACTGATGGAGCTTTTAACATGTGCCATGTACCATGTTAAATGCTTACCTATGTGATCTCATTTAATCATGTAGAACCCTATGAAGTAAGTCCTACTATTATCCCAATTTACAGATGAGGAAACTAAGGCTCAGAGAGGTGAAGTAATTTGCCTACTAAGGCTTCACTGCTAATAATGGCAGAGATGGGTCCTGAACCTTCTGACACCAGAACCCAAGCTCTTTACTAGTTATAATGAGGCACAAAAACATTCAGTGACTGCTGACACTTCCTCCCCAACTCTGCTCTCCTCATCACCCCATGGCAGGTTGTGAAGTAGTTGTGCCCCATGGCCACGGAGGTATTGAGCCATGGTGGCCGGTCTGGGAGAGCCAGAACAAGCACCTGGTTAGCTGGTTAATAATTCACAACAGGTGCTCTCCCCACAGGGAGCATACCCACACCTTTCCTTTTCCCTTCCCCTCTACTCCCCACCAGGGCATTACCATTACCTTCCCCACTCCCAAGCTCCTAGAGCCCTTCTTTTGCCTCTATAACTTATTTCCTCAGCCCATTTCTTCTACAGAGTTCTTCTTCCATCTTTGTAGTTTTATAAATAAACTAGAGGCCCAATGCACGATTTTTGTGCCTTGGCCCTCACAACCCCGGCTTTGTCCAGAAAGTCATCCGGATGGTCGTTCTGCTGTTCGGTCTAATTAGCATATTAGCTCTTTATTATATAGGACTAGAGGCCCAGTGCATGAAACTAGTGAGGGGGGGTGGTCCCTCAGCCCAGCCTGCACCTCTCGCAGTCCTGAACCCCTCAGGGGTGTCCACCTGCCCAATCTGGGATCGGGCCTAAGCTGGCAGTCAGACATCCCTCTCACAGTCCAGGACCCCTTGCTCCTTACTGCCCACCTTCTCACTGCTCCTTACCGGCTGACTCGCTGCTCCTTAGCACTTCTGCCACTGCGCTTGCCAGCCGTGAGCCTGGCTTTTGACTGAGCGGCACTCCCACTGTGGGAGCACACTGACCACCAGGAGGACAGCTCCTGCGTTGAGCATCTGACTCTTGGTGGTCAGTGCACATCATAGCAACCGGTCGTTCTGCCAGCCATTCCACCGTTCGGTCAATTTGCATATTAGGGTTTTATTATATAGGATGTTCTCTTACCAAAAAATAATAACAATAATAATAATAATTCACACACACACAAAAACAGACACACACCCAGAAATTCTCACTCCATACTACCAGGAACACAGTCTTACCTCTCTTTCTATTTTAAATCTAGCTAAAAGGGGAATGGGTTCCTTCAGAAGTATTTACTGAACAGGACATCAAAAGGATTTAAGTACTGAACTTAAAATTCTAATCCAAAAATTAGGAATAAACTGTGAGCCTCTGCACATAGATGACAAAGTCTATAAATACATGGCTCTTCTCTCTCTCTCTCTCTCTCTCCCCCCCCCACCCCCCTCTCTTTCTCTCGTGTGTGTGTGTGTGTGTGTGTGTGTGTGTGTGTGTGTGTGTGTGTATGTGTGTCCTGATTTCTCTGAAGACAAGCCTGGGGTAGAAGCTACGTGTCCTGGGCACCCAGGTGTCTTCTGTTCTCATTACAAGATACAAATACAAGTGCTGTACTATGTACAAAGCTGCTTTCAATAAAACTGGCACCTGAATTTTGCACTTTATAATAAATAGGAAATGCCCCATTGTGGAAGTCCACCCCAGCCAAATAAGCATTTCTAGCCTGCACTTTCAGAAGGTGGGCCTGCTCAGTCTACCACAGACAGAGATCAAATCCAATGCCAAAGAATTCCTCTATTAGACCATGCATGGCTTTCCTTAGAAGGGTTGTTTTCTCTCTCTTCCTCAGAGTGTTTCCCAGCCAATGGTTAGGAAAATAAATTCAAAACAACTTAGCTAACATTTACCATGAACCAGCCTTGGGCCAGGTACAGTGCAAAGTGCTGGGGGTTCAAAGATGAAAAAAACACTGTAGTTACTATAGGAAGAGATTCCAAGTCAGAACTATATGATGGCTGTTCACAGGTGAAGCCAGGGGAAGAATAACCAGGTAATATTCATTCTATGAATCTGTACTACCCTTCTGGATCAAACTCCTATTGTTATAAGAAAGGTCTAGCTGACAGCCGTGGGCAAACTACGGCCCGCGGGCCGAATCCGGCCCGTTTGAAATGAATAAAACTAAAAAAAAAAAAAAGACCGTACCCTTTTATGTAATGACGTTTACTTTGAATTTATATTAGTTCACACAAACACTCCATCCATGCTTTTGTTCCGGCCCTCCGGTCCAGTTTAAGAACCCATTGGACCCTCAAGTCAAAAAGTTTGCCCGCCCCTGGTCTAGCATGTATTTGGGGGTTCAATGCTTGTCCCATCTTCCCCATTTGTACTGTAGCTGGATGAGGGCAGAGATCCTGTCTCTGTGCATTACTTCCTAGCACACAGGAAATGCTAAATGAACATCTGTTTGAAGAAACAGGGGCCAACAGTACTCCAGGATCTGACTTCTAGGGACGGGACCCACCCCACAGGTGGAGGTACAGGTCTACACTCACAGCCTGACTCCCTGCGCCATCTACACACACAACCTGAGCTAGCAGAGTGCCTCTCATTCTACTAATGTATCTTTTCCCTCACCTGCCTCTGCCCTGTGTAACGGGGGTTTATAGTCAATAATATCAACCACATCAGAGAATAGAACATGCAGGAATTCTCAAATAATTAGCTCAGGAATAACACACAGCTAAATGTACATGTGTGTATTATCAGAAGAATTAATGATGGTCCAGAAACAATGAGCCACATTGTGTCTATAACTAAAAAAGTCACAAAGTAATCTGAAAGTGTCCCAATATCCTGTGTCTTTTTGCTTAAGCGCTAAGAGTCCCTAAGTACACTATAAGTCTTTGTGGTTCAGACTGGGAAAGAAGCTAGGGACAGCCATTAAGGTTTTCAGCAGCTGCATTAGGGAACAAAAATAAACAAAGGATGCTAAACCCACCAAAAACTTTAGGTCAATTTCCTATGTAATTGTGTCTATTTCAAATGCCTTCCAGGTACTCTTTCCCATAATGAAAGCAAAGACACTCAGGAATCAATCTGTATCTACAATAACTCTCCTGGGTCTCTAATGACTCTAACTCACATGTACTTAAAGGCTATTGAAAAAAGTCCATTTTATCCTAAGAACTACTGATAACTGAACACAACTGCTTCTAGTATGACTTCAGTTAATACCTTTTGTTAAATGCTTGAAATAAAAGAGATTGAGGCTCTACTCAAATAAACAGGAACCACTATTAGTGAAGATGCCAGGAAATGGGAATTATATGTACTGTCATATTTTTCTACGGGGACTACAAAAGTAACTTTCTTCCCAGTGTAAATGGAAGCTTAACTACACCCAGATAGCAGACGGATAGTGCATTCCTTGAAGCCAATTCTAAGATTCTTTTTTTTTAAAGAATAGTTTATTGATTTTTTTTAAAGAGAGAAAGAGAGAAGAGAGAAACTCGATGTGAGAACGTAACAGCAATAGGCTGCCTCATGCATTCCCCCAACCAGGGGATCAAATCTGCAACCTGAGCATGTGCCCTGACCAGGAATTGAACCAGCAACCCTTTGGTACACAGGACCACACCCAACCACCTAAGCAAGCCACACTGGCCAGGCCCAATTCTAAGATTCTTTTTTTTTTTTTTTAATTAACATATTTTTATTGATTTTAGAGAGGAAGGAGAGGGAGAGAGAGAAAGATCAATGATCAGAGAGAATCACTGATCGGCAGTCTCCTGCACACCCCCTTCTGGGGACTGAGCTCCTAACCTGGGCATGTCCCAACCAGGAAATCGAACTATGACCTTCTGGTTCATAGGTTGACACTGAACCACTGAGCCACACCGGCTGGGCCAATTCTAAGATTCTTAAATGCCATTTATGTCCCAGCCAGGTAGCTCAGTTGTCCTGATAGGCCAAGGTTGTGGGTTTGATATGAATCAGGGTGCATAAAAAAATCAACCAATGAATGCATAAATAAGTGGAACAAAAAATTGATGTTTCTCTTTCTCTCCCTTCTTCTCTCTCCCAAATCAATCAATCAATCAAAAATAAATTTTTAAAAATTTATGCCCGGGAGCCAAATTTCCTATTGGAATACAACTCTGAAATCACAATGGGAATAGAAAAGTTATATAATTTGGCATACGCATTTCATTCTATAAACAACTTTTCAGAAGTGCATCCAATGCATATATTAAAAGTTAATCTAGCCCTAACCGGTTTGGCTCAGTGGATAGAGCATCGGCCTGCAGACTGAAGGGTCCCAGGTTCGATTCCAGTCAAGGACATGTACCTTGGTTGTGGGTGCATCCCCAGTAGGGGGTGTGCTGGAGGCAGCTGATCGATGTTTCTCTCTCATCGATGTTTCTAACTCTCTATCCCTCTCCCTCCTCTCTGTAAAAAATCAATAAAATATATATTAAAAAAAAAAAGTTAATCTATACTCAGTAAAACTGTCAATAAAAAAAATAAACTTAAAAATAAATCCCCACCCAAGGATATATATATATATATATATTTTTTTTATTCTAGAGAGGAAGGGAAACATGAATGTGAAAGTGAAACATCAATCTGTTGCCTCCCACATGCGCCCTGACTGGGGATTGAACCCACAACCTGGGTATATGCCCAGACCGGGAATCGAACCCAAGACCTTTCTGTACATGGAACAATACTCTAATCACTGAGCTACACCAACCAGGGTAATATAAATCTTAAAGGAAGAACTGGCAAAGTACTGTATCAAACACACAAGAAGCTCCCAATAAATTCTGGCTGAATAAGACAAGAGGGAATTAGCTATCAGGACAAGGAACCATAAAAATAGTGAGGGTTCTAAGAACACTCAGAAGCTAACTATGATCAACTCTCAATTTAAATGGTCAGAAAGGGGTTTTAAAAAGCAACAACAGGCCCGACCAGTGTGATATAGTGATTAAACATCAACCTATGAACCAGGAGGTCACCATTCAATTCCCAGTCAGGGCACATGCCTGTGTTGTGAGCTCGATCCCCAGTAGGGGGCGTGCAGGAGGCAGTCGATCGATGATTCTCATCATTGATGTTTCTCTTTCTCCCTCTACCTTCCTCTCTGAAATCAATAAAAACATTAAAAAAAAAAAGCAACAACTGGTGACTACTAATACCCAACATTCTAATATAGTGTACAAGGCCCATGTGCTTGTGCAGGGCTTAGCTCAAGAAACCCCAAGTTCTGGGTGGGTGCAGAGAGGAGGGCAGGCGAGAGCTGTCTGCAGAACAAATCTCACATGCTATGCGATTATGGTAACATTTGGGATTCAGAAAGGAGAAGCTGGAAGTGTACATTAAAATTACACGGAATAACTATTCCCACTGTTTCCACTTCTTTTTTGTTCAAGGGTATAACAAGAAAATAAGGAAAAAATATACATATGTATCACACCATTTAAAACAAGTATCTCATCCATGCTTGGTTAAGCCACGGGATTTGTGGTCACTACTTTTTCACAGAGGACTTGGTCTCCTGGACTCAACAGGAGTTCAGCAAAGTCCATGCAAAGGCTGCTCCTGCTGGGACACCCCTCCCTGCTGGGTGGAGTGGGAAGTGAATCCAAGACCAAGCCCTCTACTTCACTGGGAAACCGACCCTCTGCCCCCGTCACCTGCTCTGAATGACCATATACAGTACTAATCTACTACTCTTCAAGTTCTGAAAACACAAGAGGTCCAGACAGAAACAAAATGATGCAACAAGGACGAAACATGTTTACAGCTGAAGCCAATTACACTCTCAGTACAGCCTGTCCTGACGGGAGCAGACGTCCAACCAACAGAGAACCAGCATCTCCACAATACAGCAACCCCCTCCCATGGGAAAAGGGCTGTGGTCACCGTTTCCCATCTCCAGAGCTTCTGCCTGAAAGCATTTGGTATCAAATATCACTAATATTTAACTATACTCTGTAGACAGAGCGTGACATTTGAGCTCAGGGTAAATAAGGCATCTGTTCATTGCCAGAGGAATTCAAAGTTAGACCTGCTGGGAATAGGCAGATTTGAAGCCACGTGACGACGGTTTTTATTGATGTGGAAGATGTTATCAAACACTCTGCAATCTTGGTGAAGCGTTCTGGGTCAGGAATGCATAAAGCCTACCATCCCTCTTCTTAAGCTGTTACAAGGAACTCTATGTGGTGATGTGCCCAAGGTCACAAGGCAAGTGGCAGAACCAAGGATAGAACTCAGAAGAGCAGCTCTCTGACACACCAGGCTGCAATCAGGCAGGAAGCCATCCAGTACTCTAACACAGAGGAAGGAGGAGCAGCTGTGCTCTGGAGCACAGTTACACTTGGCTGCTCTGAGCCCTCAGCTCCCCTCTTTCTTCTGTGCTCTCTGGAGGCCCCATGAAGATCCCCAAGTGGAAACAACATGCTTCAAAGGGACTGAGGATGCACATGTGCCGTCGTGCCACCTTACCGGTGCTTGTGCTGGTGATGCCATTCACTGTCCCCTCCACGTCAGTCTCATCCTCAGCATAGCTCAGGATCAGGTTGTGTTGCCGGCTTGTCAGTCTCCTGTGGAGCAAGTACAGTCAGTGTCAAGTGTTTCCTCTGGGCAGCTCTTTGAAGGATGAGACCTAGGCTAGTGTAGGAAATGTGGGACCCCCAACCCAGACAGAATGTACAGCCTGACCTGAAGAACCACATCACATCCTCAAAGCTTCTGTAAAAAAAATCTCCTAAAATACCCTAAGTGTTTCAAACAACTGCCTCTATGGCTGTACTAAACAGTTTACTGGGGCGGGCCAAGGAGCTTTAGTAAGCGCGCGTGCGTGCGTGCGTGCTTGCCTGCGTGTGTGTGTAGGGAATTAAAAGGAGTGCTGGCAACTTAGTTCTCCCCAACAGAGTCAGCATGCCTGTTCTGGATGCCCACAGCATTCTGCTTGGATCTTTCTTCCAGAGGATGTGGGCATCCTGTGCCATGATCTGGTTATACATCTGTTTCTCCCACCAGAATGTGAACACCCTGAGAGCAATAATAATAAAAGCAACAGCAGCAATAGCTAAGCATTCCCTATGTATTATTTATTTAATTCTCCAACTCAAGGAGGTCAACCTTTTTCATTATGTCCACCTTGCAGATGGAAAACCTGGGCAGGACACACTGACTTAAAGAAGTAGCCTGCCCAAGCCCCAGCACTGTGGTGGTGCTAAACCACCACACTGTCACACTCAGCATAGGACCTGGCACGCAAAAGGCCCTCAAATGGCCCTTGCTTGATGGTGAAAGTGTGCAGGGATCCCGCAGGCCTTGCCATGGCTAAGTGGGCGCTTACTTTGGAACTCTTATCTTGATGTGAATGTAGTGATCTCCGTAGCCATAACTGTTAATCCGAGGGATGCCTTTCCCACTCATCCGAATCTTCTGGTCTGCCTGGACCCCAGGGGGGATCTACAAGGAAAAGAAGCCTGTGGTTTTCCTCGCTCCAGTTGCCCACTTGGGTTTCTAGACAGAGCCCACCACCAACAACATGAAAACTGGCTAAGCTGGGGTCCACCCTGAGCAGAGCCAGTAATAAGGATATAGGGGCAGGTGACCGGGGAGGTGAGCCAAGGGAGGGAGCACGGAGAGCCAGACCTCAAGAGGCAAAGCCAATACAGAAGTGTACTACCGAAGCTGCTCCCTGGCTCAGCAAAGGAGGGAATGGGACTTCAGAACCGCTGTCCCTGGTGATGACACCATCAGGCCCAGAGTTTGTGACCCAAACTCAAGGAATGGCCAGACATTCCTCCTGTCTCCCCCATTTCCATTTCCCCTGAATCCCTGACATGTTGGTTGTTTACAGGTTCTAGCCACTTGTCAGCCATTTTCCATTTCAAGATAAAAAAAAAAAAAAAAAAAAGGAAGCAATGAAGTAGGAGGGTGGTGAAGACAATTTTGCCCCTTACCGTCACGCTGATTGTCTCGTACAGGCCTTGGGCTCTGGCTGTACCCCCAAGAAGAGCCTGAGCTATGGAAATAAAGAGGTCAGAGTGGATGTCTGCGCCGTCCCTCCGAAACACGGGGCTTTTCTCCACCTAGGGTCAAACACAGGACATGGGCATTATACACAGAGGCCTTCTGGAAACAACATCAGCCTGTGTCAGCAGCCCGAGCCCAGGGCCTAAGATGCGCTACACTGCCTCTATGCTTGGGGTGTAGCATGAGGAGGAGAGCATACTCACCAAAGAGAAGCACTATACCAAGTTACACAGATTCATTTCTATACTATAATGCCAGAGTGCCTAGATTTCCTCAGGCTCAGATCAAGCCATTCAAGTATGAACAGAAATAAAGTAAAACTGGCTTATTGAACATTAAAAAAAATCTTACTTTACTAGAAAGTAAAGAGGAACACAGACTAATAAATCCATAAAGGCAAAAATGGTTTTCCAAATGGTCATTTGGCACAAACTACCTTTAAGACAGCTGTCAACACTAGAATTATTTTGATTTCATAAGTACTGTTTTTGGGTGTGTAAAATTTAAAATACTTTTACTGATTTCAGAGAGAAAGGGAGAGGGAGAGAAAGATAGAAACACCAATGATGAGAGAATCATTGATTAGCTGCCTCCTGTACACCCCCTATTGGGGATTGAGCCCACAACCTGGACATGTACCCTGCCCAGGAATCGAACCATGACCTCCTGGTTCAGACATCATGAACTGAGCAACACTGGTCGGACTACCAAACTTGTCTTATCTATTGGCTTCCAGCTTGCTGTCTTTGTCTTTCTCAGTCTAGAATATTCACCCTTTAGTTTTGTCTGTTTCAAATTATGAAATATTTCACATGTATATAAAGTACAAAGTAAATAACATAATACTACAAATAAGATGTTATGAATGCAGGTGAAGTCTCCTTGCTTCCTCCTCACCTCTCCAGAGTTAACTACATTGCTGAATTTAGTATTTATCATTCCTACAAGCATCTTTTAACTTCTACAACATATTTACATGTCCTTATTATATTACATCAACTCAAGTGGTTTAAAAAGTTATATAAATTATCTTCCTTACACCCTCTTGCAACCTTTCTTTCCCTCCTCTTTGTAACTGAGAAGTCTTGTTACACATGTGGCTCAGTTTCTTCCTTCTGACTGCTCTTCAGTTGTCTGCAACCACAGAGAAGTTCACCCACTATTCTCTTCTCCAAGGACAGAGGGTTGTCGTGTCTTACTACAATGAATGAGGCAGTCACACACACCTTGTGCCTCTGCCTGCTGCACCTGTGTGGGCGTTTCTCAGTTATGTAGCTAGTGGAAATGCCAGTAGAAGCCATTATCTCCTATAAGGTTTCCCTTATCTAAGAAAACCACGTTTGCCCTTGTATATAGTGGGTAAAATTGTACCTTTGAGACGTACTGTCCCTACCAACAATTTGATACATAAGTAAAAACACAAGATGTTTTCTGTATTTTTATGTTGTTGTTGTTTTTTGTTTACAACTTATAAGTATCTTAAAGCAACTCTATTCTCTCCACACCTGGCACAAAAGATTGATAACACATTTAATAACCCCACCAAGATGGCCACTGCTCTCCTTGGAAACTGGATGGCAGGACGTATCCCAGGAAGCTCCCACTTCTCCATGACAGCAAGGCCCAACAGAGACTGTGCAAGCAGAGCACCTACCCTGAACGTGATGAAAATTTCTCTTTTTCCTACAGGCATCCTCACAGTCTGGCCATCCTCAACTCCTGCGAGTGAGAACAAAAGTTCAAAAAAGAATGATTATTTGGAGATCTCCCATGGCATTTTCCACTCAAGATTCAAGCCACTGAAAGCCTTCCTCATTCCTGTTTCTCGTTAATGAGAACACCAGTTATTCAATATGGCAACAAGTACTTTTCAACATTGCACCATACAATAACTCATAACCAAACGAGGGCACCTTCTATTTATTAATTGAACCCTGCTGAACACCTGCCTCTTACCAGGGCCACATAGTGCCTCAAGGAGTGTCCAGTCCAGTAGCAGAGAAGAATATTAATCAAATAACAACTCTAAAAATGAGTTATCTCAAATAGAGCCATGTTCTCCGAAGGAAAATGTCACAGCTCCAGGCTAACGTACATCTAAGGAACAGGAAGGGTCTCAGGTGGCTTCCCTGGGGAAGCCCAAAAGACCAGAATTAACTGCTGAAAAGATGATGGAAGCAAGTTTCAGACCCAGGGAACAGCAATATGCAAAGACTGTTCTAGGAGGCATTATGTCTTGTTCAAGGAGCTGGAGGAAAGTTGGGAAGACTGCAGGGCAGGCAACAAGGGAAAGGCTCCTAAGAGAGGAGGCTGGAGAGGCCAGCACAGACCAAGAGAGGAAGCCTTTTCTTTGCCCCTGAGAGTCACTGCAGGATCTTCAACAAGGTGAGTGGCATGATCAGACTGTCCTGTGAAAAGAGCACCCTGGGAATAAGAGCCAATTGGGGAGAGCAGTCTCAGGCGGCCCCTGCCTCCAGGAGGGATGGTGGTGCAGACTGGGCTAGCAACGGGGACCACACTGGCCTGTGGAGTAGACGGAGATGAAGGAGCTGCTTCGCCATGCACGGGGAAGAGTGAACATGCCAGGTCCCTGCTCCCCAAACTGACATGTAAGTACAGACTTTAAGGCTAACTACGGCAGAGAGGAAAACGCAAGCAGATTCTAATTCCTCCTCCAGCCCGGGGCTCTAGGGCCTTCACACGGGCTTTTACAACAGCCAAATCACAAGGAGACAATGTTTCAGCTCCAGTCCTGTGTGTGGAGGAGCCCGAACTCACCTGCAGGCACAGGGATAACCACTTTCTTCTTCTGCTTGGCTTCTCCTGCTCCTCTGCATATAACACATGGAGTTGTGATGATGGTGCCTCGGCCACCACATCTCCGACACGTGGAGCGCATCACAAAAGGGCCCGTATTTATGGTTTCCTGATAAAAGGAGTAGAGAAATGAAACCCTTAAGTACACAGGTAAACTCTGACAGCCAAGGCTTTTGGACCACAGTATGTACAATATAAATGTTTCATTAAAGACTCTTGTTCTGCTCTGCCCAGGTAGCTCAGTTGGTTATAGTGTTGTGCTGATATGTTAAGGTTGCAGGTTCGATCCTGTCAGGGCACATAAAAGAAACAACCAATGAATGTATAAATAAGTGAAACACATCAATGTGGTTTATTTCCTCTCTAAAAAGAAACGCGCAACTCATGTTCTGTGTGCATACGCACTAAAACATACTGCCTGAGAACACAGGTGCAGGTGCACGGGCTCAAACTGTTAATCTGACCTCTGACCTAGAACCCACTGACCTCTGAATTCCAAATCACTAAGTTCCCAAAACACCTGGGAACTGAGCAAATACATTTATTTTATTTACCAGAGGCGCGATGCAGGAATTCGTGCATAGGGGGGAGAAGGGGGGAGAGGAGGAGAGGGGCAGACTGTGGGAGGTTGGCCACCAGGCCCGAGGAAGGAGCCAGCCTTCCTGAGAAAGGGACTGCGTCTGCCACCACCCCGACCCCGCCACCATGGTGGGCGGCCCCCAGGGAAGGGAGAGAGGACTGGAGTGAGACAAACCCTTGTGTGGAGGGCTTTCAATAGATCGCAACGAGGGAGCTGCTCTGCTATGTACGAAACCCCGACCCAGAAGCAGGTCTCTACAAATGGTTTAGCACCAGGGGCTGATGGGGGCCGGCCAGGGGAGGAGCCGAGGGAGGTTGGCAGTACACATCATAGCGACTGGTGGATTGGTCCTTCAGTCATAATGGCCACTTAGGCTTTTATATATACATAAATTTACTTCTTTTGAGCAAATACATTTTAAAAAGAGTGCTCCCCCTCCCATTACAAAAGTGATAGCTGGGAAAACAGAAACATAAAGAGCAGAATGACAACTGAATGCAATCCCGGCCTGGTCACTGACCCTGCTATTTAGACCACTCCAAGGGGGGAGCAGCACAGGCCTCTACTCCCTGATGGCCATAGAGGAAGAACTGGGCTGATTTCACCAACCCCTCCCACCTATCCCAGGCTCCCGTCCTACTGTCCCCACCCCCTAGCATGGGTACCTGGGAGCAGTGAGGCCAGCAGCTACTCTTATAGGCACTGGTGCTCCTCAGGCTCCTCCTCCTGGAATGTCTTTTCCCTGTTTCCCCTCTATAATCCCCCAATCCTTCAGGAGTCTCCCCAGCTCCTCCCAGAGCTGGTGAAGCCTTAGGATGTATGGCCACTATCAGCTCTTCACTTGCATTTTAATTAACCTAACAGCTTTGATTTTTTTTTTATATTACCAAATATATGTGTATCAAATACACTGTTGTGGCAAATCAAAGGACACAGAGATATACAAAGAAAAAAGTTATGCCCTAGCTGGTCTGGCTCAGTGAATAGAGCATTGGCCTGCGGACTGAAGGGTCCCAGGTTCAATTCCGGTCAAGGGCACATGCCCAGGTTGTGGGCTCAATCCCCACTGTGGGGCGTGCAGAAGGCAGCTAATCAATGATTCTCTCTCATCACTGATGTTTCTATCTCTCTCTCTCACCCTCTCCTTCCTCTCTGAAATAAATAAACGTTTAAAAAAATAAATAAGAAAAAAGTTATGTCCTGGATGGTGTATTTAAGTGGTTAGAGCATCAGCCCATGTACCAGAAGGTCACAGGTTTGATTTCCGATCAAAGGCACTTACCTGGGTTGCAGATTTGATCCCCAGCCACAGTTGGGGCACGTGGGGGAGGCAACCAATCTCTCTCTCTCTTCCCCCGCCCTGCTTCTCTCCTTTCCACTCTCTAAAAATCAATGGAAAAAATATCCTCAGGTGAGGATTAACCAAAAAAAAGTTATTAATCTCCCCATTTTGACTCCCAAGGTTAACCAATCTATTAAGTTCATAGTTTGAAGTATTCTTTCCACAATTTACTCTCTATATAAAAAAGTCTTTTTAAAGGTAAAAATATTAGTTTATTGTACACATTGCTCCGAAACTTTCTTTTCTTTCCTTTTTTTAAAAAAGGTTTTTATTGATTTTAGAGAGAGAGAAAGGGAGAGGGAGATAGAAACATTGATTAGAGAGAAATATTAATCAGCTGCCTCCTGAACAACAACTAGTGGGGATCGAGCCTGCAACCGGGGTGTGTATCCTGACTGGAAATCAACCAGCAAACGCTTGGAACATGGGACAACCAAGTGAGCAACACCAGCCAGCTGGTACCTTTATTTTTATTCATTTCAGAGAGGAAGGGAGAGGGAGAGAGAGATAGAAACATCAATGATAAGAGAGAATCATTGAGCCGAAACCGGTTTGGCTCAGTGGATAGAGCGTCAGCCTGCGGACTGAAAGGTCCCAGGTTCGATTCCGGTCAAGGGCATGTACCTGGGTTGCGGGCACATCCCCAGTGGGAGATGTGCAGGAGGCAGCTGATCGATGTTTCTCTCTCATCGAAGTTTCTAACTCTCTCTCTCTCCCTTCCTCTCTGTAAAAAATCAATAAAATATATTAAAAAAAAAAAAAAAAAAAAAAAGAGAGAGAGAGAATCATTGACTGGCTGCCTCCTGCACGCCCCCTACTGGGAGTCAAGCCCGCAACCTGAGCATGTGCCCTTGACCAGAATCGAACCTGGGACTTCAGTCCACAGGCCGACGCTCTATCCACTGAGCCAAACCAGCTAGGGCAATATCTTTATTTTTTATAAGACAGATTCCCAAAGGAGAAATCACTGGGACAAATAATTACTATATTTAAAACTTTGCATATTACACTTATTTGAAAAGCTAGCATATATGCATGGTACAAAATTATAAAGTAGAAAATGGAGGTGCAATTAAAAGTTAAGTGTCTCCCCTCATTCCTGAGCCCTGATTATTCCAGGTACCTTTCCTGAAGGCACATATTTCAAGTCATCTACATGCATTACAAGTTGTCAGTTAAGCCAAAGTTGTATACTATGTATACGGTTCTGCAGCTTTTGTTTTGTTTTTACAATTTAATATCCTAGGCAAGCATTTTCCATCACTGTAGTTTTCCATTATATGGATGCACCATGATTTTCCAGACAACTCACTCGTGATGGTCACTGAGGTTGTCCAGGCCTTTACTATTATGCACAGGCTGCAAGGGACAGCCTCTGCATGTGCAGCTTCCCTTCCCAAAAGCCAGACTGGTTTCTACTTTCACCATCAGGGCACGTGAATGCCTATGGCCCACAGGCTTGTCAGCATGGACTGTGCCAATCTTTGAAATGTATGCCAATTTGGAGGATGAATCAAAGGCATATTCTTATTTCCACTTGCATTTCCCTGACTGCTAGTGAGAAATGTTTACTGGTCACTTGCATTTCCTCTTCAGTTCATTTTGATCAGTTTTTCCAATGAGCTGTTGGTCTTTTTCTCATTATTCTGAAAGAGACCTTGACATACAGTATTAGAAATATTAATCCTTTAGCAAATGTGTTGCAAATGTTTTTCCCAGTCTCAAATATTACATTTTAAAAGAAATACACTTTAGCTTTACTATCTTACCTCAATGCTCACTTCAGAAATGTTTTTTAAAAATTCACAGCAATTCAAGGACTCAGAAAAAAGACCTTAGAAGTGAGAGGGAACTGGAAGCAATCATAAAACATATCTAAATATCTGCAACAAGTGAAAGTAACTTGGCTCACACAACTGTAGCCACAGGAATTCATCCTCTCCAAGAGCGCCCTCTCTCAGAGGAATGCAAGCTCACTACAACTTTGTTACTAATTTCAAAGGAAAAAATAACTTTATATGAAGAAACCTCATAGACACTACCTTAACTGATTGTGATCAAATGTAACATTATCACTAATGGGACAAACTGACACTTTATGACCATTAATATGATCCACTGAAAAAGGCACTATATCTCTGAGGTATGAACCTAAAATGAGAGGAGTTCTATTAAAAATAGCTGTCTTATAAAGGGAAGAGATCAACCAAAGGACTTGTATGCATGCATATAAACCAAACCGATTGACATGGACAACAGGGGGATGAGAGCATGAGTGGGGGGGGGGGGGGGGAGGATAGGGGTTAATGGGGGGGATGAGGACACATTTGTAATACCTTAACTAATAAAGAATTTTTTTAAAAAAATAGCTGTCTTCTAATCCTAAAAAAAAAAAAACAGTCAAGGTCATAAAAGAGAAAGAAAGGATGAGAAACTGTTCCAGATTAAAGGAGACAAAAGGAAAGATAAGCAAGTGCTATACAAGGTCCCCATCTGGATCTTGGACGGGGGGGGGGGGGGGGGGGGACACACATAGTAAGGACAGTTGAATTAATCTAAGTACTGTATAGATAATGGTAGTGTAACAACATTAAATTTCTTTATTTTGAAAACTGTACTGTGGTTATGTAAAAGAATGTTCTTGTTTTTAGAAAACACACACTGAAGTATGCAGTAATAAAGAAACAGAATGTTTGCAACTTACTCTCAAATGTTTGGGGAAATGTGTGTACATGCATGCATGTATGCAGAATACATACACAAGGAGAAAGGGGGAGGAAATGAGCATACCAAAAATGACAAAGCAAGTAGAACAAAATGCTAACAATTGGTGAAGCTGAGTAAAAGGAATAAAGGAGTGGTTCTTTTTTTTTTTTTTTTAATATATTTTATTGATTTTTCACAGAGAGGAAGGGAGAGAGATAGAGAGTTAGAAACACCGATGAGAGAGAAACATCGATCAGCTGCCTCCTGCACATCTCCTACTGGGGATGCGCCCACAACCCAGGTACATGCCCTTGACCGGAATCGAACCTGGGACCTTTCAGTCCGCAGGCCGACGCTCTATCCACTGAGCCAAACCGGTTTCGGCAGGAGTGGTTCTTTATACTGTTCTATAAGCTTGAATTACATCAACAAGTTACAAAAAAATAAAAATGATTACACTTCAAGCAAAGTGTCCCCCAACAACACCAACTTGGATTCAAATTATCAAATATCAGCCTGGCTGGCATGGCTCAGTGGTTGAGCATCGACCTATGAACCAGGAGGTTATGGTTCAATTCATAGTCAGGGCATATGCCCTGGTTGCAGGCTCGATCTCCTGGGGGTGTGTGCAGAGGCATGTTTCTATCTCTCCCTCTCCCTTCTCTGAAACCAATAAAAATATATTTTTAAAAAAATTACAAAAATCTCCCAAAGCATATTTTTAGAGAAAGAAGCTAAGTTTCTTTGCTTTGTCTGTATTACTGACCAAGACATAGCATGCTTGGAAAAATACAAAAGGTTCTAGATAAAACAGTTCCATGTAGTTATGAATTCTCAAAGCCGTAGGTACTGCTCAAAAAAATATTCAAACATAGAAAAAAGGAATGGTGGAAAGTATGGATGGGCATGAGGTCAGAGTCCCCTGAGTAGGTGGGAGGTTGAGGGTGGTGGGGGGGGGCAGGGGCGGGCGGGCAGCTCTAACTTGCTCTTACCATGCCGGAGCCACCGCAGTAGTGGCAATGCTGCACCTTCGTGCCAGGCTCATTCCCCTTGCCATTGCACCGCTCACAGGTATCGGTGATGTTCACAGTGAACTCCTTGTTGACACCCTTGGCAGCTTGATTGAATGTCAAATCCATGATATACTAGAGAAATCAAGGAATGGCCTGTCATCTTTCTTAAAATAGGGGAGGGTACTAGCCAGCAGTTTGCAGTTACTTTACTTTTAAAGACTTAATTTTTTAGAACAAAAATTGAAAAGAAGGTACAGAAATTTCCCACATACACCCTGCCCCCACCCATGTACAATTTCTCCCATCATCATCACTCACCAGAGTGGTACATTTTTTAATCAAGGGTAAACCTACACTGACACATCATAATTACCCAAAGCCCACAGTTTACATTAGGGTTCACTCTTGGTGTTGTACATTACTAGTATATGGATGTAGACCAGCGGTTCTCAACCTGTGGGTCACGACCCCTTTGGGGGGGTCGAATGACCTTTTCACAGGGGTCGCCTAAATACATCCTGCACATCAGATATTTACATTACGATTCATAACTGTAGCAAAATTACAGTTATGAAGTAGCAATGAAAATAATTTTATGGTTGGGGGTCACCACAACATGAGGAGCTGTATTAAAGGGTCGCGGCATTAGGAAGGTTGAGAACCACTGGTCTAGACAAATGCATAATGACAAACATATACATCATTATAGATCAAAGAGAATATTTTCACTGCCCTAAAAATCCTCTGTGCTCTCCCTATTCATCTCTTCCCTCCCTAGTTACTTTGCAACTGCTCTACTTATCTGTACTCTGCCAAGTAAGAATAGATGGGACTTAACTGTTTATGCCCTACTCCTTAGGATTTTAAAGAGGTAATGTTTGTTTTAAGTAAAAATGCATTTTTCAACAAATTGTTCACAAATAATACTTGTATACAGTCCTTACAGACAGTTCAAATAATCCATAATCATAACTTAAGTCATAAACATTCCCCCTTCCTCGTCAACTCTGAGAATGTCTTATTAGGACATAAACATGGAATTAGGACTGGGAATGTCTTCCCACTAGATTGAGCTCTCCTGGATAAAATATACCCTAATAAGGGACTCTGAGAGCCTTAGGTGCTGCCTGGTTAAGCAACAGTAATACTCAAGTCAAAATAGATGTACAATATACATTCCCTATATGATTTTTTAAATTTTTGAATATTTCTTATCAAAATGGCTGCCTCCAGACCATTCCATTTAAGCTGCTTTGCCTTTTCTTTGAGAAACAGAAACTGATAAAATCTGTTTACACCACATTTAGCAGCTAAAATTTGAATGGTTCTTCAAAATGAGCTCACCTCCTGAGGCTGACTGAATACGCTCTGGAAATCCCCAAAGGAAGATGATGAGAATTCCCCAAAGATCTTCCTGAAGAGCTCCTCTGGGTCGACGGTGGGGCCTCCTTTCCAGTAGCTCTGCCCAGAGCCACCAGCCCCAGGATCAAAGCCAGTGGAGCCGTAGGCATCATATTGCTTCCTCTTCACTTCGTCACTCAGCACCTTCCACAAAAGGCAAGTAGTCAGGTGCTCCCAGGTCTCCGGAGACCCAGGGACAGACACCCGTACAGACAATGACACTATTAACATTAAATGTTCTGACTTTGACAATCCTGTAGTTATGAGAAAGAATGTTCTTATTCTTAGAAAATATTGAAATACTTGGGAATAGAGAGATACAAAGTCTGTGACTTACTCTCAAAAGGTTGAGGGCCAATGTACATACACAGAGAGCAGATATATCTTATATGTCCTGATATCCTATATATTCTGATATCCTATACATCCTGATATCCTATACGTCCTGATATCCTATACGTCCTGATATCCTATGTGTCCTGATATCCTATGTGTCCTGATATCCTATACGTCCTGATATCCTATGTGTCCTGATATCCTATGTATCCTGATATCCTATACGTCCTGATATCCTATACGTCCTGATATCCTATACGTCCTGATATCCTATACGTCCTGATATCCTATACGTCCTGATATCCTATGTGTCCTGATATCCTATATGTCCTGATATCCTATACGTCCTGATATCCTATACGTCCTGATATCCTATACGTCCTGATATCCTATACGTCCTGATATCCTATATGTCCTGATATCCTATACGTCCTGATATCCTATATGTCCTGATATCCTATATATTCTGAACTCTTTTTGCATGGTCAGAATCTGGGAAGAAGGCTCACTTTTTAAAATTTATTTATTTATTTATTTATTTACTCCTCACCTAAGGATATTTTCTCCATTGTTCTTCAGAGAAAGTAGAAGGGGGGAGAGAAACATCAATGTGAGAGAGACACATCAATTGGTTAACTCCCGCACGCACCCTGACTAGGCCTGGGGATTGAACCTGCAACCCAGGTTTGTACATTTGACCAGAAATTGAACCTGAGACCCTTCAGTGCTCAGGCCAACGCTCTAACCACTTAGCAACACTGGTCAGGGCAAGAAGTCCACGTTTAAAGGCCTCCGGAATTGTTCAGTAGCTTCATGTTCTGTCCCGGATCACACTTTAAATTCCTCCAGGGCAGTGGTGGTCTTCTACTTTTACAGGATCCACCATCCCCTCCAAAAAGCAATGCCCTAAGTAAGAGGGGGTGATCAAATAGGTGCAGAATTCATCCAGCAAGGTGTTCCCAGACCCAGCGACAAGTCCAAGCTTTGTTAATATAGACTGGACCTTGTGTGTTTTTTGTTGAGATTCCAAGTTAGATCTAGCATGAGACCTGGGAATCTCTTTTTTCTTTAACAAGATGAGCTGGTGCAGGGACAAAGCCTTCATACTGGAACTTAGGACACATCAGGTTGCCCTGTGCAGCACACTCTGATGCATACATGCAGCTGAATGACAGTAACTGCACACACCGGTGGTTCGGGTTACCTCATAGGCTTCTGCCAGCTGGGAAAACTTCTCCTTGGCTTTGGGATCGTCCTTATTTGTGTCTGGGTGATATTTCTTGGCAAGCTATGGGAGGAAACGGTAAATTACTATGAACACAAAATGATTACTAAAACTGAATCCCAAATACCTGTCACAATTTTGTCTCCTTCATAGTAGTTGTCTCTCTATAACTTTATAAAAAATAGCAATAATACAAGGTTTAAGACATCAAAATAAACCATGTCTTCAAATCTGAGGTATGTACACATTTTTCAACTACAACAAATCTCTACCAAAAATAACAATTAATTATTTAGAACTCGAGCACCTTTGTGAAAGATGCAAAATAGTGTGTCTGGTACACTTTCATCTATGTAAAAAAGAGAGGAAAATAACTGGATGAAGAGATTTCTGGAAGAACATACAATAAACTGGTAACACTGCTACAGGAGGAATATGGATGAATGGAAAAAAGACTTCAAAAAAAAAGAAAAAGAAAGAAAAAAAGACTTCAATGTTTACTACCTTGTCCTTTTTGCATTCTGAGTAAGAGGAATATATTCAAAACATACATTTAAATATTAAGAACAAAACTACATCTTGCTCTTTGGTCCCAGCAGCAGAAGCAAGACGATGAAGGGGACGTCATCGTTCAGCAGGCGCCACAACCCGACGCACACACTGTGCCGTCCAGTGGCTCGAAGCCTACCACCCGTCCAAGTCCACCTACGGCCAGTGCGGCTACCCCGCCAATGCAAGAGGGAGTATAAGTGGAGCGCCCAGGCTAGCCGACGAAACACTACCGGAACTGGTCACATGAGGCACCTAAAAATTGTGTACCGTGGATTCAGGCATAGATTCCGTGAAGGAACGACACCTAAACTCAAGAGGGCAGCAGTGGCCGCATCCAGTTCATCTTAAGGATTTCAATGGTTAGCCATGCAACAAATATCATGGTTTAACATTTTTTTAATTAAATGAAATTTTTAAAAAACCTAAATCTCACCTGGCTGTCCTGAGCATACAGGTGTGCTGAGCAGCTCTAAAACGAAGCCTACCTTCTGGCTGTGCTGAGTAGTGCTGTGTGCTTTGTAGGTGTTCACCACTGTTGGCTGGACGCCTGGCCTTCCAAGTTTGGATTACCACAGGTCCCTTATATGACGGCAAGGAGGTGCACAGAAACAGAATCCTAAAGCTGACAGTGTCTGGGGAGGCCGTTTGGCTCCATCACTGCCAGCAGCTGGCTGCTTAATCTGCTTTCTGGAGATGCTGGTCCTCACACCAGCATATGGATGCATGTCAGAGGCTGTGAGCTAAGCACTGAAGGCGGGGGGGGGGGGGGGGGGGGCGGTCTCAAGCATGGCCAGGCTACAAGGCAAGATATGTCTATCTACTGGCTGGTCCCAAACTCCAAGACAAGATATATTAAAACATGAGACTCGCACAAGGAGCCGAGAGGCCTTTTATAGTCAGAAAGATCTGTACTTTCGTCTCACGTACACCATATATTAGCTGTGTCCGCCTTGGATGTGTGTCATAACCTCACCAAGCCTCTTGCCATTAGGATTTATCAAGATCTGAGTCCAGCCTGGCCAGGTATGGCTCAGTGGTTGAGTGTCGACCTATGAACCAAGGGGTCACTGGTTTGATTCTTGGTCAGGGCACATGCCTGGGTTGGGGGCTCGATCCTCAGTGGGGTATGTGCAGGAGGCAGCAGATCAATGACTATCTCTCATCGTTGATGTTTCTATCTCTCTCTCTCCTTCTCCCTTGCTCTCTGAAATCATTAAAAATGTATTTTTAAAAATGATCTGAGCCCTAGCTGGTTTGGCTCAGTAGATAGAGCATTGGCCTGTGAATTGAAGGGTCCCGGATTCAATTCCGGTCAAGGGTACATGCCCGGGTTGCAGGCACAGTCCCCAGTGGGAGGCGTGCAGGAGGCAACCAAACGGTGATTCTCTCTCATCGTTGATGTTTCTATCTCTCTCTCCTTTCTCCCTTCCTCTCTGAAATAAAAATATATCAAAAAAAAAAAAAAAAAAAAAAAGCCAAAACCGGTTTGGCTCAGTGGATAGAGCGTTGGCCTGCGGACTGAAAGGTCCCAGGTTCGATTCCGGTCAAGGGCATGTACCTGGGTTGTGGGCACATCCCCAGTGGGAGATGTGCAGGAGGCAGCTGATCGATGTTTCTCTCTCATCGATGTTTCTAACTCTCTATCTCTCTCCCTTCCTCTCTGTAAAAAATCAATAAAGTATATTTAAAAAAAAAAAAAAAAGGAATGAAGTACTTATACATGCAACAACATGGATGAACCTTGAAAATATGCTAAAGTGAAAGAAGACAGTCATTAAAGGCTATATGTTGTATGATTTCATTTCTGTGAAATGTCTGGACCAGGCAAATACATAGATTGAAAGGTTAGCAACTGCAAGGGCAGAGGAGAAAGAATGTGGTCTAAGTGCTAATGGTATGGGGTTTCTTTCTTCTTCTTCTTCTTCTTTTTTTTTTTTTTTAAATATATTTTATTGATTTTTTACAGAGAGGAAGAGAGAAGGATAGAGAGTTAGAAACATCGATCAGCTACTGGGGATGTGCCCGAAACCAAGATACATGCTCTTGACTGGAATCGAACCTGGGACCCTTCAGTCTGCAGGCCAACGTTCTATCCACTGAGCCAAACCGGATAGGGCTGGGGTTTCTTTTTGAGTTGTTGAAAATGTTCTAAAATTGATTGTGATGATGACTAGAGAACTAAATATATTAAAAACCAGTGTACTGTACACTTTTTAAAAAAATTAGGAAAAGGAAGTAGCAATCCAAGCCATAACCTGTTAAGTCTGTCTTGATCAGTACTTGGTTCACATACATTGGCCCTGGAAAAAGTTTTTGCTCACCCACAAAAAACTTTTTTTTTCAATTTAAACAATCTTGTAGTGAATTTTTCATAAAGGTAATTTATTTTTGTATTCAATTCATATTTTATTTAATTTAAAGATCTTCTTTATTCTGATATTGTGGCTTTCCTATTTTTATGGTGTTTAGATCCTCTTTCTCTTACCAACGACATTAATAGATTGTACTTGTTATTTTTTATATATATTTTT
The DNA here is from genome assembly GCF_963259705.1 of Myotis daubentonii. NCBI lineage: Eukaryota > Metazoa > Chordata > Mammalia > Chiroptera > Vespertilionidae > Myotis > Myotis daubentonii. Next base: position 16,620,014 of record NC_081843.1, on the reverse strand, counting down.
TTTATTGATTTTTTACAGAGAGGAAGGGAGAGAGACAGAGAGCTAGAAACACCGATGAGAGAGAAACATCAATCAGCTGCCCACCCCCCGCACGCCCCCGACTGGGGATGTACCCGCAACCAAGGTACATGCCCTTGACCGGAATCAAACCTGGGACCCTTCAGTCCGCAGGTCGACGCTCTATCCACTAAGCCAAACTGGTTAGGGCTGTACTTGTTATTTTTAACATCGATATTAGACAAAATACAAAAGTTGGCACTCCTACACTGGTGTCCCCATTTTTTATTTTAAATTTTTGATCAGAGCAAAAAATCTGGGAACCATTGGTCTAAATAACACACATGCCACTTTACAAATTGGTCCTAATATATTCTGGGATGTGATGATGGAAATTTCACACTTTCTGAGTTAAGAGAAGAAATAATTCTAAGGCCATAAACTCATATCTAAATGCAAAAAATGACTACCTAAAACTTAAACCAGCATGCCTACTACAGAATAAATTTAAGTACAAAACCAGCTATTTTAAAGAAAAGAAAAGGAAAAAAACACAACCAGCTGTGGCCAGGCCAGCATGGTTCGGTGACTGTGTCGACCTATGAACCAGGAGGTCACAGTTCGATTCCCAGTCAGGGCACATGCCCGAGTTGTGGGCTTGATTCCCAGAGTGGGGTGTGCTAATTCTCTCTCATCATTGATGTTTCTATATCTCCCACTCCCTTCCTCTCTGAAATCAATAAAAATATATTTTTTAAAAAAACACACACACAGCTGTGAAAAAAAGTTTTTTTAATCTCTTTTCTGAAGCATTAATGGGTACAGTATCATGCACTGAAAAACACAGTCCAACAAAGCCCATCTTTATCATATCATTCTATACCAGTGATGGTGACACGTGAACTCATTTTTTTGGTTGATTTTTCTTTGTTAAATGGCATTTACATATATAAAATAGATATATAAATCTTTGTTTTACTATGGTTGCAAATATCAAAAAATTTCTATATGTGACACGGCACCAGAGTTAAGGTAGGGTTTTTCAAAATGCTGACACACCGAGCTCAAAAGGTTCGCTATCATTGTTCTATACTATCAGCAGCCTGGGTCCTATTTGTATGGGCGTATACACATGGCACTAATCAGTATCAGACTAAGTCAACAGCATTCCTTCTACAATCTTGTCTCTAAAAGCTGGCTTTCATACAGACCTGGTAATAGGCTTTCTTGATCTCTTTCTGGCTGGCATTTCGGGGCACTCCTAATATCTGGTAATAATCCTCTTTGGCCAGAGGGGTACTCGTGTGGAAAGAGGCAGTACAAACAAAAGGGTAACTTTTTACTCCTAAAAAAGAAAAAAGAAAAGAAAATCACTTAGGGAATATGCTCAACAAAAGGAAACTGTGAGTAAACTAGCCAGGTTATACCTGTGAAGTAGCAAATAGATCACAACTTTAGAGCCTGTTCTCCGCTGCACTTCAAAAATGGCTAAGGTGCCTGGCTGGTGTGGCTCGATGGTAGAGCGCTAACCTATGAACCAGGAGGTCACGGTTCGATTTCAGGTCAGGGCACATGCCCGGAGTTGTGGGCTTGATCCCCAGTGCGGGGGCGTGCAGGAGGCAGCCAATGAATGATTCTCTCTCATCACTACTGCTTCTAACTCTCTCTCCCTCTCCCTTCCTCTCTGAAATAAATTTAAAAATATGTGTGTGTGTGTGTGTGTGTGTGTGTGTTTATCATTTATTTATTTATTTATTTATTTATTTATTTATTTATTTATTTATTTTAAATGACTAAAGCCAGCACAGCTGGTGTGGCACAGTGGTTGAGCATCAATCTATGAACCAGAAGGTCACGGTTAGATTCCTGGTCAGGGCACATGCCAGGGTTTCGGGCTCAATCCCCGGTGTGCGGCGTGCAGGAGGCAGCCAATCGATTCTCTCTCATAATTGCTGTTTCTTTCTCTCTATCTTTTTCTCCCTTCCTCTCTGAAATCAAAAATATATTTTTTAAATGGCTAAGGTCACTGTATACAAAGATTTTAAAACATGTCAATATAAAACTGGGTGGGGCTGATCCTCCTGGATTAAACTACCAATGTAGCTCATTAAACCACCAAACAAACGATACCCCAGATGGGGGCTGCACCTGGAGATGATTAAAAAGGGAGTTAGCTCCCGTTCCACTGCTTGAGAACGCACCACATGCCAGGTATTTTCATAGACTTTACCTCACTTAATGCTTAGTAACTCCTCAGGTTCTTTCCCTCTACCAAGCAACCTTGGATATCTGCTCACGGGGTAGGGTGGTGCCAGAGTGTGGTCCCAGGAACAGCACCATCAGCCTATTACAAGCGCACATTTTCAGGTCTTCCCCCTCGCCTGACTCAGAAACTCTGAAGGTGGCTCCCAGCAGGCTGTGTTCAACAAGCCCTCCCGGTGATGATCCTGTTGAATGCTCAAGTTTGGGAACCACTATGTTTATTAAATGGTTCTCAGTAGTCTTTAGAGTCACGCATCTCTCAGAGAATCTAATAAAAGCATTGATCTCCTCCCCTAAAAATAATACATGTATAGACACACAAGACTAAAAAGCTCTGTGCCAGAACCTCTGTTTACCACAGAGCAGACAACCTGAAAGGAATCAAAGCAAAGGCAGGCAGCCATATGCCCTGCCTCTTTTCAGGCCTCTTGCATCAGCAACTAGGTGGCAAAGCCAACAGACACAGCTACTCAACTGCCCTTTGTGCATGAAGCAGAGTGCTAACATCACTGTCACAAAGTGAAGCCTGGGGAGCTGCTCTATAATCTCCAGTGCTGCTCCTAACACACAACCCGTCCTGTGACAACTGAAGAAAGGGGAGTGGGGGGTGGGGGGGAGTTAAGGCAGAAGGGATAAAAGGGTCAAAAATGAAGATCATGAGGCAGCTACGTGTTTAAGTCAAACATTAGTCTGGAGAGGATAAGCTTCTGTATTCACCATTCATTCATTCATTCATTCATTCATCAGCAAATGCTCACTGAGCCCCTACCAAGCACTAGGCTTTACACTGGGGATATGACAGCAAGCCATTCAAAGGCACTGCCCTCCTGGAGATTATATTTACTCAAGATCTTAAACCACTGTACCAGGCACTGAGGATATAAGATGAGGAAAAGAGTCAAAACCAATGCCTCCAAGTTCAGCAGTCCCACAGGGCAGTCTGGAAGGCAGTGTGAAGATATATTAGCACAAGGACAGCAGAGTGAGAAATACACAAAAGGTTCACCTCACCAGGGTTTCTCAACCTCCCACAGTGGAGGACTGGATCAGTTTCAGCAGGGGAGGGAAGTAGGAGCTGTCCTATTGTTGGTCAAAACCATTTTGAGCCCCACCTGCAAATCCCTATGTTGGCGTCCTAACCTCCAGCACCTCAGAAGGTGAATGTATTTGGTGATAGGATCTTTGAAACAATCCTGACAAAACACTGGACTTCTAGCCTCCAGAACTAGGAAAAAAAGGGAAATGTTTCTGTTTTTTAAATCACCCAGTTTATAGTACTTTGTTATGGTGACCTTAGCAAACTAATATACCTAGTATGTATTATAGGATGTTTGGTAGCACTCCTGGCCAACTAGTCACCAGTAGCATCACCTACCCCTTCTCCCGCACTATAGTTGGCAGCTAAAAATGACATGACTACACATCCCTTGGAGGGTAAAAATGACCCCACTGGCAACCCCATCTAAGAAGTTCAGGGAAGGTCTTCTAAGGCTCCTGCTGTTAAACTGTAGACTAAGGAGGGGTTTAAATCCATCCAGATTTACCCCGGTCATCCTGGCATTATCTGCAACAGCATCCCCTTTGGCTTTCAAAAGTGCCCTGTTTGGTGACTAAATCGTATGATCACCTTTGGTTTAGAGGCAGTGGCTCATTCCTGTGCACTTAGGAACTGCAGGTACTAGACTCCAGACATGTGTGCATGTGAGGCTCCAGCCTCTGTATGGTGTTTGTAGTGATGGCAGGGATGATGGTTAGAGGTGGGGTGATTAGAAATAATGATGATTAATGGGGCCTAGAAATAAACAGAAGGGCTCTAAGCTATGCTAAGAGTCTAGATTTTATACTGAGGGTAATAGGAAGCCACTGCAAGTGTTAAATAGAGAAGCGATCAGGTTTGCATGAGGAAGAGCTCTCAAAAACAAAACAAACAAACAAGGAAGATTGGGACACTACTTAAAATTAATCTGAGCATAAAAGACAACCAGGGTGTTAAGCATATGGAGGAAGGAGGCAAGATAAGGGATAGCCTAGATAGACTCAGTTAGTTGGAGCACTGTCCTGTACTCCAAAAGGTTGTGGGATTTCTGACCAGGGCACATACTGGCTAGGGAAATAACTGCCTTCTTTCTGTGCTTGGGAGAAAAGTCAAATTTAAAGTGTTTCTAGCCGAAGCAGGTTTGGCTCAGTGGATAGAGCGTCGGCCTGTGGACCGAAAGGTCCCGGGTTCGATTCCGGTCAAGGGCATGTACCTGGGTTGCGGGCACATCCCCAGTAGGAGATGTGCAGGAGGCAGCTGATCGATGTTTCTCTCTCATCGATGTTTCTAACTGTCTATCTCTCTCCCTTCCTCTCTGTAAAAAATCAATAAAATATATTTTAAAAAAAATAAAGTGTTTCTATGTCACCTAATTGTACTACTTGATTTGAGATGAAGTCGCAGACCAGTATTTGGGAGCTAAGTTGATGACTTTAGATGTGATATCAGAATGCACTCTGAAGGATGCCACCTCTCACCTGATACAAAACATACCTATTTTGGGCTGTGGGCTCTCTTGGGATACCAATGAAAGGATAGCTGAGCGCAGTTCCTTAATAATGGCTGCATAGAAGGCTCAGCACTTAATACTTGTCTGTCTGTCTCTCTCTTTCTCTCTCTCTCTCTCTCTCACACACACACACACACACACACACACACACACACACACTGCTCTCCAGCCCAGCTGGTGTGGCTCAGTGGTTGAGCATCAACCCATGAACCAGGAGGTCATGGTTGGATACCCGGTCAGGGCACAAGCCCAGTATTGCAGGCTGGATCCCCAGGAGGGCGTGTGCAGGAGGCAGCTGGTGGATGATGCTCTCTCACCACTGATTTTCTCCCTCTCCCTTCTTCTCTCTGAAATCAATAAAAACATATTTTTTAAAAAATGCTCCCCAACTTGTACAAATGTAATATGAACAATTTTGTTGTTGTTGTTAATCCTTACCCGAAGATATTTTTCCATTGATTTTTTTTTTTTTTTTTTAGAAAGTGGAAGAGTGAAGGAAAGACAGAGAAAAATACATTGATTGGTTGCCTCCTGCACGCACCCTGACCAGGGCCCGGGCCCAAGAGGAGCCGGCAACCAAAGTACGTGCCCTTGACCAGAATCAAACCCAGGACCATTCGGTCTGCAGACTGATGCTCTATCTACGGAGCCAAACCGGCTAGGGCTGTAATATGAATAAATTTATCTAGACATTAGAAAATGTTAGCAAAATATAAAAATGGCCACTTTTACTCATACTGAGAAATATAAAATGATACCACTCCAAATAACCCTGGGCAGACAACTGCTCCGTCTATGAGGCAATACAGATGGCAAGAACAAAATTTAAAAAATGGGATAACATGACCAAAATCACAGCCAATCTTGTATTCCCCAATACCTAGAACAGTGGCTTTGGCATAAGACACTCTCAGTACATACCTGCAAATGAATAAATTTTCAGTTAGGGAAAGAGGCTCAAGGGATTAAATAATTCATTCATACACACACACACACACACACACACACACACACACACACATTGGTAGAGATAAGTGCGCTCACTGTACGAAGTAATCGCAATTACTAATACTTGAATGACAGCATTAACAAAACTGGGACCCAATAGGAAATTATCTTGTCGGGGCCCTTTAATTACCCACCTTTGTAAGGTTACAGATAGCTTAAACACCATTTACACAAATTCTAGGGGACAGAAACAACTAGCACAAGTCAGGCACATTCAGGTTCAACGATTCCTCCTTCCTTCTCTCACAATAATGGAAGCCATCCAACACACAACATGAAAAACTACCATGGCGAACGAAGCACCTAAAGCCTGAATAAATGTTAATTCACTATCACCCGGGCTGTTAAGCAAGCGGCAGGTTTTGAATCAAGGTTTTACCACTTTTTAGCTTTGTGACGTTCTAAGTTGTTTAACATCCAAGCCTTTTTTTTAATCTACAAAATGGAAATAAGTGTCTATCACTTGAAAATGTTCATGCTTGGTGCAGAGTAAGGGCTCAGGAAGTGTTTGTATCTTTCATACAGTTACCAACTTAAGGACTTCTCAAAGAGACCGTTCAGTGTAACCTTCAACTTACACCATGTGGTGGGAACGCGTGCAAATTATGAAAGTACAGTTCTGGGCTTGGGACAGCTTTTCTGATTCTAACTTTGTGACCTTGGGCAGGTCAGCTCCTCTGCTAGAATTCCAACTTCCCATTCTTTAAAATGGGGATGACAATTCCCATCTTGCAGGGTGTCGCTGCTGGGAAATAAGACGAGGTACGAAGTGCCTAGCACAGAGTGGATGCTCGCGGAATGGCAGTGACCGCCTCCCCTCCGCACCGGCTGGAAGGAGCAGGGAAGAGGAGGGAATGGGGATAGGGAGCCGCGGCGGGCAGGAGAGAGGCCTCCGGAGATGTTGACCCAGAGGTGAAGGGTCACGGCCCACGGGACGTTGCACCCCCGCCGCCGGGAGCTCCATGCAGCAAATCTCGTTCACCGAGTAGTCACTGGGGCCTCCTGCTTGCCCGCCTCCCCCAAGCAATTCCGCATGCGCCTCGGAAAACACCCTTCACCCCGCTACTCCCGTAACTGGCGCGAGGTGAGTCCCTCCCTTCCAGGCCTTGGAGCCCCTACTCGGGCACCGGAACCTGCCCTCACCTGTGAGGCTGACACCGGGTCTCAATGTCAGTAGCGCCCCTTGGCCGCGAGCTCCCAGGGAAGGCGCGAAAGCAATAACGCTCAGCTTGCGGCCCAGCGACGCCCCCACCACGCCCCCCCTGGGCGGCCGGGCCCCTGTCCCCGCTGCAGCCGGCGGCCGAGGGGTCCCCACAGCCACCAGCAACCAGCGTGTGGAGCACCGCGCCGCCATCTTGGCCCGGGGACACTGCGCCTGCGCCACCCGGCTCTAGGCGGCCTCACGTGGACAACTCGCGCATGCGCCGCGCCGGCGCACCCGGGAGCGGGAGGAGGTGCGGCCCGCTGCACGCGCACGCAGGAATTCAAGCGTGCGCACGTATAGCGGTATCTAAGGTGTCTTCTTGGTAGCCAAAGCTGAAATGAGATTTGCTCTGAAGACTACTACCAGACATAGTTGCCCTGGAGAACCTTGTAATTACGTGCTGGATAATCAAGACTGCACTTTACCTGTATATAAGGATGTGGTTGAATGTAGCCGAATGTAACTGTTTGAGGCGTCTGGCAAGGAACAGGACTACAAATCCTGGCATGCCTTGCGGCGTCTGTCGCGCAGATCCCAGCATACAGTGCGCGGCTTCCTTTCTCCTGACCCTGACTTTTGGCATGAGCGTTCCTCACCCGGTGTTTGCGCAAGAGCTCGGAGTTCCTACTCCCAAAGCCTTTCCTCGAGCTCACTTTCTCTGGCTAATTTCCCACGCAGCTGCCTTTGGTCGCTCAGGTCTCTCCCAAGCAAATTAGTCTCCAAACCAGTAGTGAACTTGCAGGTCGCGGAGTAAGATCCCCGTTCCCCCAAACAAACTTAATAAATGTTGTGAGGCTTTATCTACTACGTATAGAATGAATGACATAACATCCCTGCTCTGGAGGAGCACAACGATGAGTCGAGAGAGGCAGGCACCTCAGTAACTCACTGCTATGCTGGTAGGTATTTAAGAGATTGCAGGCACACAGATGAAAGGGTTTCTCAGAGGTTGCGGGGTTGAGGTGTCAGGGTGGGCATCTGAGAAGTATCGTTCCGGTTTAAAAAAAAAAAAAGTGAGTCAGGTAGGCGTTGAGGTGAAGAGTATTCCAAGGAGCAAGAGGTTCAAAAGCAGATGTCTAGAGATGGAAAGTGCGTACGTACCCTGTTTGCTTAAACCCTAAACTTAGGGTGTGTGATGGGGATGAGGCCAGAAAGGTAAAACCTTGCCTCTTAAATCTGCACACTCCCACCACCGCCGCAAATAATAGAAAGGGAACCTGAAGATTCATGAATGGATTTAAGATGATCTGTGCTCTTTCTCTCTCCCCATTATACACTGAATTTTTGTGTATGTGTATATTAAGCCATAGCTTTTATCAATAAAATTCTCCACAGGCTCTGAGATTCAAAGAAGTTTAAAAGCCACTGCCCAGACCCTGGCCAGGTAGCTCAGTTGGTTGAAGCATCCTCCAGATACGCCAGGGTTTCAGGTTCAGTACCCAGTCAGGGCAAATACAAGAATCAATCAAGGGTATGGATTCAGTCCCCAGTCAGGGCTCATATAAGAATCAAGCAATGGATGCATAAATAAGTGGGACAACATATTGATGTTTTTCTCCCTTCTTCTCTCTAAAATCAATCAATCCATCAAAAATTAATAAATAAAAAACAACAACAACCACACACTGGCCCAGTGAAGGACAGTTACAAAGCTATTGTAAAATGCAAGGAATAGTTGAGAATTTGGTCTAGGGAACATAGAGCACTGAGGTGAGCAAGGGACATTTTAGAGAAAAAAAGGAAAGGGGTGTCATGGGGATGAAAATGAGTAAAAGAGCTCTTTTGATATATTCAACCAATATTAAAATGTTTCCAGCATAGTAGTTAAGAGTATGGGCTCTGGAGTCACACTGCCTGGGATTGAATCCCAACTCTGCCCCATTACCAGCCATGTATCTGTAGGCAACTTATTTTTACCTCTGTGCTTCAGTTTCCTTTCTCTAAAACGGGGACATAACAGTAAGTACCACTAAGGATCATCTGGAGAATGAGACAACCATGTAAAAGCTTCATATAGTACTTGGCACATAATAAGTGTTCAGTATACCTAGTATATTAGTCCTGCCCGGACAGTATGGCTCAGAGGTTGAGCATGGACCCGTGAACTAGGACAGTGATGGCAAACCTTTTGAGCTCAGCGTGTCAGCATTTTGAAAAACCCTAACTTAACTCTGGTGCTGTGTCACATATAGAAATTTTTTGATATTTGCAACCATAGTAAAAGACTTACATTTTTTAAAATATATTTTATTGATTTTTTTACAGAGAAGAAGGGAGAGGGATAGAGAGTTAGAAACACCGATGAGAGAAACATCGATCAGCTGCCTGCTGCACACCTCCTACTGAGGACGTGCCCGCAACCAAGGTACACGCCCTTGACCAGAATCGAACCTGGGACCCTTGAGTCCGCAGGCTGACGCTCTATCCACTGAGCCAAACCGGTTAGGGCAAAGACTTATATTTTTGATATTTATTTATATATTTAAATGCCATTTAACAAAGAAAAATCAACCAAAAAAATGAGTACACGCGTGTCATAGGTTCACCATCACTGAACTAGGAGGTCACTGTTGGATTCCTGATCAGGGCACATGCCTGGGGTTTGGGGCTCAATCCCTAGTAGGGGGTATGAATGAGGCAGCCAATCGATGATTCTCTCTCATCACTGATGTGTCTATCTCTCTCCCTTCCTCTCTCTGAAATCAATAAAAAAAAGTATTAAAATATTCCTTACCATTATATATGCCAAGCAGAGCTCAGACACAGTTACTTCCCACAGGGAGCCCAAAACCTACAGGGAAAGAATGGGGGGAGGGTGTTGGTTGGGAAGAAAAACTTTCAGGAATAAAAACTGAAAACAAGCCCTGGCTGGTGTTGCTCAGTGGATGGAGCATCGGCCTGTGGACCAAAGGGTCCCAGATTCGATTCAGGTCAAGGGCACATGCCTGGGGTTGCGGCTCGATCCCCAGTAGGGGGCTTGCAGGAGGCAGCCAATCAATGATTCTCTCTCATCATTGATATTCTATCTCTCTCTCCCTCTCCCTTCCTCTCTGAAATCAATAAAAAATATTTTTTTAAAATATATTTTATTGATTTTTTACAGAGAGGAAGGGAGAGAGAGATAGAGAGTTAGAAACATCGATGGGAGAGAAACATCGATCAGCCGCCTCCTGCACATCTCCTACTGGGGATGTGCCCGCAACCCAGGTACATGCCCTTGACCGGAATCGAACCTGAGACCTTTCAGTCCGCAGGCCGACGCTCTATCCACTGAGCCAAACCGGTTTCGGCAAAAAATATATTTTTTAAAAAAACAACTGAGGCCCTAACTGGTTTGGCTCAGTGGATAGAGCGTCGGCCTGCGGACTGAGAGGTCCCAGGTTCGATTCTGGTCAAGGGCATGTACCTTGGTTGTGGGCAACATCCCCAATAGGGGGTGTGCAGGAGGCGGCTGATTGATGTTTCTCTCTCATCAATGTTTCTAACTCTCTATCCCTCTCCCTTCCTGTCTGTAAAAAATCAATGAAATATATTAAAAACAAAACAAAAACAACAACTGAGAACAAGAGGCAAAGGAACTTGCATTTACCACCTCAGGGTGAGTTAGGAACTAGAGCAGAGCTCACTAATATGAAAACTTTGTCGGTCTTGTAACTTCCTCATTTTGGGGTATTTTAGTTTCCTCCTCCCCCGTCTAGTTCCCCATGGTGATTTTTAATTTTTACAAATGTTTTACAATTACAGTTGACATTCAAAATTATTTTATATTAGTTTCAGTTGCATAGTCCCCATAGTTATTAACAGGAAAAATCCTTCACATTGAAAGGATGGGTGTGTTCTTGTTTTAGGGGATAGCAAGAAGGCTGGTTATTCTTTGCTTTTAGGAAGGAGAGAACCCCAAGGTAATGGAGTGGGTGATGGTGGCTACTAATGGACCCATCCTAAGCTTGTTAGCAAAAACTGGAATGAGCACACAGGCCCCACGAACCCACACTCCCAGGCAGGATAAGTTGTGTGCCTTCCCCTACCCCAACTCCCTTCTCCAGTCTAAAGCCGAAAACTTTAGCTTTAAAGAGAAACAAATGTTATTTGCAAAAGGCACAGAGGTTTCTCAAGCATCTCCCCCTCTGCCCTTTTCATTTTAATGTTCCACTGGACCCTTGCTGCTCCCCTGAGGTAGTGAGATCTGTGAGAGCTGGCAGGAAGTTTTAAGTATGCTCTACTCTGTAATATCCTGCAGATACTGACTGTCCAAGGTACAATGGGACTGGTAAAGTCCATGGCTAATCCATGGGGGGACTGCTTACCTCCTCATGTGAGGAACCCTTTCAGGGAGGGCAGAAGGTCCTCAGTCAGTCTCTTCAGAAGCAATAACAGCTAGCTCACAATTTCTCCAGTTGTAGCATTTCCTCTCCTCCCCAGGAGAGTAGGGGATGATTCCAAGCGGGTGTGAAATACATAACCCAGATGTTCCCGGACATGACATCTGCAGTGTCTGCAGTTCCCTGCAGAAGAAGGACGTGAACTGTGTCCTCCTCTCAGTTGCCTGGGTTTTCTGTGCTAATGATTTCCTAAAAGGCCCTTTAAACAACAGGTGGCTCCAGCTCGAAGCTAAATATTCTTCTGCCCAAACTAGGCTTAAACTAATGTTTTGCAAACCTGAAAAATGAAAGGAACTTTCTCCAAGGGAAAAAGAAAGATCACAGACACTGAGAATAAAGTTCTGGATCCTCTGGCAATCAGTAGACTCTAATGTGAAAAGCATCACCTTATTAAAGAATGATCTTTTCTTTTAATATAATGTTATTGGTTTCAGAGAGGAAGGGTGAGGGAGAGAGAGAGAGAGAAACATCAATGATGAGAGAGAATCATTGACTGGCTGCCTCCTGCATGCCCCCTACTGGGGCTCGAGCCCACAACTGAGCATGTGCCCTTGACCAGAATTGAAATCAGGACCCTTCAGTCCACAGGCTGATGCTCTATCCACTGAGCCAAACCAGCTAGGGCAAGGGTGGTCTTTTCTATGAAACTTCCCGTTAGTTGTGAATTATCATTTTGTGTTACTGTTAAAATATTTTGCAAGTTACTGCAAAAAAAAAAAAATCTAACAAAACAGCTCTCGGTGGGCTTAAGCTGGTTTTGCTCAGTGGATAGAGCGTTGGTTTGTGGACTGAAGGGTCCCAGGTTCAATTCCAGTCAAGGGCATATATCTCGGTTGCAGGCTTTTCCCCAGCCTGGGCCCTCGTCAAGCCTCGTGCAGAGGCAACCAATTAATGTGTTTCTCTCTGTCTTTCCCTCTCTCTTCAATTCCCTCGAAAAATCAATGGAAAAATATCCTCGGGTGAGGATTGAAAAACAGAACAAAACAAAACAAAATACCCCAGCTCTGGCTGGGTGGCTTAGTTGGTTGGAGCATAGTCCCTTACACTAAAAAGTTGTAGGTTCGATCCCTGGTCCGGGTGCATATGGGAGGCAACCAATCTGTGTTTCTCACATTGATGTTTCTCTCTCCCTTCCTCTCTCTCTAAAATCAATTTTAAAAACAACATCCATGGGTGAGAATTATAAACAAAAATAAAAACAAATCATTAGGTGTAGTAGTAAAACTTCAGGGCTCCAAGAACACATGAGTATACCTCCATTTGAGAAACAACAAAGTCATGCTGTCAAGGAAGAATTATGAGAGTTTTTCCCAATTTTTAAAATGTATTTTGTTGCATATTGTTTGTTTCCTATGCTAAGATAACCGCATATGCCTTTCTGCTCCATCTCTTGAAATGAACAAGGCAGGGCTTACCTATAAAAAAGTTTTCAATGTGCATCTTTAAAGATATATATATTTTTAAAGGAGAGAGAGATAGAAACATCAATAATGAGAGAGAATCATTGATTGGCTGCCTCCTGCGCACCCCACACTGGGGATCGAGCCTGCAACCAGGGCATGTGCCCTGACCGGAATCGAAGCGTGACCTCCTGGTCCATAGGTGGACGCTCAACCACTGAGCCGCCAGGCCAATATGCATCTTTTTTTTTTTTTTAAGTTGGGATGTTTATTACTTTTTCTACCAGCAGCATGAAAATCACTAGAAATGGTACTTTAGTCCTTTCAAATAATCTGCATTAAAATCATACTTTTCCAAATAATTGATATAGAAGATAAAATTCAGTTTAAAAATCCTCAAAATATTTAGACATCAAAGACAGAAATACTGATTCTTTTATTCCATCAATGATGAGAACAAGAGATCCAGTTTAATCAAGATCTGACATTTATAAATTTTAAGCATTTAAGTGAGCTAAGAGATCAAAGGATTAATATCAATTACAGATAGAGAAGATTATCTGTGCGTTTTCTAGATTCATTATGGTAGCTATGTATTCAGATCATCACAGAAGTTCTCAGATCCAGTGTCAAATTAATGGGATTGGACCAAATGCTCTTGACATCACCTTTATTTAACAGGCACTACATGCGCATGATGCAGGTAGGGGGTGTTTATGAATCCATGCAGTAAAGACAAGACAGACTGGACTGCTGCCCAATGTGCACTGAGCCAGTCAGGGTGCTGCTCTACATTCCTCATGCTCAGTGGTTTCCATGGAAATAAAGGCAGAAGCAGAAATGTGTGCACACGCCACAGCATCCTCTTCATTTGTTCTCCCGTGCTTTCTTTGCATTCTGTTTTTCTTTTACCTTTTCTACTAGTGGTATTACCTGCTGGTGTTCTGCTAACATCTTTAACAATTCCATAATGAATGGCAGGTAATTATGTTTCCTTCTGATATTTTCAATCTTATATCTTTTTCATTTCTGTACTTCTTCAATGAGCATCTGATTTTTGGTGAGTTCTGACTGAATAGTGCTTAGCATACTACCCTGATCTGTATCCATGGGTTCCTCCTCAGCAAGGCATCTCTGTAACTCTGCTATCTTCTGTTCATATATCATTTTTCTGTCAGACACGATGGCGATTAAGTTAAATCGAATTTCACCTTCACTGTACTTCTGTATCCTCTTCTCTATGACAGGCCTCACGGCGCTGATCCAGTCGTCCTGACTGCAGGCCCCTAAGTCAATCGGTCCCTCCCGAAGTCCATCCAGTTCCAATGTGCATCTTAATAAAACATTTCAGGGCCAGATAATTAAATCTAAGGAACTAAATCTAAGGCACTGAAGCTGCTTCATCTATCCCTCTCTTGCAAAAACTCTGATCTATGGAAACCACTGACTTTAGAAAAAATTAAGGGAACATCCTACAGAAAATGTCTTTATTGGTGTCATAGGTTTGTTTTTTTTATCCTCACCCAGGGAGATGTGTGGGTTTGTGTTTTTTTTCATTGATTTTGAGAGAGAGAGAGAGAGAGAGGAACATCAATGTGAGAGAGAAACACCCATTGGTTACCTTCTGCAAATGTCCCCACATCCTAGGTATGTGCCCTGACCGGGAATTAAACCCAAAACCTTTTGGTGTACAGGACAATGCTCCAACCAACTGAGCAACCTGGCCAGGGATAGTGTCATAGTTTAAAATAAGAATACTTCCTGCTGGGGTGGGTTAGGGGGCGGGAGGAGGGGGTAAGAGATCAACCGAAGGACTTGTATGCATGCCTATAAGCATAACCGTGTTGACGCGATGTGATTTCTGCCCAGTGCTCTGAATGTCAAAGTGAACAAATTCAATGAAGCACGGGTAAATGGCGGGAGTAACTATGACTAAAAAAAAAAAAAACGATAAAAAAAAAAAGCATAACCAATGGACATAAGACACTGGGGGGTCGGGGAGGTTGGGAGAATGTCAAGTGGGGGGGGGAAGGAGACATATGTAATACTCTTTGTAATACTTTAAGCAATAAAAAAAAAAGAATGCATCTTAAGGCTATTTGATGCTTTTGTGCAAGTTTTTGCCTTCTTTTTCCTTGATGGTCATTTTTCTTTCTGCTAATGTTTCTTTCTTCAGTTACATGAAGTGCTTTGAATTTTCTAAAATGAGGACTTCAGCCCTAACCGGTTTGGCTCAATGGACAGAGCATCGGCCTGCGGACTCAAGGGTCCCAGGTTTGATTCCGGTCAAGGGCATGTACCTTGGTTGCAGGCACATCCCCAGTAGGGAGTGTGCATGAGGCAGCTGATCGATGTTTCTCTCTCACTGATGTTTCTAACTCTCTATTCCTCTTCCTTCCTCTCTGTAAGAAAGCAATAAAATATATTTTTAGAAAATGAGGACTTCAGTACAGTGGCCTCCAAAATTCTTGTTATTAATCATTCTTGGAAACAGGCCCTGTGAAATTGAAATCATCCTGCCATTTACCAAGCTAACCAGACATTCTCATATTGCTGGCACTTGACCCACATTTGATAGACCGCCTTTTGGAGTGGAGAGGTGTCTTCCGGGGTTCTTAAAGACAGTGAAATGGAATTACTAGGAGCATAAATGAACAAAGCTGGTCATTCATAGGCTCATGGGACTGGAAGGATCTTAGAGATGTCAGTTCAACTTTGCAATTTATGAAGTAACTTATTGTGCTCAAGTTTGCAGCAGCCTTAGAGCTCTGAACTTTCTACTCGAAAGAATCACTTTCTACAGCCAGAATGGATCTAGGAACATGTAAGATGGTCACTCTCTGGGTCTTCATGTCATTTTGGCCTTTCCTTCTCCCCTGCTGTGGAGCTCAGGTTGGTCACTGTGGGAATGGGGAAGAGGACACTCTCCAACGCTGCTTCTACCAGCCCCCAGTTTGTGGAAATACAGTCACATGATCTAGCACAGCCAGGTCATGGCTTCTCTCTCTCCTGTGAGTGAAGATCAGGGGTTTTGTTTTTCAAGAGAGGCAGAAATCCAAACTTTTAGGAAGTGTCCCAATTTTTAAAACACTAAGTGAATCAACTAAAGTGGACCAGATTTAGCCTAGGTTACCTCTGTGGATGAAAGACTTTCTCACTTGATGACTGTGCCTATTTAGGCAAAAAAACAAAAGCGAATTTAGGGATAACAATGAAGTGACATAAAGCAAATATGGGAGGTTTACATAAACTTTGCAATAGTTGTATAGTTGATTTATATTTTAAAAATTTTGTGAGGCCAAAACCGGTTTGGCTCAGTGGATAGAGCGTCGGCTTGCGGACTGAAAGGTCCCAGGTTCGATTCCGATCAAGGGCATGTACCTGGGTTGCGGGCACATCCCCAGTAGGAGATGTGCAGGAGGCAGCTGATCGATGCTTCTCTCTCATCGATGTTTCTAACTCTCTATCTCTCTCCCTTCCTCTCTGTAAAAAATCAATAAAATATATTAAAAAAAAATTTTGTGAGAAAAGGCACATAAAATTTACCTTCTTAAGAACATCTGATAGGGAACTCATACAACTTAACAAAAGGAAGATAAACAATCCAATCAAAAAATGGGCAAAGGACCTAAATAGACACCTTTCAAAGGGGGACATTCAGAAAGCCAAGAGACATATGAAAACATGCTCAAAGTCACTAATCATCCGAGAGATGCAAATCAAAACAACAATGAGGTACCATCTCACACCTGTCAGACTGGCTATCATCAACAAATCAACAAACAACAAGTGCTGGAGAGGATGTGGAGAAAAAGGAACACTCGTGCACTGCTGGTGGGAATGCAGGCTGGTGCAGCCACTATGGAAGACAGTATGGAGTTTCCTCAAAAAACTAAAAATGGAACTCCCATTTGACCCTGTGATCCCACTTCTAGGAATATATCCCAAGAAACCAGAAACACCAATCAGAAAGGATATATGCACCCCTATGTTCATAGCAGCACAATTCACCATAGCTAAGATCTGGAAACAGCCTAAGTGCCCATCAGTAGATGAATGGATTAGAAAACTGTGGTACATCTACAGGATGGAATACTACGCTGCTGTAAAAAAGAAGGAACTCTTACCATTTGCAACGGCATGGATGGAACTGGAGAGCATTATGCTAAGTGAAATAACCCAGTCAATGAAGGAAAAATACCACATGATCTCACTCATTCATGGATAATAGAGACCATTATAAACTTTTGAACAATAATAGATACAGAGGCAGAGCTGCCTCAAACAGATTGTCAAACTGCAGCGGGAAGGCCGGGGAGGGTTGGGGGGCAGGAGGGAGGGGGTAAGAGATCAACCGAAGGACTTGTATGCATACATATAAGCATAACCAATGGACATAAGACACTGGGGGGGGGGGGGTAGGGGAGGCCAGGGGATTGTCAAGGGCGGGGTGGGGGGGGGGAAGGACACATATGTAATACCCTTTGTAATACTTTAAGCAATAATAGAAAAAAAAGAACAGGAGAGGAGAAAAAAAAAAAAAGAACATCTATTGTACAACCCTGTAAATGTCCTTAAGACTACTAAACTGCACACTTTAAAATGGTAAACTTTAGCCCTGGCCAGGTAGGTCAGGTGGTTATAGCATCATCCTGAGATACCAAGGTTTCCAGTTTGATGACCTCAGAGCACGTACAAAAATCAACCAATGAATGCATAAATAAGTGGAACAACAAGTCAGTGTTTCTCTCTCAAATCAATAAATAAAATTTAAGCCCGGCCAGCATGTCTCAGTGGTTGGGTGTCAACCTATGAATCAGGAGGTCAAGGTTCCATTCCCAGTCAGGGCACATGCCCATTGTGGGGCGGGCAACAGACAGCTGATCAATGATTCTCTTTCATCACTGATGTTTCTATCTCTCCCTCTCCCTTCCTCTATGAAATCAATAAAAATATATTTTTAAAAAATAAATAAAAATAAAAATAAATAAAAATGGTAAATTTTGTTACATGTTTTTACCACAATTTTAAAAAAAGAAAAGAAAAAGAAGCAATAGCTATACATCACAACCAACTCAAGACTGCACTGATGGTGCCTCTTCCAAAGCTGCTGGAATTTAAGTCTCATGTGCTATGAGAAAGCTGCCAGACTGCATAGAATTCCAAATCCTAGGCTTTAGTCAACAATACTGAACTCCTATTTTTATTTTATTTTTAATATAGTTTTATTGATTTCAGAGAGGAAGGGAGAGGGAGAAACAGAAACATTAATGATGAGAATCATTAATCCGCTGCCTCCTGCACGCCCCACACTGGGGGACGAGCCCACAACCTGGGCACGTACCCTGATCAGAACGGTGACTTCCTGGTTCATAGGTCCATACATGCCAGCTGGGCTGACCTCCTATTTTAGTTTATGGAGAACAAAGTTACTCTTAATTCACTTAGTGGGATACTGTTAAGTTGCCTCTTTGTCCTCACTGAACTGAGAAGAGAACTTGCATTTTGGTATCCATCTGTGCCCATTGCCAGGCCAAGCTTTCATTATCATCCTGTGTATAGCCTACCCCAGTGAAGTTGTCTGCGGCAGGCTATGCAAAGGAAATTTTCACAGCAGTTGGCATTTCCAACCAATTATTCCCATTCCTCAGATCAAAGTCCGTTTTTCAGACACACCTAACCAGGTGTCTGTCCTTATTCAGAAAGCAAAATTCTGGAATCATGGAGTCAGTTTTTATTTATTTTTAAAAATATTTTTATTGATTTCAGACAGAGGGACAAACATCAATGATGAGAAAGAATCATGGGCCCTAACCGGTTTGACTCAGTGGCTAGAAAGTGTCGGCCTGCAGACTGAGAGGTCCCAGGTCCGATTCCCGTCAGGGGCGTGTACCTTGGTTGCTGGCACATTCCCGGTGGGGTGTGTGCAGGAGGCAGCTGATTGATGTTTCTAGCTCTCTATCCCTCTCCCTTCCTCTCTGTAAAAGATCAATAAAAAATATATATATATATATTTTTTTTTAAAAGAATCATGGATCGGCTGCCTCCTGCACGTCCCACACTGGGGACCGAGTCCGCAACCCGGACATGTGCCCTGACCGGGAACTGAACCTGGGACCCTTTAGTCCGCAGGCCGAAACTCTATCCACTGAACCAAACCAGCTAGAGTAGAGTCGACTTTTAAAGTAAGAGAAATGCTTGTGCAATGAATGAATGGCCTCAGGTGAAATGAACCCGCTCTCTTTTCTCCTGAGTTGTCCTGGACTAAATAAGCAAGCAGCGCCGGTTGGGCACATTTACTATTTAAAGGATTCGCCATTGCCCCTATCTTTTGCCCCTTCCACTTATCTGTAAATGATACATTGATTTACTTAGAGGAGTCCCGCCTCACAGCGCCCCAGGCCTGAAGCCAAGGCATGCCCTAATAAGGGGATGCTGAAGGTCCCATCCCTTCCGCAGAGACCACCTGGCCTAAGCAGGGTGGGTGGGATGCAGAGGCTGTAGGGTAGACCCCACGGGCAAGGATTGGAGTCCGACCTGGGCTCCTGTTCCCCCGCTGCCATTCACCATCTGTGCGACTTGGACCGAGTTCCCGTCCCTGAAATGCAGCGAGTTCATTCCGGCCCTCACTTCTCCCCCGGGTGGGCGCGGCGCCCCGCCTCCTGGAAAGCCTCGGCAGGCAAATCCCTGCACACAAAATCGCAGCTGCAGCCCCTAGTCCCCACGCACGCGCCGCTGGGCCGGGGGCGGTCAGCGCACGTACGTGACCTCCCCACTCGCGCCGCCAACCCCTTTGCCATCCGGTCCCGGCCTCGGCGGCGGGCGATTGAGCAGCGATTGGTCGGGGGGGGTGGGGCCGGCGGCGCGCGCGCGGTGGGAGCGAAGCAGGGGGCGGGGCCCAGCGGGCCGGAGCGGACTACGATTGGCCGAGGTGTGCAGGGGCGTGGCCGAGGCGGCGGGCCGCGGGTGGAGCCGGAGGCCGCGGGATTCGCGGCTGCTCGCAGTGCACCTGAGAGCCGACGCCCGCGTCCTCGAACCTGGGCTTGTCACCGTCCCTGTCGCCATGAGCCGCTTCAAGGTGTCCAAGTTCCGGCATACAGAGGCCCGGCCGCCCCGCCGTGAGGTGAGCCCGGCCCGCAGACCCCGCACCCCCTTCCCCCCGAGCCCGTCTGTCCCGAGGCGCCCCCTTCAGGCCCGGGACCGGCGTCCGGGCCGCCCCGTCGTCACCCGGCAGGCAGTGTCCGCAGCTCCCGGGACGCTCTCAGGCCGCTCGGTGAGCCCCGCGGGCGGTCGGCCCGCCTGCCCGGCCCCGGGCCCCCGAAGTGGCATAGCCCACCCGGCCAGTCCGAGGCCTGAAGCCCGCAAGGCTGCCTGCCTTCTCGGCTTCCGGTCGTCCTCGCCGGGGAGCCGCGGCTCGGCCGCTTCTGGCGCCAGCTCCTCCTCCCTGACTCCCAGTCACTCCTGCCTGGGGCTAGGGTGTGGGAGATGCCCCTTTCTGCCCTGGCCTTGACGAGTCCCGCTGTGTCAGATGGACGCGGGGAGCCGCACCGCTCCTTCGGGTTTCCGCCGGCGCTTCCTCTCCCTGCTGGCTCTTCCCTTCCTCGGGGTGATGCTGCCAGGGGCTGGGTGGGGCCTGGGGAAGCTCGAGGAGGTGGAGCCCAGAGGTACTGGGGGACTTCTCAGGCCCCTGGAAGGCAGCGGGCCTCCCGAGGAGTGTGCTTCAGGGCGGATGCCACCCCTGGTCTGCTGCTCCTCATGTTATTTGGAGGGCCTGGCAGTGTGGTTCAATAAGTGGGCCTAGGAACTGACCCTATGTAGTGACCCTTTCAGGGGCCAGCGCACATCAGCACAGCTGGGGGCAGAAGCCTGGTTTTCACCTCCTGACAGTATTTCCCCTGCATCTCCCATGCACTGTGCCCAGCTGCTGGAGCCACAGCAGTGACTAGGACAGCACTTCCTTCCTGTGTTGCATACAGCCTCACGAGGGAGACCGCCAGCAAGCAGACCAGGCATACAAGGGCATTGCAAGTTTTAATAAATGCCCTGCATCATCAGGGCAGGTTGCAGAGATGGAGATAGACAGTGAGGTGGGGGTTAATCTCACCAGGGTGATCAGGGCGGGCTGCTGGGAGGAAGTGACATTTAAGCTGAGGCTGGAAGGGTGGGATGCAGCCAGCTAGAGGGAGAGTGGGGTGGGAAAGTGCCTGGTGGAGGAACGGAAATGGGCCATGGTGGATGGAAGGCAGTGATGGGGAAGCATGTTGCCCAATGAGTCCAGAGCGATCTTGCAGAATCCGAAGGCCACAGGAAGAAGTTGGCTTTTCTTCTGAGTGCAGTGGGGAGTTAGGAAAGGAAATGGGGTGGGGTTTGGATTTGCATTGAGATCATCCCTCTGAGTGCAGTAAGTACTGCTTGGCGGGGTCTAGGGTGTCCCTGAGGGTTCCTGGGGCTTGTTCCCAGGTGGTCCTCATTCCAGCAAGGTAAACAGACAGGCATGGAAACAGATTATGGAGGGAATTTAAAACAGTTTATATTAGGGAAATGGGAGAACAGGTGATCTGTTCTTGTTTTCAAAAGTATTTCCTGTCACTGTATTTGTACTGTAAACATGAAGCAGGAAGGAAAAAGAATGCAAAATGATAATGTTCTTTTATCAGAGGCAGGTGAACATTGAAAATGAAACGCGTGGTGGAGGTGGTTTCCGGGACACTGTGGGGGGGTAATTGGGGATATGTGAGTGCTCGATTGTTAGGTGGCAGGAAGGAGTGTTGAATGATGTTTTGATACCAACAGAGAAAACATGTGGACCTCGCCTATCTTAGTCTCAGAAAAAGTGCTCCTCTGCTCCTTCGGGTGTGGGGGTGTTAACACTATTGCCTTTTCTCGGCAGTGTGTCATTCACTATGGGATTTCCGGGGAAGGCCTTGCTTTTACCCTCCTCTGGGCTTGGGGGTTTTCTCCTAGTGTTTGGAAAAGACCCCTGGACTCCGGTGGAGGTCTTCAGCAATACAGTTGAGGAAGCTGAGTCTGTATTCTGTCTAGGTGCTCACTTCTCTGTCCTCTGTTTCTCTCTATTCCTTTTAACAGAAACAACACACAAATGTGAGTGAACACTGCCCAGTTAGCCCCTTGACTTCGTTCAACCTGAGTTTCCTTTTGACAGCCTCCTCTCCCTTATCAGAGAACTGATTTAATAAGCGAATCTGGTCCCTTTTTGACTTAGCTTATCATTTCAAGAACTTTTGCATTTTTTAAGGGACTGTGTGAATGGGGACAGAGTTTGATCCAAAGGAATGCATCTCTAATGGTGCAGCTTTAAGGTCCCCTGAATCATGCCTCAACCCTTGTTTTAGGCAGTTGCAGAGCCCTGGCCTGCAGGGTTCTTATTGTTTATTTCCAGGCCTGGATCACTGACATTCGAGCAGGAACTACCTCCTCTTGTGGGAACCATATCAAATCCAGCTGCAGCTTGATCGCCTTCAACTCCGACCGTACAGGTAGGGAGGGGGACATGGGTGTGGAGATTCAGACATTGTCACCCAAATAGGATGGGGCAGAAGGGCAGACTCATTGCAGGCTGGAGGCTTGAAGGTAGCTCAGAAGTTAGCACTATGCTGGGCCTTAGATCCCTACAAACTGGTCGACATGCGGTAATCAGATCGGTTTTGGTGAGAATGTGTGTGTATACTTTGTATAAACCATGTTGGCTCTGGTCTTCGAGAGCACGGCCCAGAGGGTGGGGAGGGAGCTGTTGCCTTTGTTTTCCAGTTGTCTCCATATGCTCCCCACTCCTTTTCTGGGAGCCTAGTGTGGTTAGGATCAATAGGAACCAAGATTTATAAAACTCCTTGCGTTAGTTGGGACTCTTTTAGTTGCCAGTGATAACTCAAACCTCAAACTGAATTCTTTTTAAAAAAAATATGTTTCTTTTTTTTAAAAAATATATTTTATTGATTTTTTACAGAGAGGAAGGGAGAGAGATAGAGAGTTAGAAACATCGATGAGAGAGAAACATCGATCAGCTGCCTCCTGCACATCTCCCACTGGGGATATGCCCGCAACCCAGGTACATGCCCTTGACCGGAATCGAACCTGGGACCTTTCAGTACGCAGGCCGACACTCTATCCACTGAGCCAAACCGGTTTCGGCAAAAATATGTTTCTTTATTGATTTCAGAGAGGAAGGGAGAGGGAGAGAGAGAAAAACATCAATGATGAGAGAGAATCATTGATTGGCTGCCTCCAGCATATCCCCCACTGGGGATCGAGCCCGTAACCTAGGCATGTGCCCTTGGCCGGAATCGAACCTGGCACTCTTCAGTTCACAGGCCAATGCTCTATCCACTGAGCCAAACCAGCTAGGGCACAAACTAAATTCTTTTTTTTTTTTTAAATATATTTTATTGATTTTCTACAGAGAGGAAGGGAGAGGGACAGAGAGTCAGAAACATCAATGAGAGAGAAACATCGACCAGCCGCCTCCTGTACACCTCTCACTGGGGATGTGCCCGCAACCCATGTACATGCCCTTGACCGGAATCGAACCCGGGACCCCTCAGTCCGCAGGCCGACGCTCTATCCACTGAGCCAAACCGGTTTCGGCGCAAACTAAATTCTTAAGCAAGAATGATATCCTTTTGACTTGTATATCTAAGAAGCCCAGGGACTTCAGGCAGAGCTGTATCCAGAGGCTCACGCGTGCTGTAAATCCTGGCTTCTCTCTTGCCCTCAGCTTTGTTGCCCTTGGGTAATGACTTCTTTCTTAGGTAAAGCTGGAGAAAATGGCAGCTGCTGGCACCTTACCTCTTATGATCCCCAGTGCCAGAAAGAGTCTCTTTCCCCACTACCTTCTATATCCAGTGTCACGGAAGGTTCTTGTGTGGGGCAAGCACCTAATCCTGGGCCAATTATTATATCTAGAGGGATGGGATCTCACAATTGGTGGAGGCTCTAGGAAGGTCCAAGGCTGAGCTTTTACTAGTAGATCTTGTGTACCCTGGGAGTCCTAGGCTGGGAGGTAGATGGTCCCCATTAGACTGGAAGTCAGAGCAACTGTGTTTATTTGGCAGGTGTGCTGGGCATTGTGCCTCTGGAAGGCCAGGGAGAGAACAAGAGACACGTGACCCACCTGGGCTGCCATTCTGGTGAGTGGGGGCTGGATCCAGGAAGTCTGGAACTTGCTCCGCCTCCTCTGGGGCCAGGGATTCATACTCACCTGGTCTCACAGGCCCGTGACTTTCCAGGTCCCTCCTGTTGTTGTCACTGTTCCTTCTGACAGGTGGGGTCCTGATTAGAAGGCTAAATCCTGGTAGAGAATTCGGGCCTGGCAGAGAGGAAGAAGGCTGGGTGCTCCATGTGTTAAGCTGGGGGGAAGGGGGGTTTGCACCACCAGCCTGCACCAGACTCCCTGATGCTGGCTTCTTATTACTGCAGAGGACTCCACTTTATGTGGTTCTTAGCCCCGTGTCCTTTCCTGGAGCTTAGGAGACCACCCCTTACCACCAGGCCTCCTCCCCAGCCAGACTCCTCAGAGCTCTCCAAGGAAAATGTGGGCTGGGCTGCAGGGCCAGAGATAAATTGTCACAAAGAGAGCTTTTGTCTGCCACAGTTACTTCTAGGGGCTCCCAACAACCTGCCTGGCAACCTGCCCACTTTCAGGAAACAGTTTGCTCTCCTAGGACGGCTCCCGGCTATCTCCTTGCTCCCTGTCCAGCTTTGGGAGCTGTGGGCCAGTCCTGGCCTGCATTCCTGGCTGTCTGTTGGATGGCCTTAGGTGAGAGAAGGGGGCTAACCTTTGGTCCCTGATGTGGGTGTGCAGCTCAATGTAGGAATCATGATGATGATGATGATGATGGCAGTTCTTAAAATAACAGTAATGAAGATTGATGGAGCCCTCTCTATGTCCCCCCCCCCCCATTTTCTCATCTAATCCTTTTTTAAAGCTTTTTACAACTTTATCAAGATATCATTTACATATCATTAATGTTACCTGTTTTAAATGAAGAATTTGATGGCTTTTATTAAAGTTACAGGCTTGTATATACCACCATTCAGTTTTAGACATTTCCCCAGAAGATTCCTCATGCTCCTTTGTGCTTAAACCATTTCCATCTCAGGACTGCAGCCTCAGGCAACTGTTGATATACTTTCTGCCTCTGCAGCTGGGGTCTGCAAGCTACTGGTGTGGCCAAATCTGGCTTGCTGCCTGTCTTTGTAAACTGTTGTTTTGGAAAACTGCCAGGCCTTTTCATCGATGGCCAGTCTGTAGTCACTTTCTCTCAACAACTGCAGCGTTGAGCAGAGACCATATGGCCCTAAAAGCCTGAAATATTTACTACCTCACCCTTTCCAGAAAATGTTTGCCAGCCTCTGCTCTATAGACTGGCTTTTTCTGAACATTTCACATAAATGGAAAATACCGTGCATGGTCTTTTGAATCTGCCCTCCTTCACTTAGCATAATACTTTGAGATCCACCTGTGTTGCAGCATATGTAAGAAGTCTGCTTTCTCATCTACTCTCATGCCTTTTTCAAGTATATTTAAAAGCAACCCACTTTTCAGCTAGGAAAACTGAGCCTCAGGTTAGGACCTTGCCAATGTTGATATTGCTGCCGGCAGAGCCAGGACTATCTGACCTTGTGCTCTTAGGCACCCTTCTGCTTGCTTCTAGATATTTTTTATTCATGGGAGAGTTGCTCCAAATTGGTGGAGTTTGTGAGGTGGTGAGTGCCCTGTGACTTGGGGGTTCCAAATAGAAGCTGGACCAGGTTTCTGTTGGCAGGTGGTAGCCTCACTGTAGCTCCAACTATTCAGAGCCTCTTTTTGCAGGAGCAACCTTGCTGGGAAGCTGCAGTGAGAATAGCTGAGCTCCAGCTCTCTCAGAACCTGCCTTCAAGGCACCAGTCCCAGTGGTGGTGGAGAGACTGTGTTGCTGGGCTCTGGCTACTGCCCTGTCTTCAGGATGCCCAGACTTTGGGGTGCCTTCTATGTCTTGCCTCAGGGCCAAGTGGCTCTTTGGGCAGGGAGGCATTTAGAGGGCCTTTCTGCATGTCTAGGCTGTGGGGTGAGCTGGGGATGTGCCCCAGTTTGGGAAAGACAGTGTGATGATGTGCTGAGTCTGTAGGTTCTGAAGCTGGACAACCTGGCCTGACCCTCAGCTTTGCCCTTTCTTCGCTGTGTAGCTCTAGACAAGTTACTTCATATCTCTGTCCTGTGTCCTTGTCCTCTACTTGGGTGATGATGCCACAGTGCCATCCTGGTGGGTCACTGCGGTTTTGGTGAGATAAATGCACATGAAGGACTCAGGCTTCTCACATCGGTCACATTAGTACCTCTTACTCCCTCAGCATGCCAGACTGCCTACATTGGCTGTTGCTCCGGGCCTGTGCCCTGCCCTGTCCAGTTCGGAGCCTGCAGGGTGGGGCAGCAGGGGTTTGTGGCCAGGAGTCCAGGCTGAGGCTGTCCCAAGGTGTACCTGTCCTCATACTCCCCTTTCTCTTCCTTATCTCCGGCCGGGAGGAAAATGTAATGCTTGGCCTGTGGAGAGGCAGGCAGTAGGGTGGCCACTCTGCTCTTTGCTCTGGTGATACAGGCCTGGCTGTCCTGCTTACATTCCCCTCAACACTCAAGCCCTGGCTTTGTCTCTGCCACCCCCGCTTCCCCCAGACTCATTTCCCCTCTGGGCTCTGGTTCACTCTGTGTACCCCAACCCCCACCCGCCAGAGCTGGGAAGTTCAGGTTCTTTGGTCGCAAAGAACAGACCAATTCCAGCTTGCTTAAGACAAAAATAAATTTATTGGGAGATTCCTGGGAAGCTTCCAGAATCAAAGGAGCAGCTAGATGTGCAGATCTTAGGAGGGACCTGGCATGGAAGCTGTCAGCTCCCTTTGAGCTGGTGACCCTCCACCTAGGCCAGTCCCTAAAGCACCCTGTTGCTAGGCCTTCCCATTCCAGGTTTGATTCTCCTAAGAGAGAGCTGGCTGCTGGGGCACACAGATCAGGTGCATTCCCACATTGGGACTGGTCAGCCCTAGCTTTGGGGGGAGTAATGGGGTAGAGAATGCCTAGGTCAGGCATGTGACAACCACCTTCCTCCTCCCCCTACTGCCTCCTCCAGGATTCACCATGCACCTCATTGAAGGCTTCCCTACCCCTGATCTATGGGTCACCCCTGTGGGCAGAACTTGCTCCTTGTTGCATCTGCACAGATGTATATGTTTCCCTGAGGAAGTGCTGAGGGACAGTCAGACTGAGTGGTTTGTGAATCCCACTCAGTCCGACTACAGTGGGGCCAGAACTGTGTTCATTCACATATTCTTGCCAAGCCTTATGCTAGGCTCTGGGCTTTAGGTGACTTCAGGTTCCTGGTAATCCAAGGATTTTTGTTGTTGTTTTTATAGAAATACCTTTTATTTTATTTTTTTAAATACATTTTTATTGATTTTAGAGAGAAAGGGAGAGGGGAAGAAAAAGAGAAACATCAATGTGAGAGAGAAACATCCACTTGTTGCCTCCCGTAGGCACCCTGATTGGGGATTGAACCCTAAACCTGAATATGAGACCTGACTGGGAATCGAACTGGTGACCTTTTGGTGCATGGGATGACACTCAACCAACCAAGCCACGTCAGCGAGGAGCTCTTTTCCCATTGCCCTGCTGACCTCTCCATGCCAGGTCTTTGGCCACCCTGGGTCCACAGGGCTCTTGGGGAAATGTGTTGCAGGCAGGCCTATTGCAGTTGCCCATAGTTTGCAGAGATGCCCTCCTTCTGGGACTTTGAGCCTGCTTCCATGTGTGCAGATGTCACCTCTGAAGCCCTGGGCTTTGATTCCAGGCCTTGGGAAAAGAGCATGTTGGGCTGGAAACAGGATGTTCTGGCGGGTTCTTGTTGGGCCTGAGTCAACCATTCCTCTCCCGCAGACCTGATCACGGACTTGGACTTCTCTCCCTTTGATGACTTTCTCCTGGCCACAGGCTCAGCAGATAGGACGGTGAGTGGAACCATTAGAAGAGCTACTCAATGCCTCACCCACTCCTATTTGGGGCCTTCTGAATCCCCTGAGCCTCTGGGGCCCTGACCCTTCCTAGTCCAACCCCTCCCACTACCCCTTCAGCTCCTCCACGGATTTGCAGGGCTAGGCCAGCCCAGACTTTCTTAGTTCCTTAACTCACACCAACTCCCACATACTCCTGTGCACTTGCCGGAGCCCTGCCTATGATGTACTGTCCTACAGCTTGACTCCTAAAGACATCAGGGCTGGGGTAGTGTGGGAGGCTCAGAAGAGATGGATCAGAACCCCTGATTTCCCTGCTCCCATTTCCCCCCAGCCTTTAACCACACTCATGATCCTGAGCCAGGTCTTCCTCCTTTTCCCAACACAGACACACAGCCTCATGCCCAAGCATGACCCCTGGAGTTGGGGGCAGTGAGGACCCTCCCTTTCCTGGGCTTACAAACTTACTCTTTCCCGCAGATGAAACTATGGAGACTGCCAGCCTCTGGCCAGGCGCTGCCCCCGGGACCTGGGCTGGTGCTGGGCCCCGAGGACACTCGAGTAGAGGTGCTGCAGTTCCACCCCACTGTGGATGGCATCCTGGTGAGCACGGCAGGCACAGCCGTGAAGGTCTGGGATGTGGCTAAGCAGCAGCCCCTAACAGGTATGAGCCACACTAGCCACGTCACTTTCTGGGCAGCCCCCTTCTGGAAAATGTTCTGTTTCTTTGTTTATGTGTTTGATATCATGAGTTGTAAAGTATCAAAAACTCACTTGTACATAGTATAAAACCAAGTCTTAGGAACACTCCACCATCTCCATTTCCTGTGGCACCTGTTTTATTTTTTTATTATTATTATTATTTTTTTTTAAATATATTTTATTGATTTTTTACAGAGAGGAAGGGAGAGAGATAGAGAGCCAGAAACATTGATCAGCTGCCTCCTGCACATCTCCCACTGGGGATGTGCCCGCAACCCAGGTACATGCTCTTGACCGGAATCGAACCTGGGACCTTTCAGTCCGCAAGCCGATGCTCTATCCACTGAGCCAAACTGATTTCGGCACACCTGTTTTAATTACAGCTATTGTTTCTACTTTATCCTCCACATGTCTAAATAACTTTTTAATACTGTTCTTTCTTGAGTTGTATGTCATTTCAGTTTTGAAAACAATCTATTGACTTCTACCCATGAGATGAGAATTTGCTCTCTTATAGTCCCAACCCATCCCTGCCTCGCCATGTTTTTCTTCCTCTCATCTTCCCAATATAGATTGACCTTGTCTGTATGGGCTTCTATAACAAAATCCCATGGACTGGGTGGTTTATAAACAGTAGAAATTCACTTCTCACAGTTCTAGAGGCTGGGAGTCCAAAATCAAGGTGCCAGCCGATTTGGTGTCTGATGAGAACCTACTTCCTGATTCATCGTCAGCCATCTTATTCCCTGTGTCTTCACATGGTGGAAGAGGGGAGGGAGCTCTCTTTTATAAAAGTACTAATGCCATTCATGGATGCTTCCCCCCTCACGATCTAATCACCTCACAAAGGCTCCCACCTCCAAATTTCATCACAATGAGGGTTAGGTTTCAGCATGTGAAATGTGGAGGGGACACAGACATCCAGAGCATGATAACAACTTTGAGCCAGACACCTCAGTATTTGACTTGTTATGACGTTGCAGTATGAACCTCAGCTGAGCCCAAGTGTTTTTTTGTGGTAGTGTCACTGAGTCCGTTTTGCAGAGTCCTTCCTTTTTAGGGGAAAGACACAAGGCTCAGCTCTGGCCAGCTAGATCAGTTAGTTAGAATGTCATCCACATACACCAAGGTTGTGGGTTTAATCTGTTCAGGGCACATAAGAGCCTCAGTCAATGAAGGTATAAATAAGTGGAACAACAAATTGATATTTCTCTTTCTCCCTTCCTCTCTAGAATCAATAAATTAAACACATACAAACACATACAGAAGGCTCAGAGAGTTGAAGGACAAACTGGCACCCCAGAGCTGTGCAGTGTCCAGGATACACCAAGCTCACAGTGGGGCTGAGGCCAAGGGTCATTAGTAGCATAACTAGGAGTCTCAGGATTCCTCTCCTGACAGCATTAGTCAGTGCCCACCATGGAGGCATCTTGTGCCACAAGGAATGGAAAGTACAAGGTGCAGGCTTGCCCCCAAAGAGTTCCTGGCACAGTTGAAGAGACCAGCCTGACCCTTGAAGCAGAGGTGAAGGTCACTAGGCAGATGTCATTAGGGAATCACCCCACCTGTAACTATCATCTCAAGCCCTTATCACATGCCCAGCACTGTGCTGAGAGTTTAATTATTCCTCAGCACAACACAGCAGTTCCATGAGGGTGGGGTGCAGGAAACCTTGGAAGGTTTCAGAGTAGGAGCATGGCCTGACCATGGTAGGGCTGAGGAAGGAGCCCCTGGATATAGTACAGAATATCTGGAAGGAGCTGCTGCCTTTGTTCCTCCCACCTGAGAAGGGACTCTGGCAGTTGAGGCCTTCACCCCAGAGAGTTAACTCCAACTAGGCCCATCTACTTCCCTGTGTTCTCATTGCCCAGGGCAGGGTGTGGGGCCCCTGCTGCCCCTCTTGACCTTGGCTGCTTCTCTGCAGAGCTGGCAGCCCACAGGGACCTGGTGCAGGGTGCTGTCTGGAGCCGAGATGGAGCCCTGGTGAGCACAACATGCAAGGTAAGCAGGTGGGAGGTGAGGCTCAAGTCAGTGCCTGTGGTGGGCCTGAGGCATGCCCTCTTCCTCTCAGGGCCATGGTGTCATGGAGCACACATTCTAGGCTGTATTTGTCAGGCTGGGTGGTATTTATGGGATAGAAGGCACATGAGCCCCTCCCTCACTTCAGCTGGCCTCCCACCTCAGGCTCACACCTACATCTGCAAACACCTATCCCACCTTGGTACCAGGGCCTGGGGTCCCTATTGGATGAGGGCCCAAGTAAAGCCCCACTCTGGCCCTGCGGGGCTCTGGTTGGTGCCATTTGGCTCCCATCACCAACTTCAGGCAGCCTCACCTGCCTGCCTATCTGCTTTGTCCGAACTTTTAGGAGAATTCAGACTCAGGACACTGTGTCAACCCTTATACCCAGTATGCAGATCTTGTAGTCCTCGCTGACACTAGGCCGCATGCTTGCCCAGTCCTGTGGGGGTAGGGGCAGCCATTGTGGATCAGGGAATCAGACAGATCTGTAATAATAAAAGCATAACATGCAAATTTGACCAGACATCTTTCTGGACAACCTTCGGATGAAGCAGGGGCTGTGAAGGCCTCCATGGCGGGGTGAGGGGGGTGGGGGTGGGGCAGAGTCCCTTGCATGAATTTCATGCATCAGGCCTCTAGTTAAACAATAACTGACCTGTGAGATGGGATCTGAGTGAGAGACATGAAGTGCTTTAAGCAGGTCAGAGGAGCCGGGAAGGCTTGGCCATAGACAGTGGACTTGGGTACAGGCTCTGAAGAAAGGGTTAATGACATAAGACATAGAGAGGTTCCGGGAACTGCAGGTTTGGGTGCAGGGGCCAGGGCAGGGCTGTGTGCAGAGAGCAGAGTCGAGTGCACAAGGGTTGTGCTTGTTATTGTAGAAACAATCAGAAAACACTGGAGTGATTAAAGCCAGAAGAGGGGCAGCCTATAGTGTGAAGTGAACAGATTTGCATTTTGAAAACTCCCCAGCTGCCTTGTGGACAGAGCACTGCAGGGCCCATATCCAAAAGTAAAGGTGCTACAGCTTCTGGGGGAGGAGAGGAGTGTCCTCAGCCAGGGTGGTACAGAGGGGCAGACTTGGGGATGACAGCTGTGGGTTGGTGAGGGGCTGGATGTGAGGAGTGGACGGTTATGATGCTGGCTTCTGGGTATTGGCTATAGGCCTGTTGGGTTTGTGTTACCTGGGACATTCAAGCAGAGATACCTTTTGAGTTCATGGGTTAGGGCTCTGGGCAGCAAGCTGAGCTGAAGATAGAAGGGTGGGCACTATCTGTGTTATGTGGTAGAGTCTGTAAGAGGTGACGGACACTCACTTGTTGGATTTGGGGACATGGGTGACCTTCAGGACCTTTTGGAGTATATTGTGGCCTAAAGCCACATGTGAAGAATGGGGGGAAGGCAAGGAAAAGCCTGCAAGGGCAGTTGTGGGAAGTGTGGCAGGGATAGGGAATGGGGGACAGGAGCTAGTCGGGAGGGGGTATGCAGGTAAGGACACCTCTGAAGGAGAAAATGTGTCTGCATACTTGGTGGAATCTATTTCCATTTCTACTATTTTTTTCCACCTTCTTGGAGGCCCCATTTCCTGGTTTTTTAAAACTGAATTTATTTGTGTGGCATCCTATATAATAATGCAAATTGATCATCACACCCTCGCACAAGATGGCCGCCACAAGATGGCTGGCAGGGGAGGGCAGTTGTGGGTGACCAGGCTAGCAGGGGAGGGCAGTTGGGGGTGATCGGGCCAACAGGGGAGAGCAGATAGGGGTGACCAGACCGGCAGGGGAGGGCAGTTAGGGGTGACCAAGCCGGCAGGGGAGGGCACTTGGAGGCCACCAGGCTGGCAGGGGAGGGCAGTTAGGGGTGACCAGGCCTGCAGGGGAGGACAGTTGGGGGCGACCAGGTTGGCAGGGGAGGGCAGTTGGGGGCAACCAGGCCGGCAGGGGAGGGCAGTTAGGGGCAACCAGGCCAGCAGGGGAGGGCAGTTAGGGGCAACCAGGCCAGCAGGGGAGGGCAGTTGGGGGCGATCAGGACGGCAGGGGAGTGGTTAGGGGGTGATCAGGCTGGCAGGCAGAAGCGGTTAGGGCAGGCAGGCCAGCAGTTGGGAGCCAGCAGTCCCGGATTGTGAGAGGGATGTCTGACTGCCGGTTTAGGCCTGATCCCTGGGGGGGTCCCAGATTGGAGAGGGGGAAGGCTCAGCTGAGTCCCTTTCCCCCCCCCTCCAGTGCATGAATTTTGTGCACCAGGCTTCTGGTCTATATATATAAAAGCCTAAGTGACCATCTGACCAGTAGCTATGATGCACACTGACCACCAGGGGGCAGATGCTCAATGCAGGAGCTGCCAAGCTGCGGTGACTTGGCAGCTGTGGTTCTCGGGTGACACACCTGGAACCATAGAGGAGGGAGCCAGGAGAACTGCCCTCTTGCAATCTGGGACGCCTCAGGGGATGCCGGAGAGCTGGTTTTGGCCTGATCCCTGTAGGCCAGGCCGAGGGACCCCACCAGTACACGAATCCGTGCACTGGGCCTCTAGTTGGTTAATAAAATTACTTCGGTTTCAGGTGTTACAATTCTGTGATACATTATTCATGTATTGTGTATTCACCATCCCAAGTCACGTCTCCTTCCATCACCTTTTATACCCACTTTACCCTCGTCAACCTCCCCCTACTCCCCTTTCCCTCTGGTAATTACCATGCTGTTGTCTTTGTCTATGAGGTTGTTTCTTTTTGTTTTTTGTTTTGTTGATTGCTTAATCCCTTCACCCTTTTCACCTAAACCCCTCTCCTCTGACACCTGTCAGTTATCTGTATTTATGAGTCTGTTTCTATTTTGTTTGTTTGTTTATTTTGTTCATTAGATTCCACATATATCATATGATACTTGTCTTTCTCTGTCTGGCTTATTTTACTTACCTATTTCCTAGTCTTTATTAACTTTCCCCCTCATTTGGTTCATTAAACAATAGGTTCCAGACATTGGCCTGAGCTTTGGGTGTGAGGAGGTAAATAAGACTGGGCTGCTGGCCCCTAAGAAGCTGCTGCTCGAGGACAAGGTGGTCATGTGGCAGCCGTTGCTCAGGCTAAAGGCTGGTGAGCATGACTTTCAAAGGGACAGTGAGGTCAGGGCTGGTCCTCTGGTATGAGCCCTCACTGAGGAAGGGACAGGCATCTCAGGCAGGGGAACCGGCCTGTCAGAGTCCTGCGTTTAGGCTGTGAACTCCGCCTCCAATGAGAAACCTGTGTTTCCTTGACGTGTGAGAGAGACAAGCACAGAATGAAAGAGAGGAAGGGAGAGGGAGGGTTGGAAGGAGGAAGCTGGAAGATGCTTCCTATCAAAGCCTCCCCCCTCTCAGCACCATCTCCCTGCTGGTGAGGAAACCTCCCTGATGCCTGGCCTGACTCCCATCCTACCATGGAGCAGCTCTTCCTCTCAGGGCCTGTGATTCCCCTGCTAGGCCTGGGCCCAATTCCACCAAAGTCCTTTCCTGTCCCCCTCCCAGCTTCTCCAGGCAGCCACTAGGGGGTGCACCTGCCTCATGGATAGTTCCCCAACTCTGCTACTGTGAGCCCAGAGGACATGCTGTCCCCCACAGCCTATGCCACCCCCTCTGTCCGTCCCGTAGACCCCCATCAGCACAAGACCAGCCTCCAGTGTCCAGCCTGAGCCCTGGTTAGATGGCCCAATTACCTTTAGGGACTGCTCACGTACCAAGACTGTTACTGACTTGTGAGAGGCACTGCCATTGTCCTCAATCTACCAAGGGCTCTGGGTTTGCCCAGATCACAGAGCACCTGAGTGGTGGAGTTGGTGTTTGAATCCAGGTTGCTGGCTCTCCAGCGTGGCTCTGCCACTCAGGTGTGAGTTGCTCCTGCTGCCAGGAGGGGATCTCTCTTGCTTGGCATTTCTTTGTCTCTCCCTATCCTCTGTCTGTCTCTTGCTTCCCTGTCTCTATCCCTTGTTATCTTTCCTCTGTCTATAGTTGTCCTCTTTCTATTGTTCTGTCTCTCCCTGTCTCTCCCTGTCTCCTGTGCCTCTCTGTTCCCTTTCTGTCTCTCTTTGTCTCTTGTCTCTCTCTGCCTCTCTCTGTCCTCTCACTTCTCTCACACTGTTCTTTCTGCCTGTCTCTGTCCCTCAATGTCCTTGGCTGTCTGATCTCTGTCTCTAAATGACATCCTGAACATCAGGCTTTGGAGTGGAGTGGTGCTTTCGAGCTAATCCTGGACTGTGTGTGGTGTCCGCCTGACACATAGCAAGTGCTCACTAAACTAGCAGGGAAAGCTTTGCCAGGAGTGACCCAAAGAACCCTGGGAACCTGCTGAGGTGTGTCAGGAAAGCCTGGGACGGTCCGCCAAGGGAGGTGTGGCTTTCCAGGCCATCTCTGAGCTGGCCCCTCCCTTGTTCAGCTGCCCCTTTATTCCTGCCACTCACTTTCTTCACATGGCAATCTCTTCCCCTCCACATCACATGTCAGCAAGCTCATGTCTCCACATCTTTTTTCATGCTTTCCCCCCCCTTAAATATATTTTTATTGATTTCAGAAAGGGAGGGTGAGGGAAAGAGATAAGAACACCAATGATGAGCCCTAGCTGGTTTTTCTCAGTGGTTAGAGCATTGGCCTGCAGACTGAAGGGTCTCAGGTTCGATTCTGGTCAAAGGCACATGCCCAGGTTTCGGGCTTGATCCCCAGTAGGGGGCGTGCAGGAGGCAGCTGATCAATGATTCTCTCTCATTATTGGTGTTTCTTTTTCTTCCCTTTTTATTTATTTTTATTTTTTAAAATATATTTCATTGATTTTTTTTAAGAGAGGAAGGGAGAGGGATATAGAGTTAGAAACATCTATGAGAGAGAAACATCGATCAGCTGCCTCCTGCACACTTCCTACTGGGGATGTGCCCGCAACCAAGGTACATGCCCTTGACCGGAATAGAACCTGGGACCTTTCAGTCTGCAGGCTGACGCTCTATCCACTGAGCCAAACCGGTTAGGGCTCTTTCCTTTAAAAAAAAAATTACTGATTTCAGAGAGTAAGGGAGAGGGAGAGTTAGAAACAATGATGAGAATGGGTTTTGACAAATGCATAATGCCATGTACTCACCATTATAGTATCATACAGAATACTTTTACCAACCTAAAAGGCCCTGCGCTTCACCTATTCATCCCTCCCTCGTTGTCCCCAAACCACTGGCAACCACTGATCTTTTTGCTATCTTTTTCAGATTTGCCTTTTCCCAAATGCCATAAAGTTGGAGTCACATTGGCGTCTTTCACTTAGTAATATATATTTTTGGTTTCTCCATGTCTTTTTGTGGACTGATAGCTATTTTTTAAAATTATGGTAAAAACACATATCAAACTTAGCATCTTAACCATTTTTAAGTATACAGTTCAGTAATGTTAAGCATTTTTACATTGTTGTGAAACAGGTTTTCAGAACTTTTTCATCTGTAGAACTGAAATTCTACACCCATGAAGCAACTTTTCTTTGCCCCTCCCCCAGCCCCTGGCAACCACCATTCTAATTTCTTTATGTCTATGAATTTGACTACTTTAGATACTGCATATGAGTGGAATCATACAGTATTTGTCTTTTTGTGATTAGCTTATTTCATTTAGTGTAATGTCCTCAAGATTCATCCATGTAGCATGTGACAGGATTTTCTTCCCTTTTGAGACTGAATAATATTCCATTGTATGTATATACCACATCATTTTGTTTCTTTATCCATCCATAATGGTCACTTGGGTTGCTTCCATGTTTAGTTTAGCTACTGTGAATAATGCTGCTTTGAATGTGGGTGTGCAAATATCTCTTTGTGACCTTGTTTCCAATTCTTTCTTTTTTAAAAAAAATACTAGAGGCCTGGTGCATGAAATTCATGCACGGGGGTGGGAGGTCCCCTCAGCCCAGCCTGCACCCTCTCCAGTCCAGAACCCCCCAGGGGATGTCCGACTGCCAGTTTGGATCGGGCCTAAACCGGCAGTTGGACATCCTTCTCACAATCCAGGATGCTGGCTCCTAACTGCTCACCTGACTGCTGCCTGATTGCCCCTAACTGCCCCCCCCCCCCGCCGCCAGCCTGGTCGCCCCCAACTGCCCCCCCGCCCCCCCCCCAATGCTGGCCTGGTCACCCTCAACTGCCCCCTCTGCTGGCCTTGTTACCCCTAACTACTCCCCCTGCCAGCCTGGTCACTCCCAACTGCCCCCCTGCCGGCCTGGTTGCCCCCTACTGCCCCCCCTGCTGGCCTGGTTGCCCCACGCAGCCTGCTGTTCAGTCATTTGGTTGTCCCTCACTAACCCCCCCTGCCGGGCTGGTCGCCCCACGCAGCCTGCTTTCAGTCATTACTGTGATGGTGTCCTGGACAATTTGCATATTCCTCTTATTAGTATAGATATTTTTATTGATTTCAGAGAGGAAGGGAGAGGGAGATGGAAACATCAATGATGAAAGAGAATCATTGATTGGCTGCCTCCTACACACCCCCTACTGGGGATCAAGCCCGCAACCCTGGCATGTGCCCTTGACTGGAATCGAACCCGGACCCTTCAGTCTGCAGGCTGATGCTCCATCCACTGAGCCAAACCAGCTAGGGCTCCAATTCTCTTTGGTATGTACTCTAAAGTGAAATTGCTGGATCATATGATAATTCTATTTTTACTTTTTTGAGGAACTACCACACTATTTTCCTAGTGGCTTTACTATTTTACATTCGCACCAACAGTACCCACGTGTTCTGATTTTGCCTCATTCCCACCAACACTTGTTATTTTCTGGATTTTTGATAGTTATCATCCTAATGGGTGTGAGATAATATCTCACTGTGGCGTTGATAAGCATTTATCTGAAGATTAGTAATGTTGAATATCTTTTCATGTTTTTTGACCATTTGTATAACTTTGGAGATAGGTCTATTTAAATCCTTCGCTTATATATATATATTTTTAAAATATATTTTATTGATTTTTCACAGAGAGGAAGGGAGAGGGATAGAGAGTTAGAAACATCGATGAGAGAGAAACATCGATCAGCTGCCTCCTGCACATCTCCTATTGGGGATGTGCCCGCAACCCAGGTACATGCCCTTGACCGGAATCGAACCTGGGACCCTACAGTCCGCAGGCCG
Source organism: Myotis daubentonii (assembly GCF_963259705.1). Lineage (NCBI taxonomy): Eukaryota > Metazoa > Chordata > Mammalia > Chiroptera > Vespertilionidae > Myotis > Myotis daubentonii. Next base: position 16,582,369 of record NC_081843.1, on the reverse strand, counting down.
ACGCTTTATCCACTGAGCCAAACCGGTTTCGGCCCTTCGCTTATATTTTAATTGGGTTATTTGATTTTTTTGTTGTGGAGTTGTATGAGCTCTTTATATTTTCTGGATGTTTACCCCTTATCAGATATATGATTTGCAGATGTTTTCTTCCATTCCATAGGTTCTTTTACTCTGTTGTGTTCTTTGATTATAACAAAAGTTAAGCTTGATGTAGTACCACTTGCCTATTTTTACTTTTGTTCCCTATGCTTTGGTATTATATCTAAGAAGTCATTACCAAGTCCAACATCATGGAGCTTTTCCCCTATGTTTTCTTCTAGGAGTTTTATGGTTTGGGCTATTAGCTGTTTCTTTTTGTCACTGAATGATATTCCATTATGTGAATGCACCACAATGTATTTATTCACCTACTGGGGATATCTTGGTTACTTTCAGTTTTTTTGCAGTTATGATTAAGTTGCTATAAACATTTATGTGGACTTGAGTTTTAACTCATCTGGGTAAATACTTTAAGAGACAATTGCTGTATCATATGGTAAGAATTTTCTTTGCTTTGTAAGAAACTGCCAAACTGGCTTCCAAAGTGTCTGCATGATTTTGCATTTCTATCAGCAGCAAATGAGAGTTCCTGTTGCTCCACACCCTCGTTAGCATTTGGTATCTTCATTTTTGTTTTTATTTTTAGCTATTCTAGTAGGTGTGTAATTGTAACACATTGTTGTTTAAATTTACAGTTCTCTAATGAGATGTGATGTTAAGCATTTTTAAAAATATATTTTTACTGATTTCAGAAAAGAAGGGAGAGGGAGAGAGAGAAACATCAATGATGAGAGACTCATTGAATGGCTGCCTCCTGCACGCCCCCTACTCCGGGTGGGGGGATCAAGCCCGCAACCCAGGCATGTGCCCTTGGCCGGAATCGAACCTGGGACCCTTTAGTCCACAGACCAACGCTCTATCCACTGAGCCAAACCGGCTAGGTTGAGTTAATTTTTATGAAAGGTGTAGTCTAAGTCTAGATGTATTTTTTTACATGTGATGTCTAATTGTTCTAGTAACATTTGTTGAAAAAACTATTGTCTTTGCTCCTTTGTCAAAGATCAGTTGACTATATGGGATCTATTTCTGGGCTTTCTTTTCTACTCATTTAATTTGTTTAGTCTATTCTTAGGCCAATACCACATTGTCTTGATTGCTTTTGCTTTAGAGCAAATTCAGGTAGCATCAATTCTCTAACTTTGTTCTTCTCCTTTAATATTGAGTTGACTATTGTGAGTCTTTTGTCTGTCCATATAAACTTTAGAATCAGTTTGTTAATACCCACAATATAAGTTGGAATTTTCACTGGGAATGCATTGAATCTGTAGTTTAAGTTGGGAAGAACTGACATCTTGATAACATTGAGTCTTCCTGTTCATGAACATGGACTATCTCTCTCTCCATTTATTTAGTTATTTGATTTTTTCATGAGCGTTCTATGGTATTCCTCATAGAGATCCTGTACATATTTTGTTAGGTTGATAGCTAAGTATTTCACTATTTTGGGTGCTATTGTAAATGGTATTGTGCTTTTAATTTCAAATTCCAGTTGTTCATTGCAGGTTCATTGTTGTTCAAAATATGAAAGTGTGAATCCATAGTGATTGAAACAAAGTGGAACCATCCCAAAATTTAAAAAGGAAAAGCTGCCCTGACCGGTTTGGCTCAGTGGATAGAGCATCGGCCTGCGGACTGAAGGGTCCCAGGTTCGATTCTGGTCAAAGGCATGTACCTTGGTTGCGGGCACATCCCCAGTAGGGAGTGTGCAGGAAGCAGCTGAATCGATGTTTCTAACTCTCTATCCCTCTCCTCCCTTCCTCTTTAAAAAAATCAATAAAATATATTTTAAAAAATAAAAAGGAAAAGGAAAAGCTAATCAATCCCCACATCCCCCAGCCCTGGTACCCATCTTTAACACATGGCTTGTACTAGTCGACATCTTTCTCCTTGCTCAGCAAACTTGCAAAACCTATAAATACATGATTAGACAAATAGGGGATTTTGTTTCTTTTTACCAAGTAGGATTGCACCATGCCATGTTATTCTGCATCTTCCTTTTAGCACTTAAGAATTTATCATGAATACCCCAGCCAGATAGCTCAGTGATTGGAGAATTGTCCTGTTCACCAAAAAAGTTGTAGGTTGGATGCCCTGTCAGAGCACATACCTGAGTTGCAGGTTCGATCCTGGTCAAGGGCGCATACGGGAGGCAGCTGATCGATGTTTCTCTCTCACATCAGTACTTCTCCTCTTCCCTCCCTTCCTCTCTCTCTCAAATCAATTAAAAAATAAAGAACTTGTCATGGCCAAGCCTGCAAATAATGGATTCAGATTCTGCCCCCTCTCTCCCAGTTCTTTATGCACATATGTTTATGTATGCACACACACAGATATAAAGTCCTTATATAGATATAGGCATTTTCTTTTTTTCCTTTTTGTCTGTTCCTATTGCCATCTTGGGGTAATCTGGAACTGTGTGCTAAGTGATGGCTAAGATGTGTAAGCTCATCATCTTGGTTAGACATCAAATTTTTTAAGTGTAGAAATGACATTGTCCCGTGAGCCCCTCTGGGCCAGCACAGGGCTGGACACACATGTAGTAGCTGGTAACCTAGAGTTTTGTTCTGGGTTTCAGTTTCTCCATCTGTGAAGGGGTCATGGTGATAACACTGCCTCACGAGGTGGTTGGAAAGATGGGGCGAGATCCTGCATGTAACATGCCTGATACTTAGGAAATGTGGACTCTTGTCAGTGAGTTCTCTATTGTGAGTGACTAAGGCAGGAAAAGGAGCCTGTCCCCTGTGGTGAGAAGGAGGAACCAGCCTGGGGAGGGGTCTCCTGGTGCTGAACACCAGCCCTGTATACTGAGGAGTGGGACCATCAGAGCCTGGGATCCAGGAGACAGGCTGGCCCCCAGGGACCCAGCCCACCCTAATTGCACTCTTGTTGCCTCCTCTTTGCTTTTCCAGGACAAGCAGCTGAGGATCTTTGACCCCAGAGCAAAGCCTGAGGCCTCCCAGGTGAGTTGTGTGGGCAGCAGGGCTTGGTTGAGGCCCAGTGGCTCCAATATGAACAGGCAGGAGCAGGTTCAGCCTCCTGCTTGACAGATTCTGCCACACCCCGTGCCCCTGGCCAAGGCCCATTGGGTGGGTGTGGGTCACCTAAGAAGTGGGCTCCAGCTCTTTCCAAGAAGCATATTCTGGGTCCTGGGAGGGTCTGGCTTTGATCTCAGGGTGGGGCACAGCCGGGCTGCCCACAGCCCTTCACTGGAGGTGTCCTGTGGCTTCAGGAAACTAATTTGAGATTCCAGCTTCCTCTCCTTTAAGACCCTCATCCCCACCCACCCTTCCTGGCATGGCCAGCAGAGGCTAGCCACAGAGGAACCAAAAGACACAGTGCTGCCTTCTGCAACCCTCCAGTCTCATAGTAGGCAGACTCTAAGTCTTTGTCCAGGGTCTGTGGGCTGTGCTGTGGGCCTGCCCGATCTGAGGGACACAGTAATGACCTTGTTTGGTTTTGTCTATTGTGAATGAGGTGTGTATGGCCCTATGAGTTCTGAGTGAGAAGGCTGACCCCTGGGTTCATGTTATAGGCATTGAGCTACTTCAGAGTCATTCCTTCATTCTATAGCAGCTTGGTGCCAAGCTTGGAATGTTCTGTGGTGAACAAGACAGACACATGGGGTACTTTCCAAGGGGTTTCTCTTGCTGAGGCAGTTTAGTGCTTCCCTGAGGAGATGGCTCGGAGCGGAGGCCTGAGTGTTGCAAAGGGGACAGCCAGAGGTGGGATGAGCTTGCTTCAGGAGTGAGTGCCACAGAGGAGAGCCAGGGCCCATGGTGAAGGACCTCTCACCTTTGCTGTAGGAAGCCACTAGAGCGTTTTAAGCATCAATGAGCAGATTTACATTTTGTAAAAGATTTTTTAAAAAGAGATGAGGGGGTTTGCACTTTTTAAAGGATTTTTCTAGAACCTGAGGAGACTTCTTCCCTGGGAAAGGTGAAGTTTAAGGCCCTGTTGCTAGCTCGGGAGAAACTCCCAGCGAAGCCCCGGTCTCATCACAGATGTCCTGGTCTCCATTTCTAGAGCTTGTTTCCCCACCTAAGTGGAGGAAGGGATAATCCACCAGCTTAAACCCAACCAGCAGTAGTTAGGGGCCCTGGCAGCCCCCTCCCACCCCCACCCCCCCCACCCCCCCTCACACACCCACATAGGTGTGCCTACACAATCCCCCTCATTAGCCATTCGCAACTTTTTGCCCAAGACTGTCCAGTCAGTTCCACTTCTGGCTGGCTGAAGACCAAAAGGAGGCTCTGCCCTGACAGGTGAACCAAGCTGGGCAGGAGTGGTTTTAGCACTCCCCTCCCCCAGGCCGTGCCTCTGTGGCTGGTGGCGATGGCTGAATCTGAGAGTTAGGGCAGTGAGGGTGTGAGCAGTGAGCTTCACTGTAACTTTCTGTGGCTAGTCGCCAAGCTTTTGCCTGGAAAGAGGGTCCCAGGCTCAGCTTGAAAGAGGGAATCTGAAGCCCTGTTCCCCCAGCTTTCTCAGGTTGCCCTCTGCTACCCAAGGCTTTGGGGAACAGTGTGTGGCACCTCCATTCCTGCCCTGACTGGGCATTGCCAGCTTCCCTGGCCTGAATGTTTTCTTCCTTTTCTTCGTTTTCCTCCTCTTTTTCCTCCTCCTCCTCCTCCTCCTCCTCCTCCTCCTCCTCCTCCTCCTCCTCCTCCTCCTCCTCCTCCTCCTCCTCTCCTTCTCATCCTTCTCCAGCAAGGAGGGGATGGTAATGGTGCTGAGGAAGAGATTCAGTGGCTGTTGTCCAAGGGGTTCCGAGTGCCTAGAAGAGGGAGGGAGAAGATCTGGTTTTGGAGGGAGCCCCCCTAAAGGGGCTTCTCAGTGAGGAGACCTGGGAAGAGCGTGGGTGGCTCCCACCCACTCCCTGCTGCTGGGACAGTGCCTGTGCTTGTGTGGGGGCAGTGAGCCTGGAATGCTGCCTGTGCATGGCCCTGCCCCCCTACTTCCGCCCAGGGCATCTGGCCCACACCTGGCTTCTATTAGGAAAACTGCTGCTGGCGGCCAGGGTTGGTGTGAGCCGAGGGGCCAGCTCCAGGGATAGGCCTTCTGGGAACACCATCTCCTGAGATCCTCTTTCCCCACTAGAGGGGAGCGTTTGCTGGAGGAGGGGTCAAGGAAAGAAATGTTGCCCTTGGTCCAACTTCTGTCCTCCCTGCTCCAGTGGCTGTCCGTCCCCACAGCCTGGAGGCTGGTTGGGGAGGCCTGGGAGTCCTTCCTCCGCTGCCTTTTTTACCCTGTATCTGACATGGAGTAGGGGATGCTTGGGCAGCTCCCTCCTATTAGCATGCCCTACTTTGTTTTTAGATTACACTTATGTCCCAGGCCCTTGGCATGAGCCACCTCCTTCCACCCACCACCGCCTTCCACCCTTATGACTGGCCTATGAAGTCTGCCCTTTGATCATTTCTGCCCCAAGATCACACAGCTGAGTAGCAGAGGCAGGTGTGGTCTGGGAGCCCCTGGACCCCTCTGCTGTCCCTTCCCTATACCAGGTGGGGGTGTCTGAGTCCCTGAAACCATGGGTGTGCCATGGAAAGTATCAGTCCATAGCTGAGGGGGTGTCCAGGGAGTAGTGAGGCTTTAGTACACTGTCAGGGGCAGGAGTGGGGCTGGGACAAGCCTTCTAACCTCTGGTGTGGGCAGGTGGACCTGTACCTTCTGAGCACCCTTGTGTGTTGGACAGGCCTGGGGGGAAGGGCATCTGGAGCCCAATACTGAGCCTAGCTGAGAAAGGAGCATGGGTGAATGGGGTGGGTGTCTTGCCATTGGAGAAGGCCCTCTCACTTGAGGAGGGAGCGCAGGTCAACTCCTCCAGCTGCCCTGTCCCATATAGGAAGTGTTGCTATGGCAGCAGAGGAGGGATTTGCCTGCACTGCGGCCAGAATGCTATGCTCCTGGTGCCCCACTGCTGGGCAAGTACTACTGCCTGATCTCAGCCCTTCCTTTTCTCTTATGGAGCCATGGGTGAGTGAGACATGGGGGAAGGGGGACTTCTCCACAAGCAGGGTACCCTGCTGGCTGTTCCCTGTGAGAGGAAAACCCCCAAGGCCTGGCCTGCAGGTTTGGAATTACCACCAGTGGCTTCCCCTGGGCCTCCTTTTATAGGGCTGGAGCTTGGGTTAGCAGGATGCCTGGGTCCTAGCTGCAGCCTCCCTGCTGCCCCAGGAGAATGAGAATCGGGATCTGGAAAAAAAGGCTCCCTTCCCTGCCCTGAGTCCCACTGAGGTGCTGAAAGAACTTGCTATTTTTTTTTTTTATTGACCTCAGAGAAGAAGGGAGAGGGAGAAAGAGACAGAAACATCAGTGATGAGAGAGAATCATCGATTGGCTGCCTTTGCATGCCCCACACTGGGGACTGAGCCTGCAACCCAGGCATGTGCCCTGACCAGGAATTGAACCATGACCTCCTGGTTCATAGGTTGACGCTCAACCCCACTGAGTCACGATGGCCGGGTGAACTTGCTATTTTTGAAAATGAAAATCACACCCATGATCAGGAGATAGAGGAGAGGGGATGGGGTCAGTGGCCTTCCCTTCCCCACCCATGGCCCCTGGGGAGACTGAACTGGGTATGCCCACCGTGTGCACTCTGGGCTCAGCTTAGGCTCTTACCTTGTCTTCACTTCTTGGTTTGGAGACTAGAAGGTGCAAGTGGAAAGCTGCAGGGCAAGCGGGACTCACCAGCCCACACTGCCCACCCCAACTGTCTGGGCCTGTTTCCTCCAGTGGGAGTTTGTTCAAGGACATTTGTTGGATATCCAAGGTGGCCCAGACGCAGCCAGGACCCTGGGCTTTTTGTGGCCCAGGCTCTGCTGCCTTCTAGCTGTGGCTCTGTCTCCTCACCTGTCTTCATCTCAGGTTCCTCTTGCATAGATAGAGAGCAATAACCATGGACTTAGCCCACAGAGGGTAAGAGGCTCAAATAACCAACAGGTGACTTGGGGTAGATAGCTCCTGCTCTCTGGGCTTTTGGTTTCTGCATGTGTACATAGGAAGGTAGGAGATACAGGCTAAGGTATGTTCCAACCCCAGCCTGTGCCTCTGAATGAAAAACTACTCCATCACTGCCTGAGGACCCTGCTAGCTGGGTGTCACCTCCTCTCCCTTGCTCCCACCCATCCACCCTCTGCACTGGGCCCTTTGCTTTCCTAGGCCCCCTGCACTTCTGGCATGGCTCACATCTGCTGATCCTTCATGTCTTAACTCAAATGTTACCTTAAATCTATTTCTCTCAATTATACTCTTTAAAAAGATACATATACACACACACATATTTATTTGTGTGTTGTTTTTTGTTTGTTTTTTCAGAGAAGAAGGGAGAGGGAGAGAGAGATAGAAACATCAATAATGAGAGCGAATGATCAGCTGGCTGCCTCCTGCACACCCCTCACCGGGGATTGAGCCTGAAATCTGGGCATGTGACATGACCAGGTATCCAACCATGACCTCTTGGTTCATAGGTGGATAATCAACCACTGGGCCACACCAGCCGGGCTCAATTATCCTCTTATTGTACTCTGTTGTCATGCTTTAAAATAATGCACATTAGACCCTGAGCACACTTCACCACTATTAACACTCCTTGAAACTACCCTCCAGAGTAGGTCCCACTATGGTGCTTGTTTTACAGATAAGGAAACTGAGGCACAGAGACTCTGAGTATCTCATACTGGGATGAGGCTCTCAGTGGCCAGGCAGGGTTTTCACCCAGGCAGTTTGACTCCAAAGTTTGCAACCTTAACTGCCACCTTACCTTTTCATGGCATTTGTCATAGCATATCTACACTAATAAAAGAGAAACATGGTAATTAGTGTCACTCCGCTACCCTTCCCATTGGCTAATCCCCCTGTCACTCACAGAGTAGGGCCGAGATATGCAAATTAACTGGCAGCCAAGATGGCGGCCGGCAGCCAGGCAGCTGATGTGAACAGGGAGGCTTGCTTGCTTCAGTGACGGAGGACTCCAACGTTCCCCGCCTGACTTGCCGGCCTCTCAGCTGCAACTCTCAGCAACTATGTTGCGAATAAAGAAGCTAAAAAAAACCCCAGAAACCTGCTTTACTCAGAGGAGCTTCAGCCAGCCGGACCGCAACATTGTATCAAATACAGACAGTAAACAAAGGCCAGAAACCTGTTTTCAGCAGCCTAGGCCTCAGAGCTAAAGCTGACCCAGAATAAAAAAAAACAAAACAAAAAAACGGAGCGGTTGGGAGCTTCAGTCCCAGCCTGAAAACAGCCCTCAGCTCCTCAGCCAGACTGGCCAGGCACCCCAGTGGGGACCCCCACCTGAAGGGTGTGTGACCAGCTGCAAACAGCCATCATCCCCTCATCCAGGCTGGCCAGGGGCACCCCAGTGGGGACCCCCACCCTGATTCGGGACACCCTTCAGGGCAAACCAGCCGGCACCCACCCATGCACCAGGCCTCTATTCTATATAGTAAAAGGGTAATATGCCTCCCAGCACCAGGATCAGCGGAGCCGCGAGGCCTCCCGGCACCGGGATCAGTGTGACGGGGCAGCGCCCAAACCCCCTGATCGCCCTGCAGCTCTGTGTGTGACAGGGGGCGGGGCCCCAACCCCCCCGCCCCCCACGGGCCCTGCTCTGTGTGTGACGGGGTAGAGCCATAACCTCCCCATTGGCCCTGCCCTGAGTGTGCCCCAACCACCTGATTGGCCCTGCTCTGTGGGTGATAGAGGGCGGCGCCCCAACCCCCTGATCCGCCCTGCCCTGAGTGTGACAGGGGACGGTGCCCCAACTCCCCTATCGGCCCTACTCTGTGCATGACAGGGGGGAGCTCCCCAACCCCCTGATTGACCCTGCTCTGTGCATGACAGGGTATGGAGCCCCAACCCCCCAACCGGCCCTACCCTGAACGTGACTGAGGGTGGCATCGCAACCTCCCAATCTGCCCTGCTCTGTGCATGACAGGGGAAGGCGCCCCAACTCCCCAATCGGCCCTGCTCTGAGCCTAACTAGGGGCTGCACCTAGGGATTGGGCCTGCCCTCTGCCACCCGGGAGCAGGCCTAAGCCAGCAGGTCGTTATCTCCCGAGGGGTCCCAGACTGCTAGAGGGCACAGGCCAGTCTGAGGGACCCCCCCTTCCCCCGAGTGCACAAATTTTTGTGCACCGGGCCTCTAGTCTATATATATAAAAACCTAAGCAACCATTAGGACTGGTTGACTGAATGATCAGTCGACTGGTTGCTATGACGTGCCCTGACCACCAGGGGGCAGATGCTCAATGCAGGAGCTGCCCCGTGGTGGTCAGTGTGTTACCACAGCCAACCTCCTGTGGTTGGCCAACCTCCCATGTCCCTCTCCCCAGCCGGCAGCCCTGATCAGCCCCAATTGGGACTGGGCGAGATGGGCCCCGATTGGCCCCAATCACCAGCCAGGCCAAGGGACACCACCCATGCACGAATTTGTGCATTGGGCCTCTAGTGGTGATCCTTTATTTGGTTCACATCTGTCTCCTGACTTGTATATTCTATGAGTTTGGAGATCTTTTCTGTTCACTGACCCAGTACCTACTATAGTGTGCAGCTCAAATGCTTGTATTGAGGGAAAGATTAGCAGTCCTGCTTCACCCAAGTACATGACTATTCATCTGAGATCTCTTTGGTCCACCACCAGCTCTTAGCATAGTGCGTGTCCTTTGAGAGGCTTCCCATGTCTATTGAATGAATAGTGTTCAGATGCATTGTGAGCCATCTGGTTTGCTGCTTACACATGGGGTATTTGCATGCTGTTGAGAGGACGAGAGCCCATGTGACACTTCTGACCTACTCTAGGGTGTTGGGGATGGGGCTGACCTTCACCCTGACCCCACAGCTCCTTTTGTGTGGAGAGAGAGGAGTGTGGGTTACTGGTTCTCAGGCTCTAGCTTTGACTTCTCTGTGCCGGCTGTGGCTGGGTGGGAAATAAGCAGTGAGAAAAGCCCCTTGAATGACGCTGAGCTGTTTCCGATGGTCTCCCACGCTGGGGTCTGCCTCTGCGGGCTGGGGAGGGGGCTCTGGGCCAGCTCCTTACAGGCTGCCTCCCTCCCTCATTCATTCCCAAGGAGATCGTGGGAAGCTTGGAGGAAGCTGGCCACAGTTTGGGGTGAGCTATTTTTGGTAACAGGGTCTTTTGTCTCAGGCTCTAGAGGCCAGGGTGACTGGGAGGGAGCTGTTTGCATTTCCTCTGGCCTCTTGGACTCCCCCCCGTCTGGGCCCAGGGGACAGGGTTGCATATGGTATGAACTCAAGCCTCTCCTTCCTGGGTCCCAGTGAGCCTTCCAGCTGGCAGCTCTAGCACCATGGGAGGGCGAAGAGGGGTACTGCTATGCCTCTCCAAGGACATTCCACAGAGCTTGGCACCAGGCCCTCTCCCCGGCCCCCTGGCAGCATCAGGAGGCAGCAGTAATTCTAGTAATCCCTTGATTTGCACAGCGCTTTGCAACAGGCCTGTTTCTCTCAGTTGATCCTCATATAGTCTCAGCTGATCCTCTCCACAGTCCTGGGTAGTAGGCAGCCTGGGCAATATGAGCCCATGCATAAGTGAGAAAAATGAAATTCTGAGAGGCCACACAGGTCCCCAGAGCCTGGGATGGTGACAAGAAGCTGGGTGATACCTCCAGGACACCTGCAGGGGCAATGACATGCTACCCTTCTGAGTCGCTGTAGCAAGGGGGCCCAATAGTGAGCAGGACAGCCTGACAATTCCCTTACGAGGAGGGAGACTGAGCCCAATCTGGGTGCTGGGTCTTCTCTCCAGGTATAGCACTGCCTTCAGCTGAGGTCCACCCTGTAGTGATATGAGGCTTCCTCAGTCTCTAACCAGCTCCCAAGGTACCCCGACCTGGCCCCTCCTTTGCTCTGTTGGGCTGTCAGGCTAGTGGCCCTGGGATGATTCAGTTTTCTCTCCTGCCTCCTGCAGAGCACACAGGCCCATGAGAACAGCAAGGATGGCCGGCTGGTGTGGACAGGCACCCAGGAGCACATTGTGTCCACTGGATTCAACCAGGTAGGGCTCCTTGAAGGTGAGCAGGGACTCATGCCAAGAGAGCAGGGATGAGGCCCACTGGGAGGCAGGGGCCGCAGGCTAGCTCCAGGCCTGTCCATATATGGCCCTGAGTGCAGCCGGGTCTCAGAGCCCCAGGGGACCAACTACTGCTGAAAACTGGTAGATTCCATTTGTAATAGCTAAGCCTGACCCTGGGAACTGTGGCAGCTCCCCCAGGGACCAGAGTCCATGCAAGGAAACGCCCCTTGTCCCTGTCACCTAAGGGCTCTTAAAGGGGCAGGACCTAAAAACCCAAAAATCTCCCATCCTTGCATGTTTCCCCCTACCACCACTGCCTTCTAAGCTCTTTCTGGGGCAAGTGCCTCTGTGCCAGGCTGTGTCCCTGGGCACGAGGTTCCTGGGGAGCCCTGGGGGCTGACAAACGGACCTCTGAGCCTCTCTCTGTCTCCTCCCCACAGATGCGTGAACGTGAAGTGAAGCTGTGGGACACCCGGCACTTCTCCAGCGCCCTCACCTCCCTCACCCTGGACACCTCACCTGGGTAGGAGCAACCAACATGTTGGGATGGACTGGGGGTGGGGTGGGGCAAGGGCCCAGACGATGTCTTGATTCCAAACCTGTGAATGGGCACCAATGCTAAGGGCTCCTAATGTGCCATGGCAGGGCCATCTGCAGACTACAGGGCTCAGTCCAGCTATAAGGGCTTTACCTGGCTCAGATCCTGTCAGAGACATGACTCATCACCGGAGCAGTCAGGGGGCGTCTGAGGAGCCCCCTGGAGCTTCACCATCAGGGAGTGGTGAGGCAGCCCAGAGTAGGTGAATTAACCCAACTGACCCATCTCACGTGGCACTTAGTCATGGGGCAGACTTTTGGCCTAGGGACTCAGGTTGGTGTATTTTGGCATTTGGGGAGGAGACTGTGACACGGTGGATGCGTGGGTCGTCGACATGAGAATGCACTTGATTTTGCTATGGGTGTTTTGGGGGGGCTGAGGCTACAATAGCAAGGTGGACTTGGGATGGATGTGGGGACAGATGGGCTGGCAGGTTTGGAAGCACAAAGAGCAGAGGGAGGCAGGCCTTGAAATTGTGGGCTTTATGGGGCCTCCTCAGCCCTGGCTACATGCCCATCCCTTCTTGTCCTTGGTGAGGGGTATGCAAATGCACCTCATCCTCCCATCCTCCCAAGAAGTATGCAGGAGGATTTGTGGTGGTGCCCGTGGGGCTCTGGGCTGAGTCCACTCTGTGCAGAGATGGCTCAGGGTCACTGTGGCTCACTAAGTGCTGAGGAGTGACCCATCCCTTCAGTCTACATGGACCCCTTGTACAGCTGAGGAAAGAGGCTTCAGAGTGTAGGGGACCAGCTAAGCTGGGACGGGAGGAGGCAGGGACCTGGCACCTGTTCCAAAGCCTTAGCCTTGCTCAGCTATGACTCTCAGAGGGACTTGCTGGGACCCTCAGCACCACCACCAGGCAGGGGCCTGCAAAGGTCAGAGCAGGGAGAGGCCTTGGTCCTTGGATATCCTGTCAGCCACTTCCTCTTCTGTTTCACAACTGGGGAAACTGAGTCACGAGGAGTGCTATGACGTCTCCAAGTTCCAGGAGCAGCAAGGGCTGTGTCTGGGGTCTGAGTGCCATAAGAACTGGCAGGGTACTCCCCGGTTGAGTTTTCAGCGAAGGGGTAAAGGTCAGGGTGGCATTGACCCTCCACTCCCATCCTCTCACAGCCCTGGAGAGGCTGAAAAACTGATGAAGTCCATTTTGCAAATAAGGAAGGTGAGGCTGAGCGAGCTCCAGTGCCTTCCTTGGAATTACAATTGGGTGAGGCTTTTGCCTGCTCTGGGCCCTGGGGTTTCAGGGGCGTCACTAGGACCCACATGCACTGGAGGAAATGGAGCTCCCTGGGCTCTTGGCTCTATTTCCAGCATCCCCTCCTCTGGTGCAGATTCTGTACTGGCATCTTGTCCTCTTTGCTTCCCTACAGGGCCCCCAGCAGGGGGAGGGAGATGGTCAACCTGGAAAAGGGACCCAGCACTAGCCATTAAATGCTCCCCATCCACCACTTCCTGCCTTTCAGGCTCCACCATTGGCCTGTGAGGGGTCGCCCTCCCCCTGAAGAACAGCCCCACCCCACCCAGCCCAGCATAGCCTCTGGAGGAGTTAACTGATGCCCAAACACCACAGTACCAATGGCCAAGGCTGACCCTGTAATTATAGCAGTTAAGAATAGCCTTGTAGGGCCAGTGAGGCCTAGAATTTCTCAAATTACTCCCAGATGGGCCAGCCAGGCCAGTGTCCCACCCTCTCCATCCCCAGGTCCTGGTCCCTGCCTCCACACCGGGCCCACACCCTTGGCAGAGGAATTGGGACTCTCCAGTTCTCTACAAAGCTGGTGGACGACAGGGATGTATGCCAACCTCCAGGCTGGCCTGAGAGGTGGCAGGTCCCCTGCCCCCCAAGGTCCCTGGAAGCTAGAGCCCTATACTGCCCTCCTGGGGTGAGAGAGCTGCTCAGTGAACTGAATGGAGAGGAAAAGTGGATGGGTGGGCACGGCCATGGGCCTCCACTGGATGCCCTCAGTTTCTTCTCTGTTTACATGTTTTCCATCTCAATTTAGGCAGAATGGTGTATGTTCTTATAAGAGCTAGAGGGGGCCAGGGATCAGGCACACAGCCCTCCCCAGCCTCTTCATGGAGAACCCAGGGCCCCACCCTCCCAGAGACCTCTGTCTCAGCTCCCTATGCCTTTCTCTTTGTCATCCCTGTCACTTGTGGAGTGCACCTCACTAAAAGGAGATGTGTCATGGTGAGAAGAACAGGACACCAGCGTCCTATCTGCAAAGCCAGATTCAGGCAGCAGGTCCATAGATGGCTGTCCTGCACTTCCTGTGTGTCTGGCCTATGCTTGGGCTAGTGTAGGGTGGAGGTGGGGGGGCCTGATGTAAGTGGAGGTAAGGGGCTGGTGGAGGTGGAGGTGGGGGGCTGGTGGAGGTGGGGGGCTGGTGGAGGTGGAGGTGGGGGGCTAGAAGGATCTGGTGATGAAGCAGCTTGTGCTCCATCCAGGAGACACACAAACACCACCTGTCACAGGTTTGGTGCTTCCGGACTGGGTGCATGGTCAGGCACCTATGCTGTAGGCAGGTAGGGATTTTTTCCCCTCCATGTTACTGAAGAGGCGGCTGAAGCCAGAGAAGTGGGTCCTCTGTTGAGATCATCCCAGCAACAAACTTATGCAGGTTGAAGGCTGGGATTGGATTTGCTTCTTCACACCAAAGTGTCCACCTCTGGCCAGACCCCTAACCCAAGCCCATTCATCAGCCAGAGGCACGAGATCTGTCAGCTAAGAAACCTCCAAACCTATAGAGAATGTTTGAGTTTATTTGAGCCAAACTGATGATAATTGCTGGGAAGCAAAACCTCAACAGACTGAGAAAATGCTCTGGAGAATGCCAATTTTACAGCTTATTTTATGCATTACAATCAAAGGAGAAGTAAGGGGTTAAATGAAATGAATTGGTAGTAGATTAGGAAGGCGGGAGAAAGCAAAGAGGGTAAATCTCTGGGATTGGATAAAGAATATAATAGACACATGCTTCTTTTACATTGGTAGGTATGGGGTAGTTACCCGTTACCATTTACAGCACCTAGGGATGGTATTCAGGGAACAATAGCAATGAAAGTCTCTGTGGTCTCTGCTCAGGTGCCATGGGTATGCCCTGAGGGATCTGGAAAAGGACTTTACTCTGACATTTCAAAAGTAATGCTATCTTAGATGCAAAAAGACTACCCAATTTGAGCTAGAAATTTTTATGTTCAGACCATCCTATGTAGTTACTTTCGGTTTCTAAGTGTGTAAGGCCCACCATGCAGGCCTCCCCCTGAGTTTGTCAGGTTTAGTATATGGCCCCTTTTTGTCCATAGGTCCCACACCCAGCATGTTCTTAGAGATTGGGTGCCCCCTCCCCGCCTGAGTAGTTTTTGCTCACAGTGGCCCCACCCCTCTTCTGGCAATCCAAGCCCTCCCCCATGGCTCACAGTGCTCTCCTGGCCAGGGAGTGGATCTTGGGTGTTGGGAGCCATCCTCGCCTGCTGTAAGCAAGCTGCTGTCTCTCCTCTCCCAGCCTGTCTCCCTATAGCAGCCGTGGGCAAACTACGGCCCGTGGATCCGGCCCGTTTGAAATGAATAAAACTATTGGGAAAAAAAGACCGTACCCTTTTATGTAATGATGTTTACTTTGAATTTATATTAGTTCACACAAACACTCCATCCATGCTTTTGTTCCGGCCCTCCGGTCCAGTTTAAGAACCCATTGTGGCCCTCGAGTCAAAAAGTTTGCCCACCCCTGCCCTATAGGTATGGGCATGAAATGGGAATGTGTATAAGCCCATGTGGCACAGGCCCTATGGCAGCAAGGACTCAAGAATGTAGGGGCTGGCATTTGTCCACATCCATCCCTGGCCTGGCCTGGAGCCATTGGGATTGCCTTGACTAGGGGCTACATCTTGGCTTGCCATCCCCCGCCCCCCCCCCACACACACACACATTTAGGCCGACCCTCCCTTCATCCCCCAGTGCTTTTTCTGGGAGGGCTCACACCAGCCCCCTTTCTTTAGGTCCCACCCACCCCCTGCTGGCCCATGAGGCCAGGGTTGGCTTTGCAGGGAAAACATTTATTCAGCAGCCACCGTGTTCAGCAGCAGCCCACAGGCCCACAATGGCCCCTTTGACTGGGCTGCCGAGGTGGGGGGCTAGGCCTCAGCGTAGCCGTTCCAGTAATGAGACCCAGGCCCACAGGAAATCCACCTGGGCTGCCGCTACTGGCTCAGGAAGATGGGGCCCCACCCAGGCCCGCTGCCACCATCCTCTGCCCCCGCGACCCATTGCTCACCTCCTTCCTTCTCATGCCAGAACCCTCAGCAGCCACTAATTGAATCCAGAGCCTCGCGTGGCCAGGCCTAACTCAGCACTGACATCAACGCCCCAAGCCGCAGGGCCTATTCCCCAGGCTTGACTGAGCTTCCTCCTTTTTTGCCAGGGTGAGGCTAGGAGCCAGGGGCTGTGACCCACAGAGGGGCACAGGCATGGGGCTTTGGGGAGCCTTGCTCCAGCATCTGCAGGACCTCTCTGTGGCCCCAGGGACCACCATCTGAAGTTACTAGGAAAAGGTGCTCTACATCCATCACTGTCCCCAAGCTCCCAGCTCCCATCATCCCTGGTCCTGCCCCTGTCTGTGGTCTTCCTGGAAAACACTCCCACTTCCGGGGTTTTGGAAAGCCAGGCACATTCCAACTGCAGAGAGTAAAGGGACACTGACGGGCCACCAGGTCTCCACAGGCCAGACTCAGATCTCTGATCCTGATCCTTGGCCACCAGCTCCTAATAGTCTCTTACAGCCTCCTCACCCACCAGAGGGCTCCTGCCATTCAGGATCTGTGCTGCCCTTGACTAAGGCTCCTTCTCTGCAGCTGGAGCAAGAGCCCATACAGAGGGGCAACAGGACTGTAGGGAGGGTGAGCTGTGTGTGCTGCCTGCACCATCCATGAGGGCCTGGCAGGACATAGTTCAAGGCATCCCCTCCACAGAGGAAGGCAGGCATGGACTAGCTGTCCAATCCGTCCCTGAGAAAGGGCCCTTAGAGATCCTCTTGGCATGTATCTGCCATGAGCCTCTTACAGGAGCACTGCAGCTGGGTAGGTTAAGGCTGCCCTGTTATTTTTCACTGAGGTTGGAAACTGCCCAGCTTCTGTTGCCCCACTGGGAGGTTGGACTGGGTACCTCAGTGGAAACTGGGTGGACACAGCCCAGGATAGGACTTGTGGGAATGCCACCCTACCCACCATGGCCCTCCCAAGCCCAAAGAATGCTGGCCAGGGCCTGGTGTCCACTGGGGAGAGGGGTCCTGGCCCCCAGTTCCCCAGAGGGCTGTCCCTTTATACCTACCCTGTACCCCTACCCTCCCTCCACGCAGTCCAGGAACCTGGGGTTATGCCAGAAAAACAATCATTTTATTTTATTTTTTATTTTTCTTATAAAAGGCCTTCATATCATCGTTTGTCTTACAAAAACCAAAGTCCTTGTCTCTGAATTTGAAAACTATTTTCCCAAAATAAATGGGAAAGGATCTCTTATAAATATATTTTAAAAAAACAAAAGCAAAACTTGTTCCTAAAGCGTCTTTCTTTCCAGTTTCATTTGTTACTTCACTCCCTGGGGCCAAGGCTGGGCTACATACCCATCCTTACCCCCACTCTCCCTTTTCTCTCTTTCTGGGGGCTTCCTTCACTGGCCCCCAGAGTCTCCTTGGGTTGAGGGCCTGGCAGCCCTAGGCCTGTGTTACCAGCACACAGCAGAACCTGCCTGCCCTGCTCTACCCCAGAGGTTGCACATGGCAGAGGACAGGGCAGACGCCATCCTCAGAGGCACTTGGGCTCTGGAGGTGTCCTTAGAGGTCTTCACCTGGGTCCTAGCATCTTAGATGAGGAGACCAAGGTCCAGAGAGGGCCAGGGACTTGCTGTAATCACCACAGCCCATGCCCTGATGTGACCTCATCTTATGGATCTGAGAACTTCTTGATCTTATAGCAGGAGGGCGCTATTCAGTCCCAGCAGGGCTGAGAGCCCAGCCCAATAGTCCATCACTCCCAGCTTAGATGTAGGGCTTAGTAGGAAGGGGCCCTTGGAGCCCAGGCCCTGGGTAGCCCATGAGTGGCACCTCACACTCAGGCCCACCAGGTGGGGCCTCCCCACCGCCCTCACTTGCCATGGGGCCTGGTTCTAAGGGGGCCTTCACCCCCTCCAGCTCTAGGGGCCCAGGCCCCACCCGCCCTTTGCCTTGAGCTGCAGCTGCCGCGGCCCGCCCCCGCCGCACGAAGTAGGCTGCCCCTACAGCAGCTAGGACAGCCAGGAGTATGGCAGCCAGGGCAGGCGCAATAAGAAGCGGCAGGTTGCCCTCTCGGGCCTGTGTGACCGGGGCATGGTTGGAGCGGACAGCTGCGGGGGTGCGGGCCTCTCCACAGGCCTCCTCGCCCTCAGGCATCCGCCCAGCCCCCAGGGGACTGACACAGATGGAGTAGGTGGCATTGGGCCGAAGTTGTGTGACCGTGTACTCAGCAAGTGAGGCGGGCAGCCTCAGTGTCACCGGCCGCTTGTCAGGGCCTGACAGGTTTCGGTAGGTGAGGCGGAGGCCCCTGAGTTGCACAGTACTGCCTTGCAGGTAGCGCTGCAGCCCTACCCTCAGGGAGGTGGGGCTTATTGGCTCGATCCCGAGGGGCAGAGGCCCTGGAGGCCTCAGCGTGGCTGGGGTGGGCGAGGGCCATAGTCCCTGCCTCATCAGGCTCTCACAGTACAGACCAGTAAAGCCTTCAGGGCACTGGCAGGCTAGGTGGCCCCTAGCCCCCCGGTGGCAAGTACCCCCATTGAGGCAGATAGATGCTGGGCAGTCCTGGGGCTGAGGGTCAGCTCCCACAATGGGTGGGGTGGCAGGTGGCAGACTCGGGGCTTTGACAGCAGGCTCCGTGGGGTTTTGCCAGGTGGGGGCTGGGCTGGAAGACGAGGGTGTGGGTTCCCACGCCAAGGACCTTGTGGTGGGTACTGTGGCCGTGGTGGTGGTGGCTGGGCAACCAAAGTCGGCATAGTCGAGGTCCAGGAGCATCTGGCCGGCGTTCTTGGGTGGGAAGTGGCAGCGTGTCTCCTCCGGGCTGGCCAGTGCCACTCGGTTCTCCCGCACCCAAGGGCTGAACCAGCTCAGGGGGCACACACAATTGAAAGGGTTTCGCGCAGCTGCCAGGAGCCGCAGGCGGGGGAAGAGGCCCGAAAGCTCATGTGGTAAGGCCTGCAGGCTCAGGTTGCTCAGATCCAGCTCCTGCAGGGCTGCCAGGCCAGCCAGGTCCTCAGGCCGCAGCTGGGCAATGCGGGTGTTGCCAGCCAACCGCAGGCGTGTCAGTCCCTGTAGACCCCGGATGGCAGGTGGCACACACTCCAGCTGGTTGTCTGACACATCCAGGTCGTGTAGATTGCGCAGGCGGCCAAAGAGCCCCTCATCCAGATGCCGTAGCCCCAGGCCAGCCAGCCGCAGCGCCTCTACATTGGCAGTGTCCAGGGCACCCGGCTCAAGGGCCAGGAGGCTGTTGTGACTGAGATCCAGCAGCAGCAGGCTTGGCAGGCGCAGCGGGGGCAGTGCCCGAAGCTCGTTGTCTTGCAGCTTGAGTTCCAGGAGGCGGTCAAGTGCATCAAAGGCACCAGGCTGGATGTGGTGGATTCGGTTCTTGCCCAGGTAGAGGCGCTCCAGGCACCGCAGGCCACGGAAGGTCTCATTGGTGATCTCACGCAGCCTGTTGGCAGTGAGGTCCAGGTTGCTAAGGTTGGCAAGTGGCCGGAAGACCCCACTGGGCAGGCTGGTGATCTGATTCTGTGATAGGTCCAGGAGCTGCAAGCCTGGTAGGCTGGCAAAGGTACCTGGTTCGAGTGTAGTAATGCCGTTGTCAAAGACGTACAGGCCTGCTGTGTTGGACGGCACATCTCGGGGCACTGTGGTCCCCTGGCGGGCAGCGCAGAAGACTGTCTGTGGCTGGTTGCACTGGCAGCCAGATGGGCAGCCCTGCACCCCAGGCCCTGGGGCTAGCAGCAGCAGCAGCAGTGGCAGGGGCAGGGGCAGGGGCACACTGGAGCGCATCTTTTGGTCCCTGGGAGCAGAGAGGAAAGACAGGAGACCATGAGTCAGGGGCCCAGGAGACAGCCATGCCAAGAAGTACTGAGAAGGGAATTCCAAGCCCCCTTCACTCCCTGCCCCCAAATCCTACAGCACACTGTAGTTATGAGTCAGGTCTGCAATGCCTGGGCCCAGTTCCTGTCCCAGTCGCATCACTCTCTTGCTGTGTGGCTTTGAACAGTCACATGACCTCATTATGCTATCAGTTGATACTTCCTGCACTGTCACCATGGTTCAGTGGGTTGATGCATGCAGAACAGGGCCCAGCCCCCAAATACTCAACGACCACAAAGGACCTCTATACCTTCACCCAGTTCTCCCACCTCTGCGGCTTAGAGAGAACATGATCAAAAAGCATCAGGCTGTGGCCCTTCCCCCAGGCTCGCACCCCAAAATCTCTGCTGAGGTGGACAGGGAAGCAGGGGGAATGGCGGCTCCCTCCCCGACGCTTCTTCGAGATTGGTGGGCAGTCAGCCCAGTGCGTAAGTAGAGAAGCTGGCTGCCCCAGGCCACCGGCCCCTGCCGCCACGCTCTACATCCTCCAAGTGAGGAGAGACCGCAGTGGGAAGACTTCACATGGAAACTATGGGATTGGTGTTTTTCCACTTGTGAAGTCAGACCTGCCCAGGACGGGAGCTGTGGGATGGCCAGGATGTGGCCAGTAGGAAAGTTCCTAGGGAAGGGAGCAGAGGTGCTGAGCAATTGGCAGGGGGAGGGTATAGGGAGGGAACCCTGTGTTCATATCCCCTTATGGGCACAATGATAGAAGTAGAGGTGAGGGGATCCAAGCCTCCCTGGGTTGACCCAGGGCTCAAGTTGGGTGGACATTGGTTGCATGGTGGCCCCAGAAGCAGTGCCAGACCTGGAAATACTCCCCAGATTCCTTCATCTACCATTTCTTGGGTTCCACTGTGGGCTGGGCACTGAAGCAGAGCCGCAGCCCTTCCCATGTGCCGGTGTCACTGAGCATTTAGCCACCTCTTGTGGTTTCCCCAGCAGCCATTCCAGGTGGAAACTATTTTCATCACTCCCAGATGACAGAAAAGGGGGGCTCCTAGAGGTGCAGTGACTTGCTGCCGTTGCACTACTGAGAAATCTGAGCCAGAGCCCCGGTCCTTAAGCAGGTCCAGGTGTGGCTGTGCCTGCTGCCTGATGCGGGGCCCAGTCTGGCAGGGGTAAGTGGGAGTGGCTCCCCCAGTCATTCCAGGCTCTAGCTTGTAGCTTGACCTGCCCAAGAAAGGATGGGGCCACAGCTGGGGCCCACCTTCATTCAGGCTCCTGGGGAAAATCTAGGTGCCACCCCCAGCAGTAGTCCCCACGATCTGAACCTGTATAGCCCGAGAGAGGCCAGCACCCCTCCCTTCCAGGCACCTCTGCTTACACAAGGGCCTTTTGTGCTGGGCGCAGCCTCCCCTTCCCCCATACTGGCCGGCTGTCAGGCAAAGGCAGGTAACATGGCCCCCCCCACCCAGGGTGCCTTCTGCCCCACTGCCATCTATTTGGGTTGTCCCTCCCTCAAATAGGGAAGTGTGCTGGAATATGAGGTGGAAGATGGGCAGGTGGTCCGAGGATGGATTCAACAAGTCACTGGGGAGGCTACTGTGGTCTTAGGCCAGTTCTAGGTAAAGGCCTGCCGCCAGTTTTGGTACCCTGCCCACCTGCAGGGTCATCCTTGCCTGGGAAGTGGGGCCATTGGTCTTGCCCTTCACTAGTTCACACTGATGACTGCCCTTCACAAGTGAGCCAGGGAGGCCTTCCCTGACCCCTAGCCAGTGCCCCTTCCCCTGCTCTCTAGATTCCTGGCTGTCACATGCATCCCTGGCCCTGCCAGTGCCATCTCAAGGGGGATCTGTGCACCCCACCCAGCCTACTCCCCTGTGAGGACCTACTCCACCCTCACTGACTCAGAGTTCAGCCTGGCCTCCAGATGTGGGCTATGAGCATCCCCCACCCCCACGTGGACGTGGGGGGTGAGCCACCTCCCCCTGAATCAGCTCTCCTGGAGGAACAGGCCGGGGTCAGGAAGAGAGCAGCCAGACTCAGGGTGGGAGGGGACCCCTCCATGTGGCCAGCTTGGTCACCCGTGACGCTGGCTTCCCATAGGACTTGTATAAGGTCATGGTTAAGAACTCATGCTCTCGTCAGGCAACCCTGGGCCATGGGTGTCAGAGCTGTAAGGTGTAGACAGCGGCTTCTCCCAGCGCCTAGGCTTCTTCATCTGTCCCCCAGACGTTTCAGAGGAGACACCTCCCAAGACTGGGGCACTGCTGGGGGCACTCCCCACTCTGCATTAAGGAGGGGGCCAGCATGGGCTCTAGGCTTCGCTCCCTTGAATCAGCCAAGTCCTCATGGGGGAGGAAGGCAGTGACTGCTATGACTCTGTCTGGACCTGAGTGGCAATCTGGCTGAGTAGCTGGGAGCAAAGGCTGCATGAGGAAGAGCGACTGGCATCCTGGGCTGGGGAGACTTCAACAGGCAGCAGCTAACCTGCTTCCCACTCCCTAGGAGGCAGGAGTGAGCGCCTTGGCCTGAGCCCAGATCCATCACTCAGCAAGGACTGGCACAGGGGCTTTGGAAAACAGCAAATGAGGGCGGGTAGCTCCACGGGCTCTCCCACAAGGGCCTGGCACCAAGAACAGAGCAGACATCAGACAACTCCCCCTCCCAAAAGAAGGGGCACAGAGGGCCAAGACTGACCGTGGAGGAGCAAGCATCAGGTAGTAGGATAATAGGAGACAGAGGCTTGAATTTGGGCCCAAGTTCTGCCCCTAAATTGTTTCCTGGGTTTCTCAGCTGCCTTGCTTCACCCTTCAGAGTTGTTCGGAGCACCCAGTATTCTGTTTGTTTTCAAATGCGCAAGTTCTTCTAACAAGTTCTGGAAGCGATTCTGCTTGTCTGGGCCCATGCTGGTGTGTGAGTGCATTGGGGGTGGGGGTGCCTCATGAGGGGGGTTGGGTCATGGCTGCCCTTGTCCAGCCAGTTACAATTTCAGCAGCTCTGAAGGACCAGGGGCCTGGGCTTTGATATCTGATCCGCTGACCTGAGGCAGGGAGGTGGGACCTTTCTCTCTGAAAAGGGTTTGGGGAGAGTTCTGGAGGCAACCCTGGCATTTGGAGGGGGCGGGGGGGGGGGGGGCGGGAGACTAGAGGGAGAGGGCAACAGGGTCCAGGGCTTCGGTCCTCCATCTAGATTCAACAAAGCCCTACCTTGGCCTGGCCCTGCCATGGTTTGGTGGAAAGAGGCAGCAGGCAGAGGCCTGGGCTCTGCTGCTGCTGGCCTTGCCAAACCCCAAGGAACAGTTTTTGGGATGGTACTTTAGGGTCTGACTACCTGTGTTTGCAACCTGGCCATGGGCCTTCACCTCAGCTCCCATCTGTTAAGTTGGGGGGCTGGTAATAGCACCTGGTTTTCAGGGTTGTTTAGTTTGTACTTGGAGTACATTCTGAGTGGTCAGTCAACATTCGCTACTGAGGGTGTTACCCATAATACCTGAGTCCGCTCTGGGAAGGATGCCATAGTGTGAGAGGCTTCATGCTACTTTCAGCACAGACAGGAAGCCTCCTGGGCTGAGGGTAAAGCCTCCAGGTAGAGGCTGCCCACCCCCCTCCCCCACCTCCACCCTTGGGTATGGGCGTAGGAGAGCAGCCTGATGGAGAGGAACCTTTAATTTTGGAGGGGGTAAGGGGTGAGCTGTCTTCTGGCCAGTCCCCTTCAGCATATGACTTCAGGGTGAGGGGAGAGCAGAGTGAGGGCTCTATGAGTAAGGACATCCATCATCGCAGCTCTCAGAGGACCCAGAGTGCCCCCACCCACTCCCAAGTATGGGACACACAGAGGCATCTGCCCTGGGTCAGGCAGGGACTGGAAAATGGGTGGGACCTGGGCATTTGGGTGACTGCATCAGATCTAAGGCTGAAGCATCTCACTGCTCCTGGGGAAGGACAGGACAGCATACCCCCCTCCTGTGCCCAACGCTACAGAGTAAGTGCAGGGGTCGGGTACTATAGGCCTGACCCTGGGGCCCTGGGCCTCTGGCTCCCAGTGTTGGCCCGCCCGGGCTAAGCACTGCCGGCCAGGCCTGGCAGCAGCCCAGCCCAGGAGTCTGCCAACCCTCCAGGCAGGCGGGACTGTGCCGGCGGCCAGGACAGCTGGCTCCAGTTTCGCTGACGTGTCTGAGGAGGTTCAGGGCCCAGGTCGGGCCCACCCGTCTCCCCATCCCCAGGACAAAGCAGGCCCTGGCCCAGCAGGACAGAGCGGTTGGAGTCTCTCTCCTGGGTCCTCAGAGAAGGGGCCAAGAGGGCAGAGCCTCAGGTCCTCAGAGAGGGCCCTCTGTCCAGGTGGGGGCCAGAGCCCTGCCCTATGATTAAGCTGGAGGTCCCCACCAGTCTCGGTGTCTCTGCCTTGCCCCATCCACCACTCCAACTGGCTCTGCTCATTTACAGATAAGACCCTGACACTCAATTCGTTACCTCATCCAGTTCCCTTCCCTTTCTGGGCTTCCATCTCCCACCTGGAACCCCAAGGGCTTCTCAGTCCCAGCTGCACATCAGAATCACCCTGACAGCTCTGGAAAGTTCCTGATGCCTGGGCCCCACCCCCAGGCTCACTAAATAAGAATGTCTGGGGTGAGGTCTGGCAAGCTGTGTTTTGGAAAAGCTCCTTGGTTGAGTCTCCCCTCCAGCCAGGGCTCAGACCCTGGGACAGGAGGCTGCAAAGGGGACAATCTGGACATCAGCTTGTTTCTCCCAGTCAAGGCAAGATCCCTGAGCAGGTGTGGGGGAAGAGCAGCAGCCTGCCAGGCCTCGGGTGGGGACCTTCTGTGACACTGTGGGTGACTTGGTAGCTACCAGACCTGTCAGCCCAGGGCAGGAAGATCAGTGACTAAGGCCAGTCCACAGCTGAAGTGAGCCCTCAGGGCAGCGGGACGTGCCATCTCAGTCAGGAGAGGTGCCACTCTGTTGGGAGAGGACACCTGCTGCCCCGGGAGCTATGTGGTGGCTGGGGCCCAACTAGAAATGGGCCAGTCCAGATGCCTCTCCTGGCACGCGCAGGTGTGATGCCACCAGGGCTGGGCTCAGACACTGGGCCCCTCACTGCCCTGTCCCCACCCAGGGCCAAGCACCCATCAAGAAAGGTCCTAACCCTGCAATTAACCCTGACTTTGCCAGAGGAAGGCCTTAGTCACCAAGGGAGGCCACCAGCCCCACGCCAGCTGGGCCCAGGCTGTCTGGGACCTAGACAGGGTCTGAGAAGGAAGTGACCCCAGAGGAGGTCTTGCCCTTCTCATGCTCACCATGCATAGAGATCTAAGTCGCCTTGTGGCAGAAGTGGCTGGCCCTTCCTGGGATCTGTGAACTGATCAGTGGGCAGGGATTGATAAGGGGAGCTACCCCCTGCCCCCACCTCCCCTCACTTCTCACTGCTGTCTATCCAGTGACCGCCCCAGCCCCAGCGCCAGCCCCTTCTCAAGGCAAGCCAGCTCTCTCCTCCCTCCTTAATTAAATCTCTCAGGCAGCCTCAGAGGAATGTCAGAGCCTTATTGCATTTCTCTGGAGGAGACTGGTGGGGGGGCCTTCCCCAACCTTGGAGAAGAACTGGCTCCTCGCCTGCCCCCACCCCCTAAAACCGAGGTGGTCTAAGGGAGCCTGCCCCAGCCTCCTCATACCCAGGGAAGCTGGAATGAGGAAAAGCGGGGGAGGCCTGCAGGCCTGGCCGGCCAGGCGGCCCAGCCAGCTAAGGGAAAGCAATCCGGCTGACTCTGGAATGTGGAAACCGATAAAAGGAAGAAGGCTGAGCCTGCGCCCGCCCGCCTGTGGTGTATGCAGACTCCCGCAGCACCCCTGCCCGCCCCCAAACATAGCCCTGCTCCAGTCACGCGCACACATACACCCACGCCCAAAACACGCCCAGTGGGCTGTGTTCTTACACACACACACACACACACACCCTCCCTCCCCATTCTCCAGGAACTCTCACAAATTCCACAGCAGTGAGGGGAGCTGGTTTTCTTGGCAGTGCAGACAGAGCCTTGGGCTCCCCAACCCAGGGAGGAGACTCTAAGGAGAGCTGAGGGGGGCTCCGGAAGGGGTCACTAACCCATTTAGGTGGCATTGCTGCCCTTCCCATGAGTTGAGGGCTTGCCAGTGGTCAGGGATGCTTCTCTCTGGTCACCAGGGGGTACTGGCCGGCTGGCCTGCTGAGGTGGAAGCTGCCTCCTGGGCCCAGCTGGGACCCCGCTTTCCTGTTTCCATGAGCTGCCTAGCCCGGGGATAGGGTCAACTTAGAAGCCCCCATGAGGACTCAACTCTCTTTACCTGGGACTTGTCCCAACTCCCTCAGGGCTGTAGTGGGGGGTGTCAGGACTCATCTTCTGCCCAGGGCATCTCCCTGGCCCTGGGGCTGCCTGCCAGGAGGGCCTTCTTGGGGAAAGCAGAGCATGTCTAAGGGTCTTCTCGTGTTGAACTGCCTTCCCCATTTCCAGAGTCGAGAGTGGTGCCATCCCAGCAAATGCCCTGAAACACTGGCCCCCAATGGTCCCATCTGACTCTCTGGACCCACAGGTCCCAGGGTGGCTGTTTCAGTTTACAGCAGCACAAAGCCAGGGAGGTGGGGTCAGGCCATGCCTAGGCCCCCAGCCTGGCATGAGTATGCTGGTTGTCCCTCCCTGGGCCCAGGAGAGACCAAATAATGGTCTGGAGGGAATCCAGCTGGGCTGCTCATTACCAGAGTCCTCTTCCTGCCTCTGACACTCTGTTTACAGAAGCTCTGGGGCCTGATTCCCCTGGGAGAAGACAGCAAACTCAGGGGACTGCTCTCCCATCCCCCTACCCGCTTGCCTTAGTGCCGTTGGGCCCTGCCAACAACTGGGCCCTAACTGGATTCACTGTCTGCTGGACCAGCTTGAATGGACCCTACTTGGAGGGTACCAGCCCAGCCACCCCTTTGTACCCTTAACATCCAAAAGTCCAGCGTAGTGAGAAGGGTCCTTTGATGTCCAGTCCGGTTCCTCTAGCCCCAGAAGCTCTTGGCCTGGGGAGGGGGGACACTGGGACCTGGTGCCTCTCTCCAGAGCCTCACCTACCCTTGGTGCAAAAGGCAAGCAGGGGACACTGGGACCCTCAGGGCCTCTTCTCTTCCTCCTTCCCACCTTGCAGATTCCATCCCTATTCCCCAGGGTGGCGAAGTGGTCAGCAACCCTGGTGTGGGAATGGTTAAGGAATGGTTGGCACCAATCAGCTGATCTGCCAGTGACCACAGGGGGACCTTGGCAGCCCTCAGGCCCCAGTGCTGCCAGCCCTGGGACACAAAGAACTAGGCTGGCTCCAGGCCATTGGGTTCAACGCCCCTTCTCTGAAAGAGGCAGAGATGATAATACCTGGGGCCCAGGCACTCAAGGTCTGCAGTGTCTTGGAGTGGAGGGGGTGGGAGGGCGGGTGGCGGTGTGGAATGGTGCATGAGTACCTGCCAGCCACCCGCTTACACCTCCCTGGGTTGCATACTTGTGCCCCCTCCACTTCAGCTCTGTCCTGAGTGACAAGGGCCCTCAGGACCCTAGCGGGCCAATCTGCACAGGGGCACCGGGGTTCTAGGTACAGAACTAGACCGTCCCACTTTACGAGGTAAAAGTAACCCAAGACTGGCGTGGCCATCCCCTCAAAGGGATTTGATTCATAAAACTGGTCATGCCGGAGGGCCCAGCCGTGGGAGGAGGAAGCGAGGGAGGGGGTGTTTATTTTGTCTACTCGCAGCCCCGCCGGCCGGTCGGCTAGCCCTTGTACACACACATCGGCGCGCGCACCCGGCCAAGGGACTGTCCGCGGCCGGGTCGGCCCAGGTGATGGTGCGGGGCTGAGGGCGCATGCCCGCCCTGAGTGCGTGTGCGTGCGGAGGGGGATCTGCGCGTGTGGTCGGCGCATGTGCATAACCCGCCTCCGTAGCGCCCCCCATTCCCGTCCGCAGCCCCCCAGCCCAGCAGACACTCACCGGACAGCAGTGGCGGGAGCCGGGCGGGGCGGGCCACGGCCTCAGTCCTTCCCCGCCGGCCAGACCGGAGGGTTCCTGGGTCCCGAGGCAACCGCGTCCACGTACCCCCGCCGTGGGCTCAGGCTGCGAAGGCAGCTCGCGGGAGGCGGGTCGCGCCTTTAAGGCAGGGGGGAGGGGCTGCCGCTGGCGGGGGGGCGGGGTTGCTCCCCATTGGCCGGGGCGGAAAGGGGCCAAGGGAGACCCGCCTCCCCTACCCACTGAACGGGTCATTTGGCTGGGCGTCCTGGTCCTCACCCCGCAACCTCCCTAACTCGGGGGCGGGAGAGATCGTGTCTTTCCCGGTGCGGAATCAGGAGTCCAAAGCTCCAGGCCGGCGAGCCGTGTTTGCCTTATGACCCGGGACAGGTCCCTGTTTTTCCGTATAGAAAGCAAGCGAATTTCAGTGAGACAGAGTCCCAAACTCGGATGCTTGTGACATAGCAGACAGGTGATATAAATCCGAGGAGCAGACCCCAGAGCCTGTGCAGACCTGGACAGGCAGGGGAGGAGGGGAGTGGGGGCAGGTGTAGGAACTCAGCCCCCACGACCTGCTTCAGCCTGCCAGAACTTTGGGTTTTTCAAGAGAAACTGGAAATCTGGATTTTTATTATATTTTTTAGGTGAAATCTCTGAATGTGCTATTGTTGGTAGTTAATCCCAATTTCAACAACTCCTGGGCAGGCTCTTCTGAGAGCCTCCTAGATAACAAACTCTTAACACCAAATCTGAGTTCTGGGGTCCTTTTAGACATGACGACTTTCAGACTGTGAGCATCCCTGGGTCACCTTTCCCGTGTTTTAGATGAAGGGACTGAGACACAGAAGGGGAAGTGACCTTCTGTCCAAGGCACCACAGTTACAGGCAGCTCCAAAGCCAGAATGTGTATGTGGGGGTGGGGGGCCTGGGATGGGGAGGGAGGTTGGGCCTCACCGTCAGTGGGTGGGGCCTGAGTGCAGCTGACAGTGGCCCTTGATGGGGCAAGAGGGACGTGTGCCAGGGGCTGGACTAGTCCAGAAAAATCCCCTGCCTTGGAGGATTCCAGGAAAAGGCTCTGCCCTCCTCCCATACATGTTTGTGGTCAGAGGCATGCCTCAGCTTTGGGACCCAGCTCAGCTCCTAAGTTCCAGAGGCCCCCTGGACACCCGCCTCTTCTAGCCTGGCCTGCAGCCAAGGCCTTTGC
The DNA here is from genome assembly GCF_963259705.1 of Myotis daubentonii. Lineage (NCBI taxonomy): Eukaryota > Metazoa > Chordata > Mammalia > Chiroptera > Vespertilionidae > Myotis > Myotis daubentonii. Next base: position 16,553,345 of record NC_081843.1, on the reverse strand, counting down.
CTGGGGCAGCGTGAGTCTCAGGCCCAAGGGCTTGTCCCATGAGGCTGGGCCACACCATGGGGGGGGGGGGGGCAGCATAGGTGGTCTTTGCGGGACTTGATCACCTCCAGAAGATGGACAGCCTCCATGTCCAGTTGCTAATTAGCTAAGTAGGGTCCAGCTGCAACACTTACCTCCCAGACTTCCCCTCTCAGCTCCTAGCTTCCTCAGGGCTTCTCCCCCACAGGGCCCCTTTCCAGGATAGGCAGGGGTCTGGACGCCACACCTGCCCTCCTTGATTATCTTGATATTTGTGTATGTGTAGCATAACTTTTGCACCACTGTTCCTGTGCCAGAGCTGGCCCTTGGGTGTGTTTCATTTGGCCTATATGGGGCTTTTTAAAACTTTGATGCCATTGCAAACATTAAAAATTCGGTGGTTTCACATTAAAGTGGGACTTCCCAGCCTGCCTGAACAGGAACTCTCAGCTGGAGCCAGTGGCAACTGCCCCCTCTGACCAAACCTCAGGCTCACAGGTCACCGCAGTCCCTACCACTCCCAGTTGTTTCACATGAGGCTGCTTCACTCACTCAGTTTCCTGAAGCACCATGTGGCTCGGGTCAGACTGTCTTTATGTCTCTGCCTTTGTGTCCTGTGTCCCCTAACACCTTCAGGAGTGTCCACAGATACTGTAGGAGGGAGTGGGTGTTCTGAGGACCTCCAGCCTGACTTTTCACAAAGAAGAGGCCCTTGAAGCCTCTTACCTCTGCAGCCAGTTCTCCATGATGGAGAGACCCTATTTGCCTAAATGGTCCATCTCCTGCCATGATCTTGCACCCTGGACTCAGGCCATACTCTTATCCACCTAGAGATTCAAGGGCAGCTTCCAGGAGACAACTCCCAAGTTTGTCCATCCTTTCCTCATATGCCTTCAAGATACCACCTCCCTTTAGAACCTGGTTACCTGGAGCTTCTTTGAGGAGTGTGAGGCCGAGCTTAGTCCAAGGTCCCCACAGCCCAGCCTGGGTGACGGAGACAGATCCAAGGGACCTGACTGCTTTGGACCAGTGGCATTGCCAAGATGTGGGCTGATGGGGAGAACCAGAGAAGGCCTAATGAAGCAGGCACACCTCACTACTTCCTGTGTTAATTGTCAGAATATTGGGAGAGTTGATAGAATTATCAGAGATTGATCCCCTGTGTGACCCACTCTGTACCACCATCATCCTGCATCTTCTGGGAACTTGGGCTCAGAGCTAGGAGGCAGATCTGAGCTCTAGACCGGACCCTGGTCAGAGCCCTTTTCAGTGGCAGGCCCAGATGTTAGTCCTCCCCCTGTGCCATAGCAGCAGGAGAGGTGACTATGCCAGCTCTCACCACCTCTGGCCCTCTGCCAGGCAGGGGCTCCATTCTGCATTCCAGACCCAGACCTAGCATGGCTTTCTTGGTAAGGCCTGGGGTCAGGCCCATGCTAGCTGTTGGCCAACCCTTGGGGCTGGTGCCATGACCCTATTTCCTGGCCAGTGCCTTGGCAGGCAGGTGCTCCCGCCTTACCGAGCTGCTCAGATAGCTCTGCCTGAGGTGAGGAAGACTGGCTTGACCTGTTGGAGGAGCCAGCCCTGCCCTCTATGACTTCCTGCCCCCGCACCCGAGCACCTGAGTCAGTAAGCTGGCCAGCTGGGACTGATGGGGGTGTGTGCAGGGAGGCCAGGTCAAACCTCTTAAGGAGGTTGGTGTAGAGCACAGGTGAGCCATAAATGCTGTGGTGGAAACTACAGTCCCACCTGTTCTCACCAAGGCAGCAGGAGTGCCCAGCCCACTTGTCCTCAGACTCTGCCCTGAACCCATCACCTCTTGTTTCCACTCCCCCTACCCATCTCCACATGGTAACCTCTGCACATCGGCTCCTATCCCTGTTTTAATACTTCAGATGTGCCATCAGCTTTTCGTTGCTTATCTGATGGAGGCAGAACACTCCTTCTGATGTATTAGATCCCATCTTGTCTTGCATCTAGCCTCCCCAAGCCTCAGACCTTCACCGTAATTGCCCAGGCCACCAACTACATTGTCCTCATTCTTCAAACAGCCCCTGCACCTACCTGCCACAGGCCATTTGCTCATGCTGCTCTTTCTGCCTGGAACTCTCTCCCCTGGACTTGGGAATATCCCCTCTGCTCTCTGCTGTGTGTCCTCAGAGAACTTTCCCTTCACATATTTATCTGTGGACTGTGTCTGCCTCTCCAGGTTGGGAACTTCTGGAGGTCAGAGGTGGGGTCTTTTGTATCCACCTCCAGTCATGCCTGTAGGTGGAGTCAAGGGCTGGGCACAAACCAACTTGCCTAAGGAATGAATGATTGAGAATGAATTGAGTGAAAGCCCTGTTAGAGCTGCTGGATGGACCTGTGTCCAACCCCTCTGAAGCCAGCATCAGTGTGGGGGGCACCCCAGGCCACACATTCCTTTGTCCCTCCTGCCTGCCCCTGCCCCAAGGCAGGCAGTGGTCAGACCAGGTCAAGAAGGGCAGTCCTAGCCCTGGCTGATTTGGCTCAGTAGATAGAGTGTTAGCCTGTGGACTGCGGGGTCTCGGGTTCGATTCTGGTCAGGGGCGCATGCCTGGGTTGTGGGCTTGATCCCCAGCAGGGGGCATGCTGGAGGCAGCTAATCAATGATTCTCTCTCATCATTGATGTTTCTGTCTGTCCCTCTCTCTCTCTCCCTTCCTCTCTGAAATCATTAAAAATATATTTTAAAAAAAAGAAAAGAAGGGCAGTTCTGAGCCAACTCTCCCTGCTGGGCTTGAGAGTAATTAGAGGCTGTATTACTCACAGGTGACCAGCCCAGGGTCTTCCAGGAAGCTGTGGAGACACCCAGGGCCCCACCCAGCTGCTCAGCTCACTCTGTAGCTCCCAGCAGGGTATGTGTGTGGGGTGTAGGTGGGCAGCAGGCAAGCTTTGGGAAGTTGGCTGGGAGGGGTGGACAGGCAGGGGAGGAGAGGGCTGGGCCCTTTGTTGCTTGGGTGGGGATAGAGGCAGCTGTCACAGCTGGGTGACTGCTGACCACTGGGACCACAGTAAGGACAGGATTCTGTGTGGAGACAAGTGTCAAAATGGGGACCCAATCCTGTGGGTCCCCAGGGACATGAAACCAAGACCAGGAAACAAATGGATGAAGGCACCTGCCAGAGTTCTGGACCCCCTGCCCCTGAGATCGTGGGCTGGAAGGCAATGTTCACAGGGCTGGGGGCTGCGAAGGGCCTCCTCAGGGCCTGGAAAAGGGGCATCGTAAATCCCTGGCCAGCCACAGGCCCTTGGCCAAAATCAGATGGGTACAGAGCAGCAGGGGTGCTGGGAGCCTCCAGCCTTCCCTCCATGTCCCAGCCACCGCCCCTCCCCAGACACGCCTTGGGAACGGGGGGGGGGGGGGGGGCGGGGGGGGATGAAGAACGGGGAGGCAGGGAAGCCTGGCAGCAAAGGAAGCCCTGCTCTGGCTCAGGCTTGGCCGCAGGGGATCAAGGTTGGTGTGGAGGGGAATTTGAGTCTCTAAGATGTCATCAAGGCCCCAGGAGCCTGGGGTGACTGAGGAGATGGCCCCCAAACCCTAGTGCAGACCTGGAACATCCACCCAACTGCACTGGATGGGGATGGAGGGAACCCCCGAGTTCCAGCACCTTCTCACCTGCCCTGGTAATGCTGGCATGATGTCTAGGCTGCTTAAGGTGGGACCAGGGACAAGGGACAAAATGTGGGGTCTGCCTGGGGTGAGATTGGGGCTGAGGTACAGAAAGAGGGGATGGATTCCCTGTGCCCAGGGCCCAGCACAGGTTCTAAGTGAAGCAGGTAGCAGATGGAGGACTCTGGAAAAGAAAGTTTAGGATGTTGGACATGCTTGGTGTGTTGGTAGCACAGGGAGATGAGACGGAGGGTTCTGGGGGACTAGCTGAATGCAGCTGGAGGGACCACATCCCTCCCAGCCACTGTGATGCTTGGCCTGAGCCCTTATCTGGGTCACAAGGCTCACAGACCTCTTACTGCCCTTGGACCTCGGGTGGCTGGCTCCACCCATCAACCAGTTCTCTCTCCCACAGGTCTCTGATGCCCCTCTTGGACCCAGACTCTGGGCTCCTGGTCCTGGCAGGAAAGGTAAGGGGGAAGCTGGAACCACCCCACCACTAGCACCCCTACCCATGTCCACCCACGTCTGGCCCCTGGGGCTCATGCCAAGCCTACTGCTGACCTTAGACCTAAGCAGACATCTGGGAGAGTGGGGAGTACAGGATGCTACCGCCCTCAGAAAGGAGGAGCCAGAACAGTGTTCCCCAGGCTCCACTAGTGCCAGGCTGAGCAGCCTCCTGCCAGCATCTAGGCCTCCAAGTCTCCATCCGTGGATGTCAGCGTCATGAGAACGGTGAAAATAGGGCAGTGTGGTACAGAGTAGGCAGTCTGTAAATACTGAACGTATACTCCCAGTGCTGATGAAGAACAGGTGAAGTGAAGTCCACTGAGGGCTCAGCTCATTGCCCAGCGCATGGTGTCTGCCATGCTTCTGTAGCTTGGGTCCTTAGAGAGGAATGGGAGAGCTGGTACTGGGCCTGGGGCTGCCCCAGGTCACCGGAGTTTGGTCAATGAGGTTCCTTAGGCTAGGCTCATTTCAGGGTGAGAGTCAGCTGTACTGCTACGAGGTGGCCCCCCAACAGCCGGCACTGAGCCCAGGTAAGCACTGCCCTTCACCCTCCCCTCCCCTCTGTTTTTTTGTTTTCTTGGTGTGTGTTTTTCTCCTCCCTTTCTCTTTCTTCCCCTGCCCTCTTTCCCTTCCCTTCTCTCTCCTCCCCCTATCCCCTCCCCTGACCACCCTGATTCTTTTCCTGTGGTTTCCCCAATAGTGACCCAGTGCCTCCTGGAGAATGTGCTTCGGGGGGCTGCCCTTGTGCCACGGAGGGCGCTGGCTGTCATGGGCTGTGAGGTACTCCGAGTCCTTCAGCTGACTGACACAGCCATCGTGCCCATCAGCTTCCACGTGCCCCGCAAGGTGAGGGGGGCCGGGGTGAGTGGCTGGGAGGGCCTGGGGGCCTCGTGCCTCACTGACCACATACCTGTCTGCCACCAGGCTGTGGAGTTCTACGAGGACCTATTCCCCGACACTGCAGGCTGCGTGCCTGCCTCTGAACCACACTCCTGGTGGGCTGGGAGCAACCTGCAGGTAGGACCAAGGCCTGGCTGGCTGCTCCTGGTCTCCACCAGCCCCTGGAAGCCCTCCTGACAGCAGCCCCATGCATGCCCTCACAGTCCAGCCGTGCACTAACTCAGCTGTCCTGTGTCCCCCATCCCTTCCCACCCCTCAACTGCTGCCTCCCTCACAGGTACAGAAGGTCAGTCTCAACCCGACCTGCCAGCCACACCCCAGCTTCACTTCCTACCTGGTGCCCCCTGCAGAGCCCTCCCCTGATGCAGTCCAGCCCGCGAAGCTGCCTACAGGCAACAAGGACCCCAGTGTGAGTGCCAGTGGGAGGCCCCTGGTCTTTTTAACCTTTTCTAGCTGTCAGGCATGCCCAACATGTAGTAGAAAGTGAGACTGTCACATCAAATCTAGACTTCTGGCTTCTCTTGAAATACTGGCAGATCTTAACCACCCTGCACCCGCCTTCCCACAAATGCTGGGAGCCAGCAGCTGCCACCTGCTGTCCCATGGTCTGAAGTTCCCTTAACCCCCATGTTATTCCCACCCCCCGTCAGCATCTGCCATTATGCCCCTTCCTCATATCCCAGAGCCAGGCTTCATGCCCAGCTCAGTGTGCCACAGTCCAGGAGGAGGGGCCCAGAGTGATGATCCAAGCATCCCCTCTCTTTGGCCAAAATGCCAAGGGGCCTGTGACTGATCCCAGGTGCTTTGCCCCCAGGAGGGCTTCTCCTCCCCTCCCAGCTCTCTGATCTCACCCTCCACGCCATCCAGCTTGGAGCCCTCGCTCTCCAGCACCAGTGGCATTGGCACCAGCCCCAGCCAGAGGTCACTGCAGAGCCTTCTGGGTAAGTGGGGGGTGAGGGGGCAGCTAACCCTTCCACCCCCAGCCCAGTCATTCTCCTCTGTACCCCAGCCTGTCTCCCCTCCTGGTGGAGTCCCATGTCCTGTGGTATGAAGTCAGTCTCATCTGGAAGAGGGTGGCCTGGACCTTCCCTGGTGCCCTTCGCTTTCACTGAGATACCTCGAGTTTCTTTCCATTTTGGGCCAGTTGTGTTGGCTGGAACAGCAGGGGTCTGGGCCTGGGCACATGCCCTGCATGGTTCTGCAGTGAGGGGTCCTCCTGCAGGGAGCCCAGGGTGGTCAGGTAGGGTATCCTTATAAGGCTCTGTGTCCCTACTGCCCACCAGGCCCCAGTTCCAAGTTCCGCCATGCTCAGGGTACCATCCTACACCGAGACAGCCATATCACCAACCTCAAGGGGCTCAACCTCACCACCCCCGGTGAGAGCGACGGCTTCTGTGCCAACCAGCTACGTGTGGCCGTGCCCCTGCTCAGCAGTGGTGGGCAGGTGGCTGTACTCGAGGTGAGAGCCCCACCCTACTACAGCTGCCCCTAAGTCCCTGTGGGACACTAAAGGCATCCATATTCACACCAGTCCACATTCCTGAGCACAAGCCATGTGCTAGGCATCTACCCAGTGTCCCCTTTAATACTCCCAGCTGCCCCATGTGGGGTGCCACTCTTATCCCCATTTTACAGATGAGAGTGGTGAGGCACAGAGAGGTTTAGGGACCTGCCGGGACAGCTGTGTAAGTGGTGGAGCTGGGGATTTGAACCCAGGCCACCTAAGCCCTACGCTGGAGCTCTTTCCACCATCTCACGCTTCCCCACAACCTCCCCCCCCCCCCCCACACACACACACTTTCTGGGGCCTCACAGTTGTCACTTAAGACTCAAAGCACAAGGTGGGTAAGGCAAAGAGTTTGGGCCACCCAGCAGTGGGGCATCGGCTACAGGGGGTGGGGACCCAGGCATGCTGTTTGCCTTGCAGCCCTGCCTGTTACTAATGGTACTTGGGGTGGGGGCACCTCCCACAGCTTCAGAAGCCTGGCCGCCTGCCTGACACAGCACTGCCCACCCTTCAGAATGGGACAGCCGTGACCGATCTGGCCTGGGACCCCTTTGACCCCCACCGCCTTGCCGTGGGTAAAGAGGCTGGGTGCTGGGCTTGAGGGACGGTCCCAGGATCTTGAAGAGGAGCAGGGGGAGCCTGGGTGTCTTGGGCCCAGCAGTGGTGAGCCTTTGCTTTCTGCAGCTGGGGAGGACGCCAGGATTCGTCTGTGGCGGGTGCCCCCAGAGGGCCTAGTGGAGGTGCTTACTACGCCGGAGGCTGTGCTGACAGGTCAGGTGGGCCCTGGTAGGGCAGGAGGCGGAGGGACAAGCAGTGGCTCCTAAGGAGCTCAGTATCACCCCATGCCTTGTCCTCAGGTCACACAGAGAAGATCTACTCTCTGCGCTTCCACCCCCTGGCGGCCGACCTACTGGCCTCTTCTTCCTATGACCTTACCATTCGCATCTGGGACCTTCAGGCTGGAATTGAACGGTTAAAGCTGCAGGGCCACCGGGACCAGGTAGGATAGCTGTGGGGGCAAGCGCCCAGCCACAGAGCAAGAGACCACCTCTCACCTCCCTACCTGCCCCCAGATATTTGGCCTGGCGTGGAGTCCTAATGGGCAGCAGCTGGCCTCTGTCTGCAAGGATGGATGCTTGCGGGTCTATGAGCCCCGGAGTAGCCCTGAGCCCCTGCAGGTAAGCAAGATGGGATGGGGGCAGTCCTCAGGCCCATTGGGGGCCTGGCTGACCCTCATGTGCTGTATTCCAACAGGAAGGCCCAGGGCCTGAGGGGGCCCGTGGAGCCCGCATTGTCTGGGTGTGTGATGGTCACTGTCTGCTGGTGTCTGGCTTTGACAGGTGAGGACTCAGGAGCTATCGTACCTATTTCCAGACTTTAGGAGCCACTTGTGTCTCCCTCTCCCAGACACACATACACCTGTCAGGCATGCAGAAGCTGTTTTCACCCATCACTTACTGGATGGATGGATGGATGGATGGATGGATGGATGGATGGATGGATGGGAGGGAGTTAGGGATGTGGGAAGGGAGGGAAAAGTGAGTCAGCTGGGGGCCCAGAGGGATGAAAGCTGGGAACTAGTTGAAACACACTAAACAGAAGCAAGCCTACTGGGAGGGCCAAGGATTGGGCATTTGTCACTTAGGAGGAGGGATCAGGGAGAGCCTCCTAAGGGAGGTGTAGCAGGGAACTGGGTCACAAAGGAGCTAGTAACCAGAGGATATCAAGTGTGGGTGGAAAGACCAGGAAGCTGACCAGCCTGGCTGGAGCAGAGGGCAGGAAACAGACCCTGGGGAGAAAAATCTAGACTTATTGGGCCACAGTGGCCATGGGACAGGTATCAGGGCCCGGACTGCTGAGGAGCATTGGAGGGCAGTGAGGGTTGGGGGGAGTAGTTAGGGAAGAGGGGTTGAGGCAGGCGACTAGTTAGGACACTATTGTATTAGGCCAGACCACTAATTCTAACGGCTGGATCAAAAAAGAGGATAGGCAGGGGCCACTCCTCTGGCCCTGAGGCCCCCCGCTTGACAAGATCAGGGTCTTTATTGGAGTCCTTGCCCTGCCTCATGCCCCTCCAGCAATATGAACCTGTTTCTGCACCCCCCCAACCCCCAACCCGCTGTAGCCGAAGTGAGCGCCAGCTACTCCTGTACTCAGCCAAGGCCCTGGCTGGTGGCCCCTTGGCAGTGCTGGGGTTGGACGTGGCTCCTTCCACCCTGTTGCCCAACTATGACCCAGACACCAGCTTGGTGCTACTCACGGGCAAGGTAAGCAGGGGTGCACAGGTGCGGGGCAGGGGCCAGATGAGAGGAGATTGGGTGAAGACAGCTTTAGCTGACCACCTCACTCTCCCCTCTATCACCCCCTCCAGGGTGACACCCGAGTGTTTTTGTACGAGCTGCTCCCTGAGGCCCCTTTCTTCCTGGAGTGTAACAGCTTCACTTCGCTTGACCCCCACAAGGTGAGCCCTGAAATGCCATTTACCCGGTCCTATATGGCTCCCCCGCCCTCTCATGGCCATCTGGGGAAATGCAGGGGCGTGTCAGGTGTGCTCAGCAGCTCCTAGGAGCTGGTGGTTAAACTCAACCATTATTGGAAGTTAAACTATATAAGGTTAAGTTATATAAGCCTGCAAATAAGTTACACTAAAAATGAAGGCAAGAGAACCAAGATGGCGGCATAGGTTAACGCCGGAGTTTGCTGCTTTGAACAACTACTTCAAAAGTGAAACCAAAAAACGGAAGGGACATCACCCAGAACCACAGGAACGCTGGCTGAGTGGAAGTCCTACAACTAGGAGGAAAGAGAAATGCATACTGACACTCAGAGGAGGCCCAGTGCTTAAGTCAAATTCTGAGGTGCGGAGTGCGTGGAGCGGGCTGGCGGCGGAGGGCGCGTTTGTTGTTTTCAATCGGGAGGGAGTCGCAGACTCTGAGCTCCAGATACAGGCGAGTCTTTAGGGACCCAGGCTCAAACGGGAGAAGCGGACTGTCTGGCTTCGGTCAGAGCGAGTGCAGCTTTCTCTCCGAGCCTTGCAGCGGGTGCTGGGACTCAGAGAGGCAGAGCCCCTGGGGACAGGACTGAGAGCCGCCATAACTGCTCTCTCTGGCCCACCCTGTTGATCCTGTGCGACCCGCCCCGCCCAAGCCCTGCACAGAGGCATTTACCGGATAGCCTCAGGCAAAGGCTAGATTAGCACCTCCCTAGAGGACAGAAGTTCTCTCACTGCTGACACAGCTGATTCTCATAGCCACTTGGCCTGGAGGTCAAACCCTCCCTGGAATTAGCTACAACAATCAAGATTTATCTATAAGACTGCGAACAAAGACCACTAGGGGGTGCACCAAAGAAGCATAACAAAATGCGGAGACAAAGAAACAGGACAAAATTGTCAATGGAAGAAATAGAGTTCAGAACCACACTTTTAAGGTCTCTCAAGAACTGTTTAGAAGCTGCCGATAGACTTAATGAGATCTACACAAAAACTAATAAGACCCTCGATCTTATATTGGGGAACCAACTAGAAATTAAGCACACACGGTTTGAAATAAAGAATATTAAACAGACGCCCGACAGCAGACCAGAGGAGCGCAAGAATCAAGTCAATGATTTGAATTGCGAGGAAGCAAAAAACATCCAACGGGAAAAGGAAAATGAAAAAAGAATCCAAAATTGCGAGGATAGTGTAAGGAGCCTCTGGGACAGCTTCAAGCGTACCAACATCAGAATTATAGGGGTGCCAGAAGATGAGAGAGAGCAAGATATTGAAAACCTATTTGAAGAAATAATGACAGAAAACTTCCCCCACCTGGTGAAAGAAATGGACTTACAGGTCCAAGAAGCGCGGAGAACCCCAAACAAAAGGAATCCAAAGAGGACCACACCAAGACACATCATAATTAAAATGCCAAGAGCAAAAGATAAAGAGAGAATCTTAAAAACAGCAAGAGAAAGTAACTCAGTTACCTACAAGGGAATACCCATACGACTGTCAGCTGATTTCTCAACAGAAACTTTGCAGGCCAGAAGGGAGTGGCAAGAAATATTCAAAGTGATGAATACCAAGAACCTACAACCAAGATTACTTTATCCAGCAAAGCTATCATTCAGAACTGAAGGTCAGATAAAGAGCTTCACAGATAAGGAAAAGCTAAAGGACTTCATCACCACCAAACCAGGATTATATGAAATGCTGAAAGGTATCCTTTAAGAAGAGGAAGAGGAAGAAAAAGGTAAAGATACAAATTATGAACAACAAATATGCATCTATCAACAAGTGAATCTAAGAATCAAGTGAATAAATAATCTGATGAACAGAATGAACTGTTGATTATAATAGAATCAGGGACATAGAAAGGGAATGGACTGACTATTCTTGGGGGGGAAAGGGGTGTGGGAGATGCGGGAAGAGACTGGACAAAAATTGTGCACCTATGGATGAGGACAGTGGGTGGGGAGTGAGGGCGGAGGGTGGGGCGGGAACTGGGAGGAGGGGAGTTATGGGGGGGAAAAAAAAGGAACAAATGTAATAATCTGAACAATAAAGATTTAATTTAAAAAAATTAAAAAAAATAAAATAAAAAATATATTTTTTAAATAAATAAAGAAAAAAGAAAAAAAAAAAAATAAAAAAAATAAAAATGAAGGCAAGCCATCGAACATACTGTCCAACCTATGAGGGAAGTCGGGGGTGAGGGGGTAAGAGATTAAGCAAAGGACTTGTATGCATGCATATGAGCATAACCAATGGACACAGACAGCAGGGGAGTGAGGGCATGTGCTGGGGGGTGGGAGCAGCTGAGGAGAGGTCAATGTGGGGGAAAGGGAGACTCATGTAATACTTTAAACAATAAAGAATTAAAATTAGCCCTAACTGGTTTGGCTCAGTGGATAGAGCATCAGCCTGCGGACTGAGGGGTCTCAGGTTTGATTCCGGTCAAGGGCATATACCTTGGTTGTGGGCACATCCCCAGTGGGGAGTGTGCAGGAGGCAGCTGAATTGATGTTACTCTTTCATCAATGTTTCTAACTATCCCTCTCCCTTCCTCTCTGTAAAAAGTCAATAAAATATATATATTTTTAAAAGAATTCAAATTAAAAATATAAATAAATAAATAAATAAATAAAAGCAAGCTCTGGCCAGTGTGGCTCAGTTGGTTGGAGCATCATCCTGTATACCGAAAGGTTGGGGGTTCGATCCCCAGTTGGGGCACATATGGAAGGCAACAAATAGATGTTTCTCTCTCTTTCTCTCTCTCTCTCTCTCTCTCTCTCTCTCTCTCTCTCTCTCTCTTTCTCCCCCCCCCTCCCTCCCCCCTCTCTTTATCTTACCTGGGGCTCAGTGATTGAACATCGACCTATGAACCTGGAGGTCATGGTTCGATTCCTGGTCAGGGCACATGCCCCATTGATTGTGGGCTTGATCCCCAGTGGGGAGTGTGCAGGAGGCAGTCAATTGATGATTCTCTCATCATTGATTTTTCTATCTCTCTCCCACTCCTTTCTCTCTGAGGTCAATGAGATATATATGTTTTAAAATTAAGGCAATAAAGCCCTAGCCAGTTTGGCTCAGTGGATAGAGCGTCAGCCTGTGGACCAAAGGGTCCCAGGTTCGATTCCAGTCAAGGGCACATACCTTGGTTGCAGGCTCCTCCCTGGCCCAGGCCCTGGTCAGGACTCATGCAGAAGGCAACCAGTCGATGTGTTTTTCTCACATCGATGTTTCTCTCTGTCTTTCGCTTTCTCTTCCCTAAAAATCAATGGGAAAATATCCTTGGGTGAAGATTAACAAAACCAAAAAAAATGAAGGCAATAAATACTCAATTTATCATTTCCTAATTATTTCACCTGACTTTATTATCTTTTGTGCCATTGAGGTTATTTACATCTGTCAGAGCTGTCCAATGGAAAGTACTATATGATGGTATGCTACTGTACATTCCTTCCCACATCTGTATGTAACAAGTCAATGAAATCAGCCATGGCAGTAGCTTTCAAACCCTGGGAATAGGCAATGAATCAGGGCATTTTCCTCCAGAGAGCCAGTTGTTAAACATGTAACAGCCCTGACTGATCTGTTCAGAAATGGGCCTTGGTCCTGGTGCTCCTAAGTGAGGAGTACTGGCACCCTGGGGGTCGGTGCCCAGCTGTGAGCTCTGGGCCCCAGACCCAGCTTGACTCCCCTACCCCCTCAGGGCTTTGTACTCCTGCCCAAGACAGAGTGTGATGTGCGCGAAGTAGAGTTTGCCCGATGCCTGCGGCTTCGCCAGACCTCCCTGGAGCCCGTTGCCTTCCGGTTGCCCAGAGTCAGGGTGAGGATGGGGGCCCAGTATGCCAACACCCAGCCCCTTTCTGGGGCTTTGGGGCTTGTGTGGCCCTTCCCAAAACTGCCCCCCCCTCACTACTTTTTGGGGCACCTGTTCCCTTACCCTGCTGAGATTCTGAAACTCACAGAAACTCCAAAGTGGAGCCCCTCCCCATGCATGGCAGTGTGCACTGGGCCTCTGGTCAGTGCCTCTGGGCAGCCTCTTCCTCCCTCCCTGCAGAAAGAATTCTTCCAGGATGATGTGTTCCCAGACACAGCCATGAGCTGGGAGCCCGTGCTCAGTGCCAAAGACTGGCTGGGAGGTGCTAACGGACAGCCCCGGCTTCTCAGCCTGCAGCCCCCTGGCATGACCCCAGGTCAGAAGAGGGACTGGGGTGGGTAGGAAGCAGGGAGTGGGTCGGGGTTAGAGAAAGGGGCAGAAGACAGATCCTCTGTCCCTGCTGGCATGCAGAAACCTCTGGTGCTCCTAAGGATGGGATGGCTGTGTCTCCAGGCTCAGTCACTAAACCACTGGAGGGCAGGGTCCAGAGTCTATGTTGCCATCACAAGTCCCCACCCCCAATACATGCACACTCACATACTCACATACTCATGCTTGCACACAGCCTGGTATTCAGGGCAGGCCTTATGAACAGAGGGTTGAGTAGTTGTTAATGCCACCTCTGGGGGTCTCTGCCACAGAATCCCCTAGGTGGCTGGTTCCAAAGGTTGGGCAAAGATCCCCCACCGAAGGGACTCTTATGCCTGATGCTTGTCCTTGCCCCGCCCCAGTGAGCCAGGCCCCCCGGGAAGCTCCTGTCCGGAGGGCCCCATCCTCAGCACTCTACCTGGAAGAAAAGTCAGACCAGCAGAAGAAGGAAGAGGTAGGCACAGGAGAGGGCTGGCCGTGGGGAGGGGATGGGGTCCCCTTAGTTGCCCTTCACTTCTCTAGCCTGACCCACATTGGGCAAAGTAGAACAAAATGCCTCTTTCACAATCTTGATGGGGTTCAAAGTGGGGTCCGACATTCTTGGGGTCAGAGATCCTATTCCCTTCCCACCTCTTCTCCTGTCCACTCTCCTAGCTGCTGAGTGCCATGGTGGCAAAGCTAGGGAATCGCGAGGACCCGCTCCCCCAGGACTCCTTCGAAGGTGTGGACGAGGACGAGTGGGTGAGTGAATTAGTGGGCCTGGCATCCCATCCCTCCCTACTCACCCCTGCAGCATGTGCCACCTCCCTTCTCCACACCTTCTCAACTCCCACCCACTTTTTCCTTTATCTCTCCAGGACTAGTCTGCCTACCAAGCCACCACTGGCCTCACCTGCCGTTGCCACCTCCTAGAACCACCTAGTGCCCCTGCACACCTCATATCTTACCCTCAAACTGGAAGGCACCTTTTGGCTCTGGCATAACTCATCCCAGAAACCCTGGCTTTCTTTGGGCCTTGAGCACTTCCATGCCCTCCAGGCCTTGCTAAAACACCCGTGGATTGTCTGCACCTCTGCTTTCTCTGGTACTGCCAACTTCTCAGCTGCCTGCTAGCATGTGGAGCCAGAGTCATGGGGGTGGAATGAGTATGGGGGTCAGTAGCATGTCCCTGAGCAAGCCCTGGAATCCCGGTTTCCCTACTCGGACATGGGCTGCTTTCGCAGAGCACCTTCAGTTATTACATGCCACCTCATCTTGCCTGCTGACCCAATTCTGGTCAATGGCCTTTGGGGGCTGGCCCCCTGCCAGACCGTTTGGAGCAGGACCGGCCTCAGGGGTCTGGGACAGTCACCCTGCTCCCCAGGCTTGAAGCCAGGAGAAGCAGGCATCACAGGCTCATGGCCTGTTAAGGGAGTGTGAGCCCCACAGGGGCTGGCCTGCACATGCCTGGGATATTTTCAGCAATTAAACTTTTCTAAGCTTGCCAACCTCTTGTGCTGCTGTGGTCTCTGGGATGGCTGGGAAGGGAAGGGGACAGGAGTATAGGTGAGGGTTCCCTCTGGTCCCAGGTTCCATTGTGCTCCTGAGGCCGTTTCCAGCATGCTCAAAAGTCCATTCATTCATCCAACACAGAGGTATCCAACAATGCTCTGCATGGTAGATACTGTAAAACAGATGGGGGTGACATGGGCTTCTCAATGTACTTAGCATAGTCTTATTATGTAGGGTAGCCAGATTGTGTGCAAGTAAGCAAATAGAGAGCCATAAAGAAGATAAATGATGTTGAAGAGAGTGACTGGGATGCAGGCGAAAGAGTTTTTAGGGTCTGGGAAGGTGACATTTAAGAAGAGAGCTAAGACCCAAAAGCTGAGAAGCCACAGAGAGAGCCATGAAAATGTTTCAGACAAAGGGCAGGATGGCCTGGGTGCTGAGGGAAGAAAGAATTTGGAGAGTTGGACGAAAGGAAAGAAGGGCAGTGGTCCATAACGTAGCACAAAGCAGCCTGTCTTTCATTCATTCAACAAACATTTGGTGCCTTCCAGGTGCTGAACTTCCAGAGTGGAGTAAAGAGATAAACGTTATCCACCAGGAATCCACATTCTAGTGGAAGGAAAGATTATAAACAAAAATAAAAATAAGTGAATAATATAATATGGTAAAAGATGATAATGTAACCAAACCCAAGTTTGGCTGCTTGCCACCGCAAAAAACAAACTCATTAGACAGGTGCTAGTGAAAAGGGAAAGAGGTATCATTCAAGTGCTGGTCATGTGAGGAGATGGAGGGCTGTTGTCACAAAGCCCATCTCAACATCTCAGTGTAGGCAGGGTTATTGTTTTTTGTTTTGGTGTTTGTTTGTTTTTAAATATGTTTTCATTGATTTTAGAGAAAGAGGAAGGAATAGGGAGAGAGAAAGAGAAATATTGATTGACTGCCTCCTGCACACCCCCCACTGGGGATCAAGCCCACAACTCAAGTGCACTGGTAACCTCTTGGTGCATGGGATGATGCTCAACCAACTGAGCCACACTGGCCAGGGCCAGGCAGAGGCTTTTATAAGGAGGGAGAGGCAAAGCATAACAAAGAAATCAAGGGAAGGGAGTTGAAAAGTTCTCTCCTTGCAGTCCAGTCCATTCCAATAAGGACCTCAAAATTGGTCAAGTGATGGTCTAGTGCAGTGGTCGGCAAACTGCGGCTTGCAAGCCACATACGGCTCTTTGGCCCCTTGAGTGTGGCTCTTCCACAAAATGCCGATTTCTGTGCATGGGCCATGAAGTTTCAATCGCACTGTACGTGCTCACCCACATGTGGTATTTTGTGGAAGAGCCACACTCAAGGGGCCAAAGAGCCGTATGTGGCTTTCTAGCCGCAGATTGCCGACCACGGGTTTAGTGCAGTGGTTCTCAACCTTCTGGCCCTTTAAATACAGTTCCTCATGTTGTGACCCAACCATGAAATTATTTTCGTTGCTACTTCATAACTGTAATGTTGCTACTCTTATGAATCGTAATGTAAATATCTGATATGCAAGATGGTCTTAGGCGATCCCTGTGAAAGGGTCCTTTGACCACCAAAGGGGTCGCGACCCACAGTTGAGAACCGCTGGTCTAGTGTGTGTGTGTCATTCTGGTCTTCATCATCCTGGTTTTTTGTCCTTCTGGTTCTATGTTTGAAGATCAGCAGAACTCCCAGACCTGGCCCTAGCAGGTTTGGCTCAGTGGATAGAGCGTCGGCCTGCAAACTGAAGAGTCCCAGTTTCGATTCCAGTCAAGGGCACATGCCCAGGTTGCGGGCTGGATCCCCAGTCAGGGGTGTGCAGGAGGTAGCCAGTCAATGATGCTCTCTCAACATTGATATTTCTATCTTTCTCTCCCTCTCCCTTCCTCTCTGAAAATCAATAAATATATTTTTTTAAAAAGAATTTTTAAAAAAGTTAAAATTAAATTTAAAAAAAATCCCAGACCTAGGATGACTGAAGGTCAGAGTCTGTATCTTCTGAAGTTAGTTCCTAGGATTTGTATACAAATATGCTGTTTATCTACAAGCTACATATTAAAGTCAGCACTTACAGAAACAATGTCAAAAGAATAGTGGGGTGGGTTATAATTTTCCATTGTTACAGTTCCCCACTATCAATTTTTTTTCCATTTCCATGGAAGTTAGGGAAGTTGTAGACAAAATATTTCAGAAAACTAGAAAAATTCAGGATCTAGTCTAGTTCATAAGTGAAAAAGAAAATTTTACAATTAACTGAACTAGAGTCTAATATTCATAACTGTGTATTATAGGTTCTATTGAAATATATCTTTTCTCCTAAAATCACCCTCATTTTTATCAAAGAGCCAAATTAAGACTAACTCATTTACTATATTAAGTCCAGTTTCAATTTGGCCTGATGGTTTGCATAAACACAATAGGAATAGCAATTGATCATATAGGCTTTTTAAATCTGCTTTGCTGGAATCTCACAAGAAAGTTTCCTCAGGACAAAGAAGCCAAGTCACACAGTTGCCATAAGGCTTTTCCTGCAACACCTATAGGTTTGGGTAAATTCCTCAAGTTCTTGAAGTCCCCAAAATGTCTTGAGGTTCTTTTCTTGCCATCTGCTAGGAAAGCAATCTGTCCCTTACCTGGAAAGACTGCCATGAACCATATATATAAGCAAGGTACCAGGCCATTTTTCCAAGGGGCTTTTATAGGCTTCAGAGTCAATCTTCATTCCTTAAAGCCTTTTTGCTGATATCCAGAGTCTAGGCTTGTCTTTCTCAAACTCCACATTCCAGTCAAAGTCTTGATTAAGAAAACAATAATTGGGAATTGGCTTTATGTGTCCTGTTATTAAAAAAATCAGATTTCTATTGGGTTCATACAAATAAATATATTGCCATGAAAATAATAATACTCGAAAGATAGAAACCAAGATGGCGGCATAGGTTAACGCCGGAGATTGCTGCCTCGAACAACCACTTCAGAAAAACCATTAAAGACGGAACGGACATCATCTAGAACCACAGGAAGGCTGGCTGAGTGGAAATTCTACAACTAGGAGGAAAGAGAATATCATACCCAGACTCAGAGGAGGCACAGTGCTGAAGTGAAATACTCAGGTGCGGAGTGCACGCGAGCGGGCTGGCGGTGGAGGGCGTGGTTGTTGTTTTCAATCGGGAGGGAGTTTCAGACTCTGAGCTCCAGATCCGGGCGAGTCTCTAGGGACCCAGACTCAAACGGGAGAAGCAGGACTGTCTGGCTTTGGTCGGAACTAGAAGGCAGCTTTCTCTTCCGAGGTTTGCAGTGGTTGCTGGGACTCTGTGAGGCAGAGCCCCTAGGGATGGAACTGAGAGCAGCCATAACTGCTCGCTCCTGCCCGCCCTGTAGATCCCCAGGGACCCGCCCCGCCCAAGCCCTGCGCAGAGCTATTTGCCGGATAGCCTCAGGCAAACGCTAGATTAGCACCGCCCTAGAGATCCAGCACAGAAGCTCTCCCACTGCAGACACAGCGGACTCTCATAGCCAGTTAGCCTGGAGGTCAAATCACCCCTGGTATTGCCGACAACAATCAAGGCTTAACTACAACAAGACTGCGCACAAAGACCACTAGGGGGTGCACCAAGAAAGCATAAAAAATGCGGAGACAAAGAAACAGGACAAAACTGTCAATGGAGGATATTGAGTTCAGAACCACACTTTTAAGGTCTCTTAAGAACTGTCTAGAAGCCGCCGATAAATGTAGTGAGATCCTCAAGAAAACTAATGAGACCCTCGATGTTATGATAAGAACCAACTAGAAATTAAGCATACACGGACTGAAATAACGAATACTATACAGACTCCCAACAGCAGACCAGAGGAGCGCAAGAATCAAGGCAAAGATTTGAAATGTGAAGAAGCAAAAAACACCCAACCAGAAAAGCAAAATGAAAAAAGAATCCGAAAATACGAAGATAGTGTAAGGAGCCTCTGGGACAGCTTCAAGCGTACCAACATCAGAATTATAGGGGTGCCAGAAGAAGAGAGAGAGCAAGATATTGAAAACCTATTTGAAGAAATAATGACAGAAAACTTCCCCCACCTGCTGAAAGAAATAGACTTACAGGTCCAGGAAGCGCAGAGAACCCCAAACAAAAGGAATCCAAAGAGGACCACACCAAGACACATCATAATTAAAATGCCAAGAGCAAAAGACAAAGAGAGAACCTTAAAAGCAGCAAGAGAAAGAAACTCAGTTACCTACAAGGGAATACCCATACGACTGTCAGCTGATTTCTCAACAGAAACTTCGCAGGCCAGAAGGGAATGGCAAGAAATATTCAAAGTGATGAATACCAAGAACCTACAACCAAGATTACTTTATCCAGCAAAGCTATCATTCAGAACTGAAGGTCAGATAAAGAGCTTCACAGATAAGGAAAAGCTAAAGGAGTTCATCACCACCAAACCAGTATTATATGAAATGCTGAAAGGTATCCTTTAAGAAGAGGAAGAGGAAGAGAAAGGTAAAGATACAAATTATGAACAACAAACATGCATCTATCAACAAGTGAATCTAAGAATCAAGTGAATAATCTGGTGATCATAATAGAATCAGGGACATAGGAAGGGAATGGACTGACTATTCTTGGGGGGGAAAGGGGTGTGGGAGATGCGGGAAGAGACTGGACAAAAATCGAGCACCTATGGATGAGGACAGTGGGTGGGGAATGAGGGCGGAGGGTGGGGCGGGAACTGGGAGGAGGGGAGTTATGGGGGGAAAAAAGAGGAACAAATGTAATAATCTGAACAATAAAGATTTAATTAAAAAAAGAAAAGAAAATAATACTCATTAAGAGTTTTTAAATTCTGGAAGAATAAATAGGGAGAAAAATATAAATGCTTTAATATTGCTTATCAAGGTACAATTTACCAGTTTGCTCTAAGAAAACAAATGTTTTTAAAAATCAATATTGTCAACAGCCTTCATAAGAATAATAATTAGCTTCAGTTTATTCAGTCCCATAATTAATTTTTGTTTATCCTGATTATTTTCCAATATTTCTATAAATCCAGTTATTCCTTAAGAGTTCTATAAATTTTATCTATTTTAACAATATGATCTGGAACTTTACTGTCCAAAATTCATACATTGAAATAAGTTAGAAGATGTAACATTTTTGCAAATGCATCAGAGTAATACAATGACTGTCTCTAAATGACAAAAAATACTTAAAATACCATGGTTATAGATCTGATTACAGTGCAGTTTATTTTATAACAACATTTGAAGATAACACTCAGAATTACAATGAAAGTATATCAGACTAAGAAATCAATTAATTTGTTCCCCACTGTCAATTGTACCTGGGTTTCTTGTGTGGAAATTACAGTTGGTTTTGAAAAATATAAGGGAGCTTCCTGGCCTTTTCACTTATTAAAATTATCATTCCCCGTCAGCAGGGCATGTGCCCAGGTTTCGGGCTCAACCCCTCAGTGGGGGATGTGCAGGAGGCAGCGAATCAGTGATTTTCTCATCATTGATGTTTCTATGTCTCCCACTCCCTTCCTCTCTGAAATCAATACAAATATTTTTTCAAAAAAGAATGGAGGTTTTAGTCAGACACAACAGGCCACATATAATATGATACCATTTACATGAAACTTCCAAAACACAAGTCCACCGAGACAGAATAGATTCGTGGTCACCAAGGGTAGGGGGAAATGGGCAGTGACTGCTAATGGTGAGGTTTTTTTGGTGGGGGCGGGCAGGGAGGGTGGATGATGAAAATGTTCTGGAGCTTGTAACTGTGAATATACTAAAAAGCACTGGCCCTAGGCAGTTTGGCTCAGCTGATAGAGCCTCGGCTTTCGGAGAGAAGGGTCCAGGGTTCCATTCCGGTCAGGGGCATGTGCCTCGGTTGCAGGCTCCTTCCGGGCCCTGGTTGGTGCGAGTGCAGGAGGCAGCCAATGTGTTTCTCTCACATCGATGTTTCTGTCTGTCACTCTCTCTTCCACTCTCTCTAAAAATCAATGGGAAAATATCCTCCGGTGAGGATTAAGAAAAAATAAAAAGCATTGAATTGTACATTTAAAAAAGATGAATTGCCCTAACTGGTTTGGCTCAGTGGATAGAGGATTGGCCTGTGGACTGAAGGGTCCCAGGTTCGATTCCAGTCAAGGGCATATACCTTGGTGCAGGCACATTCCCATTAGGGATGTGCAGGAGGCAGCTGATCAATGTTTCTCTCTCATCGATGTTTCTAACTCTCCATCCCTCTCCCTTCTTCTCTGTAAAAATCAATAAAATATATTTTAAAATAAAATAAAATAAAATAAAAAGATGAATTGGTCCTGGCTGGTTTGGCTCAATGGATACAGTGTTGGCCTGCAGACTGAAGGGTCCCAGGTTCGATTCTGGTCAAGGGCGCAGGCCCGGGTTCTGGGCTGGGTCCCCAGTGGGGGTCCTGCCCATCAGTGATTCTCTCTCATCATTGTTTCTATCTCCCTTCCTCTCTGAAGTCAATAAAAATATATATTTTAAAAAGATGAATTGTATATGTGAATTACACCTCAATAAATCAATTAAAAAACGGCCTCATTGAGAAGGTGACATTTGAGCAAAGAATTGAAGGAGGGAATGAGCCCTATTTTGAAGTTTTCTCTTTTCTTAAATATTTGTGAGAACTTGGTATCAAACTCCTTATGTTCGGGTGATGTGTATTTATTGCTTATCTCTTAGTACCACATCTTTTGGCAAAATCAAGGGGGAAAATTGGCCCACTTCTGACCCATGCATTGGGTGACTCCTAGCGCACCGGGATAAACTCGAGGTCACAGAGGGTCCTGGGACCGCCTGTCACCCGCGCCGGATTAGCTCCGGAGCCCAGCGCGACGCAGGACCCGCCCCCAACTTCGCCCAGGCCTCCTGCGTAACCACTGACACTCCGCCCCGCTGGATCGAGGCTACGCGCATGCCCAGCGTGGCGTCGCGCACGCGCTCTCCGTAGCTCTCTTCGACCTTTGACCTGCCGGCCGCCCTTGAGCCGGGGCCGCGAGGCGTGGAAGACGGAGCCCGCGCCCCCGAGGCAGAGCGGCTGCCATGGTGAGGCCTGAGTCGGGGGCTGCCCGGGGGTGGGACGGGGGAGGAGGCCGTTTCGGGGCGAGGGCGGCGAGTTCCCCTTACGTGCCCGGCGGGAAGCGGGGCCAAGGGCGTCGCACCTGGGGGTACCTAGGCGGGCGCTGGCGGCCTGGGAGCCGGGGAGAGCCGACTGGCTGGAAGGCAGGGCTCCAGCGGACGCGATGGCCGTGCACCAGCCACGTGCGAGCAGCCTGAGGCGGAGCTGAGCCCTGCACGCGAGCCTGCCCTGTCCTGGAGCTAGTTGTTGGTGCGGTCCTGTTAGTGTCCCCACTTGGAAGCTGGCGAAACGGCCCCGAGACTTTCACAATAAAGTGGTAGAACTGGCTGGGGCTTGAACCAGGCCCCGCGACCCTGAAAACGGTGTTTCTGCGGTACCATTGGCACCTCGAGCCAGTGCACACACCTGGGCCACGCTGGCTGCGTCAGGGCACTTGGGACCCCCTTAAAAATGCAGGGTTCTGCTCAGTTGTTTACAGCGTCGTCCCCATACCAGTGAATGCACGAATGGGTGGAACAACAAATCTCTCCCTCTTCCTCTCTCTCTCTCTAAAATCAGTAAATTAAAAATGTATATTTTTAGAAAATACAGGGTCCTGAGCTCTGCCCCGTCTTAAAGTGATTGATGCAGGGGTTTGAGGAAACACTTCTTAACTGAAAGTGGGAAGAAAAACAGAAGAGCTTACAAGTGCCAGCCCCTGCGCTGAGGCTTTAAGTAGATTTTCATGGAATTCTTTCTTTTTCTTTTTGATCTTTATGTAATTCTTAAAGAAGTCGGTGCTTCTCACTGTCCCCATTTCACAAGAGAAGGAACCTGAAGCTCTGCATGTTTGACTCCTCCAGGGTCACTCATCCCACGTGTGCCTGGGATGGCACCACTCCTTCTGTGTCCCAAGACTTGACGTTTCCCATCACATGATTTCTGCCTTGTAATGGTCACTGCCGTTTGTTGGGGCCCTATGATGAGCCCTCGCTCCCACATGTAACTCTGAGCCACCCTCAAGGGCTGAGTAAAATGTGGCTCTGGAGGAGTTTGTATCCTCTAGGAGAAGGTAGGCCAGTCTGTCAATTAAGACAACTTGATAAGATATTAATAGGACAAGAACAAGTGCTATGGGAAGGTAGAAATGGGAGGAGACTGGGAAGGTTTCACTTGGGTGGGGGTCACGTGAGTAGGTCTTGAAGGATGTTGGATTTTGATGGTATTGGAGTGGAAACGAGGATATTCAAGGTTATGGGTATGGAGTTTTTTTTTGGTGGAGGCAGGGGATGAAAATGTTTTGGAACTAGTGATGATGGTCACATAACTCTGAATACACTAGAAAGCACTGCGTTGCCCACTTTAGAAGAATGACTAATGCGGTGTGTGAATTCAGAGCTGTAGAGATTTCAGGTAAAGAAGTAGAGGCGCTGATGTAGTAGGAGTGAATGGTGGAGAGAGGTGAGGGAAGAAGAAACCAGAGAAGTCATCTGTGCCTGGACCGAACTGGAGAGTGGACTGAATTTGCAGGCGGTGTTGGTGGAGAGTTGTGTGTGTTGTCAGGGGAGGCTAGAGCCCTCCTCAGCAGAGGGTGTGGGGGGCATTTGGAAATTCTGTCTGGGGACTTAGAGATTATGAGACTTCAGTTTGCCCAAAGCAGAGCCGACAGTGTCTTGGTTAAATGTCACATTCATTCAAATATGTATCAGGCACCTGCTGCGCCAGCCACAGGCCAGGCCCACACATACCATGGTAAATTGGACAGTTGTGGTCTTGACCTCCCTCCTGCTTAGTTGTGATACCAACAGCTGTTTGCAGGGGCCCTGTATGAACAGAGCCCCATCCTATCTCAGTGCATCCTTGAAAGAAAGGGGTGAATCTCAGTGGCTGTCTCTGCCCACCAGCCTGAGGGCCTGGAACTGTTCCTCGAAGGAAACATTGCACATGGGTTTGTCTGAAAGCCAGGCTCCCTTGTTGATGCACTTGATTTGGGATAAACCACATTCCTGAGTGCTCTCCCACCCCCAGCTGCGGACCTTTGGTCCTGCATTAGGCCAGGATGCTTCCCAGGTGAGAAAGCATGTGTGCTGTCCACAGCTCGGAATCCTGGCTCTGACCTCTGCTCCTTAACTGTCAGCTTGGCCTGAAGTTGGATGCTGTGTCAGCCAATTGCTCTGGCCCAGGGTCTTCAGGCCCAAATGTCAGTCTGTGGACTATGGGCTTTCTGAGAGAGGCCTCAGCCAGTGGCTGTCTTCATCACCTGTGGTAGCTATAGTTGGCAGAACTCTGCTCCCCCATCAATCTTCAGCTCTGAGCGTAGTTGACCCACAGTTGGTGCTTAGCAGGTGTCTGGGTCTTGAATAGATGAATGAGAGACTTGGCTATACCTCTCATCTCTAGATTATTCAACACCAAGTAGGACCTGGTGCAGAAGCAAAGGCAGCTGTTGAGTTGCTCTGGACCTGCCACTGTCTGTCTGTCCTCTTGGTCTTATGTGCATTGCCTCCTGAGGGTCTTACAGCTCTCCTGTGAGGAAGGTATTATTCTCCCCATTTTGCAGATAAGAAAACAAATTCAGCCCTGGTTGGATAGCTACTTCAGTTAGAGCAGTGGTCGGCAAACTCATTAGTCAACAGAGCCAAATATCAACAGTACAAGGATTGAAATTTCTTTTGAGAGCCACATTTTTTAAACTTAAACTATATAGGTAGGTACATTGTTATTAACTTAATTAGGGGACTCCTAAGCTGGCCTTTGCTAAAAACGTCCTCAATCTGATTGAGGTACGTTCGCTGAGGTAGACCCCTTCCAACTCTCCCATCCACACTCGTCTTGTATACCTGTTTCGTCTATCTCCTTTCCGAAAACCGACTTCTGCGCATGGGCCACGAAGTTTCAATCGCACTGTACGTGCGCGCCCACATGTGGTATTTTGTGGAAGAGCCACACTCAAGGGGCCAAAGAGCCGCATGTGGCTCGTGAGCCGCGGTTTGCCGACCACTGGGTTAGAGCATTGTCCTGATATGCCAAGGTTGTGGGTTCAAATCCCCGGTCAGGACACATACAAGAATCAACCAATGAATGTGTAAATAAGTGGAACAGCAAAGTGATGTTTATCTCTCTCCCTGACCCCTCCCTTCATCTCTCTCTAAAATCAATAAGTAAACAGAAAAAAAATTCAGAGAGGTTGAGTAATTTGCCCAGTGCCACACAACTAACAAGAAGCAAAGCTGGGGCCTGGCTGGCATGGCTCAGTGGTTGGGTGTTGATCTATGAACCAGAAGATCAAGATTTGATTCCCAGTCAGGGCACATGCCTGGGTTGCAGGCTCAGTCCTCAGTTGGGGATGTGCATGAGGCAGCCAGTCGATTATTCTCTTTCATCATTGATGTTTCTCTCTCTCCCTCTCCCTTCCTCTCTGAAACTGATACAAATATATTTTTTAAAAAAAGAAAAAGAAGAAGCGAAGCTGGGGATTCCAGGTTATGTCAGCCCAGCTCCAAAGCAGCATTCTCACTCTGCTTTCACATTGCTTCTGAGGTCCCTGGCTTTTTGCAGCCTTCTCCCCTGAGTAACTAGAGAATCTATTAAATGAGCTGCTTTATTGGGAGAAGCTTTGTTACTCCATAGTGACTGGCCATTGTCGAGTTTTTTTTAATAGTAATAAATGAAAACCAACATTTATTGATCACCTACTGTGTCATCAGGCTCTGTATCAGGCACTTTACACACATTACCTCATTTAATCCTTATGGCAGTCCCATTGTTGGTGAGGAATCGGAGACTCGGGGGGTTGAGAACTTGTCCAGGGCACACAGCTGGGATTTGCACACAGGTAATCCCAAAGCTTGCCTGTGTAACCACAAGACCACACGGCCTCCCCTGGGAGTTGGCTCTCCCGGGAACCTTGTAGTCTAATTCGGCTCACCAGGCAGCTCCCTTAGCTACTGGGAAACTGCAGAACAGCCCAGCCTTCCCTGCAGCCACAGAGCTCTCGCAGCTGGAACCATGGAGCCACCATGCCACTTTGGTTTGAAGCCTAGAGGGGATGGTAGGGGGAATTGCCCATTACAGCCTTGTTCTTAACATTCATTTTTTTAGCAACAGTTACTACCCTGGGCAGAGTGCAAGGTGGTACAGTGGTGGTGCACTCAGGCATGTGGCAGCAAAGGAGGGTATGTTCTGAAGGCTGAAGGTGCCAGGCCAAGGAAACCCTCTGGAGTCACCTAGTGGCCTATCAGTCTCTCTCTGTCACTCAAACAGGACCAGCAATTCATCCCAGAGCCTCCTGTCCCACTTGAGAGCGGCTTTAGGTGGGGTTGGGGAGGCAGGTGAGGCTTCCCAGTCAATAGCATGTCCATTGTTTGTCTTCACACCTGCAAGGCAGCTGGCTGGAGCCCTGACCACAGGAGTCTTCACTGAGCTTTGGTTTCTGGTGTGAAATACAGGACTTAAGAAATTTCCACCCACTCGTGAAATCCAAACCCACTTCCATTTATTAATTCCTGACAATGGCCCAGAATTACTAGGGAAGGGCAGGTTCAAGGGAGGCCAGTTCTGGAGTCTGGATTGCACTGGAATCTGACAAGACCCTCTGGCCTCTGGGTTGGGTCCTTGCTTCTTGTCAGGTTGCTTTGTTACCCTTCCTGCAGATCCCAGAACCCTGTGTGAGATGGGCGACCTAGGGATGCCATGGCTGATAGCACTGGCTTTGGGATCCTTGCCCACCTTCCCCTGAGTACTAGCTGTGTATCTTTGGGCTGGTCTCTAAATACCTCTGTGCTTTAGTGTCTTTTTTTGTTTTATTCTTTTTGTGTTGTTATTTTTTATGTCTCAGTGTCTTGAGTTGTTAGGGTTAATGGCACAATAGCCCTAGCCGGTTTGGTCCAGTGGATAGAGCATTGGCCTGCGGACTGAATGGTCCCAGGTTTGATTCCGGTCAAGGGCATGTTCCCGGGTTGCGGGCTCAATCCCCAGTAGGGGGCGTGCAGGAGGCAACTAATCAATGATTCTCATCATTGATGTTGCTGTCGTTCTCTCCCTCTCCCTTTGTCTCTTAAATCAATAAAAAATATTTGTTAAAAATAAAAAATAGCACAATAAACAGAATGTGTTTGGCATGGTGCCTGTCACTCTTGCTTAGATACTTGTTGCCGGATAGGAAATCTAAAGACAGAAAAGTACAAAGAACAGGGGAAACCACTTGGATGTGCCCCATGAACAGTGTTGACCTGCAGTGAGCATTCTCCAGGTGTCCTCTACCAAGTTTGTACCATCTCTCACACACAGCCATTTTCACATGGGCAGGCTATATGTAATCTCTGTTCACTGTAAGATCTGCACATTTGCCCATCTCAGCTGCCTTCCTGGTCCCCTAGGCTTTTGGCTGCTACCTGGACATTTCTTATGCTTTCTCCCAGTTTTGGCTCCCCTTGGTCCCTCGGCCCAGGAAGCCCCAGTATCCCCATCATAATTCTACCTGCCCTTCAAAGTCCATCCCAGTAGACATACTATTGTCTCCTAGTAGCTCCATCTCATTCCTGGGTTCCCATCCATGCCTCTGGTCACGTGCTTAATGAGACTCCCCACTTGCCTCTGGGGTGCATGGACCCCTGTGGCCTCAGGGTGGGACACTGCCATGTGGTGCCTTGGAGGATTTCCCTGCAAGGCCTGGAGGTGTGGGAGCTCCAAGGACAGGGGCCCCTGCATCTGATTTTATTTTATTGATTTTATTGATTGATTGAGTTTAGGAGAGGGAGAGGGGGGAGGTGGGGGTGAGAGAGAAATTGATTTGTTGTTCCATTTATTTATGTATTCATTGGTTGACCCCTGTCTGTGGCCTGACCAGGGATTGAACCCACAACCTTGGAGGAATAACACTCTAACCAACTGAGCAACTCGGCCAGGGTTGGGCCGTGTATCTTTGTAGTCTAAATGTTGCCTCTCAGTGAGTGAGTGAGTGAATGAGTGAGTGAGTGAATGAATGAGTGAGCCGGTGGAGGAATACGTAACAGCCCTGCGCTCCCTCATTACTTGGTCCTTGATGTGTTTGTCTAAATGCCTGCCTCATGGCCTTTCCCTCCTGGAAGGTACAGAGTTTTTGCTGTGTTGTGTTGAATGGAGTACACTTGAATAGTGTTGGGAAAATTAGAATGTCACCAGTAGAATGAGGGTTGGACCAGCCGGTCCCAGAAACACGGAAAGTGCCCTCGTTGGCCTAGATGCCAAAGTGAGTTAGTGGGCGAGTCTGGGACTGGCCCTAGTTCTGGCTCCTGGCCAGTGTTATTCCTGAAGCCAGTGGCTTCTGTGCCCTGCAGCCACTTTGCCTTGGCTCCTGTCTGCCTCTCCCAGAGGCCAAGGGAGAAGCCAAGTGGTGTGCCTCTGGGGACCTGGTCAGGTTTACCCCCTCACCTACTCTCTCATGAACGCCTGAAGCCACCCAAAGTAGCTTTTCTTTAGAAAAGGCCTGTGGCTGCCGTTTTGTGTTTTATTACCTCAATTTTCTGGGGGCCACTCCGCAGCCATTTCCAGGGTGCCACCTCTGGGGGCCGCAGCCTGCTAACCAAATGCCTGCTTTGCCAACAGGCCAAGTACCTGGCCCAGATCATTGTGATGGGGGCGCAGGTGGTGGGCAGAGCCTTTGCCCGGGCCCTGCGGCAGGAATTTGCAGGTAAGCTTGACCCCTGTCTCCCCCTGGGGTGGGAGCTCCTGCCCAGGTCAGATTTTCCCCATAGCAATGGGCCCCCGCATGCTGGGCCAGTTGTGAATGCAGGATTTCTGTGGGTTGGGGTTCTGGCAGCTTGGGTAGCCTGGGGCACTTCCCATGGTTGGGGGCAATGATGGACTGTGAAGCATTCCCATAAGAGAGAGACCTGGTTGACAGGAGCATACAGGCAGGAGTTGGCAAACTGGCCTACCTAGCCATTTGCTTTTGTAGATAAAGTTTTATTGGAACACAGCTATACCCTCTGGCTGCTTTTAAGAGAGTCCAACACGGACTAATTGGCCTGCAAAGCCCTCTGATCCCTTAAGTGAAAGTGTACGGGCTTCTGTATCTAGGGTCATTGAAAAGGAAGTGGTCACTGGAGGCAGCCTGCTTTGGTGTCCTAGGTAACCAGTGGGCAGAGCTATTGCTGCCTCCCCTTGCCACAGCTTCGCTCTGCTCCCCTTAGCCTAAAGATCCCCAACTTTCTAAGTGCCCAGATGAGGGTGCAGTAGAGAGAAGAGGGACAGGGTAATCTTTGTGGTCTAGGCAGGGGACTAGGCTCCAGGTTTGGTGACTAGACCCTGCCCCCTAGTGGAGCAAATCTGTCCTCACTTCAATACCCCTCCAACACTACCCCCCCCCCCCCCCCAAAAAAGAAACCACTCCTGGAGAAATGCCCTCTGGCCACTTGGGCCTCCATGTGCCACTTGGCAGGGGCGAGCCACCTACATGGAAGGCCAGGTGAGCTCTGGGCTACTGAGGGTGAGCACTAACCCCATGTTCACACAGCCAGCCGGGCAGCAGCTGATGCCCGGGGACGTGCCGGACACCAGTCTGCGGCCGCCTCTAACCTCTCCGGCCTCAGCCTCCAGGAGGCGCAGCAGATTCTCAATGTCTCCAAACTGAACCCCGAGGAGATCCAGAAGGTGAGGCCACTGGGCTGGCTCTGAGACAAGCAGACCAGAAAGGGGGGTGGGGGGACAGGCCAGCAGCGTGGGTAAGAGTAAAGGAGGCCTGGCAGGAAGGGGTAGGGTAGACTTGGGGTACAGCCAGCTGGGACTCCGACTTGTGGGAGCCAATGTCCCTTGTTAGTTTTTAGGCCCAAGGGAGGCAGTAGCAGGGGCATTGAGCAGTTGGTGGTAGCAGCCAAACCCCTCCCTCCGTGGGTACCTGTTCACCTTTCTGCCCCTTAGTGGTTGTAGGGGCTTCCTGTGTGGCGTTTCAGGCATGCAGGGCGGAGGGATCGAGCCCTTTTGCTTTCCTTCTTTGTCATCTCCTAGCTTCCCCCGCCTCTGTAACCCAGAGACTGCACACCTCTCACCGTCTCCCCTCCTCTGCAGAAGTACGAACACCTATTCAAGGTGAATGATAAATCTGTGGGCGGCTCCTTCTACCTGCAGTCAAAGGTGAGTAGTGTTTGCTGCTGGGAGGAGGGCAAGCCATGTTCCAGGTAGTTCAGGACTTGGCAGGTAGAAAGATGTGTGGGCCTTTCCCTGGTGCCCCAACCTCAGGGAGACCCCCTAAACTGTCACTCCTTTTGGCTGCCTCGGCTGTTGGGTTCTGTCAGGCTGAGTCCTGCATCAGCCTGGACAGTGGCCCTCCCAATAGCCATGACTTTGAGGGAAGAGGACCATTAGCTGGTGGGTTGCTAGAAGCAGCTTCAGATCCCATATGACAGTCCACATGCCCTGGGTTGTCTCCTTGTAGGGGGAAGTCCCCAGGCCACTTTTCCCACCCCAGGCACTAGACCTGCCTCATGCTGTCCGGACTCACAGCTGGAGCTGGACCATCTTGTGTAGGCCACCCTACCTAGCTGTTTGTAACTCCTTCCCCAGGTGGTCCGAGCGAAGGAGCGCCTTGAGGAGGAGCTCCGAATCCAGGCTCAGGAGGACAGAGAGAAAGAGAAGAGGCCACAAACGTGACCACTGGCTCCTCCCACCCCCCCCCTTCCACCTCTAATTTATAGCTCGTTAATAAATGTCTTTTCCGCATTTCTCAATTGCATGTCTAGATTCCAGAAAACAGACTGCTCTTCCTGCCAGCCATGGGCTGGTGGGAGAAGGGCAAGGGGCTGGGTGGGTAAGTTTGGCAAGAAGCCAGGCAGCCTACCCACCTGGCCTGGCCTGTCCGTGGAGAGCCAGCCAAGTTCTGTTATGTACTGGACACAGCCACTCCTGCTGTCAGTGCCAGCACCAGGTCCCTCCTATAGTACGACCATCCTTGGATCTGGGGACAGATCCATCCTTCTCACCGGGGACAGATCCCTGGGCACCCAAGCTCTGTCACAGAGCACCTCTCCACACTGAGTGTGACTCTAGCGTCTCAGTGACTGGGGCAGAGAAGCCTCTCATTGCACGGAGGCCCTGCAGCTGGGTCTTCCTAAGGGCTAAGCCACTTACCAAGCCACAGCAGGTACTGCAGGACAGGCAGCTAAGCCTGTGCGCTTTGTCTGGAATCTTGCTTTTCAGCTCCTAGCACTCCTGCTCCCTCAGCACCTGACCCCTCCTACCCTCCCAGCTCCCAGCAGGATGTTGAGGTGATGGCACCCACAGGGTTAGGAGGAAACCCCAGAACGGCCTCTGGGTGCCGCAGGCTGGAGTGGGTGACCTTAGAGCCAGACACAGGACAGTTGGAAGTGATCTCTTGTTGGGTGGCTCAGCCTCTGGCACATCCACAACAGAAACCATCTTTGCAACTCACTTTTATTGTTTCTTTATAAACTTCCTCTCACATGGAGGAATATATTGTTATAGTCATTAGCTTATCTTTTTTTTTTTTCTTTTTACTCTATGCTAACAGCAGTGGAGCCAAGAGGAGGAAAAACATAAGCTACGATAGAAAGGCACTTAGAACCTGTTAAAATACTGATATCCTGGAATGTGCAACAACAAACCAACAACAACACATATACCAGCTCTCTTGAGCCTGGTCTATCACTGAGTCACATGCTGAGCTAATGTCATCTTCCAGTGCCCTGTTCCTCTGCTCCCGGGGCTTCCACTGCAAACCCACACCCCTCATCCCCCAACTGGGGACTTAAAGGGCCTGGGGCCCTTCATGGGGTGGGGATGCCTGGGTCCTGGATGAAGCCTGAAGGAGGCCAGCTCCTTCCTGTTCTGCTCACAGCCCCTTCGAGAGGCAGAGCCAGCACTGCCAGGCCCTGTTAGGGCGGGCTGGGTCAGGGTGACCCCTCTAGGACAGAAGGGCAGTCCAGAAAAGGGTAGGGGTCAGCAGAGCTGCTGAGGAACAGTAGGGGGACTCTGGAACTGCAGGGCTACTGCGGACCCCACTGCTGTCCAGCAGCTCCCTTGTTCTGTCAGGGAAAGGGAGGGGTTGCTCACTGATGCCAAGGACTGTGCAGGCCTGGAGCCAAAGCTCCTGTGCCTAAACCAGTGCCTCGGCACAGTGAGGGTTCAGGGTGGGGAAGCACTTGCTGCGTCCCCAGGGCCTGGTGGGAGAGCCCATTCCTGGGGTCAGGTAGTGGGCACCTGGAACACCAGCATCCTTGGCTTATTCTGGCCCCTGGGATTAAAAAAAAATGTCTAGGACAGGGGCTCAGATGGAAGAAGCCAGAGGAAGCAGCATGTCTTAAGTCCAGGCTTCCACCAACTTCCCCGTCCCAGGTGGAAGGGCTGGGCCTCCCATAGCCAGTCTTGACTGCTTCACCATCCCCCAAGCCCAAGGCCTCAGTCCATGGCCTCTGGAAAGCTCCTGTGCCCAGCACTGGCCTGTAGCCCTCCCTTACCTGTGTGCTGGCTGTGACTTGGCACCCCCAGCATGAGAACTGTCCCAACCTGGGGTCATCCCCAGCCAGCTTCCAGCCTCCTACCGGCCTGCAGGTGTCTGCAGTCCCAAGTGCAAGAGGGACACTGCCCCAGGCCAGGCCCACCCCACCTGTTCCCTGAGCCAGGCCTGCCCGAGGTCCTGGCACCTCCCTTCCCCACACTCCAAGGCTCCCTACAAGGTAGAGGGGAGAGGCCAGTGGTAAAGAGGCAGCTGAGTGGTCAGCTGTTCCCTCATTTTGGAGAGCACCGTCCAAACCAGAGAAGGGCTGCTTCGGATAGGTAGGTAGGTGGTGAGGGGCAGTGGGCCGAGCAGGCCTCCCTCTCTGAGCAGGAGGCACCTTGTCATAAGGATAAGGTGGCTCTTCCTGTGGCTTTGCAGGGGCCTGCGTCTGTCTTGCTCTCCCTCTGGAGGGTGGGCCAGAGGGAAAGGGGTCCAAGGAGCCCCCGAGCGGGAGCCTGGTGAAATCGGGCAGGATGGGTAGGGGCCTCAATCCCAGGGCCCCTCGTCACAGCTTACCACATGAAGGGGTGTGGAAGCCCTCGGCCAGCAGAGGGGGCAGATGCCACCCCACCTGCCCCCACTGCTGGGATGTGGCTGGCAAGTGACAAGGTAGGGAGGGAGGGTGACCTGTCCAGGTTGGCCACTGGGTGAGGGAGGCACCAGGGTGGAGGACAGGGCCAGGAGACTGAGGGCCAGAGGTGAGCAAGGCCTCAGCACTCAGGGGCTCGGGTCTCTCTGGCGAGTAGGCAGTTCCTCCTTTGGGAGCCGGGGACACCAGCAATGACCTAGCACCATCCTTGCCACCCAGCTTGTCTGGGGCTGGGGCTGGGGCTGCCAGGGGAACACAGCCAACCAGGCCCTGGGGGCAGGACATTATTGCTATTTCGCAGAAAAGTTTCCGTTCGTCGGGGCAGGGCTGGGAGCTTCGGGTCGTTGTCCCTGGGATGAGTTCAATTCACCACAGCTGGTTTGAGCAGCACTGAGCCCGGCGGAATGACCACCCAGCCAGGGGCCAGGGCCTCTGGGCTGCTGGCCGCCGAATTGACGCCTGTGGACAGGTCCAGCACGGTGCCTGGCAGCAGGGGGAGTCCTTCCGGGCGGGGCCGGGAGCGGCCACTCTCAGTCCTCTCCAGGGGGGTCTTGCGGCCCTCCAGGCCAAGGGCCCTGACTGGCACTGCCCCACGCCCCTTCTCCCCCTCGGCCTTGCCACCCGTGGAGCCAGCCAGGAGGGAGACCACAGGCAGGCCCAGTCCACCAACCCCAAAGGGTGAGGGCATCAGTGGATTCTTGGCCAGATTGAGGGGCAGGACAGGGCCTGGCAGCTCATGGCCCATGCCCGCCCCACTCCCCCCACCCCCACCATTGCCACAGGCCAGGGCACTGAGGTCAAGGGGGCCGGGGGCCAGAGGCAGGGGCAGGCCGGGCAGGCCAGGGCCTCCGAAGAGGGCAGCCGGGTTGGGGATAATGATCTGGGCCCCACTGACATAGGGGCTGCCATCGGGGGCAGGCAGTGGTGGTTTGGGGGGTGGGCGCAGTTGTAGGAGCTCCTGCTGCTCATGGGACACGAAGTGGCCATGGGCCTTGATGTGCTTGCGCAGCGAGCTGGGGTCCGTGTAGCGCTTGTGGCAGCCAGGCATCTTGCAGTAGTAGGGCTTGTCCACGTAGTGGGTTCGAGTGTGCTTGAAGCGGTCACTGGAGTTGGAGTAGCGCTTGTTGCAGCCCTCATATGGGCAGACGTAGGGTTTCTCACCTGCGAGTGGGGCTGGTGTGAGAGGTCTCCCAGCCCAGTGTCCTGCCCGCACCTACTACCTACTCGGCAGACCCCAGACCAAAAGTACAGACTCCCATTTGAGGGGCAGTGTCCTCAGCACCTGGCATGAGATGTGACTCTATGTCGAGGCAGCAAGGCACAGCCACTGAACAGCCAGCCTGGTTACCCTCAGAACCCCTGTGCACTGACTGTGTGCCTTGGCCTTAGTGCTATGCTTCACATTGCAGGTGACAACAGCCACGTCAATAAGAGAACTGATAAACCTGACTACAGACTTCCATAAAGCCCCTACTAGAGGCAAGCCCACAGTGAGCACTGCATGAATGCCGACTGCCCTTTATGCAGCCTTTACTCAGCAGAATGGCTCCAGATTTACTAAGCGTCTGCTCCCTCACTGGCCAGGATGGAGCCACGTGAGGCTATGGGCCTCTGAAGTGTGGCCACTCCAAACTGAGATGTGCTGTGGGTGTAAAATACATACCAGATTCTGCAGACTTCAAACGAAATGAAGATTTTCAGTGTCTCATTGATATATTTTTAATTTTGAAATGATAATACTTTGGACATAATTGGGTTCCAGAAAATATATGATTACCGTTCATTTCACCTATTTCTCTGTACTTCAATGCAGCAATCAGGAATTTTAAAATCAGGTGTGTGGCTCTGTTGGCCAGTGCTGGCCCTACTGTGTGCTGACATATGGTGAGGAGCAAAGCAGACAGAGTGAGTGCAGTCGCAGGTGGCATGAGTCAGACAGTCTTACAAACAACAATGCCGAGTGTGGCGGGAAGACCTGCCTGTGCTC
Organism: Myotis daubentonii; assembly: GCF_963259705.1. Lineage (NCBI taxonomy): Eukaryota > Metazoa > Chordata > Mammalia > Chiroptera > Vespertilionidae > Myotis > Myotis daubentonii. Next base: position 16,518,393 of record NC_081843.1, on the reverse strand, counting down.
CGGTTTACTGAGGGTCTCACCTACAGGAGAGGCTTCCCCCAGCAAGTGGAGCTCGAAAAGGGACCGTCAACAATGGGATGCATCCCTGTCTCTTGGGTGCCCGTGGATAGCCAGGCGCCTGCCCAGCTGCTACCCTCCAGCACCCCCTCACCTGTATGTGACCGGTTGTGGATTTTCAGGTTCTCCAGGCGGGAGAAGCTCTTGCTACAGGTGGGGCAGCGGTGCGGCTTCTCATTGGTGTGCGTGCGGATGTGGATGAGCATCTTGTACCTGCTCCAGGGAGGGCATAGAGCACAGCTCAGCTCAGTGGACACCTGTGCCCCCTCCCTCCTGCCGGCTCTCGCCCTTCCTCACCTGGCATTGAAGCCTCGACCGTGACGGGCGCAGCCTTCCCAGTGGCAGCAGTACCCCGCATCCTTCTCTGGCTTGACATGGTAATCATTAACATGATCCACCAAATCTTGCAGGAGCTCGAAGAGCTGGTTACACTGCGGGGCCAGGGAGGGTTCTGAGCCCATGTGAGGCCACCTGCCCCAGGCCCTGTCCCACTCTTCCTGGCCCACACTCACCTTGGCCCAACGACAAACGAGCTGCTTGGGCAGGGGTAGCTCTGGCGAGAGGCACTTGTCCTTCGGGGGGGTGAGGAAGGAGGAAGCAGGCAGATGCAGGGCTCCCCCCGAGCCCAGAGGCAGGAAGAACTGGAAGGAGCTGGGGACACTGTCCAGGTAGCGCAGCGGCTGGAAATCCTGGGAGGAGAGGGCGAGGGGCAGAGGTGGTCAGTGCCCCGTGGGGCCAGCAGGCCCAGACCCCTTCTGTCTCCTATAGCAAGTTGAGTTGTCCCCACAATATGTCCTAGTCCTAACCCCCGGTACGTGTGTGACCTCATTTGAAATAAGATCTTTGTAGATGTGATCAAGTTAGAAGTGTGGTCTAGACAGTGGGGGGGGGGGGGGGGGGGTGCGGTCCTAAATCCAGTGACCGGTCTTATAAGAGAAAGAAGGAGATTTGGATAGAGACACACATAGAGGGAAAGAGGCCATGTGACAACAGACAGACAGATTGGAGTGATGTAGTTCAAAACCCACACCTCTCCTTACCGGGGCAGTAGGGACTGTGGGCAGGTCACCGTTGCCTTGGCGCTCGGGGGACAGCGAGCTGCTGCCATTGGGGGAGTCCAGTCCTGATGATGGTGACAAGCTAAGGTCTACCAGTGGGGCCGCTGAAAAGCGTCCCTCCACCTTCTCGGGGAACTTGGGGTTCAGTAGGAAGCCTAAAAGAGAAGCACAATTCAGGGGAGCTGGAGTCAGGAGTCCTGGTGGGCTAGGCCCTCCCACCTCTGAATCCGAAGCCATGACCCTGGAAGCAAACCCCAGGCACGCCACACCCCCGGCCACCTGGGACCCCAGGTATCTGAGCAACAGCCTATATAACTGACATGTGATCGTGGCCATCATGAGAGCTCCGCCATCAGTTGCCATGAAAAGTGGGAAGTATCCATTTTACAGATAGAATGATCTGGTACATAGGGTGAGCAGCTGACCAGGAACGTGAAGCTAGGAGCTTCCCATCACATTGGCAGATAGGGACCTTTTTAACTTGCCCCAGGCCCCGTCCGCCTCAGTGCTCCCCTCCAAAACGTGAGGTTTGGCTAGGTCACTTCTAGAGCCTTCAAGCTCAGAAGGGGTAGATGTGGTTCTCAGGAGCACCAGAGGCAGAGCAGGAGGCCTGGGCCCGAAGCAGCCTAAGAAACACTTGCTGGGCCAGGTCCCCAGCTCTACTGACTGCTGGCCACCCAGGAGCTGGGTCTCAGGGCCTTTTGTTACCACACAGAACCTCTGCTTCCCCTTCTCAGCTCCTCCAACTCCTCCCAGAGACCTCAACTTGAATCCGGACTCTGCTGTCCCAGCTTTATAAACTGGGCAGGTAACGTCCTTCCTCCTGGGGACAATGTGACCTCCAGAGATAAACTGCTGGGAGGATGAATGGCCAGAGTGTGGGGAGCACTCTAAGCCAGAAGCTGTGAGGGACTGCAGTTACGTCCTGGTGGGCACACCTTGGACATTCTTCCTATTGCCACAGCTCCATCAGGGCCCAGAGACCATGGCCTGACCCGGTGCAGTACCTGAGGGCGGGGAGCCCGGGGAGCATGGGGTGGGGCTGTCGTCCACCAGGCCAAGCTCCCTGTGCAGAGCTCGGTGCCGGACCACACTCAGCGTCCTCTCCCGCTTTTCTCTCGCCGCCCGGAGCTTGGTGATGCTCAGCTTCAGGTCAAGCGGCTCGTCCAAGGAGTGCATAGTGGTGGGGGGCTGGGGTTGGAGGTGGCAAGCTGGTATTCAGGCAAGAACCTAGGGGAGGACAGGAGCTGTGCTGTGACACTGATCCCAAGTCCTCCTTGGGCTACATTCATTAAAGCCCACAGGAGAGGGAGGCAGTGTGTGTGCAGGTGTGTGAAGGCTGTCTCCCCAGGTAGGGAAACCTTCTGAGTGGCCTGGCCAGCAGGTATCATGAAGAGAGCCAACCATCTACTCAGTTCTTCCATGTCCACTTCCCACAAGTCTTTTCTGGTAGGCAAAGCTCAAAGAGTCCATTTTGCCATAAAACCGAGTTTTAGAGACCCTGCCTCAGGTCACAGAGCTAGGAAGTGGTAGAGCTACCAGATTCAAGGTCAGATCTCCCAAGAAATAACCAGCCAAGTCCCAGCGGTCATTTCTGACTGAGTGGCAAGTCATACCTGGAGCACATGCCTGGTTTGAGCCGAAAGACCCAAAACCAGGCCTGAGAAGCAATAGGTGTTCTCCAAGGTGCCATGAGAGGTCCTCAGCTACTGACTGCTGAGGGATGACTGGGATCTGTGGTCACCTCTAAGGGAACAAAGCTGAGAGATGGCTGAAAAGCCTGGCCCCAAGGGATGGGGGTGCAGACAGGTGGCATCGCCTCACAGGTGAGATCAGAAGAGGTGTCCATAGGCACAGGGAGCCGGAGGGCTCTGGGCCGCCACTAGGGGGCAGCTGGGGGCTGTGGCCCAGCCAGGCCAGCCAGGGGCAGGGTTGGAAGGAAGTGGACCAGCTCTGTCTGGTGGTTACTAAAAGATATGCATGTATCATTTTTGTGTGTGTGTGTGATGACATTCTTTTATTACGAGTTCTCATGCTGGAATTTTTACCATTTTCTTAGAATGTCTCAGTGATGTAATTTTCTTCACATAAAAATGACCCAAAAGCAAGGTCAGCTCCTCATTCCAAATTAAAACTTCTTACAGAGGCAGTCTTTTCGCATGCGGGGAAGCAGCCACAGCGTTTCCTTGCGTTTGTTAACTGAGATGATTACTCCCTGAAAACCTATCTGCTAAACAAGCCAACACTGAGATACTCCCTGCCATCCACTGAATCCAGGTTTTCACAATTTATATATTTTTAATTTTTAAAAGAATATATTTTATTGATTTTTTACAGAGAGGAAGAGAGAGAAACACAGATGAGAGAGAAACATCGATCAGCTGCCTCCTGCACACCCCCCACTGGGGATGTGCCCACAACCAACATACATGCCCCTGACCGGAATCGAACCCGGGACCCTTGAGTCCGCAGGCCGACGCTCTATCCACTGAGCCAAACCGGTCAGGGCAAGGTTTTCACAGTTTAAAACAGAATAATCCCATCAGCACCATGTGGTAAGAGACTGTGCATGTTTTGTTTGGTGTGTCTCCTGGGGGCCAGTGTTGCCTACAGAGCTGTGTGGTGCTCTCTCCACGGAGCAGGACAGGGGAGGACAGCCCCCACATCCCCACTCGTTTTCTCCAGGTCAAGCCCCTCAGCAATTTAAACAGTCCTCACCTAGTCCCAAGCCCTGGCTCATCTGTTTCCTAGGACAAGCTCCACTTTTTTGTTGTTGTTAATCCTCACCCAAGGATATTTTTTCCCCATTGATTTTTAAAAATATATATTTTTATTGATTTCGGAGAGAAAGGGGCAGGGAAAGACAGAAACATCAATGATGAGAAAAAAATCACCGATCGGCTGCCTTCTGCATGCCCCCCATTGGGGATCGAGCCCGCAACCCCGGGCCTGTGCCCTTGACCAGAATCGAACCCGAGACCCTTCAGTCCAATGGGCCGTCACTCTATCCACTGAGCCAAACCAGCCAGGGGTTCCCTTTGATTTTTAGAGAGTGGAAGGAAGGGAGGGAAGTGGAAAGTGAGAGAAACATTAATGTGAGAGAGACACATCGATTGGTTGCCTCCCACATGGGCCCATTCGGAATCGGACCTGCAACCCAGTTAGATGCCTTTGACTGGGAATCGAACCCAAGATCCTTCAGTGAGCGGACTGACCCTCTAAGCATTTAGCAACGCCGGCCAGGGCTAGGCCAAGCTCCACTTTTGCTAAGACCCTCCAAGCACACAGAGAACTTAGGACCCTCAGCTACTGGGGACACATACAAAGGCCCACCAGCACATGCTAATATTAGAGTCTCTAAGCCTAGTGTGTGTGTGGGGGGAAGGGTATTGCATTATCAGAGCACCGTTGGCTGCACTTGGCCATGGGGCCCAGGTCTGTGATTTGACTTGTTCCTGTTAAACTCCATCAGGTAAGAGCCAGCAGATCCGTTTGGATTTGCCCCCCAGGCCATGCATGGGCCAGGAGCTCCCAGCCATGCAAGGGGGGCTGGGACCAGACTGCCTCCCTGCCCTTCAGGAGCCCCAGATCCAGGCAGGCAGGTGAGTGAATGACAGTGATGAGTAGCCATGGGCCCCCTCCACTCTCCTGGATGGGGGAGGAGCTGCCCTCTGCCTAACCCACCCCCTAGTCATGTCAGTTTGTCTGTGTGTCTGCCTGTCCCTCCACCTGTTTATTTTTAGACACAGGCCCCTTCCAACCTCCCTGAAGCTCCTCTGTGTTAGGAGCCTGGAAAGAGAGGAAGGAAGTAAATATTTATGCTGATTAAGAATTCAGGAGCCAGGAAGGGCTGGTGGCCTGGCCCTTGGCTGGCCTGGGGCCACAGGCCTCCCCAAAGCCTCCACTTCCCACCCCCAACCCCCAACCCCACCTTGCAGAGAAGGGGACCATGAGGGCAGAATCGTTTGGAGATGAGAATTCAAAGTGACACTGACTCTCATTGGCGTCGTTGTCCAAGCAACATCCTTTGGCACTTGCCCCACTGCCCTCCTCCCAGACCAGAGGGGACCAGGGAGGAGCCCTGAGCCCTGGGTCACCTTGTTCTGAAGACCTGAAGGAGATACTGCCTCAATCCAGGACCAGGGAGGGCCCCAAAAGGAACCTGTCCCCCAGGGTGGGGCCCAAGGTGGGAGGGGGTACCCCTGCCCCCCACTACGGCCCTTGGGTTTCATTCTGATGGGAGCCAGAGCCCAGCCTCTCCACTCCTGGAAAAGGAGGAAGGTGCTGCCCCCAAAGCCCACAGTCCCAGCAACCTCATCCCCAGGCTGGCCTCACCCCAATTTCCCTCCCAATGGGGGCCCCACTCCAAGGGGAAGATGCCGGTGACCCCACTCCTTGGCCAACCTCAGTGTCCTCTTTCACCCCCATCCCCCATCCCCCAGCCAGCGGCCAGTGCTGGGCTCCAGCTCTGCTCTTTGTTCCTGGGCTGGGTGAAGGGGGCGGGTGAGAGCCGGCTATGCTCGCGGGAGGCTGAGGGGGCAACCCGGCTGGAGACCCTGGGGCTGGCGCTGTGATAACCCGCAGAGGCCAGCCAGCCACCACCCGATTTAATGCCGGGCAACCAGGGAGGTGGGAGGATGGAGACGCTCAAAAGGGCAGCTGTCTTGTTCTGAGGGTGCAGACAAGTTTCTTAACCAGTGGTGGGGCCCGCAATACACCCCGTGCGGGCACTCAGCAGGCACCCCGTGGGTGCAGCGCGGAGTCCCCTGGGAACCTGGCTTGATGATGTGACTCCGCTCTGCGGGTGCTGGTGCGGGGTGGTGGGGCTCTGTGTGGGCGGGATGCTGGGTGGGGAGGCAACGCAGAGGTGGTTACGCTGCCTGCCGGGTGCTGCACAGCAACTCCAGCTGCGAAAGGAACTAATTAGAGTGAAGGGAGCTGAGGGAGCGTGGGGCTGTGTGGGGACCACCGAAGTGGTGGGGGCGGGCAGGGGTCATCTGGGGGTGGGCCACGCTGGCCCTCGGGCCCGCCCCTCCCCCTGCCCCACCGCACCCTCCCAGCCGGCTGAGCCTAGACAATGGCTGCTATTGTGTGTTGCCTGTGGCCCAGCAACCGGCCTCAGCTGCTGGGCCCACCAAGACCCCCCCGCCGCCCCATACCCCTGGCCTACCTGGCAGGTCCCCCCAACACTTCTCCCCTCCACAGGCAGAGCACTACATGGGGAAACTGAGGCCCTGTGGCTAGGGTGGATGGCATACAGAATGGGGGATCAACATCCATTAAATACCTACCCTTCATGTACTGTTTGTCCATGAATTCTCTGAACCCTCGCAAACCCCTACTGTGAGTAGATGTAGTCATTTCCCCTCATACAGATGGGGAAACTGAGGCTCGACGTCACCAGGCTAATAGGCGCAGGTTGGAATCTGCTCTGGATAAAGCCCCTCCTTGCCTGCTCAGGGGAGGACGGTGGGCTGCCCTGAGCCGGGAGGAGTGCCTGTGTAGGCGGAGGGGGCTCTGCACAGCCACCTAGAAGCACTCAAGGTCTCCTTGGCAGAAGCAGAGAGAGGGTGGGGCCCTTGGTAAGTTGGGGGCTCTCCTCACAGTAGCGTAGAACCAGGTCCCTGACCACCAGTGTTGTCAAGGTCAACATGAGGAACACCCCTTATTCTCAGAGTAGCCCTGAAACTACCCTTTGGTCAGCCATGGCTCATCCAGCTTAGGACTTACGGACAATTCCAAGATGCAACTCTCGGAAGCCCATGTGGCTTTCTTGATACAGACTGGAGAGAGGAAGCAAGTCCCTGGCCTCCCTTGTGCTCCATGGGTGCCCTGTGTCTGGTGACTAGGACCATCACTGCCGACATGCTGGTCATACAAATGGAGAAACTGAGGCCCAGAGAGAGAGAGCACTGCCTCAGGTCACACAGTGGGTGGCAAGCCCAGGACTGGAAGCCATGGGTGAATATTACAGGATAACAGTATCAACAGCCAGTTGTTGATAGTTGGGGAACGTGCTAGCATGTGTTCAGGCAGGTGCTCTTTCGTCCCCATTTCACAGATGCAAAAACAGAGGCTCAGGGAGATTAAATAATCTGTCCAGGGTCACACAGCTTGTCTGTGGCAGAGCTGGGCTTTAAGCCCAGGTGAGTCCAGAAACTGTGTTCCCCATTAGCCTCTCCCTCCTGTGCCAGTGGATGTGGGGAGAAGCAGGCAAAAAGGCTCCAGCTTGGCACCCTCTCCCTGCCTAGGGGTTTGCCTGAGCTAGGTGCAGAGCCTAGGAGGGGCAGAAGGCAGTGGGTGGGCGCTGGAGAGGCCGGCTGGGGGGTGGCCACAGGGAAGCTTGGAGAGCTGCAGGCAGATATGCTGCCAAAGCAAAGGGCCCACAACCCTGCATTCCTGAGAACCACAGCAGCTCCACCCTGCTCTGGCTAAGAGTTCCACCCTCCATGGCAGCCAAGCAGCAGGGGCTAGGGACAGGGGCAGGCCTCCTCCTCTCCTGGCCCCCTTTCCTGACTGGGCAGCAGAGCATACCTAGGCTCTAAGCATGGGGTAGACCACCTGGGTCTCCAACATGGTTCTGCCACTTCCTACTCATGTGACTTAGGGCAAGTGGGATGGTAATAATAGTAATAACCCACTCCCATTGGGTTTTGGGGAGAAACCAATGCAATGGTGCACAGTCAATGATTACTTAGTGTTTCCCATTGGTAAGCGACATTCAGCACCTCGAACAGTACTGGGTGCACAGTAGGTACGTAATCAGATATGGAATAAATTGTCACCATAGCTGAGTTCTCCAGCCTCTGGCCAGTCTAGTAGAGTTGTGAGGGCAGCTGAGGAGAGGACTGGCCCTCCCGCTGTTCCCACAGACACTGCAGTCTCACACTCATCTGGGAGCATGTGGGCTTCGGTTTAGGGCAGCCGTGGGCAAACTACGGACCGCGGGCCGAATCCGGATCCTGCCGTTTGAAATGAATAAAACTAAAAAAAAAAAAAAGACCGTACCCTTTTATGTAATGATGTTTACTTTGAATTTATATTAGTTCACACAAACACTCCATCCATGCTTTTGTTCCGGCCCTCCGGTCCAGTTTAAGAACCCATCGTGTGCCCTAACCAGTTTGGCTCAGTGGATAGAGCGTCGGTCTGCGGACTCAAGGGTCCCAGGTTCGATTCCAGTCAAGGGCATGTACCTTGGTTGTGGGCACATCCCCAGTAGGGAGTGTGCAGGAGGCAGCTGATCGGTGTTTCTCTCTCATCGATGTTTCTAACTCTCTATCCCTCTCCCTTCCTCTCTGTAAAAAAATCAATAAAATATATTAAAAAAAAGAAAAAAGAACCCATTGTGGCCCTCAAGTCAAAAAGTTTGCCCACCCCTGGTCTAGGGTGTAACTGAACAAGTGTGTGCCCCGCAGAGAGCCTCAGGCCTCTGCTGTCCTGTGGAAGGGCCACAGCAGACCGTGGTCACTTCCAGAGACTGACTGCTTCAAAGAAAGAACACTGGGAGGCCCTGGAGAGGTTCTGAGCGGCCCTGGAAGGAGCAGGCCTCCTCCCAGGATGAAGGGGAGGGGCTTATCCTGAGGCCTCTGCCCAGCAGGTCCCAGGAGAGGGGCCAGGGCAGGCAGCATTTCCTGGAAGAGCATGGGGTTTGACTTCCCTGGGAACCTCCTGCTCCCAAGACAGGCCCCTCCCCCATCACCACAGGGGTGCTCAGCCAGGACCCTGGGCGTTCCCCATCCTCTGCGAGCACCCCCAGGTGAACCAGCCAAGGCTAAGCGCTCTGCTCTGCGCTATGGGGGCCTCGGAAAAGGCCCCGCTGGGCAGCACCTGCGCAGGCATGTTCAGACAGTGCTACCCAGGGCCAGGCTACCGGTTCCAGTCCTCTATGCCTCCACCCCTGGCTGTGGGGCCTCAGACGGCTCCCTGTAGCCCCCTCCCAGCCTTGGTTCCCTCCACCGTCACAGGTACCACAATCACAGGCACAGTCGGGGCACCCTGCAGGACTTGCCTGGCTGGGTGCCTGGCACACAGGAGGTGCCAGCAACTGGTAGCCCTGAGGATTCTTGTTCCTGGCCCCAGGCTGGAGTGCCCCATGCAGTAACTTGGCCTGCCAAAGTCACCCCGATAGTTCAGGCAGCACTGGAGCTGGAAGGCATGCAGCTGGCGCCCCCAACACTTGTGCTCCCCAGGTGTACTTCCTTCTCCAACATCAGCAGGGTGACACCGGCTGGGGGCAACAGCTCACACATGGGCCCTAACCAGCAGATGAACACACACACAGATGTGTGTGCCCATCCAGCTGCAGGGTCCAGCCCGGCACAGAGGTCTCCCTCAGACCTGGTGGCTCTAGGCGCCCTAGTGCAGCCCCCGCCCCTGCCGCCCGCCTGCCTGCAGCCACCTTTGCACAACTATGTCTGGTATTTTCCTGTCTGCCCAGCTTGGGGGGGAGGTGGTATGTGGGGCTATGAGCACTGCCTGCACCTGGGCCTCAGCCAGAGGCGAGCCCGCCAAGCAGCCCCCACACCAGCCCGCCCACACACCCACTGGTCAGCAGGCTGGGAGGGAAGGGCTGGGCCCAGGCTGCCCAAATCCCTGGGAGGGGCCAGCACTGGGGAGCCAGACAGGACACACACCCAGCAAGGCCTAGACACTGGACCCCGGGCCCTGCCAGTCAGAACCGCCGTTCTCAGTGGGCAGCAGGGCACTCCTCCAGAGCTCTCTGGGGCCAGCAAAGGTGTTGGTCAGTGTCCCACAGGACATGGACGGGCACCCACAACACCCCGCGACATACAGGTACGTGCATGTGTTACACCTGTGCACATACAGGAGACACGCAGGACATGGCAGGTAACCAGTGTCAGAGTCTTAGGCTATGGTAGTGAGCAGGGATGAGGCCTGTGGCCCACCCCTCCCATCACCAAAGGATGGGCACCAGGCCCACTGAATAGCACCTGCCAAGTCCCAGCAGGAGGGGAGGTGGGCAGGACAGGCTCCGGACTTTGGCCTTTCCCTCCCAGCTCATTTACCCCCTCACTCAGTTATGCATTCCAATACCAGGCCCTCCACTCCGTTCCGGAGAATGAAGGGCATCCAGACTTCAGTGGGGGAACCGCTGGCAACAGAAAAACAGTATTAGGGGTGAGTTGCTCCTGCCAAGTGTGTGTGGGGGGGGCGGGGGGGGGATCCAAGTTGGCCACGTGGACATGGGGTAAAGCAAGAGGGAGCCTTGGGTCCTAACAAGTTCTGCAGGCTACAATGGCCGGCATGCCTCCCCTCACCATCTCCATTCACCCTCACCACCCTGCCCATTAGGTGCTACTCTCCCCATCTTCCAGGTGAGGACACACGGCGGCTCAGGGCAGTTCAGCCGCCTGCCAAGGTCACAGAGCTGTAAGGGGCACGGTTGGGATTCACCTCCAGGTCCGAAGCCCACACTCTAGGTCCAATGCTGCAGAGGCCAGGAGTGTGGCCTCAACTCGCCCACAAGGAAGCTGTCTCTCATTCAGCAGAGGAGGAGGAGGCGGGGGGGGGGGGGGGGGCTAGGCCAGGCCCTGGGGGCACTGAGGAGCCACGGAGTATCCTGCACAGAAAGTGCCATCATCCTTTCCAGCCCAGGATCTCTTGTCCCCAGACTCCCCCCTGCAGGACCTCCTTTCTCAAGATTCCCTGCCTCCATGAGCTTGGGGCCCATCTCTTAAGTGGCAGCTCCTGTTTTACAACCCCCTGTCCCTATAATCTCCTCCAGCTGCCACTCCCTTTCGACCCCCTACTTCAGCAAGTCTTCCCTGATGCAGCCTCTGGCAGCTGTACATGAGCTGTTCTTCCAGGTGCCTGAGAGCGGAGCAGAGGCCCTGGCTCTGTCCCACACTCCAGGGCAGCATCCCTGGCCCCGCCATGGCCCTGTACTGCATGTGACACTCACCCTGGGTCCAGGTCCTCACTAATGCCACAGTGTCACCAGCGCTGGAGCATGCCCTCAGTGCCCAGCCCTGCACATGGTGTCATAGTCATTGCCCCCAACCTTCAGCCGCAAGTACTCACCTCCCCTGCACCTGGCATTCAGAGCCTCTTTCCAAGAAGGGAGGCTTAGGGCGGGCAGGGACGTCTCTGGGGCCCCAGGCAGCTCTGAGCCTTCTAGGGGTGCTGAAAAGCAGGCCTCAAGGAGCAGACCACTGCCCCCTCTTTCACAGCCCCCCACAGCCCACTCCATCCACCAGCGTGAACTGGGCATTGATGCAAAGTGCTGGGGCTCAGAGCCAGAAACCAGGCCTGCCCAGTGTGGTGTGGGCCAGGCTCTGGGCCTCGGTTTCCCCATCCAAGAAAAGAGGAGCTGGCCTAGGACTGGAGCTCAAGCATCCTGACCATGCTCCTAACAGCAATTGTCCTTCACTTTCCCTGATACTTGGTCTTCAGTACATGTTTGCCGCGTGAATGACTCAATCTGTGGTGCCACCAGCCAGGTGAGGTGGGCAGGTATGGAAGGGCTTACAGCCCAAAGAAGGAAGTAGCCTGCCCAAGGTCAAGGTGAGAGGCAGGGCCTGGACACCGATTCTTCCTCCTCCCCTGGAGCAGGGCGAGGGTGGGGCAGCCAGAATCGCCCTGGTCAGTTGGGATGACCAGAAGGACCCAGTTTCCCCAGCTTCATCTCCTGCCACTCCCACCCAGCAGCGGCTGGGGGCCTACCCCAGAACAGCTGGACAAGACCAGGCCCAGCGGGGGCTCTACCACAAACCCTGGCTCCACCCCATGCCCTTCTTACCAGCCGCCCCACCCTCCCCTGCTTGTCCACTCCAGGCAGCAAAGCAAGTCCAGAAGCCAGGGGGCAGCCTCCAAGCCCAACAGGAAACATGCCAGGCCTGGCCTACTTCAGGCCCTTGGGGCCCAGGGTCCATAAGACCATGCAGGGTGACCACTCGGTGTTCTGAGGTGGTGCCGGGGGCTCGGCCTGGAAGAGGGTGGGGCTGGTAGGCAGACAGCCAGCAGTACTGGGGTGGGGGTACTTTAAAACAGGCAGAACAATGGAGGGCTCCATAACCTGGGGGGAGGAGGACATCGCAGCTGGGGTTAGTCAGCCTGGAAGGGTGGTGGTGGGTTGGGGGGGTTCTGGATGCAGGAGGAAGTGGACCAGAAGAGAAACGGCTCAGGCAGGCTGGGACTTCCCAGCAAGACGCAGGTGGATATGGGAATAAGGGAGGGAGGCTTGATCCAGACACAGCTGTGCCCCATGTCAAGCCCATGCAGTGGATAGGAGGGCAGGAGTGGAGCTGGGGGGATTCCCAGGCTGAATTGACATTTCAGAGGCCAGGGCCAGAGAGCCCTAGGCTCCAGTCCCTTCTCTCTGTCCCTCCCTAAGGGACCCCAGGCAAAGCCCTCAAATCTCTGAGCCTATTTCCCCCCACCGGTGCCCACAGGCAGCCTCCTTACTCCCAGGGTCCCAGTGGGGCGCTGGCCTGTGAGCACACTGTGCAAATGGTGGCCACCCTCTGTCAGCGGCAGAACTGTTTTCCCTGAGGCACCCAGGGCTGACTCAAGCAGCTCAGCAATCTCCAGGGGCTTCTGCAGGCTCCCCACCGCCGTTGGCCATGACTGGAAGAGGGGGCCAGAGGCTGGCCTGAGTGCCCTCCCCAGGCAGCCATCTGCCAAGGCAGTGGTACATGTGCACACATAAGTCAAATGTCAGGTGACTTCTTAGGCAGTGAAGTCAAAGGGCTGAGGAGATCCGAGCCAACCCCCAGTTACGGCCTGGAAGCTTCTCATTCCCTTACCATCTCCCACCAGAGAGATGGCATCTGGAACAGACAGGGAACCCCCCCCCCCCCCCCGCATTATACTTCCCAGCTCTGTGCTCCCAGGCTCCTCCCAGCCTGGCCACCAGTTAACCAGAACCCTCCATCCCACCTTGGAGGGGGCATGGAAGGCCAGTGCTCCCCCCATCAAGATGCCCAGAGCCAGGGCCTGTCCTATGCCCAGCATGAGGAAGTTTGTAGAAACATCCCAGTCAGGATGGTCAGACAACTGGGGCTCCCTGGGGACCAGCTGTGTGGAAGCTCCCAGAGCTCCCCTGGAGGAGTACCCGAGCTAGAAGAGAAAAAAGGGCCAGGGACCCTAGCAGATCTGGGCCAGGCCTCACGTCTTCTATGGACAGGTCTGGAGTAGAGGCCAGGAGGATCAGCGCAGGGAAAGGATAGATGCTTGGGGCCCAGTGTGCACAGCTGCTGGGGCCGATTCGGGCTCCCCTCAGGAGCAGGGTCCCTTTTCACTCCAGGCTGGGAAACTGGCCATCAGACACCACCACTGCAGCCATGGCGGACCCCCAGGAACTTGGACCCCCCTGATGCCCGCGGGCCCTTTTCCATCCTGAGCTTCAGTTTCCTCATTTTTCTAATAGGGATCAATGGAACGCTCTCACAAGGTGAAGATGTCAGTGCCTGCAAAGTGCATGGGGCCATTGGAAGGCACTGTTGATTTTTTTCAGGGAGTTGTTACCAGGGGATCCACCCATGCTGCTTTATCCCTGACCCACTTCTCCCCCACCCACTCCCTGGGGACCTAAGATGGCATTTTTGTTAGTTGCAGAGACAGCAGAGGTTTACGGGGTTACGTGGGAGCCAGGAGAGAAAACGGGGTCTACTCCAAGCTGTGCCCCTCAAAAAGACCCCCACTCCCCCAGCAAGTCCTTCTTTGTCCTAGCATCAAAGCAGCTGCCCCAACCCTGGCTATCAGCAAAGCACTAGAGGTCCTGGTTGACCATGGGAGCCCTGCCTAGCCACACCTGATTTAGAATTCTCCAGGTGTGAGCTGAGGCATCCACCTGCGAAATCCTGGGCAGATGTGTCCCCAGGGCCTTGAAGGAGCTGTGGTCGCCCACACTCAGGGCTGGGGCAAGGTTGGATGTGCTGGCATTCTCAGAGAGGTGAACCTTCAGACACGTGTCTGGGCCTCAGCCTCTCTCTAGGGCCCTTTCACAGACCCTGGAGGGGGTGGGGGATCCACATCTTTCTGGCTGGCCTCAAAGAGCCCCTCACCAGCTAGCGGTGTTCCCCACCTCTGAGAAGGGCCCTTGTCTGGGTGAAGGGAGGATCCCTCAGTACCTTCCAGGGCTCACCCCTCTGACCTTAGTCATCTGTGTGAAATGCACAATGACAAAATAGCCCTGAATAGAGGAAGGATTCTCTCAGCTTCAGAAAAGGCAACCTCACTCTTCATCCTCCCATTCCACCTGGCTCAGGCCTCTCCACTACACCCCGAATTTCCCACTTGGGTAAGAAGCCTCTTCCGCTGGCCCCCCCTGGGCCCCAGGAACCTGGGAAGCACACCCCACTGGAGGGAAGAGGTAGGAGCAGGAGTCTTTCCTGCCCTGTCCAGCCCCTCCCCCCTGCCCAGCATCAGGGGCCCACCCCAAACACCTTCCAAGGAGCTCAACTGCAGGCCCCACTCCCCACATCTGGTCACCCAGCCACAGCTTCCCCCCCCCCCCCATCCTGGGATTGCCCCAAACTCTGCCCAGCACCCGTACCCGCCCCCTTGCCGAAGTGGGAAATTGGATGGAAAACCCACATGGGAAAATATCAGGAAAACACATTCTTCCTTCTATACCACAGCTCAGACCCTGGGAGGATTAGGTGGCAGGAGACACTCCCACTGCCCAGGGCCAAGGCCAGGCCAGGGAAGGAAGGCAGAGAAAAGTGGGGGCCCCAAGGTGGGGCTGAGAGGGGTCTAGCCCCCCCCCCCCCAACAAGCCCTAGGAGGGGCCCTGGAGAGCTCTGTCTCCTTCGAATCATTTCAGCCTGTCACCCTCCACGGGCACTCCCAGTGAGGCAGCCAGGGGAGCCCAGGCAGGAGGAGACATGGCTGTGGCTACCCATTCGCAGCTGGGCTTTTAGAAACAACAAAAGCTTTGGGGGGAACGTGGTTCACACGATTGTTTAAAATGAGGTTTTTGGATGTCTGTGGCATCCAGTTATTCATACTGGCTCCACCCACGGACAATTGAGAGTTGGCTTTTGTTGGCCTTACCCCTCTCTCAACATGCCTCCGCCCCCCACGTCTTCTCATGGACTCTGGAGCTCAGGAAGCTCACCTTGTCTGACCCTTGGTTTGACAGATGAGGAAACTGAGACCCAGAAAGGGGAGGAGCAGGGCTCAAACACCCCTGGGAGTTGGTGGCCCAGCCAGGACTAAATTCCAGGATGTCAGACTTCTAGGTGGGGGCTTTTCCCACTCACCCTCCAGGCTGTGGCCCAGCTCCGGCGTATCCCCCAAAGTCACTAACCCCCAAAGCAGTGGTGCCTAGAAGTGGGGTGACTCACTGTCTGGCTTCCTGGTGTTCCCCCTCCCCAGCAGTGAGGGAGGAACTGGCAGGTGTCCCTGTGTAGAGAGCCAGGAGCAGGGAGAGGCCCCCCAGGGGGCCTGTGCCAGGGTCACTCAGAGGGCGAAGAGCCCCAGCTGGAGGGATTTAACACCAAAGGTTAAAGGTCACAGACGGAATGGTGGGCAGGCATGGGGGGGGGTCAGGGGGTCAGCACTAATGGCAGCTCCGGAAAGAAGGGGGAGGACAAGGCGCTGAGGAAAACAGGACTGCTTCCAAGAGGTCCTCAACCCCCATAAATGGTGGCCCAAATCCCTGGCCACTGCCTCCTGCTTGGTGGGCTACAAACAGTGCCACGCTGAGCGGGGAGTGGGCTGTGAAATGAGCTGGGCTGAAGCTCAGAAAGGGGTGTCCTGGAAGGGGCCCCCAGGTGCAGCCCCTCCCCCAATACAGGCCAAGACCAGCTGGGAGGCCCAGCTGTGGCCCAGAGGGGAGAAGGAGGAGCAGAGAGGGGGAAGGCGCGGAGGTCATGGGGAGGGATGTATGGGCTGGGCTGGAACAGCTGTGGCACTGTGGCACTGGTGGGTTGGGGGAGGGATGGGTGGGTGGGCAGACTGAGGGAGCCCGTTTCCTCTTCCCTGAGTCTGGGGGCTGAGAAAGCCCTGGAGGGAACACTGGGGAGCAGAGCGTCTTCCCTAGCTGTCTGTTAAGCCCCACCTTCTCCCCAGGCAAGTAGGACCCTTGGGATGGCTGTCTCCCACGACCACAGCTACAGTCCTGTCCCTGGTCCAGACCAAGAATCACAGCAGCCCAAGCCGTGGCCAGGTCCAGGTCCAGATCCAGGGCTGGCCTGGCTGCCCCTTCAGTGTCAAACATTCCCTTCAGAGCCAAGATCCTGGGCTGAGATGGCTGGGGGCCCAGGGCTCCTCCCAGGATCCCTTCCCGCTTCCCAGGCCCCTGGGCAGGGCTGCAACCATAGTGGACCTGGGGGGAGGAGGGGGGGGAGACAGGCCAGGCAGGCCCTCCTGGACAAGCGACAGGCGGCATGCTGCCCTGCTGTGGCCTGAGTACCCGGCTGGGCAGGGCAGTGTGCCAAGGCCTCCAGGTGCCAGCCTGGATTCCAGCCCCATCCCAGGGGGACAGGGGGAAGCAGGGCACAGGCATTTCCCTCTCTCCAGATGCACCTGCCTCACCCCCTCCAGACCTTTCCTCAGGAGGGTTAGGGACCCCTGCCCTCCCCACTCTGCCAGGCCCTCTGCTTGCACGGAGACAGCAGGGGTTGGCACAAGTGCTGGACGGGACTCTAGCTCCTGGTCCAAACGCGGCAGCACCCTGTCCTGAGCCTCAGGGGCGCCTCCCTCCCCTGCCCAAGGAAGGGTCGGGTCTAACCAGGGTCAGAGACTTTCGGGGACAGGGAAGAGACACCTTCCAAACCCAGTTTCAGAAACAGCCCCGACGCAGCCGTGAAAAGAGGAGGCTGCCCAGCAGCCCCAGACAACTTCTTGCCCAGGCCGGAGGGGAGGGGGGCTCCCACCGCAGCGCGCCCCCCCTGCGGCCGCCCAACTTCCCCGCCGAAGTTTGCTCCTGCCCCGGGTCTGGACCCGGCCCCGGCTCGGCCCGGCCGCAGGACCGACGGACGGACGGAGGGCAGAGGGAGGAGAAAGACAGAGAGACCAAAGGACGGAGTCGGGGAGCCGGCGAGAGAGGGAGCGCGCAAGCCAGCGAGCGAGGGAGCGAGCGCAGGGGCCCCGGCGAGGGCTCACAATGGCCCGGGGCGAGGCGCGGACGCGGCAGGGGGAGGCGACCCTCTCGCCCTGCAGCCCCCGCACGACAAGCCGGACCCCCGCCCGGTCCCCGTCCCCACGATGCGACGCCAGGGGGCTTCCTACCTCGGCGGCGGGGCGGGAGGCTCCCGGCTGCGGGCTCCGGCGGTCGGGGGGCGGCGGGGAGTGAGCGGGGGAGGGGCCGGAGCGGGCGGGGGCCGGGACGCGAGGCTCACCCGGCGCGGGCTCCCCTGGCACGGCCGCCCGGCACCCGGCCGCTCCGCCACATCTGCAGCTCCGGCGGGGAAGGTGGCCGCGGCGGCCGGGCCGGGCCGGGATGTCTTGCGGAGGGAGGGAGGAGGGCGGAGGGAGGCGGCGGGAGGAGGGCCCGGCGGGCTGCGGAGGAGGGGAGGAGGAGGGGCGCGGGGGGCAGCCGCCCTCCCTCCGCCCTCCCCCGCTGCTTCCCTCCAGCCCTCCCAGCAAACCCCTCTCGCCGCCGCGGCCCCAGGCCCGGGGCGCCAGCTGCCAGGCGGGGAGTGCGCGTCGGGGGGAGGGGGCGGCCGCGCGCGGGCGCTGGGCCGGGGGAGGGGAGGGCCGAGGGCAGCCAGGCGGCGGGGAGTCGGCACCCGGAGGGAGGGAGGGGGCGCGGGGCCGGGAACGTCCTCTCCGTCCCCATCCTCGGGCTCGCCCCCCCGCGGCCCCGCCCCCAGACCGAGGGCAGCGCTAGGACACGGCCTGGAGGTGGCCCGGGGGTGGCGGGGGGGAGGGAGGTCCCGCCCTCGGGGAAGCCCGGGGAGGGGGCGGGCTCGCAGTGGACCGAGGGGGTGGGGGGGCGAGGGGGGACGTGCGGGTCCAGAGGAAAAGCCCCGAAAACCGGGAAGATGAAGGAGGGGGCGGGGCCCATCACCTCCCTCCCGCGGGGTCACCTTGGCCAGGCCCCCCGCAGCCCCCGGCGACGGGGAGGGCAGCTAGAATGCCTCTCCGCCGGCCCAGATTTCTCCGCCCAGCCCAGTTCCAGGAACGCGCGGGCAGCACCCGGCAGGCAGAGGCCCCAGCTCCGCATGCGGGGCAGCGCACGCCGGGGTTCGAGGCTGGGCTCAGCGCCTCCCGCCCGTCCAACGCCGCCCTGGTTCCCCCACCCCCGCCTTTCCCTCGGCCTCAGTCCCCTCACAATGGAAGGAGGACCAGGTCTGACCCGGAGCGGTCCGGGCGTCCTCTTGGCCCCAGTCTTGGTCACAGCAGTTGGGGGCAACCTGGGTCCTCCAGCTGGAGCGCCAAGGGGTCCTTGATTGAGCATGGCCCCGCAGCGCCCAGCGCAGTGCGGGTTGGAAAGTGGAATGAGCGGATAGAAACGAGTGAGAAAGCCCCCAACCTGCACCCGCTAAATTGTTTCTACCTCCTGATGTTGAAACCGGACTGGCGTTCTTGGGTGTGTTTTGTTTGAGCCCCCAACCACTTGTCTTCTTGCTGCTCTGCAAACCTTGGTTTAAAAAGGGCCCTGCATCTGTTGGCCAGCCCTGCCACTATGCAGCTGGCCTTGAGGAGTCTAGCGGACAAAAAGCATCTTCTATAGGTGAGGCGTCTGCCTCGGGGCCTAATTCTACCTGCATCCTCGTTTTGCGGAGCGTCTGGCCGAAGCACACAGCATCCCCAGGGCCTGCCACAGTGCTGGGCACATAGTAGGTGCTCATGAACTGTTACGTGGATACACAGTAGATACTCATTATATTTTGGGCAAATGGATATATAGTAGGTGCTCATGACTGTTTCGTCAATGGACACAGAATATGTGTTCATTCCATTTTAAGAGAATAAACACATAGTAGGTGCTCCTGGCCTGTTGCATGAATGGACACATAATAGCTCTCATGACTGCTGCGTGAATAGACACAGAGTAGGTGCTCAAGAACTGTTTAGTGATAGATGAAAGACCAGTAGGCCCGGAAGGTAGTGATTTGGAAGTGACCCCACCCCCACCCGGGTTTCCCTCGTGCGGATAATGTGCAGTGAAGTCGGGTTAAACATTAGCGAGCAGATGGGCCCGGTGGGAAGTCCAGCTTCGCTACCTAGAGCCTTCCAGGAGAGGGCTGTTAAGGGCCGACTCACCGGGTCCAGCGGGTGCGTCGGGGAGGGGGGCAGGGGGAGGGTGGAGGCTGAGGGACGCAGAGCCCCCCTCCCGGCGTCCGGGATCGTGGGGATTCAGCCCGCAACTCAGCCCTGCATCCGTTGGTGTCATAAAAGTTTGATCTCTACCAGGCTAGGCTCCAGGCCCCCGGGGAATCCACGTGTATGAAAATGGTACACAAGGGGCTAATTTTATATCAGTGGAAAATGCTTACCGAGTGTTTGCCGGATGCCAGGCACTGTGCAGTAGTGCAGTAAAGAGGGACAACCTCAGTTGCCCTTGCTCTCCTGGAGCTTATAGTCCAACAGGAACTGAATCCGGTGACCAGGGAAATCCAATGATCTGCGAACCATAAAGGGGACTTGACTATAAGGAACCTTCACCCTTTAGGGCAGCGGTTCTCAACCTGTGGGTCGCGACCCCTTTGGGGGTTGAACGACCCTTTCACAGGGGTCGCCTAAGACCATCGGAAAACACATACATAATTACATATTGTTTTGTGATTAATCTCTATGCTTTAATTATGTTCAATTTGTAACAATGAAAATATATCCTGCATAGCAGATATTTACATTACGATTCATAACAGTAGCAAAATTACAGTTATGATGTAGCAACAAAAATAATTTTATGGTTGGGGGTCACCACAACATGAGGAACTGTATTAAAGGGTCTCGGCTTTAGGAAGGTTGAGAACCACTGCTTTAGGGCCTTTCTTATACTTCTCTACATACACTTGTTTTCATGGACAAGCAGGTTGCTTGCAATGAGAAATGTGATTTGGCATTCCCACCTTGGGATGGTGAGTAATAGCATCTTCTTTCTGAGGTTGTTTCGAAGACGAAGTGCATTCTCAATACATACGGTATTAGCGATCGCTACCAAGTGTCAAGCCTGATCCAAGGCCTGTCAATTCCAGGACCCAGCTAGTGTCCCCTTGGCTGCAAATAAGCCCTTAAATTGGCTCCTGCAAATCCAACAAGAGTGAAGGACGCTGTAATTTTGGTGGAGTTGTCAGTCGGTACCCAGTTCTTTGCACCAAATGCTGCCTGATTTTCACTATATCCACAACAACCCTGAGGGCGGGTCCTATTATTATTGCTGTTTTACAGAGGAGGAAACTGAGGGCACAGGGAGGTTAAGTAACTTCGTCCAGTTCTTAGAAGCTGGTAGGAGGCATTGCAATCTCAGTCAGTCTGATTCCAAAGCTTGCGTTATAATTCACTGTGTCCCTGGGGCATCGGATGGCAGGATGGGGTTTTGTGACATCCAAGAGGGCCAGGCTCTGAGCGGGCTTCAGGGGGGTTGCCTTTTCCAGGAGGCAACACCTACTGTAGCAGTCTGTCCAGGCCTGGCTTCCTCCTTCTTAGTAAAAAGTAGGTAAGGAGAGAGAGGTGTCCTCTTTCCCCACATCATGCTGAGTTTTCTCCCTGCAGAGTCCTTACTCGGAGCACTCATTCTTTGCTACCTGTTCCCTCCCATGTGTAATGGACTATCTCCCCTGTTATATCCTAAACTCCCCAAGGAGTAGGATACACGGGCATTATTTGCTTTGTCACTCCCTCTGCAGAGTTCCTCCCAGGATCTGGAATATAGTAATGCTTCATAAATATTGCTCTTATGGCCCTGACCGGTTTGACTCAGTGGATAGAGTGTCAGCCTGAGGACTGAAGGGTCCCAGGTTCGATTCCAGTCAAGGGCATGTGCCTTGGTTGTTGGTTGCGGGCACATCCCCAGTAGGGGGCGTGCAGAAGGCAGCTGATCGACGTTTCTCAACCATGTTTCTAACTCTCTATCCCTCTCCCTTTCTCTCTGTAAAAAATCAATAAAATATGTTTTTTTAAATGTATTGCTGTTATGAACTGAATGTTTGTGCCCTCCCTAAATTCACAGGTTGAAGCCCTAAACCCCAGTGTAACTATATTTGCACATGGAGCCTTTAGAAAGTAACTAGGTTTAAATGAAGTCATAGAGGTGGGGTCCCCATGATGGGATCAGCACCCTGATAAAAAGAGAGATAAGCCCTAGCCAGTTTTCTCAGTGGATAGAGCATCAGTCTGTGGACTGAAGGGTCCCAGGTTCGATTCTGGTCAAGGGCACATGCTCAGGTTGTGGGCTTAATCCCCAATGTAGGGATGATTCTCTCTCATCATTGATGTTTCTATCTCTCTCTCCCTTTCTCTGTGAAATCAATAAAAAATATTTTAACGGCTCCCACCCGGCTCCCAGGGCTGGTCCCATCCACGTGGTCCTGACCCGCCCTCCAGGAGCGACAGCAACAGGACTGGATTGGGGGCTCCTGCCCTAGTGGACGCAGGAGACCACAGTTGCCAGTACAATACCGGCTGTCCGCGAGTCTCGTGCGGGGGCCCGCGAGATGGCCGGCGGGTGCCCTTGGCCGCACTTGAACCCTACGTTGTGCCTCAAAAAAAAAGAAAAATAAAAAAATAAATAAGCCGAAACCGGTTTGGCTCAGTGGATGGAGCGTCGGCCTGTGGACTGAAGGGTCCCGGGTTCGATTCCGGTCAGGGGCATGTACCTGGGTTGCGGGCACATCCCCAGTGGGGGGTGTGCAGGAGGCAGCTGATCGATGTTTCTCTCTCATTGATGTTTCTGACTATCTCTCTCCCTTCCTCTCTGTAAAAAATCAATAAAATATAGTAAAATAAATAAATAATAAATAAATAAATATTTTAAAAGAGAGAGATAAGATCTCTCTTTCTCCGTCTCTCTTGCTCTTTCCTCTCTCTCTCTCTCTGCCATGTAAGGACACAACAAGGTGGCCATCTGCAAGCAAAGTAGGGAGCCCTCACCAGGAAGTGAATCTGCCAGCACTTTTACCTTGGATTTCCTAGCCCCCAGGACCCTGAGAAGTAAATGTGTGTTGGTTAAGTTCCCCAGTCTATGGTATTCTGTTATAGCAGCCTGAGTTGACTAAGATAATTACAGATAGATATATTTTGGGGACTGAATCTTGTCCCCTAATCTTTCATCAATAAACATTTATTGAACATCTGCTAGGTTCCCATTCATTCAACAGATGCTTATTAAGCTATCATTATGTGTTCATTCAACAACATTTATTGAGGGTCTACTGTGTGCCCAGGGTTAGACAACCCCATCCATGTCTTCAAGGAGATATCTCAATCTAGTGGGTACCCCCTGTCTGTCAGCACCCAGAGGGGAAGTGGCTAATCTATTCACATACATTGTTCTTTAATGCACAATGCTAGTTCCAGCAGGGAACTCAGTATACGCAGTTTCTCTTTTTCCAGACCTTTATCCAAGGAGCTGAGAGTGAGCATAAAGAAGTGAGCCTTAAAAACTACATTGCAGGCCCTAGCCCAGCCGTGGGCAAACTACGGCCCGTTTGAAATGAATAAAACTAATAAAACAAAAGACCGTACCCTTTTATGTAATGATGTTTACTTTGAATTTATATTAGTTCACACAAACACTCCATCCATGCTTTTGTTCCGGCCCTCCGGTCCAGTTTAAGAACCCATTGTGGCCCTCGAGTCAAAAAGTTTGCCCACCCCTGCCCTAGCCCATTTGGCTCAGTGGATAGAGTGTCGGCCGGCCTGCGGATTGAAGGGTCCCAGGTTCGATTCAGGTTAAGGGTACATGCCAGGGTTGCAGGCTCAGTCCCCAGTAAGGAGTATGCAGGAGACAGCCGAACAATGATTCTCTCTCATCATTGACGTTTCTATCTCTCCCTCTCCCTTTCACTCTGAAATCAATTTAAACCAGCGTTTCTCAACCTGTGGGTCGCGATCCCTTTGGCAGTCGAACGACCCTTTCACAGGGGTCACCTAAATACATCCTGCATATCAGATATTTACATTATGATTCATAAGAGTAGCAAAATTACAGTTATGAAGTAGCAACGAAAATAATTTTATGGTTGGGGTTCACCACAACATGAGGAACTGTATTAAAGGGTCGCGGCATTAGGAAGGTTGAGAACCACTGATTTAAACAAAACAAAACAAAAACCCTACATTGCAGGCATAGGAGAAATGACAGGAACTAAGATAGATGCATGGCAGCAGACCATGACCTCTGGCCCTTGAACTTAGCCCAGCCATTGGATCTCTCTGAACCTTAGTTTCCTATCTGTAAAATGGTGATTCTCATGCCTGTTACAGGGCTGTGTGAGGCTCAGGGGAGAGGGTACACAGGGGACTTCCACCAATGCCTGGTAGGGAGGAGCAGCAGTGCAACAAATGGTAGCTATTGTTATTGAGGAAGCCTGCAGCCTTCTGTGAGTGGAACCAGGCACCAAGGATGGAATGATGGAGGGAGTGCGAGCAGGATGACTTATTAACCTCGAGCTGGCAGCCTGATGAACATCTCTCCAGTTGGCACTGTCTTGCCATGCCTGCTGGCTTGCTGTGCCTGCAGGGCTGGGACAGACTATGGGTGGGGTGTTTATTCTGGGAAGCAGCCCTGACTGCTCCTCACACCCTGTGCCAGTGAGAAAGGAGGGCTTCAAGTCAGAACTGAGGCCCCTTCTGGGCCTGGCCTGGCCCTTAAAATCCTGCCCAACTGCCTAAAGGGCCCGGGGCTGAGAATGCCCAGGAGGCACAGCCCCAAGGATCAGCTGGGTCTTTCAGGGTTGGGACACTCTCCCTGTGGGGCTCACCTGACCCTCAGGGAACGGGTCCTAGAGGGCTGGAAGTACTCTGCTTTTGGAGTTCTGGAGGCCAGGCTTGGATGTCAGCGTGGAGGTGACGCTCCAGGGCTGAGAGGTGGGGATGGGTGACCCTGGAGCTGAGGTTGTGACTTCTCTGCTCCTAGAAGAGACCCTGAGTGCTTTAATCAGGGTCAGCTTCCTGATTTTCACCCGTGCAGTCCCACAAGCTTGGCACTTAGAAGGGCTCATGCTTTGGGGCTTCATGTTCTCCCATCACCATCTTGAAATTCTTAATTTTTTGTTGTTGTTAATCCTCACCCCGAAGATATTTACCGCACTCCCCCCCCCCCCAATGACTTAGAAAAAGTTGGAGGCGGGAGGGAGAGAGGGAAACATCGATGTGAGAGAGACACATGGATTGGTATGTGCCCTTGACTTGGAATGGAACCTGCCACCCTGCCGTGCCCAAGCAGGTGCTCTAACCACTGAGCCATCAGCCAGTGTTAATCATTTATTAACACACGGCCCTATTTTCCTTTTGCATTGGGTCCGGCCAAAGGTCCAGCCTGTCCAGCCTTCATGCTCTGGTTTCCCTCCAACGGGGCGTTCACGCCCACCGCTCGGCCACACCCACCCCTCCAGCAGTGCCCAGGTAAGCCCATTCGGGAAAGGTGGCGGCGGGCTAGCCCCTCGGAATGGCCCAAGGCCTGCGGTGTAAATGGCGGGTATGTCCCTCGACCTTTCTGAGCCTCTGGATGACAACATTGTACTGACCTCGGTTGGACTGTTAGTACAACAGCCCAACTGCGGGAGGGTTAAGAGAAAAGTTCATACAAAGGGTATGGTGCCTGGTACAGAATCCGCGCTCAATAAAGCAGAACTATTATGTTTTAAAAATGAGGATTATTGCAGGCGCTATCTTGGAGGGAGCCAAAGAGGGAGCGGTCAGCCCCGGATCCCCACGGACCTGCCCCGGGAAGGAGGAGCCGCCCCTCCCGCCTTCCCGGCTTCCCTGGGAGAGACCCTCCGCTCTCTCCCCCGCCCCCTTGCCCGGGGCAGGGACGAGGGGGCGGAGGAGCGGGAGCGACACATTTTTGAGTCGTGACCAAGTGGAAACTCCCTCCCCGAGGCGGAAGCCGGGGGCGCCCCACTGGGGCCGGAGCCTCCGCCGGGGCTGGACTGGCGGCCGGGGGGCCGGGCACGGCGGGGGGCCCGGGGCCCGCCCCTGACCCTCCTCATGAATATGAATGAGCGGCCCGGCCAGCGGAAGCGGGAGGCTCACCCGGCCCGGCTGGCCCCGCCTCCGCCGGGGGCGCGCGGCCGGGGGGCGTGGCCCGGCGGCGAACGCCCCGCCCCTCCGCCCCTCCCGCCCCTCCCGCCCGCCGGGGCCTTTTCCGGCTGGCACGCCCCGGACGTGACCTCGCGGGTGCGCGTTGGAGCCGCCCGCGGGGAGGTGCCTGCGCCCCCAGCACAGGTAGGGCAGTCCTTTGTCCCCGGCGCCACCCCCGAAAGCCGGGCGCTGCCGCCGGCCCCGGACCGCGGGTCCTGTGCGCGCGGCCCCTCTGGCTGCGGCCCAGGGCGGGTCCGGCCCCTGAGCCAGGCTCCTGGGCGCGCCCGCAGCCCGGGGGACGTGGTAGGAACCCTTGGCTCGCCCCGGCGAGCACGGGCACAGGGTAGAGGCTGGGGCAGAAGCCTTGCCCGCAGAGGGCTTGCGGGCCCGGGCGAGGGAGGCCCGCGGGCGCATCAGAACCATGTCCAGTCTGTCAGATGCGCGAGGACAAAGGCGGGGAAGGGCACCGACCGGGCGACTAGGGAAGGCTCTCGGGGGGGATGACTTTTGAGTCAAGACCTGAAGGAAACCAGGGCACCAGCCGGCGCGGGGGAAGGGGTGGGGGTGAGGGGGGTGCAGTGCCCGTGTGGCTGGAGTGGAATCATGACAATGGCTCACGTGCTGAGCAGGTGCCAAGCCCAGTGCTCGATGCTTTATGCATATTATTCCCTGTCATCATCAGGACAACCTGGACCTGGGCACTGCTGTCAGCTAAGAGGAACTCGGGGTCAGGGAGCCCAAGGAGACTGATGTCATTGCCTGAAACACACCCAAGAGACCCAGGGTGGGGTGACCTTAACCAAGATAGGTTCCCCAGCTACTCCTGTTTCCTCCCAGAGTACCAGAGGGAGGGGCGGTGAGCGACTTGAAGGGAAGGGTGGGCTGTCCGGGCCCTTTTTGCTGACAGTCTGCCCCCCCAAAATACAATTTACCCAGCAGTTGGGGCCCTGAAACCCGGCCTAAGATTAGTGTACAGAACAAAGGTGTCCAGGAGTTTTCCTGGACGGAAGTCTTTTCTCTCTGTTCTCCTGGGAGAGCCTTGTGTTGTCTGGGAAGCACTTGTCACTCTAGGCCCTGGAGCAGGTACTAGTGGCTTTGGGGAGGGAGGGTAGAACTGGGAAGAGGCTGCTGCTGGCGCTGGGCTGGGGGGAAGCCTCGTGCGCTGGAACAGTAACAAAGATGGTGTCAGCCAGGCAGGCTGTGTGTACCCACCAGCAACTGCAGGACAAGCAGAGTCACCGAAACATCCCTGTGAGCCTGGATTGATTAAAGCACAGCCCCAGAGCTCACCCAAGTCTGCACCGGCAAGCAGGTTCTCTGACCACCGACCAGACGTAGTGGGAAGGGCCTCGGGGTTGCCGATCAGGGCTTCCTTTGCTGGCTGTACCCGTCGCTTCTCTGCTGTACAAGTGGAGGATGAAGGCCTGTGGGTTTCTCATGGAGACCTCTGCTCCAGCCTGGCAGAGCTTCAAGTCTTGGCCTTTGGGTTGGGGTGTAAAATGTGGAAGATTAGGAGTGGGACCTAGCCCTGTGAGTTTGAGCCTCGGGAGACCAGTGAGTCAGGTCCTGGTGGTACAGGACCACAGGGGAACTTACTGCTAGGCCATTTGGTAGGTAAGAAGGAGACTCAGAGGTTAAGTGGTTCACCTGAGAGCCCACAGCTATGAAGGAGCAGAGATGGATCCAGGTGCAAACCACTGGAGTCCAGAGGCCAAGCCCTGCCCCTTAGGGAGTGGATTCACCCCAACAGAATATGTGGCCATGTGCTTGCTATAGCGGAGACCCTCCCACCCAACACACACACACACACACACACACACACACACACACCACTCTGTGGGGACATAGGGATGGGGAAGTGATGATCCCCAAAGGGGACAGAGACACTTTCTATTCTCAGATTCTCAGCTATGCAGTCCAGGCCTCATCCCTGGGCCTTTGCATCTGGGCTGAATTGGCCTCTCCCTTCTCAGGGTGGACTGGTGTGGGAGGGACCAGAGGCACTGTAGCGGTCGTCTGCCAATGTCTTCTGCCAGGGGACTCTTCCCGATGAGGTCTCAGTCTTTGGTCTTGGGCCCGGGCCCAAGGGCAGAATGATGCCACCTGGGCACCTGGAACCTACCTGCACGCCCTGGCCTTGAACTAAGGGTGCAGTTGAAGCTATGGCCACTGAGTGTGAGGGTGCCAGGATGGAGGGAGAGAGGTCTGAGGTGGCACATGTGAGTCATGAGACTTGAGTGAATAGAATGCCAGGAGATGGGAGCTGGTCCCCTCAAATGACCCCTGTGGGCCAGGAGTTGTGAACACTCTGCACATTGCTTCCTGTTGATCTGGTCCCTCCTTCCCTTTTTTCTTCCTTGGAAATATTCTGAGTCTTAGAACCCCAGTGGGCTCTCAAACTCAAGATGCTGACCAATAAGTCTGGGGCGAGGTTCAGGGATTTGTTTTTTAAAATATATTTTTATTGATTTCAGAGAGGGAAGGGAAGAGAGAGGGAGAGATGGAAACATCAATGGTGAGAGAGGATCATTGATTGGCTATCTCCTGCACGCCCTCTACTGGGGGTGGAGCCTGCAACTACAGGGCGTGCACCCTGACTGGGAATCAAACCGTGACCTCTAGGTTCATTGGTCAATGCTCAACCACTGAGCCACTCTGGTTGGGCTGAGGATCTGTATTTTTAACAAGCTCACATGACTTGTGATGCATGTGGTCCTCTGACTAGACCTGGGAAACTTCTGTCCCAGGCCTCCCAGCCAGGCCGCTGTGAGGAACCCCTTCCAAGCCTTCGGGCAGATAAGAGACTCGTGTGCCTGATGGTTTTCCACAACTAAAGTTAGATGCATTCTCACTTTGCTGTCATCAACTGAGCTTCTCCCCTGTTGAAAATAAATGATGGAGCCCAGTTGGAGTGGCTCAGTTGGTTGAACATAGTTTTGTGCATCGAAGTGTTGCCAGTTCGATTCCTGGTCAGTGTACGTACCTGGTTGTGGGTTTGATCTCTGGTCAGATACATACAGGAGACAACTGATGTTTCTCTCTCCCTCTCTCTAAGCATGTCCTCGGGTAAGGATTAAAATAACAATAAATAAATGATGGAGTCTCAAGCAATAGCCCTGTCTTTAACCTTCCCCTGCCGAGTATCTCCAAAGATCCGGCTACCCTGGGTCACCCACTTATTTCTGAGCTCCTTGCTCTGTCCCGAGCTCTCCCCTCAAAGCACATCATGCCAGATTCTGCTATGTCCTAAAGCCCCATGGTCCCTGGAACAGGTGTTCCCCTAAGGTTCCATCTTTGGACCTCTTCTGCTTGACAGGTGTCCTCATTTGAAGAGCAAAAGGGAGAGGAACACTTCTAATCCAATATTTATACCCAGCCTCTGGGGGGTGCCAGCCCCACTTTTTTAGGGGCTACCTTAATGTCTCCCCTAGGCCAGCCCACTGGAGCTCTTCCAAATAGCCTCTTTGATTTGAGGGGAATCTAGCCACATCTGTCACTTAGGGTGGTCCAGCTGGGTGGGACTGTCTGGCTCCTTCCTGAGCTGCAGACCCTGAGAGAGAAAAGAGGGCCTGCCATCTTTAAGAGAGCCCCTCTTAGTAGCCAGGCTTCCCTGTTGGAAACTTCTGACTTCTTGTTGCTTTCCCTGTTAAAACCATTAGTCCTGGCTTATCTTCCTGACCTCTGGCCTCTGAGCCTCCACCCCCATTGGTGTCTGTTCTAGTGCCCCAGACTTGCAGCCCCAGCATCTCTTCATACCCTACCACCCTACCCCACCCTGCCAAGGCACTATCGTCCCTTGTTTGGGGGTCTTTGAAACTTACCATCAGCCTGCTCGCTTCGCTCAGAGCCAAACACAGCCCAGGGATGTATGACGAGCACTTTGGACTAGTTTGTCTGTTGCCCACTCAGAGACTGCCCAGCTCTGCTCCATACTGCATTGGGCCACACTGCCCCTGCCTGGAGTTAGGGGTGTTGGTTCAGACCCCGATTTTGCCCTAACCAGGCTCACGACCCGACAGATTCCTGGAGCCCTCAGTTCCTGTTTTCTCCTCTCCAGTGTGGAAGGTGGTAATAACAGTCCTGACTCCCAAGGCTCTTGTGAGGATTGACATTCTGTGGCTTCATCTCTGAGGGTCCTTGGAATATAATATTTCCTGATCTGTGTCATGTTATTTAATCCTCAAAACTACCCTGTCAGATAGAGTGTTGCTGTCAGGCCCATTCTGTAGATGAGAGGGCGACTCAGAGAAACCAAGTGATTTGCCCAAGAGCACAGCTAGCTATAAACCAGCAGAGGTGGGATTATTCTAAGGCAAATCATTTCACGCCAGAGCCCAAGTTTCTAACCACTAACAGCTCTACCCCTGTACCCCTGTGCTATGGCTTCTCTTTCTTCATCTTGAGTTCATTCATTCAAGAAATATGTTTGGCATGTCTACTACCTAGGGATATAGCAGGGAATGAACAGAGGAGGCTCTGCCCTTATGGAGCTTACATTTTGGTCAGGACACATCGGAAGAAATGGATAGGAACTATAGATACTTGCCCAAGGCCTCTCTTCCTCACTGTCTGACCTGGGGGCACAGACCAGGACCCCCTATCTCGCCTCCTTACTGTTTCTTGCACCTGAAGACCTCAGGAGGTAGACATTGGCTGAATTGGACTGGTGTGGGTTTGACCCTTGTGGAGGTGGAAGTGGATCACAGCAGGACCTGGTGTAGGGCTTGAAGGCCTTGGAATCCTAAGGGGATGGGAGCAGTGGCAGTGCTGGCATGGAAGGAATGGGAGTACAGTTGGGCACCACCACCCAAGCCAGGCTGAGGATACACTTTATTAGGGAACTACAAATCAAAACCATACTGCTTTACACCCACCAGGATGACTATAACAAAAAAAGAGAAACAATAATAAGTATCAGGAAGATAGGGAGCAGTTGGAACCCTCTCATTGCTGGTGGCAATGTCAAATGGTGCAGCCGTTTTGAAATAATCTTGCAGTTCCTCAACATAGAGTCACCATTTAACCCAGCACTTTCACTTCAGGAGAATTGAAAACATATGTCCAGGCAAAAACTTGTACATGGGTGTTCATAGCAGCATTATTCTCTTGACTAGAATCGAACCTGGGACCCTCCAGTGTGCAGGCCGACGCTCTATTCACTGAGCCAAACCAGCCAGAAGCAGGAAACAACTCATATGTTCATCAACTGATGAGTGGGTAAACAAAATGTGGTCTAGCCATACAATGGAATATTATTCAGCCATGAAAAGGAATGAAGTTCTGATAGATGCTACATGAATAAACCTTGAAAACATTATGCTGAGTAAAGAAGCCTTACACAAAAGACCACATATTGGATGGTTCCATTTCTATAAAATGTCTAGAATAAGTAGATCAATAGAGATGGAAAGTAGACTACTAGTTGTCAGGGGTAGTGGGCACAGGGATTGGAGAATACTGTTAATGGATGCAGGGTTTCTTTGGGGGGTGATGAAAATATTCTAAAATTGATTGTGTTTAAAAAAAATTTTTTTAAATCAATTTTGGAGAGGAAAGGAGAGGGAGAGAGAGATGGAAACATCAATGACGAGAGAGAATCATTGATCGACTGCCTCCTGCACACCCTGAACTGGGGATTGAGCCTGCAACCTGGGCATGTGCCCTGACCAGGAATCAAACTGTGACCTCCAAGTTCATAGGTCAACACTCAACCACTGAGCCATGCCAGCCGGGCATAAAATTTATTGATTTCAGAGAGGAAGAGAGAGATAGAAATATCAATGATGAGAGAGAATCATTGATCGGCTGCCTCCTGCATGCCCCCTACTGGGGATCGAGCCTGCAACCATGTGCTCTTGACTAGAATTGAACCTGGGACCTTCCAGTGTGCAGGCCGATGCTCTATCCACTGAGCAAAACCAGCCAGGGCTGAATTATATACTTTAAAATGGTAAATGGTATGGTATGTGAATTACATCTCAATAAAGCTCTTACTCAAAAAATATTAACCAGACTTTCCTGCATTAATGCTGACAGAAGGCACCAGGAAGTGGATTCAAGAACTTGCTGAGTGATGGGGGAGAATCTTTGTGGTTACATTGCTGTAATTCTCATGAAATGGTTGTGGAGAAGTGATTGTGGAGGAGGCTTTGATTCATCCTTAAGGCCTCAGCTTATGTGATATCCCTGAGCTTGCCCGCCCCCTCTCCCCACAACCTCATAACCCTCCCTTTGTCACTTGCCATCACTCCTAGTCCCTTCTTTCCACTTTAGCACTTCCCACACTTGGAATTATTTTCTGTGGAGCCGATTTTGTCTGACTCTTGCTGGGCTGAGTTCCATGAGGCCAGGGGCTTGTCTGTGTCTGGTTTACCCCACAGTAGGTGTTCAATAAATACCTGTAGAGTAAATGAGTGAATGAATCCATACAGGATAGGGGAAAAGTAGTTTATAGTTGTGAGGACCTGAAACCCAAAGTCTATTCTTGTATTATTATTTATTAATTATTGTATTATTTCCTATACAAACAATTATAAACCCACATTTGCCCCACCCTGTATATACTGATAACTGGGGGAGGTCTGGGCTAGGGTCCATGATTGCTGCAAGGGAGGGAGTGAGCAGAGTGGATCAGGGTGTCTCCTGGCCCCAGTGGCTTTCTTTCTCTCTGTTTCAGTTCCAGGAGAATGTCTCTGGAAAGGAAGCCCAAAGCCTGGTCTGGCTGGGAAGAGGGGAGCGGGGTGGGGAGCAGGAATGGGGGCTGGGCGGGCCTGGGGAGGAAGTCTGCAGCCCCAGGCTGCCGAGGGCGTGGTGTCTGTGTTTGCACCTTTGGAATGTGGCTGATTCACTCTGGGGAGAGCCATGTGCAGCCACTGTTGCTGCCTTGGATCTGACATCTGGAGGCTGAATTCCCGGAGGAGACAGATTCTTGCTAAGCAGATGCCAACTTTGAAGGTCAAACTGAGTGATGGAGGTGCTTTAGAAGGAGGTCCAGAGACTCCCTCCCCCCTGCCCTTCCCCCCCCCGCCCCCCAGCATTCTGGGAGAGAGGTGAGGCCCCATCCCCAGCCGTGTTCCAGCCCCTAAGCTACCAGAGCTCTGCAGTCAGACCTGTGTTCAAAGGCCAGTTACTTAACAATTCATATCACAGCAAAGGCCGAGGCCCTGGCTGGCAAGTGCTCAACAGTGGTGCTGGGACATTGGAGTG
Source organism: Myotis daubentonii (assembly GCF_963259705.1). NCBI lineage: Eukaryota > Metazoa > Chordata > Mammalia > Chiroptera > Vespertilionidae > Myotis > Myotis daubentonii. The sequence continues at coordinate 16,485,907 of NC_081843.1, read as the reverse complement.
CATCGCTCCATCCACTAGGCTCTCTGTCACCCAGCTTGGCTCTCCCTGAGTTCCAGCAAGACCCCAGGCTTCCCTCTTGTTGGGTCTCAGCTCATCCCTGACGCTGATTGGACAGGTCTGGGTCAGGAGCTTACTCCAGCCCAGGGTAGGCACCCCTAGTGCCACACAGGGAAAGTGGGAGTGAGGGGTCCCCCAAAGGAACCAATGCCAGGACGTGGGCAGAAACAGCACACAACCCCACTCGGCTCAGCTGCCTCCATAGCACTGGCTTCTGGGGCTCATGCCAGGCACTGTGCTCAACTTCATGGCTCTTACCTACTGAGTATCCCGCTGGCTATGTTCCTTAAGTTCTCAAAAGCTCATTTTCTTTCTTTCTTTCTTTTTACTACTCACCGGAAGATATTTTTTTCCATTGATTTTCAGACAGAGTGGAAGGACCTGGGGTAGAGAGAGAAACATTGAAGGGAGAGAGACACATCAATTGGTTGCCTCCCTCAGGTGCCTGGTATCAAACCTGCAGCTGAGATGTGTGCCCTTGACTGGGAATTGAACCTGAGACCCTTTGGTCCATGGGCTAGCTCTAACCACTGAGCAACTGGCCAGGCAGAAGCTCATTTTCTTATCTATGAAATCTCATAGGCTTCTTTTAAAGATTGAATTAGTCAGTAAGTGACAATCCCTTGGTACCTGCTTGGCCCACAGGAGGCAAGGTGCTAACATGTCTAGTTCCCTTTCTCTTCCCTGTATCTAGATATTATGTGATCTGTTCTGTGATGGTGCAGGCAGGTGTGTGCACACGTGTGCACACATGTGTATGTGTGTACACGTGTGCACATGCATGTAGCATGCCCTTTTCTCTCCTCCAAGGAGTTCTGTATTGTTTGGCTTTCCCCCAGAGGCTTAGGGACTATATAGGACAGAGGGTAGAGGCAGGAGGGAGAGGGAAGGGGTTGAAGGAGAAGTGTATGGGCCTCCCTTGCTGGTCTGCAGGCTCAGGCCTGCCTCTGGGAGTCACCTCACTGTTCCCTCAGTTCTCCCTGGGGCTGGAGGGGGCCCAGGCTCTGAGGAGTGGCTGCCTCTGTCCCTCCCATGTCACGTTAAATGCATGTTGGTCATTTGACATTGGGGGACAGCACTGAAACAGGCTTGCTGATCTCATATTCTCTCCTCTAGAACCCTGGAACCTGGGGGTGAATCAGAGAGGAACCCAGGCTTGGGGCTTCTCAGAAGAAGAAACCGGTGCTCAGAGTGTTCTCAGCCTCTGGACGCCTCGGAGAAACAGGGGCTTCTGGGGAGGCGGAGAGCAGGCCTGCTGTAAGCTTTCCAGTTTTTGCCAGCTGAGGTAAAGCGCCTCTCAGACCCTGCCTGGCCATGGAGCACTAGGCCGCGTGTTCCGCCTCCTTGGCGCAGTGTCCTCCCCTCCTGCCGGTCCCGCTTGGTGCCACACCTCTGAGCTGCCCCAGGGCTGTGGGTGCCAGCTCATCCCCACCCAACCACCCAAGTCCTTCAACTCTTTTCCCAAACGCCACCACGTGCATCTGGTTTTTCTCATCTCCATGGCCATTCTGGCGTTTCATATAATGGAATCATGCCATATGTGACCCTTCGTGTCTGGCTTCTTTCACTGAGTGTCATGTTTTCAAGGTCCATCCATATTGTAACACCTGTCAGTACTTCATTCCTTTTTTTGTTAATCTTCACCCGAGGATATTTTTTCTATTGATTTTTAGAGAGAGTAGAAGGGAGGGAAAGAGATAGAGAGAGAAACATAGATGTGAGAGAGACACATCTATTGGTTGCCTCCTACACATACCTCAACCCAGGGCCAGGGTAGGTGCCCTTGACCAGAATCGAACCCACAACCCTTCAGTCCTTAGGCCAACGCTCTCTAACCACTGCTCGGGGCTTAACCCGCTAGGGCAGTACTTCATTCTTTTTAATGGTCAAATAATATTCCATTGTGTGGATAGATCAGAATTTGTGTATCCATTCATTGATCAATGGATGTTTGTGTTGTTTCTACCTTTTGTGAATGATGCTGCTATTCCTGTATAGTTTTTTTGGTAAAGATGAAGGTTTTCAATATAAGTGCTTTTTTTTTTTTTTATTCCTCACCCAAGGACATGCTTAGAGAGTGGAAGGGAGAGAGAAGAGGAGAGGAGAGAGAGAGGGAGAGAAAGAGAAGAGAGGCATCGATGTGGGAGAAACATTGACCAGCTGTATATGTGCCCTTACTGGGAATTGAACCCCCAGCCTTTCTTGGTGCATGGGATGATGCTCCAACCAACTGAGCACTCTGGCTGGGCTCAATATAAGTGTGTGTTTTTTTTTTTGACAAATACTTCATTTAATCCTCACAACAGCCCTGTGTGTCAGTGCTGGCATGCTCTCCTCCTGCAGATAAGGAAACTGAGGCTCAGAGAGGTGAGTCAAGGTCACACAGCTGGAAGCACTGGGATTCTCTAGCTCTTGGCCATCAGGCCCCATGATGCCTACTGAGGTGTTTCGGTTCGTTTTCAGCAGAGCCTTGCCAAGTGCTATCCCACAGTAAATATTGCTTATTCTTCCATGAAGGCTCATGCAGAACTGAAGCCCCAGATGTGCTCCAGGCTCTGTCATGGTGAGTGCCAGTCATGTGCTCAGTGGTAATCCTGTGGCTCCACAGAAGCAACCTCAGGTGGTTATGGGAAGTCCCTACTGTTGCAGATTCATCCACACATCTGGGACTGGGCATTTCCTGCTGCCTCTGAGTACATTTTCAGCCTGCTTGCTTTCCTAGGGTCCCAAGGCTGTCTTTCATCTCTTGCCTTGGATCTGGCCACTGACATGTGTTTACCTGCTGGTGACCTTTGCTTCTTCCACCTTCCTTCCTTGTCATACAAGCCATGGTTCAAGTCGGCTCTGCCACTCTGGCTCTGTGGCTTCAGGCAAGTTTCTCAACCTCTGAGCCTCTATTTGCTCACCTGTGGTGGAGGAGTCATAATACTACCTATTGATACACTGATTAGGTGGCTGTGGAACTAAGAAAAGGGAGATGAAGTCCGGCCGGTGTGGCTCAGTGGTTGCGTGTTGACCCATGCACCAAGAGGTTGCTGGTTTGATTCCCGGTCAGGGCACATGCCCAGGTTGTGGGCTTGATTCCCAGTGGGAGTGTGCAGAAGGCAGCTGATGGATGATCGTTTTCCCTCATGTATGTTTCTATCTTTTCCCCTCCCTTCCTCTCTCTGTAAAAATCAATAAAAAAATCTTTAACAAAGACAAGGGAGCTGTGCCCGCTCAGTATCCAATTCCTCACACACACTTGGGAAGCCACCCATCTCTGGTCATTCCTCCCTGCAAAGGCAGGCTGGCACCTGGCCCGGGGAGGGGGCAGGAGCTTTGTGTCTCTCCCTGCCCCGGGACAGTGGGAGGCTCCCATGACTCAGTTCTGCCCAAGGAGGGGGAAGTCAAGGCCAGGCCTCTGAGGTAGGGAACCTAAGGGACCTCCCTGTCCTCCTCACTCTGCTCTCTGCCCATCTCCCCATCTCCCATCTCCCCATCCAGTGCTTCCGGCAAATCAGGGCAGGGCCCAATGCATTCTCTGCTGGTTGTCCTGGCCCGGTCCTCCACTCCGTCCGTCCCTAGATCTGCAGCACAAACCGGCTGCCCGGTGGACCACCCTGAGTGGGTGCCATCGCCCACAGCCCGAGGGTGGAGAGGCAGTCATTCGGAGGGGATGTGGATCAAGGATGGGAAGACCTCTAGTCGCCAGAGTGGAGCCTTCAGCTCCTGCCAGGGAAACCCTCCCAGCCACTGCTTAGCCTTTCCCAGCCCTGCCCTCCTCCTTAGCTGCTCACATTTCAGCTTCTGAGTTACTGGCACCACCTTGTGCTGCTGAGGCCACCGCACCAGACAGACGTTAACCCCCCACGTGCTGGCAGCGGGCTCCCTGGAAATAGCGGAGGGGCTCGGGGTCCACAGGGGCTGAGGGAGGAAACAGCTGAAACCAGTCCCTGTGCTCTAGCCTGGCTCCCCTGCTGGGCATTATCTCCCTGTCTGCCCAGCTGAAAGCGAAGCCTCCCTGACCCCTAGGGGTTGTCCCTTTGGCTGCCTGGACACTGACAGTCGGCCACGGGATGTGGTGTCTCTATCACCAGGTACTTGACCTTGTCCTTTCTTGTAGACTCTGTCTTCTCCCTCCATATTTCTTGCCACACCCAGCTGGGCTCCCCTCTTGTACCTGGACCACTAGTCCCAGCCAGTCTTGAGGCCGTAGGAGGTTGTGAGGAGCCTGCAAGGAGCCAGGTGCTGACACCGACTAGCTGGGACAATCTTGGGCAAGTCCTTGGGGTATTGGATCACAGACGTGGGTGCTGTAGTGAGGATGAAATGGGGAACTTGAGTAAAGCCGCCAGAGCATCAGCTGGCACTTAGAGGCACTCAAGGACTCCTGCCCACATACACGTGGGCCTCCCCCACCACACACCCAGTCCGGAGAGCGACTGTTTCCTGGCTGCCTCACCCCTCGTAGCCTCTCAGGCCTGCTTTCTCATCAGAGCAGACCTCTGTCCCGCCCCTGCCCTGGCCATTCCCAGCCCAGCCCCAGCCTTTTCCATCCGCAGGCAGGACTGGACATCCTGCCTTCTCTCCCTCACCTCGCTCTTCCTCTGAGGAGCTCCGGCTGCCCAGAGAGACATTGGGCACCTCCTCTGAGCTCAAGAGCATCCCCAGTTGTCCTCGTCCCCTATCCCTCTGATTTGGACTTTCTCCCGAACCCCAAATGCTCCCGCCTGGTGTCTTGTGCCCCTTTGATGATCCTCCACCCTCCCTGCCACACCTCCTTGGTCCCTGGGCTGATTCACTCTCCTTTATATTGCCCCAGGCCCCTGAGCTCTCTCCTCCCCTCCCCTGCACTCACGGGGAGGGCCCAGAGGGAGTGTCAGCTCCCAGCTTTCCAGCTATGCCATGCCTCAGGCTCCTGTCTTCTGGGTGGGATCTTCACAGCTGAACTTGTGTTTACCGAGATCAACTGAGATAGCAGTCAGCCGTTTCATTTTTAAAAATATTTATATTTTTTATTGATTTTAGAGAAGAAGGGAGAGGGAGAGAGAGATAGAAACATCAATGATGAGAGAGAATCATTGATTGGCTGCCTCCAGCACATCCCCCACTGCAGATCGAGCCTGCAACCCACGCATGTGCCCTTGACTGGAATCGAACCTGGGACCCTTCAGTCCGCAAGCCGATGCTCTATCTACTGAGCCAAACCAGCTTGGACAGCCATTTCATTGAAAACCGAGATAGTCCAGACAGGTGGCCATATGTTGAGTTTTTATTAAGGGAATGCACCTCACTGAAGCAGGCATACCTGGTTCCTCCTTGTTGACATGGTGAAAAGCAGAGAGATATTTCCCTGGGGAAAGTCCCTCACGGAGGGAGGTGGAGGAGCTGAGTGCTGACCATGGAGGGAAGCGAAGAGGGATGAGGGCAGGAGCCCACTCCAGTGGTCTGTAGCAACGGGCCTGAAAGTAGGAAACAGAACAGAAAGGGGGCAGAGGACACAGGACACCTCATAAGTAGACTCCAGTCCCCCCTTTTTATTCTCACCCAAGGATATGTTTGTTGATTTTAGAGAGAGGGGAAGGGAAAGAGACAGAAACATCGATGTGAGAGAGAAACATTGATCTGTTGTCTCCTGTACGCACCCCAACCGGGCATTGGATCTGAAACCTAGTTATGTGCCCTGACCAGGAATCGAACCCATACCCTTCTTGGTGTACGGGATGATGCTCCAACCAACTGAGCCACCCAGCCAGGGCTCTAGCCCCCTTTTCAAGATCTTGCTTATGAGCAAAGGGAGTCAGATCGGGCTGGACAAAGGAAGTGGGCATCTGGAGGGCAGAACCTTTTGAGCCTTCTGAATAAGCCCAGTGCCTCCAAGATCGTTAAGGCCTTGGGGGTGCCGGAGGCTGGAGCCCAGCCCCTCCACCCCAATCTCTGCCTTGGCTTCTCTAAACATGTTCACTCCGCTTGCTCTCTGAGGATCCTTTGTGCCAGGCGCCCTCTAGTGGTTGGGGGACCCCAGCCTTGTTGGCCCAGAGATCTCTGTGTCTAGGGTAGGACAGGAGACCAGGGCTTTGGGGGATAGTGTCTGACCCCATTCTGTTTTCCTTGGAGTATTCAGGATCCCCTCCCAAGCAGGGGCTTTTTGCTTCTATGGGGCCTTCATTCCTGACCCAAGAACTTGTATCCACACCCCACACCCCATCTCCTAAACAGGTTGGGGCCCCACATGTACTAGAGCATGCTGGGGTCTGAAAGGCCATCTGTTCACCCGCCCCCTCCCCGCCCCCTCCCCCCCCCCACATTCATGGCATATTTGCTTAGAGGAAAAGCCTCAAAATAGGATTGGGACCCTAGATTCCTGTTTAGGTTCCATCTCCATTTCTCTGTATGTCATTAGGGAAGTCCCTTAACTTTCTCTGCACCTCCTTCATGTTTCCCTCATCTGTGGTAACAGAATTCTTCTAAGGCCTCCAATGACCTTTGCCCTTATATACTCCCCTTTCATGGAGTGGGCAGAACCTGTGAATAGAGCATCACTCCCATGATTAGCTTATGCTATATATGCATAGTTGACCTTGAGATAGAGACATTATCCTGATAATGTCAGGCTAACAATATCCATAAGTTTGACCTAATCATATGAGTCTTTTAAAAATAGAGAGTTTTCTCTGGCTGCTTCTGGAAGGGGAAATTGGAGAGATTTGAATCGAGAGAGGGATTCATGCCTGGGACATTCTCTTGTTCAGATGGAGGAGGCCAGGGCACAAGGACCTGAAGATGGCTTCTAGGAGCTGAGAGCCAACCCCAGCCAGTAGCCAGCAAGCCAGTGAGACCTCATTCTACAGCCAAAGGGAACTGAATCCTGCCAACGTCCAGTGAAGTTGGAAGAGGACCAGAACTCCAGATGAAATCAAAGCCACAACTGACACCTCAATTTCAGCTGGTGAGACCCTGAACAGGGAACCCAGCCATGCCATGCCTGGCTTTCTGACCTCCTGAACTGTGAGATGATAAACAGGTACCGTTTTAAGCCAATAAATATGTGGAAATTTATTACACGGCAACAGGAAACGAATACATCATTTGTCCAAAGAGAAGAATCATATTTTAGAAACATGTAAGATAAAAATGAGAAAAGTCAATATTACCCTTCCCCCCCCCCCCCCCCAGTGCTGCTGTGTAGAGTGAAAATGTGCGGCAGCTTCTGTATTTACAGTCCCCCCTCCAGGCTGCAGTTAAACCCACATTCTTAGGGTTCATGTCTTTCACCTGAGCTTCCAGCCATTCTGGATGAGGGCACGTTTGTTTTGAGAAGGGCTGTGCTAATGGCACCATCAGAGCAGCCAGATCCCACTTTGGCTGAAGAAAGGAACCTGGAACCCTCTACTGGAGGGGATCCCTGGACTTTGGCCATCTTTAGGGTCAATAAAGCCATTTAAAAAATAACAGCTTTATTGGATACGATTCACCCATCTGAAGTGTAAACTTGAGTGGTTGTAGTATATTCAGAACTGTGTAACCATCACCACAACCAATTTTAGAACATTCTCTCATTGCCCCGAAAGAATCCCCCGATTAGCACTCGCCCCTCATTTCCTCCTAATGCCCCCTCATTCCCTTGGCAACCACTAATCTTTCTATCTCTATAGATTTGCGTATTCTTGACATTTCATGTAAATGGAATCATACAGTGTGTGACCTGTGTCTGGCTTCTTTCACTTAGTATCATGTTTCCAGGGCTCATCTATGTTGTGGCATGTGTCAATATTTCATTTCATTTTTTTTTTTGGTACTTCATTGCTTTTTACGACTGAATAATATTCCATTGTGTAGATGGACCACTTCTTGTGTATCCATTCCTCACTAAAGCCTGTTGATGACTCTCATTCACTCCTCCTACATGGAATTTGGGGCGGGGCTGTGGGAAGGGGAGCAAAGGGGAGGGAAGGGCGCTGAGTGCCAGCTCAGTAGATGATCTGCATTTCTAACAGGGATCATCCATGGGCATTTCATTAATTACACTCTTTAAAGAGATCTAATTTTTTTAAAGGGCAAGCATTCTGCGGGCTGATTTTCACACCACTCGATCCTCTGTGCAGTTGTCGCTGCTGTAAAGCAGGTGAGCCCCATATTCAATGTCAACCTCACAACATGGCTGTCCCTTTCACCTGCAGCAAGTTTTATTTATTTTTATTATTTAATATATTTCTATTGATTTCAGGAAAGGAGAGGGAGAAAGAGATAGAAACATCAATGATGAGAGAGAATCATAGATTGACTGCTTCCTACACACTTCACACTGGGGATTGAGCCCGCAACCCAGGCATGTGCCCTGACCAGGAATCGAACCATGACCTTCTGGCTCATAGGTCAATGCTCAACCACTGAGCCACTCTGGCTGGGCCACCTGCAGCAAGTTTTAACAGGGAAATAGGGCCGGGGGTTTGGCCTCTCCTCTGTCCCTCCTTGCACATCACCAAACTCTGTCATTCTCCCTGGGCCAGCTCAGACACCTCTGGCCACCACCACCCATGGCAACCTGGTACCAGTGATATATCAACTACACTAATGATGCCAGGCCTGCCACTAACTTCTCGTGATAGCCTGCAAGCTAGGTGCTGTATGACCTCTGTTTTACAGATGAGGAAATGGATAAGGTTGAGGAACTTGCCTGGGGTCACCCTGGAGCTGGGGTTCAGGCAGAGTCTGGATTCTGAACCACACTGCGTAACTACTAGTCCTTTCTGGAACTGTTGTCCAAAGAGCAGGGAGTGTGTGTAGACAGATGAGAGAGGTCTGAGGACTGTGGCCCCAGGGGGTAGCCTCCCAGATGCCAAGAAAAAAAGAATTTCAAGAAGGTCAGATATGGTGAAGACAGAAAACAGAGCCCTTTGGAGGTCACCAGTGACTTTAGCAAGAGCAGTTCTTATGAAGTTAGTTTTCCAATTTTCCCAGCACCATTTATTGAAGAGGCTTTTTTTTTTTACACTCCATTGTGTGTTTCTGTCTCCTTTGTAGAAAATTATTTGCTCATATACATGTGGTTTTATATCTGTGCTCTCAATTCTGTTCCATTGATCTGTGTGTCTTTTTTTCCTCTGCCAACACCATGCTGTTTTGATTATTGTAGCTCTGTGGTATAATTTGAAGTCAGGTAGTATGATACCTCTGGCTTCATTCTTTTTTCTCAGAATTGCTTTGTCTATTTGGGGTCTTTGGTGGTTCCATACAAATCTAATGATTTCTTGTTATATTTCTTGAAAAAATGACATTGGGATTTTGATGGGGATTGCATTCAATCTGTATATTGCTTTGGGTAATGTGGCCATTTTAACTATGATGATTCTTCCAATCCATGAACATGGAATATTTTTCTATTTTGTTGTCTTTTTCAATCTCTTTTAATAATGCTTTGTAGTTTTCAGTATATAGGTTTTTTACATGCTTTGTTAAGTTTATTCTTAGGTATTTTATTCTTTTGGTTGCAATTGCAAAAGGAATTTCTTTTTCTGAAGTTTTATTGTTAGTCCATAGGAAGGCAGTAGATTTTTGTACACTGATTTTGTATCCTACAACTTTACTGTATTTGTTGTTGTTTCTAATAGTTTTTGTGTGTGGCATCTTTAGGGTTTTCTATGTGAAGAATCATGTTATCTACAGAAAGTGACACTTTTACTTCTCCCTTCACGATCGGGATGACTTTTATTTCTTTCAGTTGCCTGTTGCTCTGGCAGAACTATCTATACTAATAAAAGGGTAATATGCTAATTAGACTGGGAGACCTTCCGGACATCCTTCCAGACAAAGCCATGGTGATGGGGCTGAGGCAGAGGAGGTTAGGGGAGATCAGGCCAGGAGGGGAGGGCAGTTGGGGATGATCAGGCCGGCGGGGGGGGAGGCAGTTGGGGGCGAGCAGGCCAGCAGGGAGGGGCAGTTGGGGGTAAGCAGGCTGGCAGGGGGGACAGTTGGGAGCGATCAGACCGGCAGGAGGGGCAGTTAGGGGGGAGCAGTTGGGGGTGAGCAGGCTGGTGGGGGGGAAAGTTGGGGGAGAGCAGGCTGACTGGCAGAGTAGTTATGGGCGATCAGGCAGGCAGGCAGGTGAGTGGTTAGGAGCCAGCGGTGCCAGATTGTGAGAGGGATCCCAGATTGGAGAGGTTGCAGGCTGGGCTGAGAGACACCCCCCCCCCCACACACACAAATTTTGTGCACTGGGCCACTAGTCTATATAATAAAAGCCTAAGCAACCATTACGGCAGAACGACCAGTTGCTATGACATGCACTGACCACCAGGGGCAGATGCTCAATGCAGGAGCTGCCCCCTTGTGGTCAGTGCGCTCCCACAGTGGGAGCACTGCTTAGCCAGAAGCTGGGCTCATGGCTGGCCTCTCCCGCTACCGCGGCAGCACTAAGGAGCAGTAAGCAGGTGGGAGGTAAGGAGCGAGGGGTCCCAGACTGCGAGAGGGCACAGGCCGGGCTGAGGGACCACTCTCCAGTGCACGAATTTCATGCACCAGGCCTCTAGTGTTGAATAAGAGTGCTGAGAGTGGGCATCCTTGTCTTGTTCTTGATTTTAGAGGAAAAGCTTTCAGGTTTTCACCGTTGAGTATAATGCTGGCTGAAGGCTTGTCATATATGGCCTTTATTATGTTGAAGTACTGTCCTTCTATTCCTATTTTATTAAGTGTTTTAATCATAAATGGATGTTGTATTTTATCAAATGCTTTTTCTGCATCTATTGATAAAATCATTTGCTTTTTACCCTTTCTTATGTAATGTGGTGTATTACCTTGATAGATTTGCATATGTTGAACCACGCTTGTGCCCCTGGAATGAACCCCACTTGCTTGTGATGTATTATGATTATTTTTGAGGTATTGTTGTATTCCATTTGTTAGTATTTTGTTTAGATTTTTACATCTGTATTCATTAGAGATATTAGTCTGTAGTTTTCTTTGTGTTATCCTTGCCAGGTTTGGTATCAGGGTTATGTTGGCCTCATAAAATGTGTTAGGAAGTATTGCCTCTTCAATTTTTTTGGAAGAGTTTGAGAAGGGTAGGTTTTAAATCTTCTTTGAATATTTGGTAGAATTCACTGGTGGAGTCATCTGGGCCTGGACTTTTATTTTTGGGGAAATTTTTTTTTAAAAATATATTTTATTGATTTTTCACAGAGAGGAAGGGAGAGGGATAGAGAGTTAGAAACATCGATGAGAGAGAAACATCAATCAGCTGCCTCCTGCACACCCCCTACTGGGGATGTGCCCGCAACCAAGGTACATGCCCTTGGCCGGAATCGAACCCGGGACCTTTCAGTCCACAGGCTGACGCTCTATCCACTGAACCAAACCGGTTAGGGCTATTTTTTGGGAAATTTTTGATGGTTTTTTCAATTTCTTCACTGCTGATTGGTCTATTTAGATTTTCCAATTCTCATGATTTAGTCTCATGATATTCTAGGAATAAGTTTTCTTCTAATTGCTCCCATTTTCTCAGAGAAAATGAGATGTGAGGTCATGAGCTGAGAGTGAGGAGCAGGAGGAGGTGATAGAGGTCTTGCTGAAAGGAGAAGGTGGGAGAGAGAATGTACTGGGCAATATGAAGCGACTACTAGCCATCCAAGATCCACTCCAGGATCTTGGTCTGGCATTTAAAAATAAGATCACTTGCCCTTGCCCGGTTTGGCTCAGTGGATAGAGCGTTGGCCTGTGGACCAAAGGGTTCCGGGTTCGATTCCGGTCAAGGGCATGTACCACATTTGCAGGCTCTGCCTTGGCCTGGGCCCCAGTTGGGGCTTTACGCAGGAGGCAACCAATCGATGTGTTTCTCTCATATTGATGTTTCTCTCTGTCTTTCCCTCTCTTTTCCACTCTTTCTAAAAATCAATGAAAAAATAGCCTCAGGTGAGGATTAACAAAACAATAAAAATAAGGTCACTCAGTAAGGTTGTGGGATTTCCTTTTCCCAGCCCTGTTCTGCTTGGGGGGTAGTTGCAGGGCAGGTGGGGTTATTAGATTTGAAAGGGAAAGGGTATGTAAGATGATTGTATTGATAGACTATGAATTCTGAGCCAGATAAGGAGGGAAGTGAGGGAAAACTACTGTGCATAAGCTAAAGCCAGCCCACTGATACATATTTTTTTTAATTGATGAGAGAGAAAAAGAAACATCGCACTTGGTTGCCTCCCATGCGTACCCTGACTGGGAATCAAACCCACAACCTTTGGTGCATGGGACGATGCTCCAACTAACTGAGTCACCTGGCCAAGGCTGTTTAACTTTTAAAAAAATTTATTTTTATTGATTTCAGAGAGGAAGGGAGAGGGAGAGAGAGATGAAAACATCAATGATGAGAGAGAATCATTGTTTGGCTGCCTCCTGCACGCCCCATATTGGGGATTGAGCTCGCAGCCCAGGCATGTGCTCTGACCAGGAATTGAACCAATGACCTCTTGGTTCCTGGGTAGATGCTCAACCACTGAGCTACACCAGCCGGGTAGCTGTTTTTTTTTTTTTTTTTAATTGTGGTAAAATATATATAACATTACATTTGCCAACTTAACCATTTTAAAGTGTATGATTCAGTGGCATTAATTACATTCACGATGTTGTACCACCATCACCACTGTTTACAAAAGTTTTCATCACCCCAAATAGAAACTCCATACTCCTTAAGCAATAACTTCCCATTCACTTATCCCTCCAGCCCTTGGTAACCTCTAATCTACTTTCTGTCTTAATGAATTTGTCTATTCTAGATATTTCACATGAGTGGAATAATATAATACTTTATCTTTTGTATTGGCTTATTTCACGTAGCATTATGTTTTCAAGGTTCATCTATGATGTGGTATGTATCAGAACTTCATTCCTTTTTAAGGCTGAATAATATTCTATTGTATGGATGGTCCATGTTTTATTTATCCATTCATCAGTTGATGAACAGTGGGGTGGTTTGTACCTTTTGGCTATTGTGAATAATGATGCTGTGAACTCCACTATACAATGATATGTTTGAGTCACCGTTTTCATTCTTTGCGGAATGAAATTACTGCAGCATATTGTAACCTCTGCTTCATTTTGTAGGGCTCACAAACTAAGAGTGGTGTCATGGACAGAATAATGCCCCCCCCCCCCCCGATATTTATATCCTAATTCCCAGTGCTTGTGAATGTTACCTTACAAAGCAAACTTTGAACATGTTTCGGATATTGAGATTGGGAAATTATTCTGGATTATTTGGGTGGGTCCAAGGCCATCATAGAAAGGAGGCAAGAGAGTCAGAGAAGATGTGATGACAGAAGCAGAAGTTGGAGTGACACACTTTGAAGACGGAGGAAGGGGCCATGAGCCAAGAAATCCGGGCCACTTCCCAGAAGTTGGAAAAGGCAAGGAAATATAATCCCCTGTAGAGCTTTCAAAAGGAACACAGCCCTGCTGACACCTTGATTTAGCCAAATATAACCCAATTGGACGTCCGACTTCCAGAGAATAAATGTGTTATTTTAAGCTACTAAGTTTATAGTAATTTATTACAGTAGCTATAGGAAACTAATACGTATAACTTTTATGTGCAGTTTACAGAGAAGGTTTGCTGACTCCTAATTTAGAGCAAGAAGGTACTATCAGATGTCAAGGATCTCAGGGGTTATGCTGAACACCTTCCGAGGCTCCAGAAAGCACAGTGAACTTGAGCTTAGGAGTTGGGAAGGGGAGGGAAATGGGATCGGATTAAGGGACGTACAGAACCTCCTGGGAATGGAGGTTGGCCTGGATTTTGGGGACTTACTGTGCTACTGCTATAGTAATGGGAGAGAGGTGGAGTGTAGGACTGGGGGCAGTGATGGTATTTCAGGCCTTAGGGCAGGAGCTGCTGGTCCAGCGCAAAGGACTTTGGGTTTGTGCATCTGAGGGTTCTCTGTGAGAAGGTGCCTTTTGCAGAAATGGAGAGGCCAGTCTTAGTGACAGAGCTCATGGGGACCAGGCTGGGTCAAGGCAGTTCTATAGGAAAAGAAAGAGCAAGGGGGTAGATACATTTCTCCCAGCTGTTATTCATTCATTCATTTATCCATCCATCCTGGCACTGTACATGTTGTTCAGTGTATAGTTATGGGGTTCTGTATCCTGTTGTCCCTCATCGTTTCCTGAGCACATTCCCTGTGCCCACAGTTGAGGCCTTCCAGGGACTGTGATGTTAAGTGGCTTAGGCTCTGTCTTTAGGGAAAACTGCCCAACAGTTTGCTTTAGGGATTGGGAAACATGCATGCAAAACTGCTCAACATCTACAAGGTGCTCTCACTATCTTATAACAATAATAATCTCTAACTAGAGGCCCAGTGCACAAAATTCATGCACTGGTGGGGGTTGGGGGGGTCACCTCAGCCCAGCCTGTGCCCACCCTCTTGCAGTCTGGGAGCCTTTGGGAGATGTCTGACTGACAGCTTAAGCCTGGGGAGCGGGCCTAAGCTGGCAGTTGGACATCTGTAGGGCTGCCATGAGCTGGGCTTTCGGCTCAGGGGCACTTCCCCTGTGGTGGGAGCACACTGACCACCAGGGGGCAGCTTCTGCATTGAGTGTCTGCCCCCTGGTGGTCAGTGTGCATCATAGACCTGTTGTTCCGCTGTTTGGTCAATTTGCATATTAGCCTTTTATTATATAGGACTAGTGGCCCGGTGCATGAGATTCGTGCAGGGGGAGGGGTGCCCCTCAGCCCAGTCTGCACCCTCTCCAATCTGGGACCCCTCGGGGGATGTCCGACTGCTGGCAGTCAGACATCCTTCTCACAATCTGGGACTGCTGGCTCCTAACTGCTCACCTGCCTGCCTGCCTGATCGCCCCTAACCACTCTGCCTGCCAGCCTGATTGTCCCCAACTGCCCCCCCTTCAGTCTGATCACCCCCAACTCTCCCCCCCCACCCCCCCAGCCTGCTCACCCCTAACCACCTCTGCCTTGGCCCCATCACCATGGCTTTGTCCGGAAGGATGTCTGGTCTCCCGGTCTAATTAGCATATTACCCTTTTATTAGTTTAGATAATTGATATAGGATAGGATAATAACAGTAACCCTTGTTATTGGTAGGAATATTTCAATTAGGAGGTGCAATGTGGGCGGAACCTTGAAGGTGAATGGGATTGAGAAAGGTGGTGGGCAGGAGGCAGGACATTCCAAGGCAGACTGGTCTTCTGGAGCCTGGGGCCCACCCTCCAGGAGCCAGGGGAGGGCCTGGGGAAGGAAGGTGGGGACCTGGTGAGGGTGGTGGCGGGACAGAAGTTCGTTAGCTAGTGTCCCTCCCTCCTCCGCCCCAGGCCATCAGCCCTGTAGAAAGCGCACCCTGGTGGAGGAGCAAGTCTCGCATTTGTTTCGCCATGAATGAGAAGCTGCAGCCTTCCCTCCGCCCAGGCCAAGACTCCCGCCGTCCTGCCTCCTCGCAGAGGGGGAAAGTGTGCATGTCGAAGGTTAGGACGGGACCCGGCAGCAGCCACCAGACCTCCCAGCCGCGCTGGCAGCCTGCCCCCAGGCCGCTGCCGTCTTGGCCTCCCTCCACGTTTCCCTCCCTGCCTGGGCCCCCGCTTCCTAGGGCAGCCCCAGGATCCGAGGCGCCCGGCGCGCCCCCTTTGCATTCCTCTCTCCAGCTCCGGGATTCCCAGGCTTTGGAGCTGGGCTAGGCGGCCAGTGCCGGGCAGCTGGGCAGGGAGGGAGGGTGGGAGGCAGTAGGCTGGCCGGCCTCCGAAGTCGGCCCCAAGTTGCATGTGGGAAGCGGTGGCTGTGACGCAAGTTTCCAGGGGGCCCTGAGCTCGGAGGGAGCGCGCCAGAGCGGCTCCACTCTGTGCAGTTACAATCGTTAAAAGGGAAAAGCCCCTAGCAGCACCCCAGGCCGCCTTCCCCGGGCCCAGCTGCGCGCCCCCCGCCCTCGAGGGCCGCAGAGCGCGAAGACCCCGCACTGGGCAGTCCCCGCCGGACCCCGGCCGCACTGGCTGGGCTCCCCCGCGGTGGCTGGCTTTTTTTTCTTCCTAACGCTTGCCAACCTGTCAGCTGATGGACCTCATCACCCATAGTGGCGCATGTAGCTCAGCCGCAACTCGCTCCATTCACGCCGTGCCTTCCCAGTCAACCCGCAGCCCCCCGCTTCTCGCGCAGGGGGGAGGCCCGCAGACCCGGGCGGCCCCTTGCCCACCGGGGCCCGAGCCCTTCTCATCACGGCTCTGCGCCGCCCGGGGGGCGCTGCAAATAGTCCTTTGTTTACATGCAATTCCTTACTCCGCGGAAGGAGGCCGGGGGAGTGCTGAGTTTTCACCAGCTGTTTCCCGCCTTGAAACAGACATCTGATCAGCTGCAAACACACACACACATACACGCGCCCGGGGAGGCAGGCCGGAGAGACCTCCCTCTCGCCCCTCCCGCCCGCCTCCCTCCCCTTGCCGCCGCCGCCGCCAGCATCTGGGACCGGCCGATTCTGCACCACCGTCCGGCGCTGCCCTTTGATTCGGATTTCCATCTTGCATTCTCCGGCGGACCGCGGGACCCGGCTCGTGCAGAGGAGGGGGGCCGATCGCTATGGAGTATTTCATGGTGCCCACTCAGAAGGTGCCCTCTTTGCAACATTTCAGGAAAACAGAGAAAGAAGTGATAGGAGGGCTCTGTAGGTGTGTACTCCTCCCCCTACCCCCTATCCCCTTCCTACAATTGCAGCCCCGGGCGAGCCAGCCCGAGCGGGCGCGTGTGTGCGCACGCATGGCCCGCGCCGCCGACCCCGCTCGCTTTTCTTAGCCTCCCGGGCGGTTGCAGCCCCGTACGCCGATCTCGCGCCGTCCGGGAACCCTCCTCCCTCGGAACGTGGGGGCCCTGAGCGGTCCCGGTCACTTTTGTCCGCTGCAGGCGGGCGAGTCGCGACGTTTGTAATTGCAAACAGACCCACGTGGTTCTGCAGCAATCCCGGCCATGCTTGGTGCTGGTGGCTTCCCTCCCCACCCCGCGCGTCCTCCTCCCCCCTCCCGCATTGGCTTCCTTCCTTTCCCTCCTTCCTCGCTGTCTCTGGGCATCCCCTCCAAGAGGGTCTGGGGGCCCCGGGGCGCGCGGGGGGCCGCGGGCGGGCAGCTACAATGCAGCCACGCCGCGGCTCGGGGCGTGGGGGGGGGGCAGGGAGCCGGGTGGTGTGCCTGTTTGCCGGACGGAGTGCTGCGGCGGGGGTGTGCTCGCACAGGGGTAGAGGGGTGGGTGGGACCCTAGGGACTCGCGCGGCGAGCCGGGAGCGCCGCGGACCCGGGCACGTTGCGGCCGCTGCTTGCTCGCTGGCCGCCCGGGCGCTGTTTACTAGCGAGGCCTGGACGTGACTCTGCAGCCCTCTTGGAGTAGGCGGACCTCGGCGCGCCGCCTCGCGGGAGCTGTAGTTCCCCGCGACCCTCCGGTGCGGCATTGTGGGAGTTGTAGGCGCGCCCGGGCCACGCTTTCCCCCGCACAAAGCTCAGCGTCTGCTGGCGGGATGGGCGAGGCAGGCCAGGTGGGGGAGCGTTTGGGGTAGTGGGTACCAGAAGCCGCGCCGAGTCTCAGCAGACCCTGCACGTAGGTCTCTACCGCAGACTTTCCCTCCCATCGCACGTTCTTCCCCGAGCCATAAAGCGAAAGCGGCAGGTCTCCCCGCGGGGTGAGCGGGTGGGTGGTCCGAGGTCTGCGGCGCTCCGCTACTTTGCACATTGGACCCGGGTTGTTAGAAGAAGCCACTTTACTAGTTTGACCCGGTTGCTCCAGATCCACCTTTTACAAAGGGTGATGCCTTCTCGGGCCACTCCCACCAGAATCACCCTGGACACTTGTTAAAATGCCGATGTCCGCAACTCCGATAGCTAGAAGGGAGGGCCTGGCCATCTGTATCCTGAACACCACCCGGGGTACGGCAGAGCTTCGTGGGGGGTTCCCTCCGCGTGCCCAAGTTCGGGATTTGCAGTCTCTTTCCTGAGGCACTGCTCTAGGAGGGAAATGGCTCCCTAGGGTTGAGGCCACGTGCTCTGCTGCCAGGGAAGGCAAGGCGTGGATATTGAGGGAGGTGGAGCCCCAGATGGTGTGGCCCAGGCTGGTGAATACCAGGCGCTGCGGGTTGGGGGGAAGGTTGCTGCACATGTACTACCACCCCCGCACCCCTCAACTTCGCTCTCACCTGGACTCTCAATACAGGCAGGCTGGGCCAGTTGGTGGGTTGCAGCTAGCAGGGCCCCCCTGAGTGTTGGCTGCCTGGGGGGTCCCAGCTGTAAAACATTAAAAAAAAAAATATTCTGGTGCTCTTAATATAGGTCTATAGGACTTGTTTAGCTAGATTTTCTTAATTGAGTTGTCAGTCTCCTGAGTTAAGTAGCCTTACGATTCCTGTGTGGGATGAGGACGCATACTTGGAGGGGAAACAGTTACAGCAAGTGGTGGGGCTGGGACTTTAACCCTGACCCCAGGGCCCTGCTCGTAGTCTCTGTTCTTAGCCCCTCCTGAAATGAGAGGAGGGCTGGGGGGGGGGGGGGGAAGGGTTGAGCTGCTCCAGATGCTAGAGAGGACAATGCCAGTCCTGACCCTGGGCAGGCTGGGCGCAGTGGATCCTGCTTCACCCTGTCCCTAGCCCCCCTGTGGAGGAGTCCATTTGTCCCCCAGGGGCCAAGTGCTTAAGGTGGCAGGACTCCCTACAGGGCTGGGCATGGGGCATCCTCAGCCTGCCTCGCTGGGAGACACTTGTCGGCTTGCGCACTGGGTGTGGAGCTGGGGCCTCTAGGTTTGTTCATTTTTACTTATTTATTATTTGTTTATTTTTTACCAATTTAGCACTTTATTTATTTATTTTTAATCCTCACCCGAGGATATTTTTCCATTGATTTTTAGAGAGAGTGCAAGAGAGAGGGAAAAACAGAGAGAAATATTGATGTGAGAGAAACACATCGATTGGTTGCCTCCTGCACGAGACTCGACCTGGGCTTGGGCCGTGGAGAAGCCTGCAACTGAAGTACGTGCCCTTGATTGGAATTGAACCTGGGACCCTTCAGTCTGCAGGCCAGTGCTCTATCCACTGATCCAAACTGGTGAGGCGGTTTGTTCATTTTTATTTTATTTTTTAAATATATTTTATTGATTTTTTACAGAGGGGAAGGGAGAGGGATAGAGAGTTAGAAACATCGATGAGAGAGAAACATCGATCAGCTGCCTCCTGCACATCCCCTACTGGGGATGTGCCCGCAACCAAGGTACATGCCCCTGACCGGAATCTAACCTGGGACCCTTCAGTCCACAGGCGACGCTCTATCCACTGAGCCAAACCGATTAGGGCGGTTTGTTCATTTTTAGAAGGGATTGTGGGGTAAGGTCGGAGACCTGTAGAAGATCGAGGTTGTGGGTCGGACAGGATCTTCTGGCCAGATGGACTCACTTTCAGACTGGTAGACTTCGTCCATTCTTTGGACTAGGAGGGCTCGCTGCCTCTTCAGAGGGACCCTCTCTCTAGCCCTGCCCGCCCTGCCCCCACGCACTCCCCCACCCCCCCTCCCCCGGCACTGCACAGCAGGATCCTCACAAGCTTGTAGTTTGGGACCCCTCACTTAACTGCTCGCAGCCTCTGTAAAATGGAGCACCTTGAACTGTGGCTACACAGAAGGAAAGTGCTTGGTAGTTAAAATGGCTCTCAGCCCTGGCCGGGTAGCTCAGTTGGTTAGAGCATCATCCTGATCTGCCAAGGTTTTGGGTTTGATTCCCAGTCAGTGCACGTACAAGAATCAGCCAATGAAAGCATAAGTGGGAAAACAAATCAATGTTTCTGTCTAAAAAAAAAAAAGTCCTGGCCAGTGTTGCTAAGTAGTTAGAGTGTTGGCCTGAAGGGTCTTGAGTTTGATTCTCGGTTAAGGGCACGTATTTGGGTTGCAGGTTCGATCTCTGGCCCAAGTCGGGGCGCATGTGGGAGGCAACCAATTGCCGTGTCTCTCTCATGTCAATGTTTCTCCCCAGTTCCTCCTGCTATTCCACTCTAAAAATCAAGGGGGAAATATCCCTGGGTGAGGATTAACCACAAAAAAGGCTCTCAAACTCTGAGAAGCAGGAGTTTAGGGACTGCCTCAGTGGGGAAAGAGACAAATTGCTCCTAGAAGTTAGAAATCAATTAGGGGCTTTTGAATGTGTTGGGTCCCTGATCTAGTATTGACAAGGCATCTACTTGGTGCCAGTGTTGAGGATATCACAGAGAACCAGAACTGGCCTCTGCCCTGAGTTTGCAGTCTCTTAGAGTTGTCCAGGGGTTCTCCTGGAGCCCTGGGTATGAACCCTGGAAAAATAAGGCATCCTGTTGTCCTCAATCTCTCTTTTCTCCTCTTTTAAACTTCACCATGGCCCTGTGAAGTGAGGCAGCATTTCCCCAAATTACAGATGGGGAGACGGGCCTTTGATATAGATGACGTGGCTAAGCTTGGGGTCCTACGGTTAGTAAATTTGCACTTGAACCCACTGAGGGGCCGGAGAAGCTGTGAGGAGGAGGTGTTTCTGGTGGGAACAGCCTGGATGTGGTGTGTCTGGGACGGAGGGCAGGAGTGGCAGGCTGGTTGGAGTGGCGGGTCTATGGATAGAAACAGCTGGGATGGGTGAGGGCCCCGGGCTGCCTCAGTACCTGCTGCGGAGAAGGATGAGCACCTTGGGCGTCCTTGGTGAGGGTTGTCGTCCTCCCGCCTGTCCTTTGGATTATGGTAGAAATCCTGGGTGGCTCTCTCACCTCTGATTGTATAGTTGTTGAGTGGCAGGTGTGTGAGTGACTTCGGGACAGTGTGACATGAGAGTTGTCAGTGGCTGATTTGAGGCTGGAGCCCGACAGGGGTGTCCAAGGAGGATGGGGGTACTGCCCTTGGACTGAGAGAGAGGGACAGGTACAGGACAGGGTCTAGACTTCAAGAGTGTGCTCCCTGCCCTGAGCCTCTGGTTGGGATGCTGGCGGTGTTCCCGGGGGGCGTTCTGAAGGTACTCTGGTAGTGGGTGGGCCGCTCTGGTCTTGGCACCTGAGGCTGGTACCCAGACTGTTTCTTGGCAGGTGCTCTCCCTTATTCCTGAGGCAAGGCAGTCCCTGGGCATTTGGGGAGGGAGAGAAGCAAAAGATGTTTGGTGTTAGTGGACCAGGCCACCTTCGTTGCTCACTTGGGGGCTCTGAAGTTGATGGGGAGGTCTGGAGGACTTCTACAGTTACTGTAAGTTGTGTTTACTTCTGCAGAACTCTGAAAGAAATGCGAAAATGCTTTAATGCATTTGTAGTATTAGCTGGTAATTCCAATTAGTCATCCTTTATTGGAGCCCCTGGTTGGCCAGCACTCCACCAATCAGAATCCCTGGTTAGGCAGCATTCCACCAATCAGAACTCCTGGTTGGGCAGCACCCCTGGTTAGTTGCATCTATTAAAGAAACTGTCATCTGGCCTTGGCCTGTGTGGCTGAGTTGGTTGAGCCTGGACCTGTGCACTGAGAGGTGGCTGGTTGATTCCCAGTCTGAGCACATGCCTCGTTTGTGGGCTTGATCTCCAGCAGAGGGCGTGCAGGAGGCAGCCAATAGATGTTCCTCCCTTCCCCCCTCTTTCCTTCTCTCCCTCCTTCCCTCTAAAAGCAATAAATACATAAAAAGAAAAAAAGGAAAAAAAAAGGAGCCTGACAGCTTGGCTCAGTGGTTGAGCATCGACCTGTACACCAGGAGGTAACAGTTCGATTCCTGGTCAGGGTACATGCCTGGGTTGTGGGCTCCATCCCATGTGGGGCCTGCAGGAGGCAGCCGATCGATGATTCTCTCTCATCATGGATGTTTCTATCTTGCTCTCTTTTCGGAAATCAATAAAAATATATTTTAAAAAAGAAAAGAAAAACAAACGGTCAGCCGGTACTTCCAGGACCATTTAGGCGAGTGAATGGGAAAGTCTTGGTGGCAGCCCAGGTCCCCACCAGGAAGAAGTCTTTTCTGGGACTTAAGTCTGCACTGGCTTAACCAGCAGCCGGTTCCTGAGCCAGGAGGCTGGGCTGATGGATTTGGTGTTGAAGAGGACAGGATGGAACATCTGGAAGAGGCCGGCTGGCGGCTTTCAATTAGCAGGAGACAGCATAGGCCCCTGCACACTGCCCCGCCCCCGCCCTCTGGGAACTTCCACTTGAGAAATGTCCCTGGGAAGCCAAACCACTGCCAAACCACCGGGTGGTTTCTGCTGTCTTCTTTGGTCTCCTCAGTTTGTGGACGTCCTGAGGAGATGGGAGAGGCAGAGGGTTGGCTCCCCAGAGCTGAGATTTCATGGGCAGATGAGCTGGCTTGGGGGGCAGGAGTCAGAGGGTCTTGGGGTGCTGCCTCTTGCTGACATACACGGCTCTGGTAAACAGTGGGCTATGTGTGAGCCATCGGTAGAGGGTGCCATCAGCTGGTGGGGAAGGAGAGTGTGAGCTTGGTGCCTGCTGCTCCCTGGTCTGGCTGCCTGACCTTGGGCATGTCCCTTCCCCTCACAGGACCCTGGACTCCTCATTGCAATAGGATGATGCAGCTACCTCGCTGGGCTTCTGTGAGAGTCGGAGGGAAATATGTAAAAAAGTTCAGTGAATGCTAATAGTGAACATGATGGCGGGGCATACCTGTGCTTGGTCCTTTCTACAGGAGTAATTGTCACCTGCCTGTTGGGGTGTGCTGCTCTGGGACAGTGCAGAGCCCCATCTACTCCGTGGCGAGACCTCTGAGGGCTCATAGCAGGGTCCTGGGATCCAGGTTCCAGTCCCAGCCCCAACACTTGCTGAGCTAGATCTTTTCCAATCCTTTGTGTCGTCATCCCACACAGGAATTATGGGCCACACAACTCAGAGGAAGATTATGACAATTCAGTGAGAAAATTCCAACAAAATGAGTCCTTAGCACATTATAGCAAAAACTTTAAAAAGACTTAAAAAACCACCCACACCTTATACTCTGTTGCTAGGCCCTCCAGGTGAGCCTCCAGGTGGCTCAAGGGTGGACGTGGGGCTCCTGTTTGGCTCCTTATTACTTTGATCTGTTCTAGCCTTTGGGCATCACCAGGGGAAACCCAGGGACTGGGTGAGTGGGGTTCTTTCCTTCTGTCACTCCCGAGGGGGAGGATGATGCTGCCAGACCGAGTCACCCGGTGGTTTGGCTTCCTATGCACGTTTCTCTCCATCTTTTCTTGCCCCAAAGATTCCCGACTTTAATCCACCCGTCATAGGGCTTCTGGAAGGCACTGCCAGGCCCAGGAGCCTGGACTCCGTTCTAACCCACCTTCCCCCGAAGGTCGGGCACACCTCTGCATATCAGGTCTCTGACCTGCATCCACTCTGGCCACATGAGTCACCTCCACTGCAGGGCAGGGAAACTGGGAGAAGTGAGGTGCCCCCAGGTACCTGGCTGTCTGACTTGAAAACGGTGTTCCTCCCCTCTGTGAGCCCTAAGCCCCATCTATAAAGTGGGGGTCATGGACCCCCTTTACAGACTGACATTCTGAGGCCTTGCCCTCTGTGGGAGGGGCCCAGGGAGGCCCTGGGGGAACTGGTGGAGGAGAGGTCTTGTCTCGACCCTGAGCAGCAGCTGACGTAGAGCCCGCTCCTGGCTCATCCCCAGGTGACGACCCTCTGTCGGGAAAGGCTGAGGCACAGGAAGGGGCAAGGACAAATCCAGGGTCCTGCAGGGAGCTGAGGTGGGGCAGATGGGGTGGGCTGTGGGGCCAGGAAGGGCCTCAGCTGTCTCCAGCTGTTGAAGATGTGTTTCCCTCTTGGTTTTCATGTAGATTCCTTTCTGCCTGGGGCTGGGCGTCGGGGCCTGGCATAGTAGGGGAGCTGAACCAGGCACCTCTTTGAGCCCAGGCTCCCCATCTATGGAAACGGGCTGCCCAGAGTCCTTTCCCCATTACCTCAGACCCAAGGGTGTGAGCCCAGGCTTGGACCAGTCACCCCGGGGGAGGGGGGGGCACATCAGGAAGAAACCAAGGCTGTGGCTTTGGGTGGGGCCAGTGGCCTCTTCTGGGAGCCTAGCATCTGGAAGCCATCAAGCCAGGGGCGGGGGGTGTTGCAGCAGCAGGCTGGGAAGGAGGAGGCCACACGTAGGCCCACCCCTTGGGAGCAGTGGCTTTGGGCCCGCAGTCCCTGTTGTCGTCTCTGCCTACCATCGCCTCAGCCCACAGCCTCACTCCCTTCCACTGGCTGCCTTCTCTCTCAACCCACAGGCTGCTACTCCTACAAGATGCAATGGCATAATAGGCAATAACATTGCTCATTGCATGCTGGGAGCCTTGTTTCTCTGGCCCAGGGTGGTCTGCCTCTTGGAGTACGTGTGCATGGAGAACTGTCCCTAGGGGTGGTTGGCTTGGCATCCCTTCCCTGGAGTGAGTGCTACCTGTCTTGTCTTTGAAGTCTTAGTGCAGGGTAGCTGGGGGCTTGCATAGGAGGTTGTGGCTGGAGATGTGGCTGTGGGGACTCAAAGGGAGTAATGATGTCTTCTTCAGCCTCAAGCCTGTGACCCTGAAGGACGTGGTCCAGGTGCATAGCAAGAAGCTCAGAGGAGCCCCGGGAGCAGGTGCCTCCAATAGTCACCTGGGTCCACCTGCCTCAGAATCACAGGGATTCTAGCTAGCCGTGTAGGTTTTGGGCCACTCAGACCTGTTGGCCAGACACTGGGGCTGGGACCTGGGGTATGCACAGTGACTTTGATACCCAGGTATCACAGAGCACGCTCTTCCATCACCCTCCTGATCTGCTGGGGTGTAGGATTCAGGTCTGGCGTCCTTTGCAGAAATAGAAATGCAAGTTACACCCAGGGTCCTCTGGAGATGAACTGTTAAAGACTGGGGCCCTTTGGGGACAGGGCATGGAGGACACCTAGCCTGAGCATGTCCCTGCCTTCCCTGGCAGTCTTGCCAACATTCCACTGACCCCTGAGACTCAGCGGGACCAGGAGCGGCGGATTCGGAGGGAGATTGCCAACAGCAACGAGCGGAGGCGCATGCAGAGCATAAATGCAGGCTTCCAGTCCCTCAAGACCCTCATCCCCCACACAGATGGAGAGAAGCTCAGCAAGGTGGGCGAGGGCTGGGAGGGCTTCCTGGAGGAGGAGGTGGGCTCAAGCAGGGAGAAGGAAGTGAGCTTCAGTAGACGCAGCCAGCTGGGGCCCCTGACGTGTCCCTCCTACCCTCAGGCAGCCATTCTCCAGCAGACGGCGGAGTACATCTTCTCCTTGGAGCAGGAGAAGACCAGGCTTCTGCAGCAGAACACACAGCTCAAGCGCTTCATCCAGGTAGCACCTGCAGAGGCCTCCCGTCACCTCAACACCTGTCCTCCTCCTGGCTCCCTCTCCCTGGCATGGGCATGTCTGGGCTCACCACTGGCCTGGGACT
This sequence comes from Myotis daubentonii, assembly GCF_963259705.1. Taxonomy (NCBI): domain Eukaryota; kingdom Metazoa; phylum Chordata; class Mammalia; order Chiroptera; family Vespertilionidae; genus Myotis; species Myotis daubentonii. Next base: position 16,460,507 of record NC_081843.1, on the reverse strand, counting down.
CTGAGGCTACAGGTCCCACCTTCCCCACTGACACGCCTACTTCAGGTACTTGCCTTCCTGCCTGAGCTTTAGTTTACCCATCCATGAAGTGGAGTTGAGTGGCTCCGAGAGGAACCGGGTGACTTTTGGCAAGCAGGTCCATTCTGCCTCTGTTTCCAGCCTGTGGCCATGGTTGGATTTGCAGAGTGGGGCTCCCAGTGCCCAGAGCACCTGGGTTGACAGCTTTGGGGGTCTGTGATGGAGCTCTCCAACTTCCCCATTGATGGTGGTGATACGAGGGTGTCAAGGCACACTCACCAACTCCTTGGGGTCCCCAGGAGCTGAGCGGCTCGTCCCCCAAGCGGCGGCGGGCAGAGGACAAGGACGAGGGCATCGGCTCACCAGACATCTGGGAGGATGAAAAGGCGGAAGATCTACGGCGGGAGATGATTGAGCTGCGGCAGCAGCTGGACAAGGAGCGCTCGGTGCGCATGATGCTGGAGGAGCAGGTAAGGCAGGCCGGCGGGTGGGGTGGGGGTTTCCAGTCCCTCTCTCCCTTTCCCCCTGTCCCTGCTTCCCTGGAGCACCTGCTTTGTGTCAGGTTTAAGAGTAGGGGGTGGGGGTCCACTGGGGTTTGAACCAGGTAGGTACCTGCCCTCAGGGGTCACCATCTGGGTTGGGTAGGAGGATTAGTCAAAGGACCTTATACTGTAAAAATGCAGCTGTGAAAAAGGTCCTGCAGGAAGCATGGGCACTGGGAGGGGGATTTGGACTGGTTCCGCCCCACAGCTTCTCTGTCAAAGTGACTTGAGCCGAGGGTGGGAGGTTGGCCAGGGGTGGGTCCCGTCTCACGATTAACCAGGCAGAGAGGGGAGAAGGGTACTCCAGGCAGAAGGAAGAGCATGAGCAAAGCCCTGAGGCTGCAGGGAGGGAGTGAAGGAGTGAGGGAGATGGCATGAGGGAGGTCATGGCAGGAGAGGAGTTGAGTCAGAAAGGGCCGGGTGGGCTATGGCAGGACTTTGGTCTCCTCCAGGATGACAGGCTCCGGCTGGGGTTGGTAGCAGGAGAGAATGGCCTGTTTGGCAAGGGTAGAGCATGGGGTGGCTGGCCTCGGCAGCCCTGAGGGCCCGGCACTGGAGGTGATGCAAGGGTGTGGTCCAGGCCCTGCCCTGAGCCTGCTCTCCCCTCAGGTTCGCTCGTTGGAGGCCCACATGTACCCTGAGAAGCTCAAGGTGATTGCACAGCAGGTGCAGCTGCAGCAGCAGCAAGAGCAGGTGCGACTGCTGCACCAGGAGAAGCTGGAGCGGGAGCAGCACCTGCGGACCCAGGTGGGCAGGTGGCCTCGTGCGGGGCTGTGGGCTCTGGCAGGGCAGGGCCTACATCAGTGATGGCGAACCTTTTGAGCTCGGCGTGTCAGCATTTTGAAAAACCGTAACTTAACTCTGGTGCCGTGTCACATATAGAAATTTTTTGATATTTGCAACCATAGTAAAACAAAGAGTGATATTTTTGATATTTATTTTCTTTATTTAAATGCCATTTAACAAAGAAAAATCAACCAAAAAAATGAGCTTGCCTGTCACCTCTGACACGCGTGTCATAGGTTTGCCATCACTGGCCTACATCGTAATAATGCAGACATTCTTGGTTCCCAGGTATCTTGTAGACATTATTACATGAATCCTTGTAGAAGCCCTTTGAGGCTGTTCTACTGATCAGGAAAGTGAGGCACAGAAAGGCTAAATAACTTGAACGATGGCTGTCTAAATCCAAAATCTGTTTTCCTGACCACCATTGCATTAGATGTCGGAGTGCTTGCTTGGTGCTGGACAGTGAAGGGGCCACAAGTCCTTGGATGTCTGGGAGCCCCTCTTTAGGCTGCCTTTTCTTTGCTGCTTAAAATAAGGGCGGCCAAACTGGCTGGCCTCCTATCAGTGGTGGCAGAGGCTGTCTCCAAGCAATGGGCAGAGGGAGATGGGTTTGGAGGGCATCCTACACCCTCTGTGACCTCCCGAAGGGAAGGGGAGCTTCCTGAACCTTTGGAGAAAGACTGAGAGCCTCTGTCTCACAGCTCCTGCCCCCTCCGGCCCCCACCCACCACCCCACGGTGATCGTGCCGGCACCGCCACCCCCTCCCTCCCACCACATCAACGTCGTCACCATGGGCCCCTCCTCGGTCATCAACTCTGTTTCCACGTCCCGGCAAAATCTGGACACCATCGTGCAGGTACCTGGTCTCGGGAAGGAGGCAGCATGTCAGGGTTGTCCTCTGGGAATAGGCCCTTTGGGAGACATTAGAAAGCAGGAACTGAAGGGGAATGAGACGGGGCTTGTGTGGGGGAAGGCTGGGAAGCTGGGTGTGTGTGTCTCCATCCCCGAGTCTCCCTCTCTGTTTGCAGGGATTGGAGGGGGAGCTCTGTGAAGGTGAGGGGTAGAGATGGGGGACAGGCTGCCCCGGAAAACCTTGTTCCTTCCCTCCACGTGGGGTTTGTTGAGAGGGTCTTTTGCTACCGGAGCTCCCGGCTTCCAGAATTCCTACATCCAGCTCTTGGTCTAGAACTTCCTTTCATCTCCATCTCCTAGGACCTGAGATGGGGATGGAGGTGGCAATGGCTGGGAGGGTGACAGTTAAGCCTCCTACAGAGGTGCCAGCTCTGTGCGTCAGGCCCAAAGTCACTGCTGTACGCAGCCTGGGGCAGAGACCCCTGGGGAGTCCCAGTGGCATCATCTCTATATATAAAAGCCTAAGCGACCGTTCGACCGTTCGACCGTTTGACTGGTAGCTATGATGCGCACTGACCACCAGGGGGCAGATGCTCAATGCACAGGCATGGGAACATGGAACAGACTGATGAATCTCAGAGGGAAGGGGCGAGGAGGGAGGGTGGGAAGAGATTAACCAAAGATCTTACATACTAGAGGCCCAGTGCATGAAATCGTGCATGGGTAGGGTCCCTAGCAGCTGCCGGCCACTGGCTGGGGCCTTCCTTTGTTCCATTCCGCCCCCTGGTGGTCAGTGCATGTCATAGTGAGTGATGGAACTCCTGGTTGGTCAAACTCCCAAGGGGACAGTTTGCATATCAGGCTTTTATATATATAGACTAGAGGCCTGGTGCACGGATTCATGCACCGGTGGGGTCCCTCGGCCTGGCCTGCGGGGATCAGGCCGAAACCAGCAGTCTGACATCCCCCAAGGGGTCCAGGATTGTGAGAGGGTGCAGGCCAGGCCAAGGGACCTCAAGGGCCTCTAGTAAAAGAAATAAACAACTAGACCAAAAAAAGTCCATTAATCCCTGGACCTTTAGTTGCACATAATTCCAGCAAATTGAATAGTGAAATTAATAACAAAGACCTTATATCAGTGAACAGGCCAACTTTGAAATATATAAATAAGTGAAAGATGCTGGTGACCTCCAAGCAGACCTGCACTGTCATCTCCAAGGGGTTTTTCAGCTCAGCAAAGGGGTTTACTAACCCGGCGGGCTGCCTGCTGCTCTGGCAGGCCACCTGCTGCTCTACCAGACTTATTTCTGGACCTTTCTGGTGTGTGTGTGTGTGTGTGTGTGTGTGTGTGTGTGTGTGAGTGTGAGTGAGGGGAGATGGTGGCTGGCTGTGTCCCTCCAGCCGTTCTCACCGCAGCCTGTCCCCCCAGGCGATCCAGCACATCGAGGGCACCCAGGAAAGGCAGGAGCAGGAGGAGGAGCAGCGGCGAGCTGTAATTGTGAAGCCAGTCCGGAGCTGCCCGGAGGCCCAGGCCTCTGACACTGCCTCCGATTCGGAGGCCTCGGACAGCGACACCATGGACCAGAGCCGGGAGGAGCCGGCTGGGACTGGGGGGCTTCCCTGACCACCCCCCAGCCCTCCTCTCCCTTCTTGGGGTTAGAGGGGGCCGGGGCAGCAACAGGAATACACGCGGGCCAGCGAGTGAGGAATTTTTACAAAATTACAATGTCATTTGGGTCTCTTTTATGACCTCTTTTTCAATACTGTAAGTCAACCTCTGAGTGAAGGCCACCCAACCTGAGGTCGGGGGCTGGGTGGTGGGTGTTGTGGGAGCACCGGGACACCTGGGGCTGGGCCTCACCCGGGGGGTTGGGGAAGCTGACACTTGAGGTGCCTGGCCTCTCGCTGCCAAAAAGCATTTTTTTTTTTTTTCATTAAACATGTTTTTAAGAACAGGGAAAATCAAAACCCCAGCGCATTTCTGCCCTCCCCAGAGCCAGCTCTGTGACCGTTAGTTTCTAACTCCCCCTTCCCTCCTCTTTTTGGTTTTCTTCTTTCTCTAAGCACTTAATGGGTTGGGGGTCTGGCTGGGTCAGGACTCTCTGGGGGTCTGGGGTGGAAGTTGCTTCTCCGTTGGGGTTTGCTGCTGCCCTTTTGCCCTGCCCTTCCATCCCTGCCCCACCTCAGCACTAGGATTTGCCACTCTCCACCGCCAGCTGGCCTCCACCTCTCCCTCCAGGTTTCCCATTTTCAACCCCCAGAAATGTCTTTGTCTCTCTGTTCTGTTTGTTGGGTTTTTCTTTTTTCCCCCCTTTGTTTGTTTTTTGTTTTTCTTTATTTTTTTGTTTTTTTTTTATAACAATTTCGAGGTCTTTGTGTTCAAGGAGAGCTATTATATTTTGTTAAGAAAGTGTGTGTGGGGGGAACCAAGAGGCCACCATGCCTTTATAAAGAAAAAATAAAGTTTGTACTTTGTTTTTTAGATTGTGTCTCCTGGATGTGTGGTATCCTGTGTTGCTGGGGAAGGCTTACGGACGAGATAGAGTATGGGATGCTACTGGGACCCACCAGAGGGGATTAGATGTGTGTGTGGTGTTGCAATGAGAAATCAGCATCCTTACATGCACTGGGATTACTCTGGGTATTCTGCAAAGATAGAGATGGTATTGGGGGATGGGAGGAGTGGCTCCCAATTCCTTGGTGGGGGAGCAAGGAGAGAATGAACAACCAAGCCACAGATTCCTCTCTCCAGAGAAAGGACACAGGCTCAGGGTTCCTGGTTGATTTCTAGGCTTTATTACTTCTTCAACTTGTGTAACCTCCCTGAACCTCAGCCTCATCTACAGAAGGGAAGGACTCCCTCATGGTGTGTTTAAGAACTCAGGTCCTGGAGTGGGTCTGCAGTAGCCAGTTCTACTTTGGGCAAGCCATATATATATATATTAGAGGCCTGGTGCACAAAATTCGGGTGTGGGGTCCCCTCAGCCCGGCTTGTGCCCTCTTGCATTCCAGGAGCCCTCGGGGGATATCTGACTGATGGCTTAGGCTCGCTTCCGCCACTGCCGCTGTGCTCGCCAGCCATGAGTCCCTTGGCCTGAGGTCCCTGTGGGAGCGCACTGACCACCAGGGGGCAGCTCCTGCATTGAACGTCTCCCCCTTGGTGGTCAGTGCATGTCATAGTGACCGGTTGTTCCACTGTTTGGTTGATTTGCATACTAGCCTTTTTTGGTATAGGATATACTAGAGGCCTGGTGCACAGATTCATGCAATGGTGGTGTCCCTTAGCCTGGCCTGTGGCTCTCCGACATACCCAAAGGGGTCCCGGATTATGAGAGGGCGCAGGCCAGGCTGAGGGACCCTACTGGTGCACAATTGGGGCTGGGAAGGGACTGTGGGATGGCTCCAGGATGTGTCCAGCCCGTCTCACCGTCTCACCCAGTCCCAATTGGCTGGACCCAAGCAGCAAGGTAACCTACCAGTTGGAGCGTCTACTGTCAGGTGTGGTCAGTGCACATCACAGCTACTGGTCAAACAGTTGCTTAGGCTTATATATATATACTAGAGTTCCGGTGCACAAAAATTTGTGCACTCGGGGGGAAGGGGGGTCCCTCAGCCCGGCCTGTGCCCTCTCGCAGTCTGCGACCCCTCGGGAGATAACGACCTGCTGGCTTAGGCCTGCTCCTGGGTGGCAGAGGGCAGGCCCAATCCCTAGGTGCAGCCCCTGGTCGGGCTCAGAGCAGGGCTGATTGGGGAGTTGGGGCGCCGCCCCCTGTCACGCACAGAGCAGGGTCAATCGGGGTTGGGGCGCTGCCCCCTGTCATGCACAGAGCAGGGCCCATCAGGGGGATTGGGGCTCCGTACCCTGTCACGCACAGAGCAGGGTCGATCAGGGGGTTGGGGAGCTCCCCCCTGTCACGCACAGAGCAGGGCCCATCAGGGGGTTGGGAGCTCCCCCTGTCACACACAGAGTAGGGCCGATAGGGGAGTTGGGGCACTGCCCCCTGTCACACAGAGCAGGGCAGATCAGGGGGTTGGGGTGCCACACCCTGTCACACTCAGGGCAGGGCCGATGGGGAGGTTATGGCTCTACCCCATCACACACAGAGCAGGGCCCATGGGGGGCGGTTGGAGCGTCGCCCTCTATCACCCACAGAGCAGGGCCGATCATGGGGTTGGGGCGCCGACACTGTCACACTCAAGGCAGGGCCGATGGGGAGGTTATGGCTCTACCCCATCACACACAGAACAGGGCCCGTGGGGGGGGGGGGCGGGGGGTTGGGGCACCGCACCTTGTCACACACAGAGCAGGGCCGATCAGGGGGTTGGGGCGCCGCACCCTGTCACACACAGAGCCGCAGGGCAATCAGGGGGTTGGGGAGCTCCCCCCTATCAGGCACAGAGCAGGGCTGATCAGGGGGTTGGGGCGCCTTCCCCTGTCACGAACAGAGCAGGGCCGATAGGGAGGTTGTGGCCCCACCCCCTGTCACACACAGAACCGCAGGGAGATCAGGGGGTTTGGGCGCTGCCCCCTGTCACGCTGATCCCGGTGCCGGGAGGCCTCGCGGGTCCACTGATCCCGGTGCTGGAAGGCATATTACCCTTTTACTACATAGGGTAGAGGCCTGGTGCACGTGTGGGGGCTGGCTGGTTTGCCCTGAAGGGTGTCCTGGATCAGGGTGGGGGTCCCCACCGGGGTGCCTGGCCAGCCTGGGTGAGGGGATGATGGCTGTTTGCAGCTGGTCACACACCCTTCAGGGTGGGGGTCCCCACTGGGGTGCCTGGCCAGTCTGGGTGAGGGGCTGAGGGCTGTTTTCAGGCTGGCGGGTGACGAAAGCTCCCAACCGCTCCTTTTTTTCTTTTTTTATTCTGGGCCAGCTTTAGCTATGAGGCTCCAGCTCTTAGGCCTCCGCTCCTGAAAGCAGGTATCTGTTTTGTTTCGGTTCTATAATTGAAACAATGTATACCTCCAGCCCTGAGATCCCGGCTCGCTGAAAGCAGGTTTCTGGGGTTTTGTTTAGCTTCTATATTTGTTACAATGTTTCAAACTGCAGGCTCAGAGGCCGGCAAGGCAGGCGGGGAACGTTGGTTTCCTCCGTCACTGAAGCAAGCAAGCCTCATGTTAGTTTCAAGCTGCCTGGCTGCTGGCCGCCATCTCAGCTGACAGTTAATTTGCATATTGCCCTGATTAGCCAATGGGAAGGGTAGCGGTCGTATGCTAATTACCATGTTTCTCTTTTATCAGATAGGATACACATACGTGTGTGTGTGTATGTATGTGTGTGTGTACACACACACACACACACACACACACACACACACACACATATATATGCTATATAATAAAAGGCAAATCAACCGAAGGGTGGAACAACTGGTCTCTATGACACACACTGACCACCAGGGGGCAGACGCTCAATGCAGGAGCTGCCCCCTGGTGGTCAGTGCACTCCCACAGGGGGATTGCTGCTCAGCCAGAAGTTGGGCTCATGGCTGGTGAGCGCAGTGGTGGTGGTGGGAGCCTCTCCTGCCTCCGCAGCAGCGCTAAGGATGTCCAACTGCTGGCTTAGGCCTGCTCCCACGCCTAAGCTGTCAGTCAGACATCCCCCGAGGGCTCCTGGACTGGGAGAGGGTACAGGCTGGGCTGAGGGATGCCCCCCCAGTACATGAATTTTGTGCACCAGGCCTTTAGTATATATCTATGTCTACTATATACTATATATATCTATAAAAGATTATTTATTTTTAGAGAGAGGAAGGGAGAGAGAGAAACAATGAAAGATGTGTGAGCAAAACATCTGGGAATTGAACTGGTACCCTTTTGGTGCACAGACCAATGCTCAACCAACTGAGACACACTGGCCAGGGTGCCACTTATATTTGAGCTTCAGTTTCCTTTTTTGAAAGTTGGGAATAATAAAATAAATAATAAATAGGAATAATAATGGCACAAAGCAATGCATATTGGGGGTGGGGGTGGGGGTGGGAGTGGTCCTTTTAAGTCCTTAATCTTCTATGACCAGAGAGCATTTTACAATGTATTCTTCGCCTGCTTTTCCTGGTGCTCACACTGTGCCAGGTACATGGGGACTGAGGCCAGAGTGTAGTCAAGTGAGGCCAAGTCACTTCTCAGCCCACAATGAATGCCTCCAGACATGAACTTGTTGACTAGAAAGGCAGATGGGAGCCTGCATTTTTAAGAACTTTTATACATTTTAAAAGGTGGAATTCACAATAAAATCAACCATTTTAAAGGGAATGATTCAATGTGGCATTTAGTATTCACAATGTTGTGCAACCATCATCTCTAGTTCCAAAACATTTCCATCACTCCAATATGAACCACTTACACTCCAAAACGACCGCTTACTAATTAGTTTTCCCATCACCCTTCTCCCAGCCTCCACCAACCACCAATCTGCTTTCTATTTTCTTTAGTATTTGTAAAAATTAAGACTAATTTACATTCGGTAAACTTCACACTTTTCATTCTTGGTTGTGAGTTTTGACAAATGCGAACAGTTGTATAAACACCACCACAAGCACAATATAAAGTTCCCTCATCCCCAGTGTTGCCTCAGCTTCCTTTGTGGTCCACCCAGCTCCTGGTAACCATCCATCTATTCCTACAGGTTTGCCTTTTCCAAAATGTTGTAAATAGAATCATATAATATTTAGCCTTTTGAATCTGGAGTCTTAACATTGCAACTAAATGTGGGGGTACATCTAACTAAATTTACATAAGTTGACTACGTGTCTGAAGAGAGGGACTTAGCTAGAATCTGGGCGGGGACGCCCCTTCCCAAGGCCAGTCCAGCGGCCCCAGGGGCTCTGTGCAGTTCCTAAGAGAGTCAACAGAGGGCGCTGCGGACCCGGAACACCTGGCTCCGTGGCGACAGGCCAGAGGCGGGGCTTAGGATGGGGCCAGGAAAGTCCTCCTCCCCGGACTTGCCTGGAGGCCGCAGGCGGTCTCACCAGCGGGCAGCGGAAGTCGGGGAACCGCCCCTGGCCCCGCCTCCTCGCCTCGCTCTGCTGGGCGCTTCGGTGCGCATGCTCTGCGGCACCCTGGCCGGCTAGCGCGCTGGTCGGCCCCGCCTCCGCACCCGCGGCGGACGGACGGCGCGCGCTCACGCACGCCCGGAGCCCAAGTGCCGCAGAAGTGCGGCTCCGGCGTGTCTTCCGCGCGGAGGCGCTCGCCGACTTCCTTCCGCAGCTGCCAGCCCGCCCGGAAGATGTGCTGTGTAGCGCCGGCCGGTGGGGCCTGCGCTGTGGGACGGAAGTCCGGCGCACACGTGACTTACCACTGTTTTAGAGGCCGCGGAATAACTTGTGACAATTTCAGTAACTGTTAGGGTTGCTGAAAGGGGAATGCAGGAGGCCGAAGGTGGTAAAGAATTATAAATTTACTTCTAAGAACAGAAGGGCTGAGATCAAAATGGCATCAACGGGGCAGAGCAGGGGAGCGGGATATCTATGTCTCTTGCAAAGGTCGGTCAGACTAACCGGGGGGTCCGGGTGCAGGTGGGGCCCAGGTGGAGGTGGGGACCGGTGCAGGTGGGGCCCAGGTGCAGGTGGGGGCCCAGGTGCAGGTGGGGGCCGGTGCAGGTGGGGGCCGGTGCAGGTGGTCCATGGAAACTGGGAGAGGTGGTTTACTGGAAACTGAAGACGGTTAATCATGAAACAAATCTTTGGGAGCGGCAAGAGCCCCAAGTAGGGCATAATGGAGCGCAAGAAGGAGCCTAGTAGTAACATTCCTTTTAACCCTCACTATCGGAAACATTGTCATATCAGGACAGGTGAGGAACGTAAGAAACTATGCACAAGGTGTGGCACAAGGTGTGTCGGAGTGCGTCTTGCCCAGGCCACACCTGTCATGGGTCCAGGGTCAGGAGCCTGGTCCAGGTCAACGGCTGCACGTGGACTAGTGCAGGTCCAGCCCTGGGAGCAAGTGGTGGTGAGAAAGTGCAGCAGTGTCCTGTAGCAGTGCAGACACTGGCCTGGGAGGAGGAAGAATGGAGAAGATGTGGGAATGTTACCAAACTCAAGGGGTTTGCTGCTTGGGTTGCAATAGTCAAAAAGGAGATGTAGTTATCACAAGGTAGTTTTACTTGCAGCAAATAAAGGAGACAGGAGGTTCTGCCTTCTAAAAGAGAGGCTTAGCTATTCTTATGTACACTATTTGGTCAATTATATGTTGGGTTCTTTATACTTGGCTACTTTTAATTTTAAGTTTTTAAATATATTTTTGTTGATTTCAGAGAGGAAAGGAGAGAGAGAGAGAGAGAGAGAGAGAGAGAGAGAGAGAGAGAGAGAAAGAGAGAAAGAGAGAGAGAAACATCAGTGGTGAGAGTGAATCATTGATTGGGTCCCTCCTGCATGCCTCACACTGGGGATTGAGCCCACAACCCAGGCATGTGCCCTGACCGGGAATCGAACTGGGACCTCCTGTTTCATAGGTTGATGCTCAATCACTGAGCCACGTCAGCTGGGCTGTACTTGGCTACTTTATTTTTTATTTTTATTTTTTAAAACATATTTTATTGATTTTTTACAGAGAGGAAGGGAGAGGGATAGAGAGTTAGAAACATCGATGAGAGAGAAACACCGATCAGCTGCCTTCTGCACACTCCTCACTAGGGATGTGCCCGCAACCAAGGTACATGCCCTTGACCGGAATCGAACCTGGGACCCTTCAGTCTGCAGGCCGACGCTCTATCCACTGAGCTAAACCGGGGTCAAGGAATGTACTTGGCTACTTTAAAAAAAATTATTAAGTAAATACTTTTATTGATTTCAGAGAGGAAGGGAGAGAGAGAGAAACATCAATGAATGATGAGAGACAGTCAAGCATCAGTTGCCTCCTGCACGTTCCACACTGGAGATCGAGCCCACAACCTGGATATGTGCCCTGACCAGGAATTGAACCGTGACCTACTGGTTTATAGGTTGATGCTCAACCACTGAGCCACACTGGCCAAGCTATACTTGGTTACTTTCATTCCTTGATTTCCTGTCAGCTCATCCAGTTTACAGCTGGAGCTACAAAATACTGTGCTACATTTTAACATTTAGCAAGAAAAAACATTTAGAACTGCCCTGACCTTGAGACACTTGTCCTATCTAACAGGAAGGGGATCAGAGAGGACTTCCAAGTCATACTAAGAAGCTTGGACTTTTTTGTTTGTTAAAGGGAGGGGGGTCTAGGAGAGACATGATCGACCCAACATTTAACAAAACCCCATTTTAAAAGCCTTTTTTTGAAGTATCTACTGTATGAAGGACACTCAGAAGAGGGGGTGTAGTTTGTGTTTAGTCCCGTGAATTTTCACCAACTGAATACACAACCATGTAGCCAGCATCCCCCCAAGCCCTCAAGTGGTTTTGCTACCGGAAAGGGGACCTGCCCTGGCGGATCTGCCTAGGGCTGGCCGGTAATGTGTGGGTTCTTGGCTTCGTGCAGGAAAAACTTCACAACACGAGTCCAGGAGACTATGAAGGTGCTGCGCACGGTAAAAGCTGGACGCAGTAAAACAAGAAAGGGCTTAGCGTAGAAGAAGCAACAGGAGAGCCGAGGCTGGGCTGCCCTAGCTCTCTGGGAAGTCAGAGAAAACGGGGCCTTGGGAACAGGTCCAGGGGTGAGCCTGAGATGAGTTGCTGCTGCCTATGGCTCCCCTGCTTGTGAGTCTCAGTTGATTAACTGGCCTCAGACCAGCATGTAAAGCACATGCAAATCCTCCAGCTGCCTCTTAGAGCTGGCTGGCCACATGGTCCTTAGCCTCGTATTTTTGATGGCTCTGGTTTCCACCATGTCCCACCCGAGTCCATCTCACTGCCCCTTCTTTTTTTTTTTTAAATAATTATTTTATTGATTTTTTACAGAGAGGAAAGGAGAGGGATAGATAGTTAGAAACATCGATGAGAGAGAAACATCGATCAGCTGCCTCCTGCACACCCCCTACTAGGGATGTGCCTGCAACCAAGGTACATGCCCTTGACCGGAATCGAACCTGGGACTCTTGCGTCCGCAGGCCGATGCTCTATCCGCTGAGCCAAACCGGTCAGGGCTCACTGCCCCTTCTTGATCCAGCTGCCCCTCTGTGCTTTCCGGATGCTCCTGTCCCTGTGTCATTTGTCTTTTTCCTCTTTTTGTTGTTAATCTTCACTTGAGGCTATTTTTTTCCATTGATTTCTAGGGAGTGGAAGGGTGAGAGGAGGGGCGGGAGAGAGAGAGAAACATCGATGTGAGAGAGACACAATGATTGGTTGCCTCCTGCATGCACTCCCTACTGGGGCTGGGGAAACTGAGGTAGGTGCCCTTGACCAGGGATCAAACCCGCAAGCCTTCAGTCCACAGGCCGATGCTCTAACCACTGGGCCACCGGCCAGAGCCAGGAGGGTGTCTTTTTCATTTGAGTTCTGCATGCCCTCCTGTGCCCTAAAAGTCCTGGGCTGGGGTGGTTAGCACCAGCCCCTGCCTTGTTTCCCTCTCCTCTTCTGCCCTGCTGAGTTGCAAGTTTCTTCTGTTGATTGACAAGAGCGCCTGCTGCCTAGAGGAAGGCCTAGGCCTGGGGGCTGCAGGCCAGGACCAGCCCTAAATCTCTGTACAAAGGAATGAGTTCCCAAACCTGCGGTCCCCTCCACGCTCCTGGTGTTAAAGGAGCTAAGAGGAGGCACAAGTCACAGGCCTCCCCGGGTGTAGCCTGTCTCGGTGATCACCCTCAGAATCAAATGAAAGAGGAAAAGGAAAGTGATTTGAGAAGACTGCACGAGTACCAGAGATTGGTTTGTTGATACTTGTCTCTCTCACATTGCCTCTTGCCCTGTGAGAGATACAGATGATGCTCTGAAAATTCCGGTCGCAAAGAAGATGGATGGAAATTTCATTTGCTTGTAGGTAGACGGAAATGTCAGTGGGTCTGGCCAGGCACTAGGGGTTAGTGAGGGGCTGCTTCTTTGAGATTAAGGGAGAGATGGTCTCCATTCACCATGGGATCCTCATGGTGTGTGTCCCTGACTGTGGGAGGCAAGTTGAGGGGGCAGGTGAGGAGTTCTGGCGCAGTGTGGCTTGTTCTAGACGTCACATGATACTCAAAATCGTGGAGTTGGTGCTCTCTGGTAGTGAGTTCCCTGTCACTGAAGATATTCAAGCAGAGGCTGGATATATATATCTGTCAGAGTTACCATGGAGGAGATTCCTGCTGTGAGCGGGAATTTGGGTCCTTCTATGGTAGGTGACCTATACTTACTAAGATAAATGGGAAAATGCTCTCCAAAGCGTTGCTTCATGCACTGTGTCAGTGTTGAGTGTGGAGTGGATGCAGACAGAGGCCTGCATTGTCAGGGTCCCACTTGGTTTCCCCAGCCCCTTGAGGAACTGTTTCAGGCATGGATTAATCTAGCAAGTCACTTGCCAAATGAAGGATCAAACTATAGGAACCATGTGAAGGTGGGGACCCTTAGGCTGAGGACTCTCGCAGCGTTTATGTATGTATGTACTGGTATGTATGTATGTATATATACATGTATGTATTCATGCATGCAGGAACACAGTCCCCCACTACCACAAAGTATGCAGTGGAGTTTCCCACATTGGGGGAAATCGCAGGAGGCAGCACGCCCGTAGTGCAATGGATCAGCCTTGCCCCGGGAAAACTATCTTCGTGGTCATGGTAGCTCTCCTGCCAGGTCAGTGTGGCAGCTTCTGTTTATTACTGAGCTGGGGCAGGGGAGGCTTTTGCCCTGGAAGGTGGTGGGGTGGTGGTGGCTGATGTGGGATGAAACCAGTGTGGAGATTTCATAGGCTAAGTGAGGTCTGTTTAAGAATTTATGACTTGTGTCCTGCCTGGTGTTCCCAGTGGCTAGAGAATCGGCCTGCACACCAAAGGGTCGTGGATTTGATTCCTGGTCAAGCGTTGCAGGTTTGATCCTCGGTCCCAGTTGGGGCGCATGTGGGGAGGCAACCAATTAATGTCTCTCTCACGTTGATGTTTCTCTCTGTCTCTCCCCCTCCCTTCCACGCTCTAAACTCAATGGCGAAAATTTCCTCAGGTGAGGATTAACAAAAATAAAAAAATAAAAAAGTATTTATGATCTGAGGGTTTATCTTTAGTTGTGTCTACCCTCATTTTTAATCTCTCTTATTTTCCTAACAGTCTTTGTTTATTCATTTAAAAATTATTATAAAAATACATATATATAACATAAAATTTACCATTATAACAATTTTTAATGTACAATTCAGTGTCATTAAGTATATCCACAGTGTTGTGCAACCATCACCACTTACATTCATCTTCAGAACTTTTTCATCATTCTTAGTAGAAACTCTACCCACTATACAATAACTCCTGTGACCCTTGCCCTCCAGCCCCTGGCAACCACCCTTCTACTTTCTGTCTCTCTGAGTTTGCTTATTCTAGGTACTTAATACAAATCACATAATATTTATCTATTATAGGCTGAGTTGTGTCTCCCCCAAATCCATATGTTGAAGTCCGTATCCCCCGTACCTCGGAATGTGACTGTGCTTGGAGATAGGGTCTTCACAGAGGTACTTACAGTGAATGAGCTCATATATATGGGTCCTAATCTGATAGGACTGGTATCCGTATAAGAAGAGGAGATTAGGACACATAATACAGAGATAAACATGTCCAGATATAGTGAGAAGGTGGCCAACTGCAAGCCAAGGAGAGCTGCTCTCCTCAGGAAAAAATAAATCTGTCCACACCTTGATCTTGGACTCCCAGCCTTCAGAGCTGTGAGAAGATAAATTTCTGCTGTTTAAGCCCGCCAATCTGTGGTGTTTTGTTATGGCAGCTCGAGCCAGCTAATACCTTGTCCTTTCATAATTGGCTTTTTTTTTTTTTTTTTTTTTACTTAGCACAATATTTTCAAGGTTCATCCATCTTGTAGCGTGTACTAAATTTTCTTTTTTTTAAAGATTAGCATTTGTAAAAAACATATTTTATTGATTTCAGAGAGGAAGGGAGAGGGAGAGAGAGAGATAGAAACTTCAATGATGAGAGAGAATCATTGACCGGCTGCCTCCTACATGCTCCACATTGGGGATCAAGCCCACAACCCGGGCATATGCCCTGACTGGGAATCAAACTGTGACCTCCTGGTTCATAGGTCAATGTTCAACCAAGGAGCCACACCGGCTAGGCAAACATTTTTTTTTTTTAAATGGCGGAATAATACTCCACTGTATGGGTAGACCACATTCAGTTTATCCATTCATTTGCAGGTAGACACTTGGGTTCTTTCCACCTTTCCAGTATTGTGAATAATGCTGTATTGACCACGAGTGTACAGGGATCTGTTTGAGCCCAAACAAGGTATCTTTATTTATTTTTAGAAGTCTATTTTAAAAAAAATTGGGAGACCAATGTAACAAACCTAGGCTTATTGAAAATGAAATCAGTAACTCCGACTCTGTAGCCCCATCCTGAGCCAGCACCAAGACCTCTGTTTGCCTGACCCCTGTTCCTCAAGCCCCCAAAAGGACAAGCATGTGAGGACCCAGGGTCAACTCAGGCCACTTTCCCACATTGGTACCACCTCCATCCCACCCTCAGTGGGCACACACCCCTGGACCAGCAGGCTGGGTTTAGGCCCAAGAAGGGAACAGAGAGGTTCTCAGGGTGGCAGGGAATCACAGCTGTACCCCAACCGGCTCAAAATCCCAAGTTAGCAAAGGAAGGCAAAGAGGATACTGGCTGGCACTCCCACTCCCCTCCCCCCAGCCTCCCCCGACAACAGCCTCACATCCTGATCAGTGACACTGTGATTCTGAGGTGCCAGCGGGGCTCCCAGTGGCTTCAACAGCCCCTAGGAGATGATTGCAGAAGGCGTGGGGCCGGGGGGCGGGGGGGGCAGTGGCGCCGGCATTTGTCCTGCCACCTGCTCAGTATTAGCCAGATGAGCTGCTCCTCCTAGCTTGTGCCTGGGATGTGTGTGACCCCTCTCCCCTCCGGAACATCCGTGGCCGGGAACCAGCCCTCTTGCCAGAGAGAAAGCATATGTTTATACATTGAATTGTGTAGGAATGTTCATAGCAGCTGATTGGTAATAGCTGAAACTTGAAAACAACCTAAATGTCTCTCAACAGTTGAATTGATAACAGTTTGTGGTACTGTAAGTCCTCAGTTACCATTGTCAATAGGTTCTGTGATTTTAAGCGAAATGACATAATGAAACCAGTTTTACCATAGGCTGTGTGTGTGTGTGTGTGTGTGTGTGTGTGTGTGTGTGTGAACACTGACTGGCTATTTTATAATATTAAGAAAGTAATTGGGGGGAGGGTAAGAGATCAACCAAAGGACTTGTATGCATGCATATGAACATAACCAGTGGACACAGACAGTAGGGGGGCGAGGGCATGTGCTGGGGGGTGGGAGCGGCTGGAAGAGGTCAATGGGGGAACAAAAGAGACTCATGTAATACTTTTTAATTTTTATTGATTTCAGAGAGGAAGGAGAGAGATAGAAACATCAGTGATAAGAAGGAGTCATTGATTGGCTGCCTCCTGCATGCTCCCTACTGGGGATCGAGCCCCCAACCTGGTATGTGCCCTTGACCGGAATCAAACCGGGGACCCTCAGTCCATAGGCCGACACTCTATCCACTGAGCCAAACCAGCTAGGGCTGTAATACTTTAAACCAGTGGTCGCCAACCTTTTGGACCTCACGGACCACCAGTGGTCTGTGGACCATTGGTTGACGACCGCTGCTTTAAATAATAAAGAATTTAGGATGGCGGCATAGGTTAACGCCGGAGATTGCTGCCTCGAACAACCACTTCAAAAAACAACTAAAAGATGGAATGGACATCATCCAGAACCACAGGAAGGCTGGCTGAGTGGAAATTCTACAACTAGAAGGAAAGAGAATATCATACCCAGACTCAGAGGAGGCGCAGTGCTGAAGTGAAATACTGAGGTGCGGAGTGCGCGCGGAGTGGGCTGGAGGCGGAGGGTGCGGTTGTTGTTTTCAATCGGGAGGGAGTTTCAGACTCTGAGCTCCAGATCCGGGCGAGTCTCTAGGGACCCAGACTCAAACGGGAGAAGCGGGACTGTCTGGCTTCGGTCCGAACTCGAAGGCAGCTTTCTCTCCGAGGTTTGCAGCGGTTGCTGGGACTCTGTGAGGCAGAGCCCCTAGGGACAGAACTGAGAGCAGCCATAACTGCTTGCTCCAGCCCCGCCCTGTAGATCCCCGGGGACCCGCCCCGCCCAAGCCCTGCGCAGAGCCATTTGCCAGATAGCCTCAGGCAAAGGCTAGATTAGCACCTCCCCAGAGGACAGAAGTTTTCCCACTGCAGACACAGCTGACTCTCACAGCCAGTTGGCCTGGAGGTCAAATCCCCCCAATATTAACTACAACAATCAAGGCTTAACTACAACAAGACTGTGCACAAAGACCACTAGGGGATGCACCAAGAAAGCATAAAAAATGCAGAGACAAAGAAACAGGACAAAACTGTCAATGGAGGATATTGAGTTCAGAACCACACTTTTCAGGTCTCTTAAGAACTGTCTAGAAGCCGCCGATAAATGTAGTGAGATCCTCAAGAAATCTAATGAGACCCTCGATGTTATGATAAAGAACCAACTAGAAATTAAGCATACATGGACTGAAATAACGAATACTATACAGACTCCCAACAGCAGACCAGAGGAGCGCAAGAATCAAGGCAAAGATTTGAAATGCGAAGAAGCAAAAAACACCCAACCAGAAAAGCAAAATGAAAAAAGAATCCAAAAATACGAAGATAGTGTAAGGAGCCTCTGGGACAGCTTCAAGCGTACCAACATCAGAATTATAGGGGTGCCAGAAGAAGAGAGAGAGCAAGATATTGAAAACCTATTTGAAGAAATAATGACAGAAAACTTCCCCTACCTGGTGAAAGAAATAGACTTACAAGTCCAGGAAGCGCAGAGAACCCCAAACAAAAGGAATCCAAAGAGGACCACACCAAGACACATCATAATTAAAATGCCAAGAGCAAAAGACAAAGAGAGAATCTTAAAAGCAGCAAGAGAAAGAAACTCAGTTACCTACAAGGGAATACCCATACGACTGTCAGCTGATTTCTCAACAGAAACTTCGCAGGCCAGAAGGGAATGGCAAGAAATATTCAAAGTGATGAATACCAAGAACCTACAACCAAGATTACTTTATCCAGCAAAGCTATCATTCAGAACTGAAGGTCAGATAAAGAGCTTCACAGATAAGGAAAAGCTAAAGGAGTTCATCACCACCAAACCAGTATTATATGAAATGCTGAAAGGTATCCTTTAAGAAGAGGAAGAAGAAGAGAAAGGTAAAGATACAAATTATGAACAACAAATACACATCTATCAACAAGTGAATCTGAAAATCAAGTGAATAATCTGATGAACAGAATGAACTGGTGATTATAATAGAATCAGGGGCATAGAAAGGGAGTGGACTGACTATTCTTGGGGGGAAAAGGGGTGTGGGAGATGCGGGAAGAGACTGGACAAAAATCGTGCACCTATGGATGAGGACAGTGGGTGGGGAGTGAGGGAGGAGGGTGGGGTGGGAACTGGGTGGAGGGGAGTTATGGGGGGAAAAAAGAGGAACAACTGTAATAATCTGAACAATAAAGATTTAATTTAAAAAAAATGTTAAGCTGCCTAACGGTATGGTGTCTTATGCATTTTTGTAACCCAGAATGTTGTGCACAGAGTAAACAATTCAATAAATATTTGTTAAAAGAAAGAAGGAAATTTTGTAACTATGTAAGGTGACAGATGCTAACCAGACTTATTGTGGTGATCATTTCCCATTTATGCAAATAATGAATCATTATATTGTATACCTGAAACTAATATAATGTTATTTGTCCATTGTAGCTCAATTAAAAAAAATTGTTTTAATGAAAAAAAAAAAGAATTTAAATTAAAAAAAGTAAAAAAAAAAAAAAAAGAAGAAACTGAGAGGCCCCAGCCCATGGCAGGGAGCAGGCTAGAAACGGTGGGCAGCATTTTTCTTTCGGACTCGGGACTTATTTGGGCTGGGATATTGAAGGAGAAGCCCTCTGGTTTGACATGTGTAATGCTTTTCCCCCGCTGAGGGTGCCAGCTGGAGGCCCTGCTTGAGGTATGGCAAAGCCAAAGCTCCCACCCCAGGACACCCTCCACCACTCGGATCGGATTAGAGTACCATAGGCTAACTGACACAAACAAGAGTTAAGTTCCTATGGCACCTCATCAACATCATAGGAGAACAACGTTGAACAAAACGACATTATTTGCGGGTGTGCCGTATATCCACACCATGGAATACGACTCAGAACAAAAGGGAATGCACGATTAATATATGCTACAACATGAGCAAAGCTCAAAATAATTTTGCTGAGTGAAAGAAGTCAGATGAAAAGGAATCGTATGGGCATGATTCCATTTTTATAAAAATCCAGGAAATGCAAACTAATGGCAGTGACTGCAGATCAGTGGTTGCCTGGGGAGGGATACAGGGAGGGACTGTGAAGGGACAAAAGGAAAATTGGAGAGTGAGGAATCCGTTCGTTATTTTGATTGTATCCAATTAGACGTCATTAAAGCTGTTTTAGAGGAAAAGCACACAGTAGATACCTAATCGATTCTTGTTCCTTTCCAAGGTGCTGACTGCTACCCTCACAGTGACACCCTCCCCCAGACAGACGAGCCAGTGTCTGCTTTCCCTCGGCTTTATGGAACTGGCTCTCTGGGGCGGTCACATGCCCTTAGGAAAATTGCATCAAACAGCATTCGAGGAGGCGACAGAAGGCTTGGAACCCCTGCGCCACTGGAAATGGATCCCTGTCCCTCCACCCTCTGACTTACATCACATCGTCAGATGCGTCTCTTAGCTCCATCGGCATTCTGCCTCTTCCAGAGGTCTGGGAAGGTTAAACTCCGAGCCATTGACCTCAAAGGTCGGACATAGAGGGCTTTCCTTAACTATTAGGGCTTTCTTCTCCTGACCTTTGGGGAGGGGCTGAAATGTATGTCTGTGGTTCTCAAATAGGGTTCTTGTTGCTTGGCCCTGAAAACTCCCTCATTCAGAAAAACTGAGACATGTCAAGGTCATTGACTTGCTTCAGACTTTGGATCAAGTTAGTGCAAATACTGGGAAGACTCAGGTCCCAGACCTAACTCGAGGGCCGTCCCACTCCCTCCCCCACCCCCCCCACCCCCGCTGCTACCCCCGCCTGTGACCCACATCATATGACCTCAGGGCTGCCGAGGGAGAGACAAGGCCCTGCCTGCTGGGGCCTGGCAGCTGGCACAGCAGCGGCAGAGCAGGCTCCTGTCAGCCTCGCAGGGTCGGTGCTGCTTCCCCATCACGCCCGCCCAGTTGCCCTAGTGACTGTGTGACCCTTCTCCCCCGCCCTCGCTGCCACCAGCCCTATAAATAGAGGCAACGAGCAGCTGGGCTCTCTTGGCAGTCACCATGAGGGCGCTGGTTCTGCTCTGCTGCTTTGTGGCGTCTCTCCTGCTCCCAGGACAAGCAGGTATGACCCCACCCCCGTGGGCCAGGCCAGACTTCAGCTCTGTGCTGTGGGGGGCTCGGGCAGTAGTTGGAGAACGAGGCCTCCGTGATTCCTGGGGCTGATGGCTGGTCTCATCTTGTCCCCGTTCTCTTCTCCCCCGGGGTCCAGGAGAAAGAAGTGGGTGGTGGAGAGAGCCTGATCACATTCAGGGGGCTCTCGGGGAAGTCAGAGGAAGCAGAAGCAGTGAACTGAGAGGTCCAGGCAGGGGTGAGCCTGAGCCAGGGGCCAGAGAGAAGGTCTGGCCAGTAGATGCTAGGGAAGAGGACCTTGAAATTCAAGACTAGAGGAGCCTCCTAATGGGACAAAATGAACCTATCTTAGAGCGGGAGGTGCCCCTGGAGGTCACTGAGTTGACCCTCCCCCCCGTGGAGACCTGGCAGGGGGCCTGGATTGGCATGGCTGAGGACGGGGGACCATGCTGGGCAGAGTTGGGGTTCGTCTGAGGAGCAGTGGGATAGAGTGGGGGTCGGTTCGGGATAGGGCTGGAGATAGAGTTGTGGATGAGGTTGGGAACGGAGTTGGACAGAGGAACGGGACTGTTCTGGAGTAGAGCTAGGCTTGGCGGGAGCTTTGTTAGAAGTGGCTGGGGGCCGGTGTGCCATGGTTTTCCTTTGACATCTCAGCGCTGTGAGGCAGAGCAGCTCTGGTTACAGCACGGGGGTTATTTATAGGTGTGGAGGGGATACCAGAGCATTCTGCCACCTCTCTGTTCCCAAGATTCCTGGGGCTAGGTTCCCCCGGGGATGCTTCAGGGTGCTCTGGGGACCCCCTCAGGAATCCGGGACTCTGCTCTGCCTTTTGATGACTGCAGTCTCCATCCACACAGGGGATGTGGGGGCCAGAGCGCTAGCCTTTCTGATCTTTGAGGTTCTGATTTTTGAGGGCCCAGTCTCAACCAGGAGAGCAGGTGGCTGGGGCAGCAGAAGCCATTATCTTGCAAGTTAGAGGCCAAGGTGGGGGGGCTCCAGCTTCGCATGTGCTGCTGGGCCCTGCCCTTGTCTGCCCTTGAGTTAATTTGGGCTCCGTGGGGCTGCGGCGGCTGGAGTGTCGAGGATTCCAAGCGGCTGTCAGGTGGCTAAGTATGGAAACAGCCGCGTAATTGGATCCTGAGCCCCGAGCCACTGCCACCCTCTCCCTTTCAAAACCCCTCCCCTGCTCCGCCCAGCCCCAGCTGCCACCTCTGCTTCCACACAACAGGCCCAGGAACTTTTAGCCTTTTAGGGACATCCTTTATCTTTTCTCCCAACGAGGGGTCTGGACATCTGGAATGTTCCCCAGGCCTCTCAGGGGGAGTCTTGGGGGAGGGAAAGGAGGCAGTCAGGTGCTCTGTGCAAAGATCCTCTCTCTGCATGCTCCTTCCTTCCTGGACTCTGAGGTGTGCCCTGGCCCGGCTTCTAGGGAGGGGTTGTCCACCAGTGGGCAAGGTTCCCTCCCTCCTCACCCTGCTCGCACTTGGGCTGTGGGTTCTTCCCCACGTGGATTGGATCACTACTTCAGCTGTAGGTTGCATACCCCAAAAGATGGCTTCCTTCTGCACCCACTGGGAGGTTCCAACCATGAGGGTGGCTCCCCTCCACACCCATAATGACAGTTTTTCCGACTGGTTGATTCTCTCCCAGAACTGTGCCACCCTGCGCACGGCCACAGCTTTGCTCCTGGACTTCCCGCCTCACCCCTGGGGCCTCATTTCCATGCCCATGTTGTTTGCTCCTCACTGGGTGGCAGGTGTTCTCTA
The DNA here is from genome assembly GCF_963259705.1 of Myotis daubentonii. Classification (NCBI taxonomy): domain Eukaryota; kingdom Metazoa; phylum Chordata; class Mammalia; order Chiroptera; family Vespertilionidae; genus Myotis; species Myotis daubentonii. Next base: position 16,438,011 of record NC_081843.1, on the reverse strand, counting down.
CAACCCCCCATTCCCGTTTCCTGGGGGAATCCAACAGAGTCTTCACGTTGCTCCCATGGCCCTCTGGGCCGGGGCAATGGCTCCACAGTCTCCTCTCCTCATCTCTACGTGGGGGACCAAGTGCCCCCCCAGATGCCAGGACATTGATGGAGCCACCAGGCCCCCTGACCCCAGTCCTTTGTAACCATCAGGGTCCTCCTCTTTGTCTTGGGGACAGGCTTGCTGAAGGACAGGGGAAAGCAACCTTGAATCGATTTACTCCGTCTCCTCATTTTCTAGGTAAGGGAGCCAAAGCCAGAGGAATGAAGAGATGTGTTCAAGATTAGACAGTGAGTTAGTGACAGGCACTCCCAGCCTAGGGCTAGTCTCACCCTCTCTGGGAGTTCCCGCCCTTTCTTGGCCTCCCAGAACGCCTCTGCCTGTCAGGGCCGGTGAGGGTGGTGGAGAGGCTTCCCTCAGGATGCAGGACAAGAATGATGCCATTGGTCCATTGACTTCTTGGAGGGCGGGGTTGGATGAGGGTGCTGGGTTTAAGCCGTTGGCATTTGTTAGGCTGAATATGGGACGTCTTGCTTCCTGCTGCCTCCTGGAAGCAGAGAGAGATTGGGGACAGGCAGGGCAGTTTTCTGACTTGGTGCATCCCTTGTCCTGCAGCCCAGTCCTGGTTGCAGATGTGCACGTCTGCTCTGGTCCCCACCCTAAAATCCCAGGGGTTGGTGCATGCTGGGGCTGACCCACCCCTCCACGAGAGATGAGGGTCTATGGTCCCACCAGGAAGTATGCCCTCCCAAGACCCCCTCCTCACCCACCTCAGGCTGGTTATTTCTGGGGAGAGGCCCATTCACCTTCCCTCAACAGAGCCATGCAGCAGCAGCTATGATCCACCGTGGGGAGGTCTGCTGAGAGAGTCATGAGCTTGGGCATCCTGGGGAAAGAGCAGACCCCAAAGACTTTCCAGTCCCCTGCAAGCTGTGTCCCCAGTGGGCTCTGTGTTCCTAGCTCAGTGCAACTTGATGAGCCTCTAGGGAGCAGCTGGTCCACCACTTTCCTCACCGAGTCTGCGAAGTGCTAGCCTGGGATTTGCTAATGGATGCATCCTCCCAGATGTGGACGCCTTGCTCGGTGAAATGGCATTTTGGAAATGCTGATTTTGCCCCATGTCTGGATGTGACGCTGAAGGTCACACAGCCTTCAGTGTTTGTGGCAGGGCCAGGTCTGGAATTCAGGTTTCCTCGCTTGCCGTCCAGTGTTTTTGGCCACTTGTGCCCTCAGAAAGGAGGTCCCAATGGGACCAGTTGCATCCACCTGGCTGTTTAGTGCTCACTGAGGTGTAGTGGGCTGGGACAGAGCTAGACCCTATGGACTTAGGAGGAAGACGGCTGTTCCTCCTCTGACCCCGTCTGAGAGGCTGAGGACAGGGCCTAGTACTGTGCCTCCTGGCCTGGCATAAGGGTGGTGACTGGGGGCGTGGGAAGGGGTGGGGTCTGCCACTGTGGGATGCTGGGCTTACCCCTCTGTTTTAGGCTCCTTCTTTGCTCCAAATTCAAATCCAGCCCGACTGATGACATGACCCCTTCATTTAAATATTATTGGAGTATTGGAAGCCCATTCATTCAAACACCTTGCCACATTTCATCATTCATTTATCCCAGATTTATTACGTACCTTCTATCTTTTAAGTGTGGTACTGGGGGAATTCAGATAGGCCTTTTGTCCTTGGAGAGCTTACAGTTTGCTAGGGGAAACAGGGTGTCTTCTGCCTTAGGCCTGTACATGGGAAAAATCAGACACACAGAGGTGTCATAGGGAGGAACAGATGAATTGAGGTGGGATGCAGGGGAGTGGATCAGGAAATGTTTTATAGATGAGGGGGCATTTGAGTTGGATCTTGAAGAAGGTAGATTCAGACTGAAAAGATGGAAGGAAGAGAATTTCCTGGAGTCAGGAAAGAGTGGAGCTCTGAACCAGGAAAGGACATGTTTTGCCTGGGATAAGGGCAAGCAGAGAGAAGTGGGGGTCATGGGAAATCTCTCTGGAAGGCTAGGTTTGGGCCAAAGTGTAAAGGACCTTGAGTGTTGGGCTGAGGACCAGGACTTTGCCCGGTGGACGGTGGATGACCACTGAGGGCTTTGGAAGAATCTATCTGGCAGTTGTTTGTAGGGAGGAATAGAACAAGGGGAGACTGATTAGATAACCATGTCAGAAATGCAAGTGTGAAGGTGTGAGCTCAGGCGAGAGAGTGGGAGTGGAGAGGAGGGGCGGACCCAACAGAGCTGGGGCAGAATCCCTGCTCAACCTGGGAGCTGGGTGGGAAGCAGCCCCTGTGGGTTTAGTGCAGGTCATATGATCTCACCAGAAAAGGAAACCTGGAACATAAGAGAAAAGAACAGATTTTTTTTTTTATTTATTGCTTAAAGTATTACAAAGGGTATTACATATGTGTCCATTTAAGAACAGATTTTTAAAGTTCAGTTTGGGTCATTTTGAATTCCAGGTGCCAGTTGGAGATATTTAGCTAGAAAGGTGGGGTTGGACTGTGGAGAGAAATCAGGCCAGGGATCCAGAAATGAGATTTGTTTGGGTAAAGGTGAGGGTGAGGCTGTGAGACTGCCGAGGGAGCTGTAGATTTGGGGAGTGGGAAGAGAAAGAAGATAAATGGACTTCAGGAAGAGACAAGGGCCTGGAAGCCAAGGGAAAGGATGCTTCCTAGATGCTGAGGAAGAGGAGGCGATGGCTTTGACACGCAGGAGGTCACTGACAGATTATGGTGTGCCGTGTGTGTGTGTGTGTGTAAATATATATATATATTTTCAAGATTTTTAAATTGCTTTTTAGAGAGAGAGGAATGGAGAGGGAGAGAGAAAGAGAGGAACATCAATGTAAGAGTGAAATATTGATTGGCTGCCTCCTGCACACCCTCTGCCGGGGATCGAGCCTGCAATCTGGGCATGGGCCTGACAGAGAATCAAACTGGCAACCTTTCGGTGTACAGGATGATGCCCAACCAACTGGGCCACACTGGCCAGGGCAGGGGCCATGTGTCTTTAGTGAGGACGTGGAGGAGGCAGCATATTCAGAAGGTGAGACTTTTAACATTGAGTTTGGGAGGAATAGAGGACAGTAAGAATGAGTGGGGGTGGGTGAGTTTATGGAGGTAGAGAATTTTATTTTTAACACTAGCACAGACCAAGTGTGTTTGTGGGCCAATGCGGAAGGGTGAGGAAGTGACTAAGACGCCAGATGCTTGAGGAGGGTGGATGAGGTCTGAAGGAGGTCTTCGGGGACAATGGCACAGCACTGCGGAGCCCTCAGAGAGGTACCACAAACTTGAGGTGAACTCAGTAGGCCTGGTACCAGCCAGGGACCTGACCTAGTAAGGATCCTGGTCTACACTGGGGATTGCTACAGAGGGCCTGGAGGGCCACAGAGGGGAGGGGACCAGACTGATCTTCCCAAGAACTCTGTGGGGTGGAAAGGGAGCCGGTTGCTCTGATTCGTTAGGTATTGAATGCAGGGCCAGGATCAGAGCCTGGCTCCCATGCTGGAGAAACACTGGGCCAAGTCGGAAAGACCTGAGGCCTGGAGATGAAGTTGGTGAGTCAGCAGTTTGGTCACAGTGAATGTTAGTCTTGTTGTTGGTGAGCCTGCCCCACAAGCCAGGTGCTGCAGAGGAGAGGACAGAAGGCAGATCAGGCGTTCATTCAGCAAAGGTCCACTGGGCCTACAATGGGTAAGGTACTGGGTTTGGACTCTGTCAGGATTAGTGACTTCAGTGGAAGCTGGCGTGGAGGCAAGTGGCCCGAGTTTCCCGGGTGATGACCTCGGTTCTCCTTCCTAGTGGAATGGAAACTGCCCAGGCTCAGGTTCCCTCTGAGGTCTTTTCCTGGCTGTGAGGCCTCCCCGCAGCCCCCCCGCCCCCACCGGCCCCGCGGCCCGTTGGAGTGGCTCATTTTGGGATGAGGGGACTGAACCAGAGGAGCAAGTTGAGTCGATGAGCTGGCTCGTGTTCTCTCACCACCTGCTCTGGGGATTCAGGCCCCTCAAAGCCTGCTCACCTGCCTTCTCAAGGGCCTTCTGAGACTTGAAAGCTGGAAGTCTGTCGTCAGGCTCCTGCATTCGCCCTGTTGGGTCCTTTTCTCCCTCTTGGTGATGCCCTTCTCTTCTTCCACACTGGCCCTGCTCTGTGCCCCCTCCTAAGACATGCCATCAGCAAAGGCCCTGAAATTCATTCTAATGAGGGCCAATGGCTCAACACTTAGACTGTCACTTTCCCAAATTACTTTTTTATTTTATTTTTAAGATATGAAGGGTTGTTTTTTAAAAATATATTTTTATTGATTTCAGAGAGGAAAGGAGAGGGAGAGAGATAGAAACATCAATGATGAGAGAATCATAGATCGGCTGCTTCCTGCACGCCCCATACTGGGGATTGAGCCCGCAACCTGGGCATGTGCCTTTGACCGGAATCGAACCTGGGACCCTTCAGTCCATAGGCTAACAACTCTGCCCACTGAGCAAAACCGGCTAGGGCTACTTTTTGTTTTAAAGGAGTCAGAAGATTTTAGCTCAAAAGAATGCATATCTAAGGTGGAATGTCCCATTACTTTGATGGGCAAGGTCTTACCAAAAGTCCCTAATGACAGCATTGAGGCAATAAATAGTCCACTCCATCTGAGCACAGGGGGGCTGAACTGTGGAGTGGGGCTTTCTCTATCTGTCCTGAAAGAGGGATTAAGAGAATGAATGAACTGGAGCCATGGTGGGCACAGCTGTAGGCCTGCCAAACGACTTGCCCAGTGCTCTGGAGGCCCCAAACCTCTCTGCTACCCCCCATCCCTGGAGTCCTCAGCAGGAGGCAAAGGGGGCAGCGTAATTTGACAGATGGGATGGGTCAGATTTTTGGAAACATTTCCCTGGTCTGCGTTGCCTGTGCTTTCGTCTTTCTCTGGGATCAGGAAGTTCTGTCCTATGATTGGTTTCATACTTCTCTAGCCCCAAAGGTGGTTTTTTGCTCAAGAGACATGCCTGTGCTTGTCTCTGCTTTGTCTTCCCTCACAGAGGTCTCTGGAGCAGGAGCATCCTTTCTGGAGCTGCCCAGCCCTCTCCAGCCTCAGGGTGAGGGCTCAGATGGCAGAATCGACACCTGCCTTTTAAATTCCCCAGCTATTAGGAATTCAGCTATACACACCCTCATGGGCCTATAGCAGCCTCCTCTCCCCCAGCCTCCAGCTCGTCCCTAGTTGGAATAAATGGGAGGCTGCCACCCGCTGCCCAGGTGGTGCATGTGCCCAGACGCCTGATTTTGAAGAAGACCATGAGACTGTGGTGCTGGTGTCAGCTCCCATCTGGCCATCCCAGGAGCCTGTTTCCCCTGGGATTCTGTCATTGGGGCCACAGGGAAACAGAGGTGCCACGGCTTCATCCAGCTCCAAATCCTGGGGCCCAGAGGGATTTCAGGTGGGATGTTGGCCCAGGTGGGACAGGCTCCCTAGGCTCATTGCAAGGGTGTTAAGGGATGACAAGAGGCTTTTTCCTCTCACTCTTGAGTGCCCCCTCCCCCGAGGTCCTTGTCTTTCACAACCTTGAGAGCCCTTGGTCCTCTAGTCCTCTGTCAATTCAAGAGTGCCAAAGGGCACAGAATGAGTGTGGGCTGGAAGGAGGGCTCAGCACAGAGTCCTGGAGAAGTGGGAGATGTGGCCGTCCCTTGGGAGCCCTCCCTGCGTTGGGGAACCAGGATGGGGTCATGATTGGGGCGGGGGCAATATATGATCAGCAGGAGGCAACACAGATTGGGACGCTGCAGGATCTTAGAGGGAGAAGAGTGAGGTTGGTTAATCACACGAGGTGGGTGCTTGAAAGAGGAAGGAAAAATGGGAAGATGAGGGACCCTCTCTGAAAGGCCCAGCTCTTCAGCCCGAGGCCACACTGTGCCCCTGGTGAGGTCCTGGCCAGCCACACTGTGAGGTAGGAATGGGCTATGTCTTTGCATCCAGGAGCTGACCTGCTATTTCGGGAGATGACACATGCTGAAAAAAATGTAACTAACACCCCAGCAGCTCTGGTTGGAGTTCAGAGGAGGGTTGGAAGGCCAGCCTCGTGGAGGGGCAGGGTTCCCTCTGGACTGGGTGGAAGGGGATGGCCATTGAACTGTCAGCTCCAAGAGGACAGGGGCTGTGTGTTTAATTCACTCTCAGCTGCGTCACCAACACTTAGCACGCGCTCAGCTCACTGAATGCTCTTAACAATGTGGATGAATGAGTAGATGATTTGTGCAGGCAGAGCTGGAAGAGCATCTGAAATAGTCATCAAAGCCAGGAGTGGGGAATCACAGAGCATTGCACTGGTAGGGACAGGATGAGACCAGCTCTGGCTAGAATGCGGGGCTCCTGTTCAGGGGAGACCAAACTACCCTGATGGGTTGGGGCCCTTTGCAAAAGGTTTTGAATGCAGAGCCAAGCAGTTCTCCCCCTGGTTCTGTCCTGAGGACCTCAGCATACCTAGCCTGTTCCCCTTGTGGCTACCCCCCACCCCCTTCTCCTCCCTCCTAGATATTTTTGGATCCTTCTAGAGGAGGGACTATATTCTGAGCTCAAACAGGTGCAGGCAAAGCCTGGCCTGGAGTCCTGGGCTGAAGGAAGTGGGTTGTGCTGGGAGTTCAGTCCAGAACCATGCCAGGGGAGAGCCCTGGGGCTTGGGAGCCCCCTCCCATCGTCACCTGGTCACTGCCAAAACGGTAGCCCCTAATCCTCCTTCAAGTGGCCATTCTGTTGTCAGCTCTGTTGTCTCCCATAGAATTTTCCCTGGATGGCAATAGGCAAAGGCTTGACAAAGCTGTTGCTTTGGAAACGGTCTCTGATGTGCACCTGATTCCACAGCTGCCTTCCCTGGGCACCTGTATCGACCAGAGAGGCTTCTAGCCACTTTGGTGGTTACTTGATTTCTTTTCTTTGCATTTTCTCCTACCCTTTATTCCAGATGTTAGGTTGTAGAAGATCACATTTCTCTACCTATCACAGGAGGTCAAGACACCAGGGGTGCTCCCTGGGATCTGCGGAGGCACCTGGAAAAATTAGGGGAGGGTCACAGTGCTCACCGTGGCCTGGGGGAGCCCATCCTGGCCTCAGGTGCCCAGCAGAGTGAGCTTGGATGCGAATTGTGACAGGTGGTGAACCCACTGTCTTTTCCTGCCTCCGTTTCCTTTCTGAATTGGTGTTTAGGCCGCAGAGCCCCACACTGGAGGCTGCCCGGCAGGAGCAGAGCAGCCAGCAGGAGTGGGGCCGGCAGGCATACTGGGGCTCCAGAACAGAGCAAGCTGGCTTTGTCCTGTTTGCCACCAAGCCCCTTACCATCTTTGCACCTGTTTGTTCGCCTCTAAAATGGGATACGAATACGTTGTCCTATTTACAGCATGGGGTTGTTATGTGACGAAGATAAGCAAATGGCTATGGGATGCTTAAAATGTTTTCTGATATCAGATACTTTTTAAGGTTAAAAGGACTAGGACAGTAATTACAGGCTATCACTGCTGTCAGTACTGCTGTGGCTTGACAACTGCCACCAGTTTCCTCAAATATCATGAAATATGAACAACTGGGGGAATCTAGCTACATAGCCGCGCCTTCGCAGGACTGTTAAATCCTCGGGTTTCTCTGTCCTCAAGGAGCTTACAAACCAGGAGGGGAGACAGTCGCCGCTCATAATATGAGGAGGGAACCATATAAGGCAGGTGTAATCAGGGGCTAAAAATAAGTAGCCTAAGAGTGCAGAGAAACGGGGAGCAGCTGGGGCGAGAGGGGGCCTCGGCTAGTGAAAGCACCGCGTGCTTGGTGTGAGGTGGGTCGGGAAGACTTTGTAGGGCTGGCTTAGGTGTTACTTTCTATACTATTTTCTTGGCTCTGCCATAACAAATGACCACAAGCCAGGGGACTAAAACAACAGTGATTTATCCTCTCACAGTCTGGAGGCTGGAAGTCTGAAATTAAGGTGTTGGAAGGGTCATGTTTCTTTTGAAGGCTCCAGGGGAAGAGACTTCTCACCTCTTCCAGCGTCTGAGAGATCCTGGCAGTCCTTGGCTTGTAGATGTATCTCTACAATCTCTGTCCTCCTGTCACCTCTTCTCTGTGTGTCTCTGTGTCCTCTCCTCTTTTCACAAGGGCACCAGTCATTGGACTTAGGGCCCACCCTAACCCAGTATGACTTCATTTTAACTAATTACATCTCCAAATAAAGCTACGTTCTGAGGTTCTGGGTGTCCGTGAACCAGATATCTGATATTTAAAAAAAATGTTGGGGGGACACTCTTCATCTGTGATAGTTCCTTAGCCTTGGACCCAGATTGCTGAGCAGTTGCTGGCTCTGAGTATACAGCTCTCGTGTCTCTCCGGGGTGATAGTCTTCTACTGGGCACAGATGGCACCTGTTTCCTTGGTCAGCTCTGGCCCCATGGTCCATGCGATTGCCCCAGCAGCTAATTTGGAGTTCTGCTGATACACCCAGAGCAAGTGTGTTGAATGAATGGATGGACAGCTGGCCGGGGGCAGGGAATTCCAGGAGCAACCACCTAGTCTAGTGGTGAGGCTGGGGAGGACAGTGGGGAGAATTTTCCAGCTCCCTGTTGGGTGTGCTCAGGTGCAGATCGAGTTGGACTTAGCACATCCTGAGGGCAAGGATGTTTGGTTCTTGGCTGGTTGTGTGATGGAGAGAGCAGTGGGCTAAGAACCCAGAAACTCAGGCCTGGTGTGTTAGGTGACCTTAGCCCCAGCTCTCCCATGTGCACCCTACACACCCAGCCCCAGCGCACACGGGAGGGTCAGCAGGGCACAGGTACCTCCTGAAGCTCTGCAGAAGCCGCTTGGAAGAACTTCCAAGTGAATCCTCTGCTGAGTTCATGAGAGGTTCACATCTTAGCATTGCTGCCTTTCTCTGCTCTCCTCTCCCGAAGCAGGAACCCCCAACTGGAAGGGCAGTATGTGGGTCTCTTCATGGCAGAATTAGGGGTCCCCAACCTGGAGTCTGGGTGTTGAGGCAGCCGTGGAAGCTGGTGGCTGTGGCTTTGTGGCACACTCTGGTTTGTCGCAGTTCTAGAGGAGAACAGGGTGTCCAGGGGCTTCTAGCCTTTCCAGAAATGCTCACCAGTGAATCCAGTCTGTACTCCTTGGCCTGGTGTACACTCACTCTCCTAAGTCCGGCATGTCCCACCCTCCTGACTGCAGCCATTGTCCCCTGCATACACTTGGCTCGGCTCCTGCAGCCTCTGACCCCAAATGTCCTACGTCCTCCCCAGGAGACCCTGGTTCCACATCCTTGAGACTCTGCTCTTTGCTGCCAGGGGTGCTCTCTTCAGGCTGCTCCTGCCCAACCTCCAATTAGATGCTACTATCTTTAAGGAGAAGATCTTAAATGCAGGAAGCCAGTGCATGATTATCACAGCAACCTTCTGAGCTGGTGGGGCAGCCACTTCTAACCCTTGGATCACATCACAAAGAAATAGGCCTGAGCAGGTTAAGTGACTTGGCCCATGGTTCTGAATCCTGGTCCTGAATCTCTTCTCTCCTGGAAAGAACTTTGCCATTAAGTTGAGAGAAGGCCTTATATTTGCCATCATCATCCATCCAGCCATCTATCCAATGGTTGTTCTGGATGCTGGGATACAAAATCCCTGATGGACAGGAAGCCAAATAAGTAAGTTGTCTAATTTATTAGATAGTTATGGGTGCAATGGAGGAAAAGACTAGGGAAGGGAGATGGGGAAGGCTTGTTGGAAGACAGCATCACCAGGTGGCTGGGGAAGGCCTGGCAGAGAAGGTTTTGGAGAAAGAAAAGAATTAAAGATACTTGTGTGTGTGTGTGTGTGTGTGTGTGTGTGTGTGTGTGTTTAGCAGCTTTATTGAGATATAATTCACATACCATATAATTCATCCTTTGTAATAAGATTTAGAATATTGAGTACTGTAGAATTCAATAATTTTTATTGTATTCACAAATAGGTGCAATCGTCAGCAAAATCAATTTTAGAACATTTTCATCACCTCAAAAAAGGAACCCTGTACCCACTCAGCAGTCACCCCCATCCCACCCACTCCCACCCTCTAGCCCAGCTGTGGGCAAACTACGGCCCGCGGGCCGGATCCGGCTCGTTTGAAATGAATAAAACTAAAAAAAAAAAAAAAGACTGTACCCTTTTATGTAATGATGTTTACTTTGAATTTATATTAGTTTACACAAACACTCCATCCATGCTTTTGTTCCGGCCCTCCGGTCCAGTTTAAGAACCCATTGTGGCCCTCGAGTCAAAAAGTTTGCCCACCCCTGCTCTAGCCTCTGGCAACCACTAATCTCTATAGATTTGCCTATTTTGGACATTTCATCCAAATGGAATCATCAATATGTGGCCTTTTGTGACTAGCTTCTTTCACTTAACGTAATGTCTTCCAGGTTCATCCATGTTGTAGTATCAGAACTCCATTCCTTTTTAGGGATGAATAATGTTCCATTGCACCACATTTTGTTTATCCATTCATCCCTTCATGGACAATCGCATTGTTTCCATCTTTGTCTATGTGAGTGGTGTTGCTGTGAACATCAGTGTATATGTTCTTTTATGTGAGATATGTTTTGGGGAGATTTTATCTATTTTTAAATTTTTATTGATTTCAGAGAGGAAGAGAAAGGGAGAGAGAGATTGAAACGTCAATGATGAGAATCACTGATTGGCTGTCACCTGCATGCCCCCTACTGGGGATAAAGCTCACAATCTGGGCTTGTGCCCCAGCCAGGAATCCAACCCTGACCTGGTTCATGGGTCAACGCTCAACCACTGAGCCACGCTAGCTGGGTGGGGAGATTTTATCTTTTTTTTTTCTTAAAGGATTTTTATTTTATTTTATTGATTTTTTTACAGAGAGGAAGGGAGAGGAATAGAGAGTTAGAAACATTGATGAAAGAGAACCATTGATCAGCTGCCTCCTGCACACCCCCCTACTGGGGATGTGCCCACAACTGAGGTACATGTCCTTGACCGGAATCGAACCTGGGACCCTTCAGTCCATAGGCCAACTCTGTATCCACTGAGCCAAACCGGTTAGGGCAGGAGATTTTATCTTAACATTAGAAATACCTTATACTTTTCTAGGATTGTATGATTTCAGAATCCCATCACATGTCATCTGAACATCCCACTATGTAGCACGTAGTAGGTACTCCATCAGTAGCAATGGCATGAAGGCACAATAGACCTGGGGGTGGGCGGGGAGGGTATTTTTCTTATCTCTCTTTAAAAAAAATATTTTTATTGATTTCAGAGAGGAATGGAGAGGAAGAGAGAGAGAGAAACATCCATGATGAGGGAAAGCCATTGATTGGCTGCCTCCTGCATGCCCCCAACTGGGGACTGAGCCCACAGTCCAGGCACGTGCCTTGACCGGGGACCAACCCGCGTCCTGGTTCATAGGCGGACAGACGCACAACCACTGAGCCGTGCCGGCTGGGCTCTTTTTTTTTATGTTGATGAAACAGGCACAGAAATGCTCAAGATCCCACTGCTGGTTAGGGAAACAAACTCAGACTCCTGACTCTGTTCTCCTTTTCCTTCCCCAGAGTCACAGGTCCCCAGGGCTGCCCCCTTCGGTGCCCCCCAGAGCAGCTCTGCCTGACACCGGGGTCCATTCCATGGGCAGGTTCTGCATGGAACCAGGGCCTCCCACCACTGTCTACTCCTGTCTCTTTGTATTCTCCCTCTGGAATATCCCCTCGCAGGGTAGTAAGGCCAGCTAGACACCAGACCCATGATGTCCCTAGAGCCGATGGGCATAAGCCCCTGTTGGCTGCCTGTGGTCTTGGAGATGGACCATAGCCTGGGCTGGGGGAACTGGACCAGGCCTGGTACAGCCTCCTATGGGGTGGGGGTCCACCCTTTGCAACCAGTAGGTCTCTGGGGATGGGTAAAGTTTGACTCCATGGTCAAGGCCCAAGGATAGTGTTTCCCAGATACTAGTGTGTGTGAGAATCACTGGAGTGCTTGTTAAAAGGTCAGACTCTTGAGGCTCCACTCACCCTGAGTGTGATTACGAGGGTCTGTGGAAGGGAGCCAGGAATGGAACATTGTAAACTAAGCTCTTCTGTGATCTTTTTGCAAATGGCCTTGAGCCATACCTTGAGAAGAGATGACCCACAGTGGGAGGTTCATTACTGTCAAGTGCTCTCAGGGCATCCAGCAGATATTTCAGGTATAGAGACATTTGCCAGGCACATGCTGGACACCCTGGATCCCACTGGGGACAAGCCACAGGCTCTAGACTCAGGGACCTTATTCTTCATGGGGACACAGGTTAAAAGAAAGGCTGTCATATAGGGTGATAGGTGTTGTGGGGACACAGAGCAGAAGTACCTCAGAACTGAGGGATCAGGATAGGCCTCACAGGGGATGGGCCTCAAAGCTCACATCTGAACTAGGAGCCAGAATTAGGCCCAGGATGTGGGGGAAAGAAGAACAGAATGGTGTTGGTGCTCAAGAAAACTGGTTGTAAATCCACACAGACTAATAGGATTTCTCTTTTTTTAAAAAAATATATTTTATTGACTTTTTACAGAGAGGAAGGGAGAGGGATAGAGAGTCAGAAACATCGACCAGCTGCCTCCTGCACACCACCCACTGGGGATGCGCCCGCAACCAAGGCGCATGCCCCTGACCGGAATCTAACCTGGGACCCCCCCAGTCCGCAGGCCGACGCTCTATCCACTGAGCCAAACCGGTTTGGCCTAATAGGATTTCTTAAAGAATTCTGCAGGAGATTGTCATGTGAGTTTGGATGCTCAGCATGTTGTTAGGCCCTCTGGGGACATAGAGAGGCATTGGTCCAACCTCTTGTCCTAGAGCAGATGCTGAGTTAGAAAGGAAGCTAGGACATAGGCACACCCCTCAGAAGGTCACAGCCACACAAGGCAGGGGCTGTGTCATTTGGCTCAGTGTGGAAGAGTTACAGACGCTGAATCAGTGGAGGTCAGCAAGGGGATTCGTGTGACCTGGAGGTGTGAGAACTAGAAGGCATCACAAAAGGTGAGAGGGAACAGGTGAGGCTGGAGAAGCAGGAGGGCATCCCAATGCAGATAGTGGTGTGGGCCATCAGAAGGCCTGTTGTGGGTTGGATTGTGTCCCCCTGAAAGATATGTTGAAGTCCTAACCCCCAGAACCAAACCTCTGAATGTGATCTTAGTGGAAATAGGGTCATCACAGATATAGTGAGCTAATCTGCTGGTGTACTGTGAAAAAGAGGAGATACAGAAAAGAGGCACAGGCCCGTCCGCTGTGGCTCAGTGGTTGAGTGTCAACCTATGAATCAGGAGGTCATGGTTCAATTCCCAGTCAGGGCACATGTCTGATTGTGGGCTCGATCTCCAGTGTGGGGCATGCATGAAGCAACTAACCAATGATTCTCATCATTGAGTTTCTATCTCTCTCTCCCTCTCCCTTCCTCTCTGAAATAAAAAATATGGTTAAAAACAAAACAAAAAAGGAAAGAGGAAAGAAAAGAAAAGAGGCACAGGGAGAAGGTCATGCACAATGGAGACAGAGATTGGAAGCATGCATTGACAAGCCAAGGATTGCTGGGAATGACCAGAAACTGGGAGAGGCAGGAGGCAGCCTTCTGGGGGGACTTGGCTCTGCTGACACCTTGATTTTGGACTTGCGGCACTCAGAACTGTCAGAGAAAATACCTTTATAGCTTTGAGCCACCAGGTTGTGATGCTTTGTTACAGCAGCCACAGGAAACTAATACCCGGCCAGGCTCAGGCTTCCATGCAAGGATTTGGGGCTCTGTCCAGCCTGGTGGTGGGGGACCCTTTGGGTAAGCGGCCTGTTGGAGCACCTCAGATGCAGCCTGGCAGCAGCCTCTTAGGGCCCTCAGCACTGACCAGGGAGGGTCACCCTGGGGACAGCAAGTGCAGAATGTACGCCTGCTCTGGCCCCACCCTCTGCCCTGCCCTTGGCTCTAACCTTCCTCTCCCCAAGGGAGCCCGTGGGAACTGAGGAGTAGATGCCTGCCCTGGCCTCTTGCGTGGCCACCAGGCTGCCAAAGGGAAAGAAAGTTCCCAGGTGTTATGAGCCTCAACTGGTTTCAGTGCTGAAGAGACAGGCAGAGAGCCCAGGCCCCAGGTCGCACTAAATTCACCCGAGAAGGAAGCTACTCTCAGTTTAATTGGTTGTAATGATTCTCCCTGGGGGTGGGGATGCCCAGAGAGGGAGCCCTTGGGCATATTTCCTGTTGTTCACCCGGGAAATGGTTGATCACATGCCTGAGGTTCAAGTGTCTAGGCCACTTGGGAATACAAACTGGAAGCAAGTCTGCCTCTAAGGGAGACATGAGCTTTCTAGAATGTTCTAGAATGTTCCACTATAGAGTGGCCTGGGTGTTATAGACACTTTTGCCTGTAGCATTTTCCAAGCTTTGGAGTGATAACTGGGGGTAATGGATGGATTTGTTAGGAGGCTTTGAGACTTTGTCCCATTCACAGAGCAGCAGACAGGGAGGTGGTCTTTCATTTCTTTCATGATTCAGACTCTGAAAGGTTCTTCTGGTCCAGTCTTCTTGTGGCCTCTGCCTTCCTCAATTCAGGTAGCTAACAGCTGATCTCACACAGGCTTAGGAACCAACTGTCCTTTGTCTCCTGGTGATGGAGACAGTGAGCCTCTCCTTGCATTCTTCTCCAGATGACACTGGGAGTGCCGCAGACTAATGGCAAACTCAGGGCTGCTTGGTGCCGGTGATCTCTGGGAACTTCAACCCCATCCCAGTCTCCCCCAAATCTCTGTACAGAGCTCTGTTCAGGGACACGGCAGATGTCGGCCCTTGGCGGGCCATATTTTATAGGAACAACTAGGGGAATGGATGGGTGATCGATCCCAGGATGGCTGGGTTCCAGGGATAGGGCAAGATATGGGATAAAGCAGTGGTTCTCAACCTTCTGGCCCTTTAAATACAGTTCCTCATGTTGTGACCCAACCATAACATTATTTTTGTTGCTACTTCATAACTGTCATGTTGCTACTGTTATGAATCATCATGTAAATATCTGATATGCAGGATGGTCTTAGGCGACCCCTGTGAAAGGGTCGTTCGACCGCCAAAGGAGTCTCGACCCACAGGTTGAGAACCGCTGGGATAAAGGATTAGAAATGTCAGGGAGAGAAGGAAGTCACGGTTGTTTGACACCCTGCACAAAAGACCAGGGGAGGGGTCTGGAGACCTTGTGTTTTTGTCTGGTTTTGTCCCCAACTTTTGCTAGGTGACTTCCAGCAGGTTCTTTTTCTGCTCTGGGCCTCGGTCTCATCTGTGAAATGGAAAAGTTGAGCTAGTTAATTTCTAACTTTTTTCCCAGTTTTAAAAGAAGTCTCTAATGAGATGTAACTGTAGGGCTGCACTATAGACGAGGTTTGGGATCAGAATGTCGGGAACCAGAAGTGGAACCCATCTGCTGTGAATTTGGTGAAGCCCCCTGGGAGAGAAGGTGAAAAGACCTGGTGTTTTGGTGCCTGGACTGCAGTTTTTCCGGAAGGGTCTATGGATGGGAGCACACAGAGCAAAATATTTGCTGTTGCTGCCCAGCCTCTGCCCTTGGCTAGACCTTCTCTGAGCAGACTTGGGGATGGGCGGCTTCTCGGGTCTTCTTGGCAGTTGGGGGTGAGATTTGCTAAGGGCACCACACTGCTGACCGGGGTAGGGGAAGCTTCGTGCTGCTGACGGGGGTGAAGAGGCGCCTGGGGTTGTGCAGGCCTGTGTGTTAGGCCCTTTCAAGCCATGAAAACCTTCGCTCTGATGTCAGCCACGCAGAGCTCCACTTGAATGGGAACTGGAGCCCCCCTCACTCCGTCTCTGTGGCGCGGTCAAAGCTCATTCTCGAGGCCCAGGTCGGTTCTGGAGGGTGTATTGTTTTGCTTCCTGTGCTCTCTTATCACAAGGACATGAGGCCATGCTGGCACTGTGAGTGGCCTCTCTCGGGCAGTGTTGCCTTTTCTGAGAGTCGTGAAGGGCCCTCAGCGGCTCTGCCTCCAGCCAGGGCCTCTCATCCATTCTTACAGACGCCCCCTGACAGGTGGTCTGTTTAGATGTCCCCCTGAGTGCGCGTTTGTGTTTGGGTGAAGTGCAGGGTCACCTCGCTTCAGTGGCCTGATGGAAGGGCTCTGGGAGGTAGAGGGCGTAGGGGAAACCATGTGAGGCCTTAGAAGTTTCTGGGTGAGTCAGTGCTGATTGAAACTGGGAGTCAGTGACTGCAGGAGTTAACTTGGGGCTCAGCAGAACAAGATCTGAGCCCGGGAGTGTTGACAGCTAAGGTCCATTTCTGTCTCAGGACAGCTGGAACCTCATGCAGGGAATAGGGCTACCCCCATGGTGCCACAGCTACTTGTTTGAGCAGCTTCTGGCTGGGAGAAGGGGCGACAGAGTCCCAGCCAGAAAGACCTCTCTTGGCCTACTAACTGACCCTCCAGAAGCAGGGGGGTCAAAGGACTAAGAGAGGTGAGCCAGCTCGGCTTCTGTCCAAAGCTGGTTCTGTTTTGGTCCACTCAGTGAACCTGGGATTTGGCCTGGCATTGTTGCTCTTCTAGGAAATAATTATTATACCAGACATTCATAGAATGCTTTTCAACATCGTTTGCCATTTAAAATACTCGAAGGGGATTGACCAAGCAGGTGCTATTATCTGCATTTTGTATGGGTGAGCGGAGTTGGGTATAGGAAGAGTGAAGAGCAACTCAAGGTCACATTGCTGGTTAGTAAGACAGTAAATGAGCAGGTCCCAGCTCTCCTGACTTTCAGCTGCACCCAGAAAGACCAGTTTGGCTCTGTGATGTATGGCAAAGGAAAGACCTGAGATGTGGCCCTGGCCCAGGCTGGGAAGGTGTCAGACCCATTTCCAAGCTTCTGAATCAAGCAGACTACCTCCAGCTTTCTTGGGTTGGGCATGAGATGGGTCTGGCCTCATTGTTCCCTTCATCTGCTAAGCCCATGAGGGCTCTGACCTGAACCCAGGGTTGACTGGGATGTTAGGGACCAGACTTCTTTGGCTCCCGGTTGGGTCTCTCCCTGTCTGGTGCCCCAAAGTTAAACCATCAACCTCCCAGAGGGTCATCCTTGTAGAACCCAGGGAGATTCTATTTTTTTGGGTGGGAGGCGGGAGAAAGCCAGCCACCTGCCTCAGTTTGTCTCAGAATCTAGCCTGAATCTCTCCCTACTTCCCGCCCTCTCCTGCCAAGCTCAGCTCCTCTGAAGGTAGGAAATACTGCCTAACAACTCCTGCAAGGATTTCTGTTCACTTGAGGCTGGTCTCTGGGAACACTTGGTGCTCCACAGGATGTCACTTTAATAATTGAGTCACACTGAGTGGTTAGGGCTTCACGTTTTGCTTCTTCCAAAGGCATTTGCCTTTTGAAAGCAATGTTCACTCTCAGTCATGAATCCCCCGGGCATCAGTGACAAGCCTGTGGATGCATAATGATGGTGGGATTGTGGGCGCTTTCTCTGTACCTCCTAAACCAAAGATTCCCAGAAATTAGAGGTGGGACAGGGAATAATCTGTCAATTCTTTAGACTTTGTGGATTACAAACAATTGTCTTGAAGTCTTAAGCAATCCTTTTAAAGGAAGGTAGGAGAGGTTAGATTAAGAAGCTACCGTCCTTCTGAGGCTGACATCCCCCCCTCTTGTTTCTGGGGGGCAGTATCCTGTTGCCAGGAAAGCTCACAGGACTCCCAGTTAGCGGTGAGCTGGGTTCTAGAACCAGCCTGCTGATAACTAACCTAGCTAGCCCTGTGGCTTTGGGACAATAATTTATCAGGGCATTAGGATTCTCAGCATGGAAATCAAATAGTCTGTGAGGTGGTCCCTTTTGACTCAAAATCCCTTGGTTCTTTCTGATTGGTGCCTTTGTTGTTGTATCCTATCCCCTGGGTGAATCATTTTTGGGCTCGAGTCCAGCCAGGGACAAGCTGTCCTGGTGGTATTAGCCTTGGTTTTAGGAGCTTGGCCAGGGGCCAAAGAACCTTTTGAGAGTAGCTGCCTTATTCATTGCACCTTTGTCTTCTTGTCTGGAGGAGAAGAGGTAAAGGCTAACAGAATGGTGAGAGAGAAGGTTTCAGGGGTCCTGGGAGGATGTGGGCAACCTTTGCCTCTTATACTTCCCTTCTCTGGTCCTTTTTGGCATTGGCATCTGCAAAGCTGTCTGCAGGCTCATCCAAGAAGTGAAGGAACAAGGGACCCTGAGTGGTGAGCATTTACTCTGTAAATAAGGTCAAGAAAAAATATGATGCCAGAAGAGGCCACTGACCATTTTCCCACTTCAGATAAGCCCAGAAGTGTTCAGAGATAAGATCTAGAACAGGGGTCCTCAAACTACGGCCTGCGGGCCACATGCAAATACAAATATTGTATTTTTTTAAAAAAATATATTTTATTGATTTTTTACAGAGAGGAAGGGAGAGAGATAGTCAGAAACATTGATGAGAGAGAAACATCGACCAGCTGCCTCCTGCACATCTCCTACTGGGGATGTGCCCGCAACCCAGGTACATGCCCTTGACCGGAATCGAACCTGGGACCTTTCAGTCTGCAGGCCGATGCTCTATCCACTGAGCCAAACCGGTTTCGGCAAATACAAATATTGTATTTGTTCCCGTTTTGTTTTTTCACTTCAAAATAAGATATGTGCAGTGTGCATAGAAATTTGTTCATAGTTTTTTTTTAAACTATAGTCTGGCCCTCCAACGGTCTGAGGGACCGTGAACTGGCCCCCTGTTTAAAAAGTTTGAGGACCCCTGATCTAGAACATGCAAGGGTCAGTCCGCTCACTCCGGCTCTGTGAACACTGTTTCTGAGGTGTTGTCAGCTGCACTTGAGGCACAGCCGACGAGGTGTCCAAGTGTGGGTAGAGGACAGACTGGTGATAGATGTGGGGCTCCCTGAATGCCAAGACTGACTCCCTGGGACAGATATGTCCTCAGATAGAATTGGAAAGTGATTGTCCCCCTGGGACTTTATTACTAATGACTCATTTGCATAATTGTGTATGAGTAACGGTCAAACGTATTTTACTTGTGTTTGACTTTGGACTTGATAGTTTCAGTTCAAATGGATGAGAAGTAATGTGGAAGAATAACCTTGGCAGAGCCTTAGAGGTACCTGCTAAGGAGACTGGGACAGGTTGGAATTGAGTTTATATTCTGTTCCTCCAGGGTGGAATAAATTCAGTGCTTAGAGGAGGACTCAAAACAGGTCAACAAAACTCTATCCTGAATAAACCTCTCTTCTCCTGACCTCAAGACAAATCCTCTGACACTTGGTACTGAGGTGGCTCAGAATCATGGTTCTCAAATGCTGGTGTTCGTTAGAATCACCTTGTGAAACACCAGACTCACACTGACCCACCTCAGGAGTCCGGGCATTTATGCTTGGAAAGCTCTCGGGTCTCAGATGCCACCTCCACGTGGGCCAGAGAGCTTTGTTTTGTTTCTTGACCTGCGTTCTAGCCCATTCTGGGAATGGCTTGTTGAGCTAATACCTTGACTCTCCTGTGTCTACTTCCTCATTTCAAGGGAGGTTAATAATCCTTGCTTTCTCTGCCTCAGAAGACTGCTAGGAAGATGAAAGAAGAACATGAAATAACTTTGGAAAGCATGAAGTTCTATGTGGAGGCAAGACATCATCTAGCTTAATGCCTGACATGTTTGATTAAAATGAAAAGATGCTGTAAGGGGGAGCTCCTTGGAATGTTGGAGAAAATGATCAAGAGGAAGCTAGAGGACTTTTAGGGAATAAGTGGGGGAGACAAGAGCAGTAGTTGTCAACCACCTACCCCTTCCTTAAATGGTGAGATAGACAGAGCCAGGGAGAGCTGCTGGGCAGGAAGTGCAAAGTGGGTGACTGAACCCCAGCTCCTTCTTCATCCCTCATCCTCTAGTCACTTCCATGGACCTCTCTCCCTTCATGGGACATGGTTTTCAAACTACCCAAGAGCAGAAAGAACTCTAGACTGAGAGCCATGAATTTGGGCTCTGTCTCAATTCTACCCCTGACCTTGGGCAAGTCTCCAAAGCTACCTGGCCAGAGCTTCCTCTTCTACAGTTGGATCACCAAGGCCTTTGGCAACTCCAGAGTTAGCTGAGTCCATGTGAAAAGTGCTTTGGAAGGAGTTAGAAGCTGGGAAATGATCAGATGTTTGGTTGGTAGAGGAAAGAGGAACTGAGCCTGAGGCTACTGGTGAGGCTATGGGTGGGGGCAGCGGCTGAGGCTGATCCCCCCAAAAGGCTGAAGGCAGAGGGGTGTTGGGAGAGAAAGCAGAACTGGTATATGCTGTGCTATGTTCAGGGCACCAGCTTCTCAGGCATATGGGCATTCCATGGTCTCCACGTACCTTGATGTAAGCACCCAGGCCTATGTGGAGCTGGGGCGGCAGCCTTGGCAGCAGCACATACAGTATGGCATTACATGTCCTGGGATAGACCAAGGCTCATCTTACCAGGCTCTTAACCCACCCAGGGTATCCTGGGTCTTCTGTCCCCAACCTCCTCCTCCGGGGACCAGTGGGGGGCTTCAGTGAGATGCTAGGGAGATCAGGGAGGGAGGGAAGGCACTGTTTGATTTTATAGAATTGAACTGAGCTTAATCAGAGACTCTTTATGCCTCTGACTGTGCCTCCCAGAGGAGAGATTGGGCCCAATGTCACAGCTGCTTCTTGGGGATCGAGCTCTGTGGCCCAATGGCACAGCTTGTTTCATTGAGAGACTTTGTGTCAGAGGAATTATTTTTAGCCCAGGAAGGAAGGTCACTGGGCGTGAAGCCATCACCCTTGGCCTTTTTCATTCCAAATTGCTTAGCAGAAGGTCAGGGGCAGCTTGGCACTAAGTCATAAGAACGAGGGACGAGTCAAGTGTGTATATACATGCACACACTTGTCTTCTATTCCTGCTTAGGAATGAAAATACGCAGCAGTGTGAAGGTCATGGTAAAGTCCCAAAGTCTGGGGTCCTCATCTCCCTTGGGACTGACTATACAGCCCTCTCATTCCCATCAGGTTCAGAGGATATTTTGAGAATATTAAAAATGCCACAAGTGGTCAGACTCATTCTTTTCTGCCCAACATCATCACGATTGCCGTCATTATCACCCTCACCACCAGCATTACCCTCACCATCACCACCATCACCACCATCACCACCACCACCACCATCATTATGGTCATTATCGTCATTGATAGGGGGCAACAGGGACCTGTGGAAAGGGATGTATTCCCCAGAGGAGAAGCCTTGACCATTGCTATTGGTCACATGCCAAGCCCCAGGCGACCCATCCAACTTGGGAGGCCCCAGTGTGCACATGAGTGGGGAGAGGCTGGGAGCAGAAGCCTCAGAGCCAAGGTTGTTTGGCCGAGCAGTGGTTTACACCTTTGGCTGCACATTAGAATTATCCACGATCTTTTTTGTTAAAGTGCTGATGCTGGGGATATACCCTACTTCAATCAGAACATTTGAGGAAAGGGAGAGGAATAGGACCGAGAACCTGAGGATTTCAGTGCTGAGGACATTAGTTTAGAGGTAGTTTTACCAGGTGTTGTAGACCAGAGCTTCTCAAACTGTAATGTGAAAACTGATCGTTAAAATGCATTGGCTCCGTGGGTCTGGCTGGGGCCCGAGAGTCGGCATCTCTACCTGGCTCCCCAGGTGGTGCTGATGCTTTGAATGCTACCCTCCGAGCAGGGCCAGGCAATCTCCTCTGCAGCTCTGGAGTTAAATGGCCTCAGCCGGTTGCTAGCTGTGTAATGTTGGGCAAGGCATCCAGTGTCTCTGATTCCAGTCCTCTCATCTACAAAATGGTGCTAAGAGTAAGACTTGTTTTATGGGAGCAAGTAAGATTTAGTAAGTTGAGTAAGATCAAGTAAATTAATGTTTTGTATATAAAGCGCTTAATGCCCTAACCGGTTTGGCTCAGTGGATGGAGCGTCGGCCTGAGGACTGAAGGATCCAGGTTCGATTCTGGTCAGGGGTATGTACCTTGGTTGCGGGCACATCCCCAGTGGGGGGTGTGCAGGAGGCAGCTGATCGATGTTTCTTTCTCATCGATGTTTCTGACTCTCTATCCCTCTCTCTTCCTCTCTGTAAAAAATCAATAAAATATATTTTTTAAAAAATAAAGTGCTTAAGCATTGCCCTAGCCAGTTTTGCTCAGTGGATAGAGCATCGGCCTGCAGACTGAAAGGTCCCGAGTTTGATTCTGGTCAAGGGCACGTGCCTCGGTTGCAGGCTCCTCCCCGGCCTGGGCCCCGGTCAGGGCTCATGTGGTTGGCAACCAGTCGATGTGTTCTCTCACATCCATATTTCTCTCTGTCTTTCCCTCTCTCTAAAAATCAATGGAAAAATATCCTCAGGTGAGGATTAAAAAATAATAATATTAAAAACAAATAAGTAAGTGCTTAAGCATTGCCTGGTACATTGAATAGTTATACAAATGTATCTCATTTGATATATATCTTGCTGCTCAGAGACTTTCAGTCTCCTTGGGTTAAACCAAGTTCCTGCCATAGAGGGTGGTGGTGGGGGCATAGATATGCAGGTAAAGGAATCAGGATATATAGGTTTTCAGGTGGTAATGAAGGAACATTTTAATGAGTAACCTTCAGGTCCCTCACTAAGGGATGAATTCTTCTTGTACCTAAATCTCACCTCTTCATAGCATTTTCCCTGGGTCAGGCAGGGTCCCAGCCTTGGGAACACAGGGAGGATTAAACCTTGCTTCCTGCAACCTAGGAGCCAGGAAGGGTCTGGAATGTGAGCCAGGAGAGAAGGTGCAGGCAGGGAAGGGCAAGATACCGGTGGGAAGGGGTAGCCCTGTGCTTCCCTACACACCATGGCATACAAAGCCTGGACAAGGAGCAGCAGTTCTGGGTTCCAGTCACCCACTAGCCAGACACCTGGTGTCTTGGGCAAGTCAAAGTCTTTCTCTGGACCTTCGGCTCTGAAATGTGGCTGACAGTGATGAGGGAGGTTTGGATGCGGCCATCTATGTGAAAGTGCTTGGGGAAGTGTTATATCAATACATGGGGCTCCTTTATAAGAAAAGGTGCCCAAACTTCCCATTCTTCTGAATTTGATAGCAGCATAGGTTGCATCTGTGGGGACTAATGAGAAAATATTTGTTCTTGGTCCCTGGAGGCTTCCCCAGCTTTCAGGGCACAAGGCGTGTGCGTACCCCCAGGCAGAAGGGGTACCCCAAAAAGCGGCTTTTCTTTGTTGAGGCCAAGATGGGAAGACCAGGCTGTGGTCCAAGAGAGGGGGGTGTCTGTACTCAGCAGAGGAGAGGGGCTGCTTCCTCAGAAAGAACCTTGTGAGTCAAGGGAGCTCGGGGGCTGTCTCAGCTTCCCCAGGGCAGGGCCCCATGGTTCCTCGTCCCCACGAGCCAGCAGGGTCCCCCTACCGCAGGCCTTCTCCTTAAACAGGTCCAGTCTGGTTGGGAGGGGCAGAAGGAATAGGCTCGACCTTCACTTCTGACCCCATTTTCCACATAAATTAAACGTGTCCCTTGACAGAGGTCTTGGCAGCACAGACTAAGCCCCTACGTTGTTCTCTCCTGCTGGGTTTCCCCTGTGCCTCCAGCTTCCTGGGAAAGCTGTCAGCTTTAGAAGGGGATACCCTCAGAAGAGGTTGGCTAAGGCCACCGGGAAGCCCTGGGCCTTCTAGTTTTGGATATCGTCCTCTCCTCTGACCACGTCCTCTTTAATCTAAGGTAGCAAGGCCAGCAAATGCCTGCCCTTAAGGGGACAGGGTTGGATGTGTGACTTAATAAGGCTGAGAGCCACAAGTAATCCCCTAAGTACTCTGCCGTGTAACCTAAGATTATCTGGCCTGCACACACCTGTTTGCACTCCTTTGCTGATAGCAGTATAAAAAGCACGCTAGTTAATGACTCTAGGAACTGACAGGGCATCTGGCCTATCTTGGAAAGATCTCCTGGTGAGCCAGGCTACACGTGCCTTCGTGCCTGCGGCAAGGTTGAGGAAGGACTGGAAGGGCTCACCCAGTTTCCATCCCTACACAGTCGTCAGGACCCAGCAGAGGCTGTCAGGGTCGGGGGAGGAGCTGGGGAACGGGTGTCAGCAGCTCAGTCCCGCAGTGGCAGACAGTGGGGTCTGGAACTCCCCCAGCCACGGCCTCTATGTCTTGGGAGGGGGGCAGAGTAACGCCCGCCCTGCTTGCTGCCCAGGGCAGTTGTGAAGACCTGGGAGGGAGATGCCACCGATACCAGGTCCACACCTCACTCCCGGAAGACAGGAGCTAGGTTGAGTTTAGACTCTTTTGAGAAGTAAAGTGAGTGCCAACCCTGTGTAACTGACCAATCGTGTTCTAATCATTTAGAACTGCAAGTTTCTGCTTCGGGTGGCACAGAAGATGTTGGCAATTTGTTGGAGAATCATTTCTCTGCTGGAGATGCAAGTCTAGAGGAGAAGGAAAGGGCGCTTTATGCAGAGGCGGCCCCTCAAGAGAAGAACCTGCTCCTTCACTCCCCAGATGGCAGGGAGGCTGAGAGCTCGGAGAAGACTGCCACAGGGGCCTCCGCCACTGCCCCCAGCCCAGGCTCTGACCCTGAAGCCAGCCTTTCCAATGCCTCAGCCTCAGCTCCCCCCGGGGACCCTGTGGAGCTACCAGGAGCAAGCGCCCTCCCTCCAGAAGGGGAAGAGGGGACTGGGGAAGGAGGGAGGCCAGAGCTCAGTGCCAGAGAGGGCTCACCAGAGGAGGCGGGAGGACAGGCTGGGAATGGCGTGGTCACTGAGGAAGCCAAGGAGGTCCTAGGGGACAGCCCTCCGCAGGGAGCAGCTGCGGGCACTGCAGAGCCTGAAGGCACAGGGGCCTTTCCCGTGGCAGGAGAGACAGCAGGCGAGGGCATCCCAGGGCCTGATCAGGGGCCAGAAGGGCCAGATGGAGTCGTGGACGTGGACACAAAAGCCAGGGAAGGGCCTGAGGACCAGGGGGAGCCCGGCCCAGCTGTAGAGACAGGGGGCACCCAGGAGGACCGCCCCCTGGAGGGCCAGGCGCCAGGGATGTTGCAGGAGGATCTGGAAGCTGCGTCCTCTGAGGAAGAGGGTGGTGGCCTCAGCAGAGGCGAGGAAGGAGGAGTTCCATCCCAAGAAGAATCAGAAGAGGACAGCGGCTCTGGGGCTAGCTCAGAGGAAGCGGGGGGCACCTCCGAGGAAGCGGGGGAGCCCCAGGAAGCAGCAGGAGCCCCAAGCCCTGGGGACGAGGGGGCCCAGCCGAGCTCGGAGGAACCGAATCCAGGGCCCGAGGGGGACGAGGCCCCGGAGGCCAAGGCAGAGGAGCCCGTGGAGGGGGCTCAGGGTAGGGGACCCCAGAATTGCTCCGGCACTTGGGCGGCTGCATTCTTCCTGGAAGTCTTGTATGTAGTGGGACAGGCAGGGACAGGGTGGGGCGGGAGAGCCCCAGCCAGTCCGGGTGTAGGGGGTGGAGGCCTGGTCCAGTGTCGCTGGCCCAGGGGGTGCCTTCAGGCTGCTCATGAGCCACTTCTTCCCAGTTTGGAGGAACTCGGTGAGAGGCCATGCCGTGAAGGGCTCAGAGGAACCTGGTCGCTTCTGGGTTAGGTCCTTGGGAGCCTGCCCTTTAGGATCCCTGATACAGTTGATCACCAACCAGTGCCTTAGCCTGGAGGACAAGGTGGCAGGGTTAGAGACCCTGCGCAGGCTGGTGAAGAGATGTATGGGTGGGGATGTAGGTTGGGATCCCCCTACCCACAGGGACCACATCAGTGGGCTAACACCTGGGCCTGCCCTTGAAGACTAGGCCATGTCAGGTGGGGCTGGGGTCAGGATTGCGATAGAAATCTTAGGCTGCCGTGACACTGATGCCCCGCGGATGTCCCCGTGAAGCAGCAGCTGCTGTCTCCGGACCGGGGAATAGGGAAGGAGGAGGGCAGGGCCAAAGCCAATGGGCAACACTGAGCGGGTATCGAATCCTAGGCATGGCCAGGATGCCATGGCTGCATCCACCGGGGACGCTGACCTGGACCAAGAGCTGGGCTTTTAGGATGGAGGAACTGGGATCAGTCTTCCCCTTCCATCCTTCCAGTGTGACGTCCCCCCGGCTTCCCTGCAGAATTCCGTTCTCATCTCTCATCAGCTACTTGCACCCTCTATGGGCCCTGGCAGTCAGCCAGCCCCTCCCTCATCCTGTCTTCCCTGTCCTGGGTCTGGGGTGGGGCTGCCTGGGTCCTGAGATGCTCCAATAGACACATCGATCTTCTCCGCTTCCATCCGGGTGGGACTACCCTCCCTCTGCCCCACAGGCTCAAGGCCAGCCCGCTTCTAATTAAAACCCTTTGTGCAGCCAGTTGGCAGAAACGGCCGCCCTGGGGACCTGCAGGCAGTTGTGGGCATCTCTTGCTTGGTCAGAAGCAACCGTTGAACCCCTCTCCGCCCAGAGGCTCCTCTTGCCCGTGCCTCATGGCAGCCTTATCCATCTGATCACGTGCTCATTTGATCAGGTTCTTTTGCTTAGAATCCCTCCCTGGCTTCCAGTACTTCTAGGAGGAAATGCAGACTCCCATGGTCCTCCAGGTCAGCCCCAGCGGAGCTCTCCTGCCCCACAGCACACACCCTTACCCACGGAGGCCCAGCCACCTTCCTGCTAAGCCCCTCCTGTCTCCTGTCCCTAGCTGCACCTAGTTAACTCCTCACACAGTGGAGCGTACTCATAAGTGGCCCTTCTGGGAAGTTTTTTAATCCCCTGCTAAGACTTCCTAGACACACTTCTTTGGCCCTCACAGCATCTGGAATCTTCCCTTCTCTGGCCACATTGCTGTTTATGATGATTACATTACTTTTAAGATGATTTCTCCCCCTGCCCCGCTAGACTGTAGGAAATCGACACACGGCCAGGAGCTGTGCCTGTTTTGGGCACCTCCGTCTTCCCAGCACGATGCTCAGTGCTCGGCACATCACACCTGCCCAGTCGACATTTGCTGAATACATAAACTGGGCCACAGAGCTTCGCAGATGTTGAGTTGGGATTTTCAAAGTTCTTCCTAGAGACAGAACTCCATTCAGTTGAACCTGGCAAACTTTCTGTCAGCACTTCCTCAGACCCCGCCCTTGTCCATGTCTAGGGGGCTTAGAGCCCAGCTGGCTCGTAGCTTTGCTCTCACCCTGCTCTCTGCTTCTGTCCGCAGAAGAGGCCGAGGATGTGAGTGAAGAAGCCCCACTGAGGGATCGCTCCCACATCGAGAAAACGCTGATGCTGGTCGAGGACAAGCCGGCGGACGATTACTCTGGTAACCAGAGGGAGAGGGCCCAGGGCCTGGGGCTGGGGCTGGGAGGCCTTGGGGCGGGGGCTCTGAGGCCAGCAGGTCACCCCAGGGAGGAAAGCCAGGAGGTGGGGGGCTTCGTGGAGGAGACTCTGCAAGCAGCGTCCAGGCCTGGGGGCTCTGGATTGGCAGGGAGGAGGGAAGGCAGCCCAAGCAGTGGGATCAGCGAAGGGGTAAAGGACGAAGCCCAGTGCCCTGTCTGAGATGGTGCCAGCTTCCACTGTGGCTGGGAGGGGCGTTAATAGAGTTCATCACGCTTGCTTTGATTTTTTACAGTTTACAAAGCCCTTTCGTGCCCAGTATTTCATTTCACCCTCACAATAACCCAAGCTTTCCGCGGAGCTTACTGTCTCCTCTTAGTTGAGTTAGTGAAAGCTCAGAGCAGGCAGGGTCAGGCCCTCTTCCCCCCCCTTTGTGCCTCACACCCTGCTTCACCACCTTTGAGCTCCCAGCCTCCCCCTGTGAGTCACCTCTCCCTGGAGTCATGGTCTTCCCAACACGGTGCTTGGGATGTCTGCATCCTCTGGGGGGAGGGTGGGGGAGGGGGTTCCGTCCAAGGCCTTGGGGCTCTGGGTTGGCAGGAAGGAGGAAAGGCAACCCAAGCAGAGGGACCAGTGAAAGGGTAGAGGACAGGGTGGCTGTCCTGCCCTGCGGGCTGCTTAGCGCCATACCTCCCTGCCCTCTGAGTCTAAGGCAAACACAAGTAGAGGTGGAGGCAGAGAGGAGAGGGGTTCCTCTCTGCCATGGAATGGGCCTCAGTTACCTGAAGGCTGAGGTGGTGCTTCAGGGCACGGGACTGAAGAGGGAGAGAGGAGAGGGTTCGATTAAAAAGAAAGGCAGCTTTAGGGGATGGGGAGGGAACGCCTTGGGTTTACAGATTTCTGAGGGTTGAGATGTGGACCAGCTCCTCCTTGAATGCTAATATATGGATAGTTGCTGGGCTGCAGATGTTCCCTGCTCCCCACGAGGCAGGGCTAGGGCTGCCCTGGGAAGGGACCTGGTCCACAGTGGTCAGCAGTCTGGAGTGCGCCCTACCTGACGTCCCCCTCCCTCACCCTCCTCTGTCCACAGCGGTGCTGCAGCGGCTTCGAAAGATCTACCATTCGTCCATCAAGCCCCTGGAGCAGTCTTACAAATACAATGAGCTTCGGCAGCACGAGATCACAGGTACAGTGTCCCAAGGTCCGGTCTGTACCTCCAGCCTGTCCACACTCCCCCATGAGGTTCCCGAGCTCTTTGTGTGGCGGCTCGAGGACACTGGCCCTGAGCTCTCCTAAGTTCTTGGAGACCCCAGGCATGTGACTCATCCTTTCCCTGCAAGAGTACCCCATAATTTGCCCTGACCGGTTTGGCTCAGTGGATAGAGCATCGGACTATGGACTGAAGGGTCCTGGGTTCAATTCCAGTCAAGGGCATGTACCGTGGTTGCAGGCACATCTCCAGTAGGGGGTGTGCAGGAGGCAGCTGATCGATGTTTCTCTCTCATCGATGTTTCTCTCTATCCCTCTCCCTTTCTCTCTGTAAAAAAATCAATAAAATATATTTTAAAAAGAAAAAAAAAAGAGTACCCCATAATTTGCACAGAGTTTTCCGGAAACATTTCATTTGTAAGCACTCATTCTTCAGTAGTGCAGTTTTGGATTCCAAAGGCAGTGATGCCAGCTTCTACCCCTCATGTGCTCAAGGGCCCCAAAAGCTCCCTGTTCACTTACTGAGCATGTCTTAAGTCCCCTGATTGGCCTGGAATCCTTCCCTCCTCCTGTTCACTCCTCTTGGTCAGCTTCCCTCAGGTCTGGATTATTTTAAAAATTGATTTTCAAAATAATGAAATAGGGTATACTTGGTGCAAACAACAACAACAACAACAAAAACTCTCCAAACTAAAATAGTGTAAAATAGTATACATTGAAAAACAAAATCCCTTTCTTGATTTCCAACACCTCTAATTCCACTCCCCGAGGCTCCCACTGTTATAGTTCCTCATGAATATAATTCCCTTGGATATGTGAGCATATATAAGCATGTCTTTTAAAGAAATATTTTTATTGATTTTAGAGAGGAAGGGAGAGGGGGAGAGAGATAGAAACATCAATGATGAGAAAGAATCATTGACCGGCTGCCTTCTGCATGCCCCCTACTGGGGATTGAGCCCAAAAACCTGGCATGTGCCCTGACTGGAATCAAACCGTGAACTCCTGATTCATAGGTCGACACTCAACCACTGAGCCACACCAGCTGGGCACAAGTATGTCTTTTCCTGTTTGTTTTACAAAGATGGGATCATCTCACAAAACTCTGTGTGTGTGTAGCTACTCTTGCCCTTTGAGATAGTTGCATGGATGCACTGCACTGGCTGATGGAAAGCAGGGTATTTGACATTTTCAATTAAAAAAAAAATTCCAACCACTGCTATAATTGTTACATATTTCACGCAACTACATTTGTACGATAAATTTTTACAAGTAGAACACTGGAAATTAAATATTTTGATAGTTGTTGCTAAATTGCCTTAGGTTGTACCAATTTGTACCCATAATGACAGGATATGAGAGCTCTTGTTCCCCCATAGCGATGTCTTTTTAAAGTGCTATGTATCTTTGAAAACTTTAATAATGATATCTACCTGTTGTCTCAATGGTGAGTGCCATTAAACATTTTTCTGTGTTAACTGGACACTTCTGTATATTATTAAAAAATATCTTTATTGATTTCAGAGAGGAAGGGAGAGGGAGAGAAACAGAAACATCAATGATGAGAGAGAATCATTGATCAGCTGCCTCCTGCCTGCCCCACTGGGGATCGAGCCCGCAACCCAGGCATGTGCCCTGACCTGGAACCAAACTGTGACCTGCTGGTTCATAGGCTGACACTCAACCACTGAGTCATGCCTGCCGGGCTTGGCTGCTTCTGCATATCTCATGTGATGCTCTTGATGGTTATAAAGTGTATGTGATGTAGAGTATACCTTATTCCTGCTTTCCAGAAGAGGGACTGGATGCCCAGAGATCACATAGCTGGAACTAGGGGCTATAACTCTCCTTCTCCGAGAGAACGCCCTGTTTGCACAGTGATGTCTATTGTTTCTTTTTTAAAAATATGTTTTTTATTGCTTTTAGAGAGAGCAAGGGAGAGGGAGAGAGTGAAACATCAATCGATTGCTTCATGCACACCCCTACTGGGAATCGAACCTGAAACCTGGGAATGTGCCCTGACAGGGAATTGAACCCATGACCTGGAACATGGGACAGTGCTCAACCAACTGAGCCACAATGGCCAGGCTCTATTGTTTCTTGCAAGCCTAAGAGCCAACCGATCGATCCTCTTTGGCTTCATAGAGAAAGTGCAGGTGTTGTGAGGTCACAGTCTCCCAGTTGCTTCCCTGCCCTCCACTCCCGCCTTCTCCTGCAGCCTTCAGAGCTGGCAGTTTGGCGCCCCCGCTGCCCCAGGAATAGCGCTCTGCAGGGAGGACATCCTGACTCCTGAGCTCATTTTCCAGACTTGGCTCCCCTTCCCTCTTCTCCTACCAGTGCTGGGACTCCCCTGTGCCCCTGGGCAGTCTCCTGCACAACCTCTGCTCACAGTGTCTCACCTGTAGCCTCCTTTATGTGCTAGTAATGCCCGCTGCTGCGGAGGGAGGGCTGAAACAGCAGCCGGGGAGAGCCCTGGTGGTGGTTGGTCTCAGCTGCGGGCTGAAGGTCCCCGGCCTGGGCTGGGGTAAAATAGACTTTTTGTAGGATCTTAGGTTATCACTGGGGATTCCTGCCATCCCCTCAGCCTGCCTATCCCTTCCTGTCCCCAAGCCAGGGGTTGATGCCCACAAAGATGCCAGCAACTCATGGGGCAGGGCCATGGTGTTGCTTTCAGGCAATATATATGTGCCCACCACTTGCGAGGTACCATCTTGGTCTTCTAGGATTGGTTTCACCTTAGAGAAAGAAAACTAGTGCATCAAGTAGGAGGTGCAGCCCTGGCTGGGTGGCTCAGTTGGTAGGAGTGTCATACCATGCACCGAAAGTTTTTGATTTGGTTTCTGGTCAGGGCGTGTATGGGAGGCAACCAATCGATGTTTCTCTCTCAAAATCAATGGAAATATATCCTCAAGTGAGAATTAAAAAAAAAAAAAAAAGCAAGGTACAGAAAAAGAATACCCTCCTCCTCTTTCTATAAAAAAGATGAGGAATATGTTTTCTACTAGCATTGCTTATATATGCAAGGAAATATCTGAAAGAGTATGTAGGGGGTCTAGGCCAGGGGTGGGGAACGTCTGGCCTGCGGGCCATATAAGGCCTGCAAAACAATTTGGTCTGGCCCTGCCAAGGCATTAGGGGTGAGTTAATTAAATGTTTGACCAAATATATGTAGCAGGCTAATTTTTTAAGCTGATAATTTTGTATGGCCCGCGATGATGTTATAAATATCCAAATGGCCCTTGGCAGAAAAAAGGTTCCCCGCCCCTGGTCTAGCCAGACTGGGGACAGGGATGTGAGACTTCTCACTTGTGTACCTTTTTATACTTTGATTTTTTAAAAAATCCTCACCTGAGGACATGCTTAGAGAGAGGAAAGAGAGAGAGGGAGAGAGAGAAAGAGAGAGAGAGAGAGAGAGAGAGAGAGAGAGAGAGAGAGAGAAAGAGAGAAATATTGATGTAAGAGAGAAACATCTTTTGCCTTCTGGGAATTGAACCAGCAACCTTTTTGGGCATAGGACAATGCTCTACTAACTGAGCCACTCCAGTTGGGCTTTATACTTTGATTTTTGAACCAAGACATTAAATAAATTAAAACAGAAAAAAATAAATGGAGTGCCTGATGTTTGGAGGCCTATCTATCTGCAGGCTCAGGGAGACAAAGAAGTCTGGAGAATTTTAGGCACTAAATTATGCAGGGCTGACCCTCTTTGGTTCAGAGAAGGGTTGAAAGAGCTGGGGCCGGCACAGGGTGGCCGCATCCCCCGGTTTTGAAAGCATTGGAGAATTCTGCTTTTTCTTTTAGCGACTCCAACTAGAGTGGCCTGTGCAGAGTATTCTCTCCAACATTGGACACAGGACCCAAGAACCCAAGAATTGCCTAGTCAGTACTTGGTCTTGGGACCTGGCAAATATGTCATGAACTTTGGAGGCTAATATTTGAGACTGGCCCCAGAGCCCAGGGTGGGGCTGAGTCTGAGATGGGATTTCAAGAGGTGCAGCTAAAGGGAGGGAGGCTGGGGACAGGCAACGTCAGTGTCCAGGCCGCCTAAGATTGTATGAACCTCTCTCATACCCTTTCTTTAAAAAAAAAACACAAAACTTTATTGTTCAGATTATTACAGTTGTTCCTCTTTCCCCCCCATAGCTCCCCTCCACCCGGTTCCCACCCCACCCTTTGCCCTTACACCCCCCCCCCACTGCCCTCATCCATAGGTATATGATTTTTGTCCAGTCTCTTCCCGCACCCCCCACACCACTTCCCCCGAGAATTGTCAGTCCACTCCCTTTCTATGCCCCTGATTCTATTATATTCACCAGTTTATTCTGTACATCAAATTGTCAAATTATTTATTCACTTGATTTTTAGATTCACTTGTTCATAGATATGTATTTGTTGTTAATAGTTTTTATCTTTACCTTTTTCTTCTTCTTCCGCTTCTTAAAGAATACCTTTCAGCATTTCATATAATACTGGTTTGGTGGTGATGAACTCCTTTAGCTTTTTCTTATCTGTGAAGCTCTTTATCTGACTTTCAATTCTGAATGATAGCTTTGCTGGGTAAAGTAATCTTGGTTGTAGGTTCTTGCTATTCATCACTTTGAATATTTCTTGCCACTCCCTTCTGGCCTGCATAGTTTCTGTTGAGAAATCAGCTGACAGTCGTATGGGTATTCCCTTGTAGGTAACTGAGTTTCTTTCTCTTGCTGCTTTTAAGATTCTTTCTTTGTCTTTTGCTCTTGGCATTTTAATTATGATGTGTCTTGGTGTGGTCCTCTTTGGATTCCTTTTGTTTGGGGTTCTCTGCACTTCCTGGACTTGTAAGTCTATTTCTTTCACTAGGTGGGGGAAGTTTTCTGTCATTATTTCTTCAAATAGGTTTTCAATATCTTGCTCTCTCTCTTCTTCTGGCACCCCTATAATTCAGATGTTGGGACGCTTGAAGTTGTCCCAGAGGCTCCTTACATTATCTTCATATTTTTGGATTTTTTTTCCTTCTTATTTTTCTGGTTGGTTGTTTTTTCTTCTTTGTATTTCAAATTTTTGACTTGATTCTTGGGATCCTCTAGTCTGCTGTTGGGTCTCTGTATAATATTCTTTATTTCAGTCAGTGTATGCTTAATATCTAGTTGATCCTTTTTCATATCCTCGAGGGTCTCACTAAATTTATCGGCGGTTTCTAGAAAATTCTTGAAAAACCTTATAACCGTGGTTTTGAACTCTATATCCAGTAGTTTGCTTTCCTCCATTTCTGTCATTTGTGACCTGTTTCTTTGTCTCCACATTTTGGCCGCTTCCCTGTGTTGATAGAGTGGCTTTCTGTGCTAGGTGTCCTATTGGTCCCAGTGGTTCAGCCTCCCCAATTACCTGAGGTGGACACTCTTGGTGCACCCCTTTGTGGGCTTTGTGCACAGTCTTGTTGTAGTTAAGCCTTGATTGTTGTTGGTATCACTGGGAGGAATTGACCTCCAGGCCAATTGGCTGTGAGAATCAGCTGTGTCTGCAGTGGGAGAACTTCTGTGCTGAAGACACCCTTCTGGGGCAAGACTTGCTTCAGTGGGGCTTTGGTGCTCACTGAGTCTGCCCCCTGAGTGTGTCCCTTATGGATCTGAGGAGTTTTAATCTGGATGGTCCCACTCTGACTACTGGGGACACTGGCTCTTGGATCTCTAAGGAGGTGCTAATTTAGCCTCTTCCTGAGGCTACTCAGCAGGAGCTACAGAGAGATCTGCAGATTCCTCTTCTTTGTTTGGGGTTTTGAGGTGCCCAGATGAGGCCCAACTGTGAAGCAATGCAAGCTGCTGTGGGGCCCTGGACCTTCTTTTGGATGTTCTGAGTCTCTCTGACCCAGCTGCAGTTTGTTAAGTAATTTTGGATTGCAAAGGGCCAGACCATTCATATGCAAAAGCCTCTTCACACAGCTTGGGTGGGGCGGGGTCTCAGGGAATCAACAGGGTGGAGCAAACAGCTATGGCTGATCCTCAGCCCTGCCCTAAGAGGCCCTGGGTCTCAGTGTCCCGTGGTAATCGCTGCAAGCATCTCTGAGAGAAAGCCACCCTCGAGTTCCGCCCGATGCCAGACAGTCCAGTTTCTCCCTGTATGAGTCTGGTTCCCCAAAGGCTCGCCGGGAACTGGAGTTCAGAGCCGTTGGGAGCTTGTGACTCCCTCCCGATTGAAAAAGACAACTGTGTCCTCAGTTGCCAGCCCTCTCTGAGTGCGCTTCCGTACCTCTGCACTTTACTTCCGCACCTCCTCTGAGTCCCAGTGTGCTTTTCTCTTTCCTTCTAGTTGTAGAATTTCCACTCAACCAGCCTTTCTGTGGTTCTGGATGATGTCCGTTTTGTCTTTTAGGTGTATTTTTGAAATGGTTGTGCGAGGCAGCAATTTCAGGTGTTTACCTATGCCGCCATCTTGGTTTCTCCTCTCATACCCTTTCTTCTGTTACCAATCCAGAGAGCAGAGTTTTCACAGCTCCCTGCTCTGTGGCAGCTCTCTGCTCTCCTTTTATGAACCCTTCTCTCCCAGGCTGAAACTGGGAGGCCTCACGCAGAGTAAGCTCTCCATCCGTGTCTGTTTACTTCGCTTGGTGCCTCCTTCCGGTGCTAGTGCGCCAAGCATCTGGGCAAGGCCCAAATGGTATCTTCTGGTATCTTTTAACTGGGTGATTGCACTTACGTAGCAAGCGATGTACTACTGATTGCTACATGCTGACTGGTCCGACGTAGAATTCCACAACCCAATTAGATGGACTGTCTGGGATGCAGTGTGAAGAACTGTGTCGCTCCTGTAGTGAGAAACTTGTTAGCTCACTTCCACCTCTAACTCCTGCTGCCCACAGATGGGGAAATCACTTCCAAACCAATGGTGCTGTTCCTGGGACCGTGGAGTGTTGGCAAATCCACCATGATAAACTACCTCCTCGGGTTGGAGGACACTCGCTACCAGCTTTACACAGGTGGGGTTTTCTTGTGTGATGCTTGTATGTCAATGTCATATGAAAAATCGCTATGAAAACAAAACAAAACATTTGTATGTTTTTATGTGTCATCAGCAATAATGAAAATCACATACAAGGAACCAGCAGCTACACTCATGTTGGTAGCAGCATTATTCACAATACACAAGAGGTGGATACAACCCAAATATCCATCGATGTACGAATGGATAAACAAAATGTTATTCAGCCTTGACAAATAATAAAGTTCTGATACATACTACAACATGGGTGAAACGTGGGGACCATTTTTTTTATTCATATATTTTTATTGATATTAGAGAGAGAGGAAGGGAGAGGAAGAGAGAGAGAAAAACATCTGTGTGAAAGAGAAATGTTGATTAGTTGCCTCCCATACATGCTCCAATGGGGAATTGCACCCACAACCTGGGTATGAGCCCTGACCAGGAATTGAACCCGTGACCCTTTGGTACATGGGACAACGCTCCAATCAACTGGGCCACACCAGCCAGGGCAAAATAAACCAAATTGTCATATGATTCCATTTAATGAGGCACCTAGAGTCATCAAATTCATAGAGACAGAAAGTAGAATGGTGGTTGTTGCCAGGGGCTGGGGAAGTTAAGAATGGGGAGTTAGTGTTTAATGGGTAATGAAAAAGTTCTAGAGATGGATGGTGGTCATAATGCTACTGAACTGTACACGTAAAATGGTTAAAGTGGTAAATATATATATATATATATATCTCCATCCATAGTTAACAAAAGGTAAGTCAGTCACTGGCTTAGCAAACATAGTAGCTGATTCTTGTGGCAAACCCTCCCTGAAATACCCTGCTTACCCACCTACTTTGCAGTAGGTCTCTTCCCAGGAGATGACTATTCCTACTAACCTTGTGCCTATGTGTGCAGGTGCTGAGCCTACCACCTCTGAGTTCACGGTCATCATGCATGGGCCCAAGCTAAAAACCATCGAGGGTATTGTCATGGCAGCTGACAGTACCCGGTCCTTCTCACCCCTCGAGAAGTTTGGCCAGAATTTCCTGGAAAAGCTGATTGGCATTGAGGTTCCCCACAAACTTCTAGAGCGGGTCACTTTTGTGGATACACCAGGCATCATTGAGAACCGCAAACAGCAAGAAAGAGGTAATTCAGCACTCATTTCTGACACAGGGTGAGCCTTGGACAGTGGGTGGTAGGCAGGCAGAGGGGAGGAAGTGTGGCTAGCATTGCCCAACACCAGGGGATGTGTTCTCTGCCTCCAGCCCCTACTTGTTTTACTGTGGTGCCACTTAGGTGTGGAGTACCTTGTCCTTTTACCTCCCCAAGGACTGATCTGGTTTGGAGGTGATCATTATTTTCCCAAGAGGAAGCTGATCTTCTCTGCAAGTAGCTCCTCAAGGTCCACGCTGGGGCTGAGCTGTCATTTAGGAGGCCCGGGCTGTCCTGACTGATTAAGGGCCTGGATTAATTGGGTCTCAGTCCAGGTGTACTTGACCTCTGGCTAACCTGGGGCTGGGTTGAACCTGACCTTTAATTCTTCCTGCTTTACCAGGCCTGCTTCAACATAAGCCTGTATCAAAAGCCCTACCTACCTTCAAGTGACAGGGGAGTGCCACTTTGGGCCCAGCAGGCACTAGGCTGTACATAGGCCACTGAGTATCGTCATGACTCAGGGTTATCTGCAGAGATGAGTCATAACAGGCATTTGTAGAATATATGACCAGATTATAGATCTCAGTTTATGGCTCTCACTCCTGTTTTGGTTATAACCAGACCCTGTTTTATGACTAGTAATAATATTATCACTAATATTGACCTTTATTTTACTCCTAGTATATATTAGGTAGTTTTACGCGTTATTGGCTGATTGTTGTAAAATAATTCCAAGACAGGTATTCCTAGCCTCTTCATTTTGAAAATAAGAAGTTGAATGAATCAAAAGATATTAAGCACCTACCTTGTGACCAGAAGTTTTAGTTAGGTGCTTTCCTGTATTTTTAGCAACATAGTACTCTTGAGATCAACCTAGGCTTCATAGTTCTTCTCATTTTATAGCTGAAATGCTAAAACTTGGAAACATTTAATATTCAGCTGTCCAGTGACAAAGCCCCAATTCTAGCCCGGGTCTTATGCCAGATTCACATTTCTTTCCACTAAATGATGGATCCTCTCTCTTTTTAATTTTTATTAATTAAATTTTTTTTACAATTACAGTTGATATACAATATTATGCTAATTTCAGGTGTAGAACGTAGACATTTATATAACTTAAGAAGTGATCACCTCAATAAGTCTAGTACTGGTAGATCCTCTCTTTCACATCCTTCTAATTCCCTGACTTTTTTTCCTTCAACATCTTCACCACTGCCCCGGATCTTTTTAGATAGTAGGAAAATCTCCATTTCAAAAAGAGCATTTTGCTTCCCTGGAACCTTGGATTTCACTTAGATTAAAGCAAGATTCAGGCTGGTCTTGGTTGAAGGTTGACAAAGGGCAAGAGATACACAATTAATTCTTAAAAGCCTTCAGAAGGCCAGAAAATCCTTAATGCCGTGATTTCCTTCAACCTGTGGAACGGTTTGGTTCTGGCAAGAGGCACCAGGGGCTTGGGCTGATGCTTGCTCAGCCTGACTTCTCCCTCTCTCTCCCAAAGGTTACCCCTTCAACGATGTGTGCCAGTGGTTCATTGACAGAGCTGACCTCATCTTTGTCGTCTTTGACCCAACCAAGCTGGATGTGGGTCTGGAACTGGAGACGCTGTTCCGCCAGCTGAAGGGGCGTGAATCCCAGATAAGGATCATCCTGAACAAGGCCGACAACCTGGCCACTCAGATGCTCATGCGGGTCTACGGGGCTCTCTTCTGGAGCTTGGCCCCGCTCATCAACGTCACGGAGCCCCCAAGGGTCTACGTCAGCTCCTTTTGGCCGCAAGACTACAAGCCCGATACCCACCGGGACCTGTTTCTCAAGGAAGAGATCTCCCTCCTGGAAGACCTGAACCAGGTGATCGAGAACAGATTGGAGAACAAGATTGCCTTCATCCGCCAGCATGCCATCCGGGTTCGCATCCACGCCCTTTTGGTCGACCGATACCTGCAGACGTACAAGGACAAAATGACCTTCTTCAGTGACGGAGAGCTGGTCTTCAAGGACATTGTGGAAGATCCTGATAAATTCTATATCTTCAAGACCATCCTGGCAAAGACCAACGTCAGCAAATTCGACCTTCCCAACCGAGAGGCCTATAAGGACTTCTTCGGGATCAACCCCATTTCTAGTTTCAAGCTCCTGTCCCAGCAGTGCTCCTACATGGGGGGCTGCTTTCTGGAGAAGATTGAGCGGGCCATCACCCACGAGCTCCCCGGCCTCCTGGGAAGCCTGGGGCTGGGGAAGAATCCAGGTGCTCTCAACTGTGACAAAACAGGGTGTGCTGAAACCCCAAAGAATCGCTATAAGAAACACTAGGTTGTGGTGTGGCCAGTCTCGGGTTCCTGTTGGTGAATGAGCTTGTGTTCTAACTGTCTGAGAAGTCCTGGTTTATTAGCCCTTTGAGCCACACTGGCACAGAATCATCACACATTGGAGATTGGGGAGTTCATTGAGGCCAGTGGTGGGGGAAGGTGTGGGTCGAGGGAGGAGAGTGGAAACTGTGAATTATAGTTTGCTTGTCTCATTGCTTCAATTAGGAGGCCTGATTGAGGCAAGTCAGGCCATACCTGCTTTTCCTGGGTCCTATCTGGGAGGGACAGAGAGCAGCTAAATTCTAGGGTATACTGAATTGATGAGCATTAAATAAGCTAAAAGCAGCTGAAGTTCCTTTCCCCCCTGTAAGCTGGGAAAAGAGAAGACATGAGTCAGTGGGACTGTCCTGGTCCTTTGTGGCTGCCTTCCACACAGTCTTCTGTGTCCCCCCGCCAGTGCTCAGCTGTCTCTTAAACTTTGGTTGACTTCACTAGGGGATACTCTCCTGGGCCTGAATTAACCTGGGTTTTGAGCCCACCCCCAGGCTCTCTTCCCTGTTCCCTCCAGGGTTGGGAGGGATGGTTTAGGGTACCCGAACACTAAGAGAGAACAAGAGTTCCCAGGCTAAGAGAAGCATCTGCCTCCCCCACGCCATCTCTCTGACGTGGTGTTCTAAGCCAGCTGGGAAGCTGAGTCCCTTTATTGGCCCAAGAGAAGGGCCAGTGTTCTATGCATTCAGGTAATTCACTGGAAGTGACTTCAGTGAAAGTACAGCTCAGAGGGTTAATTGGTTTGCAGTGTGTCTTTGTTTATTGCATGTCTTGGAAAACTTGGACCCTAAAGTCTTTGGGTTTCAGAGGGGACAATGGAGACCTAGCTCCTTTTCGTTGGGGACTTCTCTGGGCAGCCCGCCTCTTCCAAATTTAAGAGGAGGCTGTTTCCACAACTTCTCTGTGGAGACACTCTGCAGAAGGGTCGTTCCTTCCTGATTTTCATCGCCATGGCTTTCCCTTTCCCTTCTTCTCATTCCCTGATGTGCTAACACTCAAAACTTACAGGAGTCAGAACCAGCACCAGTCATCAATGTCAGTGGCAACTAAGGCTCAACCTTCAGTTTTCCACCTGAACTTGATGCTGATTCCCACCGGACATACCGCAGGAAAGCCTGGGCCTTCAGACACCAATAAGTGTGGATATGTGTGTATTATGTTGTCCAAGAGAGATTAGGGAGATAACAGATGCCAGAGGGCATAGCGAAAGACCTTGTGAGAGTTCTGCCTGGCTGGTGTGCCACCCAGAAGGGCAGCGAGGGACTGAGGATGGGGGAAGGACCCTGGAGGGAAGGAGCCATTTGACAAAAGGCGGGTAAGGGAACAGTCTGTGCAAATCCTGGAGACTGGGCCCAGGGCTGCCTGAGGGGCTCCTGCCGAGTGAGCCAGCCTCTCTTGGGAGCTTTGCCAGGAGGCATGGGTCAGGACCCGCCAGCACCAGGAAGTCATCCTGGAGCAGAAGGAAAGTGAAGATGAAGGCAGAGGGAGCAGAGCGGCACTGAGGATCGGCAGTGGAAGTGAACTGGCAATCAAACCATGCGGAGAACTGCAACTTCGGAATTCCTGTTTCTCAGAATTAGTAGCGCTCTGGTGCGGCTGCAACAGAGGCTGCTTCCTTTGGCTTCGTGGAGGACCTGGAACCTCCCTCAAGAAAGCCAGAGGCCCCACAGCCTTCAGGACATTGTTTCTAAGGACAGAGCCAACCAGAGAAGAAAAAGGATCGCCTAGGGGTGTCCAAGGAGCCTGGTGACAGGGCCTATGAGCTGCTTTTCTTCTCACCAAGAACCAACGCTTGCCTCATCTCTCTGTCATTTACCCTCTCGAGAGTCTGCCCTCCCACCTTGCTCCTTAATGCCCCTAAGGCACTGGAGCTCCTCGTGGCATATCTGTGCTTCTCAGTGCAGTAGGGGAAATAAAATATGCAGAATTGTATGGGCATTGTCACAGCTACTACCACCATTGCTTTGGGGGAAGAAGGTGGAATGAGGCTGATACATTCATACAATATTTATATTTTCAGGGTGGTGACATTGCCAGTGTGACCCCCCCCCTTTCTTTTCTCCATCCATTTTTCTTTTCTTATTCCTAATCCTATGCTCACTCCTTGACTTACCTTTTCTCTAACTGCCCGCAGGCTTGTCTATCAGTCAGCTTGGACTTTAAGAGCTATTTTGTGCCTCACTCTATGGAGGTGGATTTTAAGCAGAATTCTGACTTTTATGGTGGGGGTATAGGGGGGTGGGTTGAAGGCTGGGGGGCATTTAGGATCCAGAGATCCCTCAAGAGGAGTATTTGTGCCTGAATAGTAGCTGTTTCTCTCCAAAGTGGAACCTTTCCAGTGTTCTTTCCATTCTGATTTCATCAGGTAGAAAGTCTCAATAAAGTTCCAATCTCTCTTTAACACATTGTACTTTGATTGTATCCAACCAGTTCAATCTCTTTATCTTCCGTTAAATCTAGTAGAGTGTACTAATTTTCATTAAGACTGTTTTTTAGAGTTTTAGGTTCACAGCAAAATTGAGAGTA
The DNA here is from genome assembly GCF_963259705.1 of Myotis daubentonii. NCBI lineage: Eukaryota > Metazoa > Chordata > Mammalia > Chiroptera > Vespertilionidae > Myotis > Myotis daubentonii. The sequence continues at coordinate 16,396,480 of NC_081843.1, read as the reverse complement.
AGGCAAGAGATTTCCTATACACTCCTCCCCCCAACATGCATAGCTTCCTTCACTATCAACACCCCCCCAGAGTAATACATTTGTTACAATTGATGAACCTACACTGACCCGTCATAGTCACCCAAAGTTCATAGCTTACATTAGGGTTCACTCTTGGTGTTGTATGTTCTGTGGGTTTGGACAAATGTTTAATGACATGTACCCACCATTATAGTGTCATACAGAATAGTTTCACTGTCCTGAAAAATCCATGTGCTACACCTATTCATTCCTCCTGTCTGCTCTCATTCCCATGTACCAATTTTTAAATCTTGGGAATAGGTTGAAAATTTATAATTGCATCTCCTTACCCCTCCCTGTCTTCTTTTCAAGCTTCCTTCTTCTAGCCTCCCAGTGTCAAAGATGACCTGTTCCCTCAGTTGGCTATGAAACTAAGGCCTGCTGTAGTATAATGGTAAACTTGAAGAAACACTTCCCTGAAATTGTCATTCTCCCTGCTTCTGTGGCAGTCCCATTAATAGGAGTTATTGAAAACTAACCCAGTCTCTCACAGAGGCATTTGATCCACGCCCTCAGGCACACAGCTGCCCACTTGGTGCCTGAAGGCTCTGGTGGAAGGAGCAGAAAGGTCTGCCCTGAATGTAAGGATGGCATCTCCCTTGGCTTCTACAGGAAGTGGTGGCCCCATAGCATAGCCTGGGCCTCCTGCCTATTCTTGTCTTTAAAGAAACCTGAGCCCTAACCGGTTTGGCTCAGTGGATAGAGAATCCGCCTGTGGACTGAAGGGTCCCGGGTTCAATTCCGGTCAAGGGCATGTACCTTGGTTGCGGGCACAACCCCAGTGGGGAGTGTGCAGGAGGTAGCTGATCAATGTTTCTCTCTCATCGATGTTTCTAACTCTCTATTCCTCTCCTTTCCTCTCTGTAAAAAAATCAATAAAATATATTTAAAAAAACACAAAACCTGAACCTGTCCATGTCTCCCCAAGCCTGTGCCCTTCAGAGCGGAGGTCCCCATTCCCCCCCCCCACACACACACTTGAGAGCATGTTTCTTTAAAAATATATTTTTTTAATTGATTTCAGAGAGGAAGGGAGATGGGGAGAGTGACAGAAACATCAATGATGAGAGAGACGCATTGATCGGCTCCTGCATGCCCCACACCAGGAATCAAACCATGACCGCCTGGTTCATAGGTTGATGCTCAACCAGCCAGCCATGCTGGCCAGGTGAGAGCATGTTTCTTAAAAGGACAAGACCTGGGTCCTCGGAGTTGGTGGGAGGTTGGACTGCCAGGCCAGGGAAGATGTGGGATTCAGCTGCTTAGCCACCTGCTCTGGGTTTTCCTGTCAGAAGGGGCTGATCTCAGGGCCTGATGAGTAGGGCAATGCAGTTCATTTCCTCCCTCTCCCTTGCTCTCCTCTTGATTAGGGTCCACAGTCCACAGTCTAAGTAACTGAGCAAGCTGACCTAAGACCACTGCTGCCTACCCACACCTGCCCCAGGTCACTTCTCCCACCCCTGATTGCAACCAGCATGTTCCCAAGACTGGGAGAAATAAGGAGCTTTTCCCTGGAAAAGGGAAGGTAGGTGAGATCTGTTTTGAAGATAAATATAACATGCCAGAAACTGCTGGCGTGACCAAACTGGACTATTTCACAAGCCTCACACCTTACCATCTTTAGGTTAAGTCTGCCATTAAGACGATAGGTAAGCAAACACAAAATGGAGGAAGCAAAATCAAAGACCATTCTAAACATCGGCCAATGATGTGAGGGGCTAAATGGAGAGTATTTTTACAGGTATGTGTACGTACCCTCTGCATATATGGGGGTTGCATGTGGTTATATCTACACTAATAAAAGAGAAAAATGGTAATTGGCGTACGAGCTACCATTTTCATTGGCTAATCAGGGCTATATGCAAATTAACTGCCAACTAAGATTGGCAGTTAATTTGCATATGTAGGCACAATGCAGGGAGGCAAAAGGGAAAGCAGGAAGAAGCCCCCTGCCACTGACAGTGATTGGAAACCCAGGGGGGAGCTAAGAGCTGGGGGGCAGGGCAAAGGCGGCCCTGGGGCCTGGGGCCGCCTTTGCCCTGCCCCCCAGCCATGATCGGAGAATCAGGTGCCTTTTCCGCCCTGGCCAGTGATAGCAGGAAGTAGGGGTGGAGCCAGCGATGGGAGCTGGGCACGGTCGAAGCTGGCAGTCCCGGGAGCTAGGGGTCCCTTGCCTGGGCCTAAAGCGAAGCACACGATCGCGGGGCCGCTGCAGCTGTGGGTCCCCGCTGTCCGGGCCGGACGCCTCAGCCAGAGGCATCCTGCAGGGGCAGGGGCAGAGCCCGCGCGATCGCGGCGCCCCCCGCTGCCACTGCGGGTCCCTGCTGCCCGGGCCAGACGCCTAGGCCAGAGGCGTTAGGCCTGGGCAGGGGCGGAGCCTGCAACCGCAGGGAGCTGGGGGTCCCCTGCCCAGGCCTGACACCTCTGCCGAAGACCTCAGGCCTGGTCAAGGGGCCAATCCGGTGATTGGTGATCGGAGGGTGATGAGGGTCAACTCCTCTGGCCGAGGCATCAGGCCTGGGTGGGGGGCGGAGCCGGGGATAGGGGGGATATGATGGTCCCCTTGCCCAGGCCTGAAGCCTGGGTCAAAGGCGTCAGGCTTGGGCGGGGGGTGAAGCAAGCGATCAGAGGGAGATGGGGGTCCCCTGCCCAGGCATGATTCCTGGGCCAGAGGCCTCAGGCCTGGGCGGGGGCCAGAGCCAGTGATCGGGAGGAGATGGGGGTTCCCTGTCCAAGCCTGACACCTCTGGTGGAGGCGTCAGGCCTGGGCAAGGGGCCGATCAGGCGATCGGAGGGTGATGGGGGTGTACGCCTCTGGCCGAGGCATCAGGCCTGGGCAAGGGGCAGAGCCAGCAATCGGAGGGTCTGGGGGTCCCCTGCCCAGGCCTGATGCCTGGGCCAGAGGCATCAGGCCTGGGCTGGGGGCAGAACCAGTGATGCGGGGAAATGAGGGTCCCCTGCCCAGGCCTGACACCTCTGTCAGAGGCGTCAGGCCTGGGCAAGGGGCCGATCCTGCTATTGGAGGGTGATGGGGATCAACACCTGAGGGCTCCCAGTATTGAGAGGGGGCAGGCTGGGCTGAGGGACACTCCCCCCCCCCCCAGTGCATGAATTTCGTGCACCGGGCCCCTAGTATATATATATATGGGGTGTGCAGGGACCTTCATGTAATGTCTGTGTGTGGACAAACAGCTGCGTATGTGAGTTTTTGTGGCCAAATGATGCCCCGGTACCTAGCACAGTGCCTGGCACGTAAGACTCATCACCCATGTGGCAACAGAATGAAAGAAAGAATAACTGTTTTTTTGGGGGGAGGGGGTAAAGATGAGGTCTGTGCATTGCATCTTGTGTGGAGAGGGTCCAGAGGAACAGGTATGTCTGGGGTGGTGGGTGGGCATGGCTGAGAAGTCATTGTATGAATGATGTGGGAATGGATTAGGGGAGCATGCGTGAGTGGAGTGGACCCGAAGCCCAGCCCAGTATGGAGACCCAGGGAAATTTTAGCCACAGAGGACACCCTGCCAGACCCTGGGCTTTGCAGGAGTTGGATGCTACTCCAGGCAACCACCTGAAAGTTAGAGCCTTCAGAAACTCACAAGTCCTGGCAACATTTCATGCCAATTCCACTTTCTACAGCATTAGGCTGAGGCTTTTCCCAATCCAGGGAAACCCTTTCTTTAGAGCAGGGGTGGAGAACCTTTTTTTCTGCCCAAGGCCATTTGTATATTTATAACATCATTTTCGGGCCCTACAAAATTATCCACTTAAAAATTAGCCTGTGACATTTGGTCAAACATTTGATTAATTCACCCCTAATGCCTTGGCGGGGCCAGACCGAATGACTTCACAGGCCTTCCTCGGGCCGATGTTCCCCACCCCTGCTTAAGAAGAACTTAGAGGCAATAAAAACAGGAGTATAAGAAAAAAAGTAAGTGAGAGTAGAGACACAAATTTGCCTGTAGCAAAGGTGTATTCAACAGATTCTTAGGAATTCCCTGTACCCACCTCTCATCCAAAGGATAAAATAACATGCACAAATGAGTGTTTTTACATGTCTGCCTGCACTGTGGAACATGTTCTCTGTTTTCACATAATGACAATGGGGAAGGGAATCGATTTCTAGAGTACTCCTTTGTGCCAGGAACTGGGCTGTAGGCGTAGAGACATCATCACACTTATACCTTAAGACAATGGGATACTTTTAAGAGCTGTGCCCCAGGCCACACGCCGAGTGCTTTATGTGCACTATTTCATTTAATCCGTCAAGAACCCCACAGGAAGGGGCCATCCAGTCCAGCATGCTGGAGTCACATTGCTTGGGATTCAGCCTGGGCTCCACCACGTACTAGCTGCGCAGCCTTAGACAAATGTCTTAACTTCTCGGTGCTTCAGTTTCCTCATTCATAAAGTGGAGATATTAATAGTCCTCTCATGGAGCTGTCAGGATTAAATGACTTAATATTTGCAATGTGCTTGAAGTAGTACACAGCCCACAGAAAGCATTCAGTACATGTTATGACTATTATTCATATTTTACTGATGAGGAGACTGATGGTCAGAGTGGTTGAGATGATGGCATGTGTAAGTGATAGGGTCAAAATCCTAGCTGCTGCCTGACTCGCCCTACAGGTTATCGTAGGTTACTGGCTTAGGGTCATATTGGGTGACACTGGCCTCCCTGATCCCAAAGTGGAAAAAATTCAGAACTGCCTAATTTTTTAAGTAGTCACTCAGCATCTTGAACCTTGGTAGTAACAAAATTTAAACCATTTAAAAGTAATTTTCTTTAGAATTGTTATTGAGGATTATTTCCTGAACAAAAAAATACTTAAAATTGAAAAACAACAACACATACCCACTTAACGCTCTATTTCATATTTTATTTTCACCACAATCATCTTATAAAATGGATAGGTATATATATTGTCCCCAAACCCAAAATAAACAGGAGGAAAGCAAATCTCCAGAGAAAATGTTAAAGTTCATATAGCTGGTACATGACAAATCAAACTAAAAGGCCAAATGTCTACCCATTTCACTATTTCTGCTATATTCAATCACATCAATTTGTGTTAAACTGGAGCCTAGACCAGTACATTTTTCTGACACACTAAAAAGAGTGATTTTGTATTTGCGAAGAATGCAAAAATATGTTTTGGATATATTTCCATTTTCTTAAAACTTCTGGACTCCCCCCCCCCAACTTAAAATGATTTGGAATTTTGACATATTTATTCAGCCATAATCCCTGCTCTAGGGGAGCTAAGCATTGAATCAGGGATACCAGGCATGGAACTGGAATGACTAGGGAGGGAAGTCTTCAGGGATAAAGTGACCACATTTTCATAAATGGGGATACATGGTCTGACAGGAGGTTTTTTCTCTCTCGTTTGCAAAGGTAATTAGCTGAAAAGTCTGACCAATGCATGCAGACCGTGACATTTATTTAAACATTCAATAGATTCTCTTTGTGGAGGAGAATGCACTTCCACACCATCAGGGCTCTTCTGAGAACACCGCCACACCCGGGGGTTACCAAGCTTGGGAAGAGCGTGGGATTCTAGCTACACTTTGCAGGATGGGCAGGTTCGGAAGGTCAGGGATCAGGGGATTGGATCCGGGGAAAGATCCAGGGCCCAGACTAAGAGAAAGGGAGATAGCGGTGTGTGGCGGTGGAGGAATCAAGGTGAGATGAGGTAAGTGGGGGAAAACCAGCCTTTAAATGGAAGCCCGAGGAGTCTGGGCTCCAGGCCACCGCAAAGCTCTGACAGGAGGGAGCCATGAAGAAGCAGGGAAGGTCGGGCCGCCCTGGGCTGCTGGAGAGGTGAGGGCTGGAGGCCAGGGAGCCCATTTTCGCAACATTGATAGTATCCGTTGGGCAGTGTCCCTCGGACCCCTGACCCCCGGCCTGCTGGGCGGGGGGCCCTGGGTTTCTGTCCTGCCCACCCCGAGGAGCTGGGGACCGACTGCTGGAGCCCCTTAAGGAGGCGGCGGGAAGAAGCCCCATCATTAGTCGGGCCCTGGGCAGACCAAATCTGTGTCTCTTCTTGGACCCTTGTGACAGTTCGGTCACTCCATCCCAGATGACCAGGGACAGCGGACGTACGGACACGCAGCTGGTGCGCCCAGGGCCAGATAAGGATGCGGGGCTGCTCCCGCCCCCACTCCCTCCCGCGGCGCCGGGTCTGCACAAGTCCCGCGGGCTCGGGCTCCCAGCGCGGCCCGGCCCGCGTCCTCACTGCGGCTGGAGGACCTCGGCGGGTCTCTGCCCGAGTCGTGAGGGTGGGGGAATCGGGAGCCTGGCCGACTTTGGACTCGTCCCTCAAACCCGCCTCCTCGCACACGCACACATCGGCTAGTTCTGAGGGGGGCTCATCAGCGTGACCCCGCGGACCCACCGAGCGGCGGCACCCGCGCCGAATCCCCGCAGGGTCTGGCCGGAGCCCACTCTGCGCATGCGCCTCCACTCGCGGCCGCGGCCCGGCCCAGGCCCCTCCAGGCCGCGCGCCTCCGAGTCACGCGCAGGCGCTCACGCATGCGCAGGCTCGCGGCGGCGCTCCCTGCGCGCGGGCTCGGCGGAGTGGGGTGGGCGGTGCCTCAGCGCCCGGGCCGGGGCGGCGGGTTCCTGTCCCCCGGGGCCGGCCCGCGAGCTTCGCCCCCTCGGCTTTCACCCCCCCCGCCCCCCGCAGGGCGGAGGCGCCGCGATGGCCGCTGCGCCGTGGGCTCGCCGCTCCCCTCCCTCCCGCTCGGTGCGCTGCTGGCTCCCGAACCCCCGCAGGGTGTCGGCAGTTTTGATTTGGGCCGGGGCGGGCTCTGGACCTGCTCACGCTTGTGGTGTGAGGTCACGGAGTTCGGGAGGCATTTGAGGAACGTGGAGAATGCCGGAGACAGATCGGGGCTGGTGGTTATTCTGTTGTGGTTTTCTCCTGCGGCCAGCCCTCAGGTAAAACAGGAACCGAGACTTCAGAGGTTCCCCCACCGCCTCCCTTAACCTTCAGAAACTCAGAGGAACTTGAGTGCAGACCGCCCTCCCCTCCCGCTCCTGGGGACAGACTCCCACTTACCGCGCCCACGTTCCCCTGCTTCTGTGCCGGGAACTCCAGATAAAGGGGACGGGAAGGGTGCTGTTCTCACTAGGATGGAAGCAGGGTGGCAACCATGCGTGGGTAAAATGTTTAATATTTTAATCCTGCGGATTTGGCTTCTGTCATTTGCTTGCTAAAATAATGGAAAAGTTATTTTGATTTTTCTGAATTATATAAATCATCCCATTCGATTGAATATACCCTGTTGATTGTAATTGGAATTCCCCATGGGTTGTGCTAGTACTGGTTTTAGAAAACACGTTCCTCTGCACCTGGAGACCAGGACAGCACAATTACTCTAAATTGCCTCAGTGGCTCCAGATAACGTGTTTCTGCGTTGACCCCATGGTCCCGAGACCCGATGGCTCCAGATAATGTGTTTCTGTCAACTCGGTGGCCCCAAGACCCAAAACTATAATTAGTCTTTGTAGATAACGAATCGGCTCAATCTAGCTTCTGTAACAAACTGCTTTGTGCAAACCAGGTCCCTCACTTCAAACCCAAAGATGTAATCAACACCTGTGTGATTTTTGCCTCTATAAATCTGGTGTTGCGGTCATTTAACCACCATGAGGTTTGGAGAGCAAATTGCCCCCTTGTAGTCCCAGCTTCGAAATAAAGGTGACTCCTTAATTCGACTTCTTGAGGCGTCCTTGAGTGATTCGCGGGGTACGTTACAACAGGATGTCTTGCTTGTGGCCCCTGGAGTTCCCCGAGTCACTCATTGCAGGAGCTAAAAAGCAGGTCACAGGTTCTGTAATATCTCATCAAGTGGGCTTAACCTCCGTTTGAAACACACCCAGTGACGGGGATAACAGTCCAGGGTGTTTGGTGTTGCCCGACAGGATGCTGGTGTCCGTGGCTCCCTCTGCCCTGCTCACCACCCGTGAGGTGGCATCATTTCCCTGTGCAGCCCTGTGGAGGAAGCACTGGCATCAAGAACTTGTGTACCTGTTTCCCTGCTTGGACTCCCCCCTCTCCCATGCCCAGCTCCCGTCATAGGACCCAGGAAGGGGCCTCTGTGGCTAAACCAGGGTTGACCAGTTGGTTATTGAAAAGTCACGGGACTTTGAATCTCCTGGGTTTTCATGGCTGTTGCGTTGGAGTAGAGGTCATTTGGGCATCTGGTACCCTGGTGGCATGAGGAAAAGGAAAATTCTTGGAAGGGAGTTAGGTAATTCCTGACGTAAGGCTTGGGGAAAGAATGAGCTGATGTGGGGCTTGCGGAAAGCTGCTTGGTTGGCTAACCTGCTCTCTGCACTGAGAAGCTTTATTCCCTTACTAGAGGCCTTGGTGCATGAGATTCGTGCACTGGAGGGTCCCTCAGCCTGTGCCCTCTTGCAGTCCAGGAGCCCTTGGGGGATGTCCAGCTGACAGCTTAGGCCCGCTCCCCCTAAGCAGGCAGTCAGACATCCTTAGCGCTGTGGAGGTGGAGAGGCTCCTGCCACTGCTGCTGCGCTCGCCAGCTGTGAGAGGGGCTTCTGGGCTTCTGGCTGAGTGGTGCTCCCCGTGGGAGTGCGCTGACCACCAGGGGCAGCTCCTGCGTTGAGCATCTGCCCCCGGTGGTCAGTGTGCATCATAGCGACCAGTTGTTCCACTGTTTGGTCGATTTGCATATCACCCTTTTATTATATAGGATAAGCATCCCTTTCCTGGGTTTAACTTCACAGCACTCTCAGTAGTGGCAGGGAATTGTAGCACAAAAGAGCCATGTGGTTCAACTCATTCTTTTTACACAAGAAGAGGCCGAGGCTTAGAAAAGGAAAGAGATTGACCCAGGGTCATAGAGAGCCAGCTTGTGGCAGAGATGGGACTTGAATTTAGGTCTCCTGATTCCCAGGTCTGTTGTTATTCTCCTACACCATGTATATTAAGGGGGCAGCAAAAAACAGATGGCATAATTTCAGTTGGGTAAATTGAGGCAGGATGTAGGAAAGCAATATGGATGGTGAAATATTCTGGTGCCAGTAACAGGGATCTCACCATCTGTATCTGGAGGCAGAGAGACTGGAAGGGAGAGGGTCATCTTTCTAGAACTGGGACTTTGGGTCAAAGTGCTCAGGAATGCAGTTGAGAGTATAAAAACCTCTTCGCTTTCTCCCTTCAGATCTGTCCAGGCTCCCCGGGGACCAAACCCAATGGGAAGTCAGAGGGCAAGGAAGTCTTGATTAGTCCATATACGTCAATTCTAGAGCACAGCACAGTGTGGGAAATAAAGACTGTACTGGGAGGGACAAATGAGAGATACTCAACATGCAATCTTATTTGTAGTATAATAATGGTTTATATTTCTTGAGTGCTTAATATGTGTCAGATATGTCCATTGTCTCATTGCATCTTCCCATAAACTTGTTTTCACCATTTAACAGATAAAGAAATGGACTAGTCACACCACTTGAGAATGGAGGTGTGAACAACAAAGCTGCCACCTGCGTCTCTGGGGATCTTATCTTGTGTATAGTCATTTCTTTGTGGATGTCTGTGGAATGAATGAATGAGGAACAGACACAAATAGAATTCAATGTTAAATTTCCCTGAAAATCCTTAGCAGAGAGGTTCAATTGTAGAGTCTGGAGGCTCTTTGCAGAGGTAAGTCCCATGCCTGCTGGTATCTCCTGCTTATTTGTAATAAGTCAGGTTATTCAGGTTATTCAGGTTAAAAGAGTGGATATATAGATATGACTTTTAAAAAACCTTGGACTTCTTTATTTTCCCAGTGAAGGATAGCTTTTAGAATTAAAACATTTTCTCTCGTAGCCACCCCCTGATTTCCGATGCCCCACAATCTGGGCAGGGGCTCAGGATGCTGCCTCTCTTCTCTGCTCAACTCCTCACTACTCCACCCACAAACTTAGTTCTGCTAATTGCATCGCTGGTGCAGCTCCTGGAACACAGTGTTCTTCAGGGATGGACCAACAAGTTGTTGGTGAAGAGTTTTACCAGCACAGCTAACATGGCCTGCTGTATAGCAGAAGCCTCAACTTAAAGGCACTGAGCTCTTTCCTCTATGCTTTCTCTTCCTTCACCCCCTCCTCTCTTCAGAATCCCCTTTTATTGGCCTCTTCCTTCCTAAAGTGTCCCACAAAATATTTCGTTTGTTGTTTATCGTTCAAGCTCCTCAAGCATGGAAAAGGAACCTAATGATCACATGCTATGTTCCCAACACTGTGCCGGATGCTTCATAGCTGTTATTTCATAGTGATCTGCTAGGTAGGGACCCTGCAGATGAAAAAATCAAGGCTTCTGGCGAGGTGACTTGTTCACCCTTACACATTATTAAGAGCAGAGCTGGTATTCGAACTCTGATCTAACTCCAAGGCCCATCCCAGCACACTTCTCACCTAGAATAGACCCTGCTGCTTTAATCTTTGTGCTCCTCTTGTCCCTTTGCTATTCAGAGCCTTTCCCTTGTGCAATCGCCTGTCTTCCTGGGGCTTGGACATGTCGAATATGACTGTTACAGCCCACCCTTGTGGATCTACCTAACAGTTGATTCCATCCAAGTCTGTGTGTCCTCCTTCAGTCCTTTGCTGATGATATCTCCTCCATTGGGAAGGCCATTTTACCTATTTCCAATCCATTCTCTAAAGCCCAGCTCATATTCTGCCTCCCCCATGATGTCCCTCTAAAGTCATCGACCTTCAGAGTCTCAGATTTACTTTTGTGGGCCTCCCTTAAAGGATTTATCACATTATCTCCTGTATTTACAGTAATTTGGAAATGCAACTTATTTTCTTTGTTGAGGCAGGGATTATACTGTAATAGTATTTGTATCTCTTCATTTCCTTACAGAGAACCTTCCACATTGTAAGCCACCAGTGAATGAGTGCATCAGAGGAGTTCTTTGTGGTGAAAAGAGTTTGTAAAGTGTAGGTTTATCCCTCAACTTCACATGTTGACTGTGCTTAAAACAAGACTCAGCTGTGAGATAAATTTGTACTGGTTAAGTTTGGGGGTTGGGCGGTGGAAGGCATCTTGTGGTTTCCTTGAGGCACTTCGAATTTGGGGAAATGAAGAGACACCAGTGAGGGCAGGCAGTGGAGAACAGGATGCTTAGGTGGAAGGTCCTACACATCTGTCTGTCCATATGGGTCCCAAAAAGAAGTGGACTGTGTCCCTTGACCTTTATCATGACTGCCGCTTTTCTGAGGCCGTTTCCTGTGTTCCCTGGTCCCTTTATGTTTGCTCCGATAGACAAAACCATCACATCTGCTTTCACCACCAGTGGCGAGGGAGACTTTGGCCCCAATGGCAGCTCTCCCTCCTTGGGACCTCTGTAAGCTCAGAGCACACATTTCCCATATCACTTAAGACTGACAGATGCTGGGGTCCTTTGGCAGAGAACGGTGTGAGAGAACGGGCGTGGGCTGGGATGATGACTCACCTTCTCTGTCACTGCCTACAGCTTGCTTGAAAGCCCTTCAGAATCAAAACACTTCCCTAGGAGAGGCATAGAAGGCTGTCCTTACAGATAGCAGCTTGGGTTCCTGCTACTGCAAAAGTCTGCCACTGCCTCAATGTTTCAAAGTTTAGGTCAGTGAGCAGCCATCCAACTGCATGGTCATGGAAAACAGGTAGAAGTAACCCAGAAAGAAATGCCCTGATTTGGGCATCAGACAACCTAGATTTTAATTGGGCTCTGCCAGGAGCTCCCTGTGTGTCTAAAGGTAAGGGACTCATTTTTTTAAAAAAATATATTACTGATTTTTTACAGAGAGGAAGGGAGAGGAATAGAGAGTTAGAAACATCGATCAGCCGCCTCCTGCACACTCCCTACTGGGGATGTGCCCGCAACCAAGGTACATGCCCTTGACCGGAATCGAACCTGGGACCCTTGAGTCTGCAGGCTGACGCTCTATCCACTGAGCCAAACCGGTTAGGGCAGGGACTCATTCTTTAAGTAAACCTATTCCTACTGTGCTAGCTAAGATCAAGGAAGTCTACAAGAAGTCAAAACCTATTCCTACCCCAGATGGGCTCTCAGTCTCTGTAAATCAATGCAAGTCATGGTAATAAATTCTATACAGAGCAGAGTAGCAAGGGGAAATTTAAGTGAAGAGTTGACACTTGAGCTGGACCTTGCAATTGGAATTTTCCTGGCAGTTGAGAGTAAGTCTATTGCAGCTTTGGAGAATATTGTGCAGTATATTGTCAGTGGAATAAGGTCAGTGGAATGTAGAGGGGGGTAAAGGTGAAGAGAGGGGATTAGACTTGAAGGTCTATCTGGGTCTAGCATGAGGGGCCTTCACAGGCTGTGAACTTTGAACCTTATCTTGAAGGTAGAGGGGAGACTTTGAATCAATCTCTGTTGTCGAATGATCACTCTGGCAGCAATGTGGAGGGTTGATTAGTTGGAAGGGTCAAAGATGAAGAGACACTGGCTAGAAGACACTAGGTAACCCTATAACAGGCAAGGATATTTGAGGACTTCAACTGTGGGATTAGAGAAGGTTAGGCTAAAAGTAAACTGCTCTAATCCCCAAACTAAAATTCTCTGCCCCTGAACACCTGGACCTTTGGTCCTTTTTTTGTACCTGCCCCTTCCACCCTACTCCTAGTTTATTACCTTTATTGTTTGCTCATACTCCATCGGGGTGGGTGGGGGTTTGGCCTGTTTGGGTTTTCTCCCTACCCATTTTCCCTGTTTTCAGTTCTGTTCACCCAGCACTTCAGATGAGACCTCAGCTCCTGGTAGACAAACTGGTAGGAAGCTTTATTCTGCCTCAGGATCCTTCCCACTCCCCCCTCTGGCCCTGACTTTGCTCTCTCCTCTGGCATTGGACCTTGGGTCTCCAAATTGGCAATGGAAATTATGCCATCCTTCCTGTTACTCTTTCCAAGAGAAAGGATGAGACACCATGTTTATTGGAAGTTGTTGACAAGCAGGAACTAGTAAAATGGATTAAAGGGAACTTGGCATCTTGGTGTAAGAGCGAGCCAAAGGTGAAATACAGGGCAGTCCCGCAGAGTGATCCAACAAGTCTGAGCCTTGATAAATTTAGATCAGATCTATAAAATGTAATCCTGAAAGCGGAAGTATGTGTCTCCTCATGATCTCTTCACTGTTCTCCCAGGCTAAGTTCACAAGTATTGCCCCTTCTTGCTATACTTGTTTGTAAAACTGTCACCTTATGATTCTTGGGCCTATAGACTTCAGCAACCAGTCAACAAGTGTGCCCAGCCTCATGCTGCTGGGATAAAATATAGATGCTCCCTAGCTATGTTCTCAAGGAATCAGGAGCTGCAATTTTAGTTTAGCTAGGAAAGCAAAACACTTGTGAGAACCAACTAGAGAACAGAAAATATGAATAGTTAAGAGGGCAGTTAAGATTTGGTGTGAGTTATGCTGCCAGTACCATAGAACTTGAGAAAAAAGGTCTTGGTCTCCTGGGTTCCCTCATGTAGGCCTAGATCTAGCTGAAGGTCTCAGCTGGATCCCAACCAGTCTCAATACAAGGTGGGGGGCCAAGCCAGCTTTATGCTGCCCTCACATGGGGCTGTATTCCTATTTCCCAGATGTTCCTGCTGTCCCCTCAGCCTGCATCTCCCCATTTGTCAAGATTCTCCATTCATTCTTCAAGGTCCAGCCCAAATACTTGCTTTTCCACAAAGACTCCTCCCTCCCACCAGTCTGAAATGTCCAAGATCCTTTACAGCCCTTTGTTTATAAGTCTGTTCTGACATGTATTCCATCCTGTTATCTATTTGTTAATGTCATGGATCTTGTGATGTATTTGTGTTCCCACCAGTTCCACAACATTTTGAGTTTCTTGTTAGCTGGGAATTTCTGATTTATTTCTCTAACTTCCAGTGACGAGCCTAGAGTGGTACCCTGCTCAAAAAATATCTGTTAAATGGATGAAAAATGGTTTAAAGGTTCTGTTCTCCCTGGCATATCAGTTATATAAATCCAGTTCTGTAAAAGTAGTCCTAAAATCAGAAGGGGGAGGTGCCTGTTTTCTGAGGCCAGTTTCTGGCAGGGGAAACCACAGTTGGATGAAAGTCCATTGTATGTTGGGCTTCTGTGGACACACAAGAGAAGGGTATCAAATTGTTTCTTGGTCTTGACCTTTAGGATCAAAAGTACAACCATCTATACCAGCCGTGGGCAAACTATGGCCCGCGGGCCGGATCCAGCCCGTTGGAAATGAATAAAACTAAAAAAAAAAAAAGACCGCACCCTTTTATGTAATGATGTTTACTTTGAATTTATATTAGTTCACACAAACACTCCATCCATGCTTTTGTTCCGGCCCTCCGGTCCAGTTTAAGAACCCATTGTGGCCCTCGAGTCAAAAAGTTTGCCCACCCCGATCTATACTAATACAAGGGTAATATGCTAATTAGGGCAGACGTCTTCCGGACACCCATCCGTCATCCATCCAGACAAAGCCACAGCGGCTGCGAGGCCTGCGGCTCAGGCTTCGCAGCTGCTGCGGCTGTCAGTGGCAGCATCAGCAGGTTGATGGGGACGGCACCTTCCCCTGGTCAGCCTGGTTGCTTCCTGCAGAGGGAGGCCAGACTGCAGCTTAGGCCTGCTCCTCGTCAATATGACATCCCGTGAGGGCTCCCACACTGTAAGAGGGGGCAGGCTGGGCTGAGGGACTCCCCGCCGCCCCCAGTGCATGATTTTTTGTGCACCAGGCCTCTAGTAGGGTATAAGTGGCAAGGTTGCCCTCCCTTAGCTTATGGAAAGAGTCCTGGAATCAGAAGAATTGGGACCAGTTCTGCTCCAATCTCTGGTGAGAATATACTTGCCTTATTAACCTCTTAGGATTCTTCTGTGGACCAAATGAGGTAAGACATGTGAGTTCTTGGAAAAGTATATAGTGTGACTGGAATATTAAGCATCCTGTATTTTCTTCTTATTCCTAATCTCTAATTTTTCATTCTTTCTATAAAGAAACTCTCCCCCAGCTGGCATGGCTCAGTGGTTGAGTATCAACGTATGAACCAGGAGTTCACAGTTCGATTCCCAGTCAGGGCACATGCCTGGGTTGTGGGCTCGATCCCCAGTGTGGGGCGTGCAGGAGGCAGCCAATGATTCACTCTCATCATTGATGTTTCTATCTTTCTCTCCTTCTCTGAAAAAAACCCCCACAAAAAACCAACACCTCCCCCCCCCCCCCCCGAAACTCTCAAATCACCAGCCACTAAGGCCAACTTGGAAGAACTTAGCCAGTCTTTGTGTTCCCATTTAGGCCCAAAGACTATATCCAAGATGGCAGAGAGGGAAGAACATGGTTTTTTGGCTCCCAACCAGGTGATTCTGGGTAAATAACTTCAACTCTCAAGCCTCAGTTTCCTCATCTGTAAAATGGAGACAATCTTCACCTCATCCACCTCCTAGGGTTGTTGGGAGGATCAAACAAGACAATGAATATGACAGTGCCTTGTAAACTGTAAAAGTCTGTTCAAATGCTATAGATTTACTTTTTAATCTGTGCTGAGGGCCCTGGATGAACTTTGCCAAGACTGTTGCACATCTAGACAATGACATCATATACATGTTATTGGGGTGGGGCAGAGACAGCAAGCGCAGAGTCACAGGGGCAGAGTAGAATTCAGGAGGGAACCTCACTTGCTGCCTGCCTGTAGAAGACCTGATTCTGTTGTCACTCATTCTTTTGATTAGAAGAAATTCAATCTTCTGGTTTTCAAACTGTTAAAGACTCTGCCATGACCTCTGTGCTCAGGGTCAGGGCCTCTCTTAGTTCTCCGTCTCCAGGGTCGCTTAGCCTAGACATGGTAGGCATTTAGGATGAGTTTGTTATTGAACAAAATACAGGTAATGTATTTTGTGAAATCTCTCATCATTATTCTCATTTCCTTTGTGTTTGTAAGTGCTGGTTGTAGGTAAACATTAAAAGAACACACCAGACTATGATTCAGAGAAATGGTAGTCCCACTCATGCTTGAAAACGTGACTAGTCAGTGTTACTGAAAGGTCAGGCTCCAGAAATGGGGTATCCCCACCTGAGTGCTTTGTAAATCCCAGGAGGCGGTGGAGCCAGAGTCAAATGGGAAAGGCTGTGTGTGTGCCTGTGGCCAGAGGGCTTTTGGATCCCTTCATTAGCCTTGCTGATCACTGGAGCTGAAAGAAAATGGCTTCACCCACAAAAACTTGTATTTATTGTGTGCTTGGCCGTGTCCTGGGTGCTTTGAAGAATACGATAAACGTCAAGTTATGGCTTCTGTGTTGGAAGTGCTTAGACCAGAGTTGGGAAGATAAGCTGACTATGGAGGAGCAGAGGATCCCCCTGGCAGGTGGTGTGTGTTCAGGCCAAGGGAGTGGTCGGTAATTACTGACATAGGAAGGCAGAGGATCCTCAAAAGCTCAAGAGTGTGGGTACGACTTTCCAGAGGAGGTGTGAAGAAGACAAAGTCAATCTTTGAGGCTCGTCTCTATCTTCAAAATGACTTCTTTTCTTTTCTGGCCCCAATTAGGAAATTGCATTAGATTTCTATTGCTGCCTACCAACCAACCAAAAATTCAGAGCTTAAAAATTCATTCATTCATTCATTCATTCATTCATTCATTCATTCATTACCATACTGTTCTATAAGTCATATGTCCAGGCAGGATGTGCTGGTTGTCAGCTGGGGGTTGCTCTCAGCTTCTAGAGGCCACTCCCTCACTTTTCCATGTAACTCTCTCCATCTTCAGTCTAGCAACTACTTCAGAGGCCCCTTGTGTTTTGAATTTATGACTTCCTTTTCTGTTATCAGCTGGAGAGAACCTCTGCTTTTACAGGACTCTTGTGATTAGGTCAGGCCTACCTGTACAATGTCCTTTTGATTTGCTTAAAGTTAACTGATTAGTAACCTTAATTGCATCTGCAAAATCCCCTTTGCCATGTGCTAACATAATCGCAGTCCTGGAGAAATCTTGGAAGTCTGTGTTAAGATTCTGCATATCACTGATACATTAGTAGAAGGGGGAGTAACAAGGGGCTAACCTCAGGCAGTATCAGGAGGGATGGAAGGGAGAAAGAAAGCTCAGGTATGGTAAGCACCAGTACCTGGTATTTTCACAAATGTCATCTCCATCCTCACATCAAAGCTATAAAGTAGGTATTGTTAATCATTTTATTAGTGGGAATACTGAGTCTCAAAGGGGAAAAAAGGCACAGCTACGGAATGGCAGCTCTAATTCCAAAGCTTTCTCTTTCTATTCCTTCATTTTGGGAAAGAGGAGGAGGGTGATAATGACATATATTGGGGAAATAGAATCCACAGCTCTTGGCAGCTGATTTGCTGTGAGGAAAGGAAAGAGGAATCTAAGATGATCTAAAGCATTGAGTCTAGAGGAGGAGGAGGATAGTGGTATCACTAATAGACATAAACCCAAGGGCTAATTCAGTGGTGTAGGGGAAAGACACTGAGTTTCTGTGCGGATTTCAAATATTCAGTATCCCCATGTTCTGTTAATCCATACCTTTTATCTTCAGAGAATCTGGTTTTCTCAGCAAAGAGAGGCCAGGGCCCCCAGTCTTGATGCCTGGTGACCGTTTTAAGGCCTAGGCATGGCTGAGAACCCTACAGGTGCTATGTGCAAGCAGAGGGACGGTGAGAAGGTTGGGATCATCACTAGTCATTGGCAGCATCAGAGCTGAATACAGAAACCCCCTTTTGCTAAGTATCTGGGCAGCACTTGAATTTTTTGGACTTTGATGTCCGGAGCCCACAAATGGGTCCTACTGTGAAGTTGGTATGCGGATGGGGAAGTTATGGTGCCTGTCCCTGTTACTCCTCTGGACCACCATTTCTGGTAAATGAGATCACTGGCAACTCGTATTTCACTGTCCCTGTCTCTCCGCATATTGTTTCAGCTGATTACAAAGGTGCTTTGATGGACAATATGTGATCTCTGTAAGAGACCACTTTCTGCAAGAGAGGTTGGTGGATTAAGTAGTGCACGTATCAGTGTGCTTCAGAGTTGCTCCCTCACCTCAGTTTCTCTGCACTGTGGGCCTTCACACTCACAGGAGGATGGCACTTCTCTGTGGCCTTGTCCTTGCCCTGTTTTTAAAGACCTACAACCTCAACAATACTAACACGCTCATAGAAACTGTAATTCAGAGCTTCAAAGGAGGTATGACTAAGTTGGATGTTTCCTCTAAGGGTCATTCCAACTGTGATTCTCTGTGATTTGGGAATTTAGTGGAGAGCGGAGGGCCATCTGGAAAAGCTGGCACTGAGAAGGCTGATGACAGGGAAGAGGGCCCCTTCCTGGGGCATGAAAGGGTGACTGGGCTGAATTGGTTGACAGAAGAGAAGGCCTTCCAAGCTGGGGGAAGAGATGAACAGAGAGACCTGCAGGTTTGAATATGTGAACCCAGTGGTCTGAACCAAGGGAGGTAGTGCTACCTTAATCTGAGGAAATGACTCTGCCCTCTTCCTTCCTCCTTTCATTAAGACTTGGGACTTTTTAGCTTCCTCCTCTGCCCTGGGTGTACAGGTGGGGATAGGGAGCTATTCTTTCTGGCCTGGGCATGTCTGTAGAATACTGTTTTCCCTTGAGGTTCACTCCTGCCTCCCAGTCAGTATTCTTTCCTTGGTCCCACCTGTGTGTGTGTGTGTGTGTGTGTGTGTGTATGTATGTATGTATGTATGTGTGTTTTTCTTAAATCCTCACCTGAGGACGTACTTTCATTGATTTTATTTTAAAATATATTTTTATTGATTTCAGAGAGGAAAGGAAAGAAAGAGAGAAACATCAATGATGGGGGGGGGGGGGGGACCATTGATTGGCTGCCTCCTACATGCCCCACACTGGTGATGGAGGCCATAACCTAGGCATATGCCCTTGACCGGAATCAAACCCAGGACCTTTTAGTCCGTAGGCCGATGCTCTATCCACTGAGCCAAACCGACTAGGGCCCACCCTGTTTTCTTTTTTTTTTTTTAATTTATTTTTTATTTATTTTATTTTTTTTAATTAAATCTTTTTTTTTTAATTAAATCTTTATTGTTCAGATTATTACATTTGTTCCTTTTTTTTTTTCCCCCCATAACTCCCCTCCTCCCAGTTCCCGCCCCACCCTCCGCCCTCACTCCCCACCCACTGTCCTCATCCATAGGTGCACGATTTTTGTCCAGTCTCTTCCCACATCTCCCACACCCCTTTCCCCCCCAAGAATAGTCAGTCCATTCCCTTTCTGTGTCCCTGATTCTATTATAATCAACAGTTCATTCTGTTCATCAGATTATTTATTCACTTGATTCTTAGATTGACTTGTTGATAGATGCATATTTGTTGTTGATAATTTGTATCTTTACCTTTTTCTTCCTCTTCCTCTTCTTAAAGGATACCTTTCAGCATTTCATATAATCCTGGTTTGGTGGTGATGAACTCCTTTAGCTTTTCCTTATCTGTGAAGCTCTTTATCTGACCTTCAATTCTGAATGATAGCTTTGCTGGATAAAGTAATCTTGGTTGTAGGTTCTTGGTATTCATCACTTTGAATATTTCTTGCCACTCCCTTCTGGCCTGCAAAGTTTCTGTTGAGAAATAAGCTGACAGTCGTATGGGTATTCCCTTGTAGGTAACTGAGTTTCTTTCTCTTGCTGTTTTTAAGATTCTTTCTTTATCTTTTGCTCTTGGCATTTTAATGATGATGTGTCTTGGTGTGGTCCTCTTTGGATTCCTTTTGTTTGGGGTTCTCCGCGCTTCTTGGACCTGTAAGTCCATTTCTTTCACCAGGTGGGGGAAGTTTTCTGTCATTATTTCTTCAAATAGGTTTTCAATATCTTGCTCTCTCTCATCTTCTGGCACCCCTATAATTCTGATGTTGGTACGCTTGAAGCTGTCCCAGAGGCTCCTTACACTATCCTCGCATTTTTGGATTCTTTTTTCATTTTGCTTTTCCGGTTGGATGTTTTTTGCTTCCTCGCATTTCAAATCATTGACTTGATTCTTGCGCTCCTCTGGTCTGCTGTCGGGCGTCTGTATAATATTCGTTATTTCAGTCCGTGTATGCTTAATTTCTAGTTGGTTCCCCAATATAAGATCGAGGGTCTTATTAGTTTTCGTGTAGATCTCATTAAGTTTATCGGCAGCTTCTAAACAGTTCTTGAGAGACCTTAAAAGTGTGGTTCTGAACTCTATATCTTCCTTTGACAATTTTGTCCTGTTTTTTGTCTCCGCATTTTGTTATGCTTCCTTGGTGCACCCCCTAGTGGTCTTTGTTCGCAGTCTTATAGTTAAATCTTGATTGTTGTAGCTAATTCCAGGGAGGGTTTGACCTCCAGGCCAAGTGGCTATGAGAATCAGCTGTGTCAGCAGTGAGAGAACTTCTGTCCTCTAGGGAGGTGCTAATCTAGCCTTTGCCTGAGGCTATCCGGCAAATGCCTCTGTGCAGGGCTTGGGCGGGGCGGGTCGCACAGGATCAACAGGGTGGGCCGGAGAGAGCAGTTATGGCGGCTCTCAGTCCTGTCCCCAGGGGCTCTGCCTCTCTGGGTCCCAGCACCCACTGCAAAGCTGGGAGAGAAAGCTGCACTCGCTCTGACCGAAGCCAGACAGTCCCGCTTCTCCCGTTTGAGTCTGGGTCCCTAAAGACTCGCCCGGGTCTGGTGCTCAGAGTCTGCGACTCCCTCCCGATTGAAAACAACAACCGCGCCCTCCACCGCCAGCCCGCTCTGCGCACTCCGCACCTCAGAATTTGACTTCAGCACTGCGCCTCCTCTGAGTGTCCTCATGCATTTCTCTTTCCTCCTAGTTGTAGGACTTCCACTCAGCCAGCGTTCCTGTGGTTCTGGGTGATGTCCCTTCCGTTTTTTGGTTTCACTTTTGAAGTAGTTGTTCAAAGCAGCAAACTCCGGCGTTAACCTATGCCGCCATCTTGGTTCTCCCCACCCTGTTTTCTTTAAAAAGTCCCATTTTAACCAAGGAACTTTATTTTTTAATTTTATTTTTAATATATTTTTTATTGATTTCAGAGAGGAAGGGAGAGGGAGAGAGAGATAGAAACATCAGTGATGAGAGAGAATCATTGATTGGCTGCCTCCTGCATGCCCCACACTGGGGATCAAGCCCACAACCTGGGCCTGTGTCCTGACCTGGAATCGAACCGTGACCTCCTGCTTCATAGGTCAATGCTCAATCACCAAGCCATACTAGCCAGGTTTAACTAAGGAACTTTACTTGCTTCATTTTCATTTTTGCAGACAAATGTAGTATTAAAGTTGAATGCATTTAAATGTCATTATATAGCTTATCTAACATGACTATTTTGTGTTTTATTGCACATTTTATAGAGGCACATAAGATGGGGCCTGTTTGTTTTTTTTGTTAATCCTCACCTGAGGACATTTTTTTCTATTGATTTTTAGAGAGAGTGGAAGGGAGAGGGAGAGACAGAGAGAGAGAGAGAGAGAAATATCGATGTGAGAGAGACACATCGCTTGGTTGCCTCCTGCATGCACTTTGACTACGGTCTGGGGATTGAGGCTGCAATTGAGGTACATGCCCTTGGCCGGAATCCAACCTGAGACCCTTAGTCAGTGGGTACTGAGCCAAACCAGCTAGGTGATGGGGCCTATTTTTGGTCCTAATGATATGGAGAGTTTTCCTATCAGGTGGGTGGGTAACACTGGACTGGAGATCCCATTCTTTTCTTTGAATCTGACTACAGTAGGAATAAATAACTCCAGTGATCATACAAATCATGATGAAATGAGTTTACTACTATCATAGCAAGGATTCTTTTATTATACACATAGAAATCAACTGGAGATAGTTTAAGCCAAAGAGTAGAATCTATTTAAAAGACTCAGAGATATATCATGAGATCAAAGGACAGGAATACCTGTGAGGCTTAGGAAGGGACATGAACTAGGAGCTGGATAGCCATCAAGAAGCAATGTCTAAGTGTACTTGTTTCAACCTGTGCTATGGCAGATGGGCTGTCCTGCCTCCAGCCCACACATGAGGCAGAAAAGGATTATCCCTATCTGCCCAAACTATAATTCCCTCCATTCAAGAGATCAGCCAAGACTAAATGAGGGTCTTTTAGTTCAGATTCCAAATATGTTCTGGAGAACTGCCCTAAGTCCAATCAACAGAGACTAGTGTGGGGTCACAGAACACAAACGCTGGCTGTTGGAGGCCTGGCCTGTGGGAGGGGCCTACTTCATCACAAGCGGTTTGCTCCAAGTGTCCCTCTGCTAAACCAGACAGATGGCCAGCAACTCATTGTTACTGGGATGATTGTCCTGTTTCACAGTGAACAAGACATTGTGCAGAGACAGTGCTGGCAATGGAGACCGAGTGATGGGAGAAACTACATAAAGGACTTGTATCTGGCTTGTTTCTGATTCTCAGTTCTTCATGGTTTGTCCAGTTTTACAGTAGAGGCCTTGAAAGATGTAGAACTTGGCTAAGAAATCATCATATGTGTTGCTCCCATATGATGTGTTGGCATCATATGTGCTGCCTTCTCTGATGCTCAGTGGTTGCATGTATCTCAAACCATATCCTATTTTTTTTAAGTGCTTAACTGCATAATTTAAAGGTTTTTGTTGTAAGGGATGCAGGCTTTTAAAAAAATGGTTCTTGGAGGAGAAACCAAGATGGTGGCATAGGTAAACACCGAAATTGCTGCCTCCTACAACAACTTCACAAATACAACAAAAAGACAAAACGGACATCATCCAGAACTACAGGAAGGCTGGCTGAGTGGAAATTCTACAACTAGAAGGAAAGAGAAAAGCACACTGAGAGTCAGGAGCTGCGGAAGTAAAGTGCAAAGGTATGGAGGCTCGAGCATGCGCGGAAAGGTGCTGGTACCTGAGGACGCGGCTGTCTTTTTGAATCGGGAGGGAGTCACAAGCTCCCGACTGCTCTGAACTCCAGTTCCGGGAAGTCTCTGGGGACCCAGGAATCATACGGGGAGAAACTGGACTGTCTGGCAGTGGGCAGAACTCGGAACTCAAGGGTGGCTTTCCCTCAGAGGTGCTTGCAGCAATTAAATTACCAGGACACTGAGACAAGCGGCCCCTTAGGGTAGGGCTGAGGATCTGCCATAGCTGCTTGCTCTGCCCTGTTTATTCCTTGAGACCCCTCCCCACCCAGGCTGCGGCAGAGGCTTTTGCATATGAATGCCCTGGCCCTTTGCAACCTGAAAATTACCTAACAAATTACAGCTGGGCCAGACAGACCCAGAACTTCCAAGAGAAGGCCCAAGGCCCCACAGCAGCTTGCATTGCTTCACAGATGGGCCTCATCTGGGCACCTCCAAACTCCAAAAAGGGAAGGGGAATCTGCAGATCTTTTCATAGCTCCTGCTGGGTAACCTCAGGCAGAGGCTAAATTAGCACCTCCTTAGATCCAAGAGCCAGTGTACCCAGTGGTCAGAGTGGGACCATCCAGATTACAACTCCTCAGATCCATAAGGGACACACTTAGGGGGCAGACTCAGTGAGCACCAAAGCCCCACTGAAGCAAGCCTTGCCCCAGAAGGGTGTCTTCAGCACAGAAGATCTCCCACTGCAGACACAGCTGATTCTCACTGCCAATTGGCCTGGAGGTCAATTCCTCCCAGTGATACCTACAACAATCAAGGCATAACTACAACAAGACTGTGCACAAAGCCCACAAGGGGGTGCACCAAGAGTGTCCACCTCAGGTAACTGGGGAGGCTGAGCCACTGGGCCCTATAGGACACCTAGCACACAAAACCACTCTACCAACACAGGGAAGCATAAAAAATGTGGAGACAAAGAAACAGGTCACAAATGACAGAAATGGAGGAAAGCAAACGACTGGATATAGAGTTCAAAACCATGTTTATAAGGTTTTTCAAGAATTTTATGGAAACCGCTGATAAATTTAGTGAGACCCTGGAGGATATGAAAAAAGACCAACTAGAAATTAAGCATACACTGACTGAAATAAAGAATATTATACAGAGATCCAACAGCAGACTAGAGGATCCCAAGAATCAAGTCAAATATTTGAAATACGAAGAAACAAAAAATACCCAACTGAAGAAGCAAAAAGAAAAAAGAATCCAAAAATATGAAGATAGTGTAAGGAGCCTCTGGGACAACTTCAAGCGTACCAACATCAGAATTATAGGGGTGCCAGAAGATGAGAGAGAGCAAGATATTGAAAACCTATTTGAAGAAATAATGACAGAAAACTTCCCCTACCTGCTGAAAGAAATAGACTTACAAGTCCAGGAAGTGCAGAGAACCCCAAGTAAAAAGAATCCAAAGAGGACCACACCAAGACACATCATAATTAAAATGCCAAGAGCAAAAGACAAAGAGAGAATCTTAAAAGCAGCAAGAGAAAGACAGTCAGTTACCTACAAGGGAGTATCCATACGACTGTCAGCTGATTTCTCAACAGAAACCATGCAGGCCAGAAGAGAGTGGCAAGAAATATTCAAAGTGATGAATAGCAAGAACCTACAACCAAGATTACTTTACCCAACAAAGCTATCATTCAGAATTGAAGGTCAGATAAAGAGCTTCACAGATAAGAAAAAGCTAAAGGAGTTCATCACCACCAAACCAGCATTATATGAAATGCTGAAAGGTATTCTTTAAGAAGAGGAAGAAGAAAAAGGAACTCTTACCATTTGCCACAGCATGGATGGAACTGGAGAGCATTATGCTAAGTGAAATAAGCCAGTCAGAGAAGGATAAATACCACATGATCTCACTCATTTGTGGAATATAATGAACAACATAAACTGATGAACAAGGACTGATCCAGAGACGGAGAGGCATTGATTGGACTGTCAGGCCTTGGAGGGAAGGTAGGGGAGGGTGGAGGTAAGGGGGAAAGATCAACCAAAGGACTTATATGCAAGCATATAGGCCTAACCAATGGACATGGACAACAGGGGGGTGAGGGCATGAGCGGGGGGGTGAGGGTGGGGGGGGGTAGGGGGTAACATGGGTATAAGGACACATATGTAATCTACACTAATAAAAGAGAAAAATGGTAATTGGTGTACGACGATACCCTTTTCATTGGCTAATCAGGGCTATATGCAAATTAACTGCCAACTAAGATTGGCAGTTAACTGCCAACAAGATGGCGGTTAATTTGCATATGTAGGCACAATGCAGGGAGGCAAAAGGGAAAGCAGGAAGAAGCCCCCTGCCACTGACAGTGATCAGAAACCCAGGGGGGAGCTAAGAGCTGCCCCCCAGCCATGATCGGAGAATCAGGCGCCTTTGCCGCCCTGGCCAGTGATAGCAGGAAGTAGGGGTGGAGCCAGCGATGGGAGCTGGACACGGTCGAAGCTGGCAGTCCCGGGAGCTAGGGGTCCCTTGCCTGGGCCTAAAGCAGAGCCCACGATCGCAGGGCCCCTGCAGCTGCGGGTCCCCACTGCCCGAGCCGGATGCCTCAGCCAGAGGCGTTAGGTCTGGGCAGGGGCGGAGCCTGCAACCGCGGGGAGCTGGGGGTCCTCTGCCCAGGCCTGACACCTCTGCCGGAGGCCTCAGGCCTGGTCAAGGGGCCGATCCGGTGATTGGTGATCGGAGGGTGATGAGGGTCAACTCCTCTGGCCGAGGCATCAGGCCTGGGTGGGGGGCTGAGCCGGGGATTGGGGGGATATGATGATCCCCTTGCCCAGGCCTGAAGCCTGGGTCAGAGGCGTCAGGCTTGGGCGGGGGGTGGAGCAAGCGATCAGAGGGAGATGGGGGTCCCCTGCCCAGGCATGATTCCTGGGCCAGAGGCCTCAGGCCTTGGCAGGGGCCAGAGCCAGTGATCAGGGGGAGATGGGGGTCCCCTGTCCAAGCCTGACACCTCTGGCGGAGGCGTCAGGCCTGGGCAAGGGGCCGATCAGGCGATCGGAGGGTGATGGGAGTCTACGCCTCTGGCCAAGGCATCAAGGCTGGGCAAGGGGCAGAGCCAGCAATCGGAGGGGTCTGGGGGTCCCCTGCCCAGGCCTGATGCCTGGGCCAGAGGCATCAGGCCTGGGCTGGGGGCAGAACCAGTGATGGGGGGAAATGAGGGTCCCCTGCCCAGGCCTGACACCTTTGTCAGGGGTGTCAGGCCTGGGCAAGGGGCCGATCCTGCGATTGGAGGGTGATGGGGGTCAACGCCTGAGGGCTCCCAGTATGTGAGAGGGGGCAGGCTGGGCTGAGGGACACTCCCCCCCCCAGTGCACGAATTTCGTGCACCGGGCCCCTAGTATCTTAATAAAAAATATATTTTAAAAAAAGAAGTTAAAAAAAATGGTTCTTGGAAGGCAATTAGTAAATTATTGGTAGAGAATTGCCCAGAAATTATTTTTTTCATGGACTTGTTGAAACAGGCCTTTAACTGATGGATTGATACATTTTCATGTTTCTTGAGAACTATTGTTCTTTAATTGAAATAGTATTTAATACTGGTCTTGGGTACAGAAGACTGGATTGGGTATCTGGGCAAATTATTTAGTATCCCTGAACCTCAGTTCTGTTTCTGTGAAATGGGATCAGTAGCAGGATCTACTTCTTAGTGTCAGGGAAATTACATGAATTAATGGATGCTATGTGCTTAACATCCTTCTTTTCATAGAAGCATTCAGTAAATGCGATTTTACAAAAATAGTTGATTAAGTGTGTTTGCTAATAAAGGTTAATGAGGAACAAATTGTGCTTTATTTTTTAAAGCATAATCTGTGAATAATATTTTAAAAATATTTGCTAAGTAGCCTATGTTTAGCTTATAATAGAGAGCTATGTTTATTTTTAAAAGTAAGAAAAGTAGGCTTTTTGTGTGTCAGAAGAAAGGCATCCCTGGCCTAAGATTTTAGGCATGGGTCACGAGATCTTATTTTTAAATTGTAAATGCACATAATAAAATTTACCATCCTAAACATTTTTAAGTGTATAGTTCAAAGATAGTAAATACGTTCATATTGTTGTGCAACCATCAACACTATCCTCTCTAGAACTCTTTTCATCTAGCCAAACTGAAACTCTGTACCTATTAACCAACAACTCCTTGTTCCCTCTCCCTAGCTCCTGGCAATTGCCCTTTTACTTTCAGTCTCTGTGAGTTTAACTACTCTAGGTACTTCATGTAAGTGGAATCATACAATATACTTGTCCTTTTTTTTGACTGGCTGATTTCACTTAGCATAATATCTTCAAAGTTCATCCATGTTGTAGCATGTGTCAGAATTTATTTCCTTTTTAAGGCTGTATAATATTACATTGTATAGCTAGATCACATTTTTTTTCATTCTGGAATATAAAGTTCTTTTTAATTAAATTATAGTTGGCGTGCAATATTGTATTAGTGATTTGAAATTTATATGCCTTACAAAGTGGTCACCACGAGAAATCTAAATTTGTAACTACCTGTCATTGTACAAAGTTATTGTGATATTATTGATTGCATTCCCTACATGTTACTTTGTATCCCTGTGTCTTATTTTATACCTGGAAATTTGTACCTCTTAATTCCTTCACCTTTTTGCCCAACCCTCTGGCAGCTATCAGTTTGTTTTCAGTATCTTTGAGTCTGTTTGCTTGTTCATTTGTTTGATTTTTTGGATTCCACATATAAGTGAAAGGATACAGTATTTACTTTCTCTGATCTATTTTACTTACCATAATACCCTCTAGGTCTTGGCTAGACTACATTTTGTTTATCCATTTATCAGCTAGTGGACACTGGGTTGCTTCCATCTTTTGGCTATTGAGAATAATTGTGCTATGAACATAGATGTGCACACATCTTACTCAGACCCTACTTTCAATTCTTTTGGGTTTATATCCAGAAGTGGATATAATTCTACTTGTAAGTTTTTAAGGAACTGCATATTGGTTTTTTTTTTTTACAATGGCTACACCATTTTCACTCCCACTAACAAAGCACAAAGGTTTCAATTTCTCTACATCCTTGCCAACGCTTTTTATTTTATTTTATAGTAGCCAACCTAATGAGTGTGAGATGATCTCTCATTGTGGTTTTGATTTTCATTTCCCTAATGATCAGAGATGTTGAACATGTTTTCTTGTGATTGTTGTGTATATGTCATGAGATCTTGATTAAGATATCAATGTCGCCGAAACCGGTTTGGCTCAGTGGATAGAGCGTCGGCCTGCGGACTGAAAGGTCCCAGGTTCGATTCCGGTCAAGGGCATGTACCTGGGTTGCGGGCACATCCCCAGTAGGAGATGTGCAGGAGGCAGCTGATCGATGTTTCTCTCTCATCGATGTTTCTAACTCTCTATCTCTCTCCCTTCCTCTCTGTAAAAAATCAATAAAATATATTAAAAAAAAAAAAGATATCAATGTCATCTGATGTATGTCATGTCCTAGTTGCAGGAAAAGTACCTAAAGGGGCAAACTGCAATCTTTTAAATCTGTGGGTAGTGACTGCTAATGGGTGTGGGATTTCTTTTTGGGGGTAATGAAATAGTCTAAAATTAGATAATGGTGATGGTTTCACAACTCTGGGAATATGCTAGAAACCATTGAATTGTGTAATTTAAATGGGTGAATTTTATGTTTGTGAAGTAGACTTCAAAGCTGTTTCAAATTGCTGCCTTTTGAAAGTAGAACTGAAACAGTAATAGTGATTGGCCAGCTCTATTGAGTAGGAGTGAATGTTACAAATTTTTGGTGAATTTACATTTCTACTCAGACTTTCAGTCACCCTCTCTCTCTTTTTACTTTCCCAAATCAGTTCTAAGTCCTTCAGTCTGATTCGGACTTATGTAAGTATACCTTAGGTTTTTCTAACACAGAAAGCCTCTTTATTTCATCTGAGGGGCACGGAAACTTACTTTGGCAAAAAAACTAAGTTAGACAGGGATGGGTCAGCCAGCCTCGGGTATCTCTGGGTCTCACCTCCCCTGGATTTGCAGAGGCTGACTAGAGAGAGAATATCATGATTCATGGGTCTCCTCAAGAATGGGGTAAGCAATTGCCTAAGATGTGTTACGAAGGGCCTCAAAAGGTGCCCTCCCAATTCCCACACTTAAGTTATTCCCCTTTATTTGATGACCTGAAGTCACACCATTACTTCCATAGTCCTGGATATGTCACCATGACATGAGGCCGGCCCCTAGACTGCCAGGAAACCCCACCAGAACCCAGGGCTTTCTCAGGCTGAGAGCCTTTGGGCTTAAGTCACAGACTTGCATGTGTACGAAGAGCTTTTCAGAGGCTTCACTTTGCATGTATTCAGCTTAGCAGGTTTCTCCTTGGTGAATCTAGAGGGGTACCCTATTGCAAGCTTATTGGCCTGGTAAGAAAGGTAAGTGGCTAAGTAAGCTAGAGGACAGATGGAAAATACAGGGTATCCCCCCAAGATATATATACACTTTGCCCGGCTGGTGTGGCTCAGTGGTTGAGCGTAGACCTATAAACCAGGAAGTCAGGGTTCAATTCCCAGTCAGGGCTCATGCCTGGGTTGCGGGCTTAATTCCTAATAGGGGGCATGCAGGAGGCAGCCAGTCAATGATTCTCTCTCATCATCGATGCTTCTCTTTCTTCTTTCTCCCTTCCTCTCTGAAAAAAAAAAAAAAATTAAAAACGTATATACACTATAACAGCTGATAGTTTAATTTTGAAAATGAAATGTATTTTAATAAACACTGCCTTAATAATTATTCAAAGTGTGTGTATATATATTTTTGGGGGATATCCTATAGTTTAAAGTCGGAGGTGCCAGAAACATATTTGGATAGAGAGTTGTCAAGTCCTTCTATCCCAACAATACTTCTATAGGCTTTAGATATTACCAAAAAAGAGTGTCACCCTTCATCCACCATCCTTTTCAAGATGAGGAAATGGATGCAGGGAGAAGAAATGGCTGGCTCAGGGCTGCATGGCCAATTAGTAGTAGAGCCAGAGCTCCCGGCTCTCCTGCCTGTTCACGTTCCACTCAAGCTCCATACATCTCATCTAGCCCAGCCAACAGTCTCTGGTTTCAGAGCCTCGGTTGCAGAGGAGGAGCCAGGACTATGGACACCGATGCAGCCCTCTCCAAGGGCCTCCCGAGCAGCAAATGTCCACCCTTCCACACATGTTGCTTTTGCCACTTTCTTTGGAGTGGGCTTCTCTCCTGGTTTCCCTTCCGCCTTCTTTGCTGCAGCCTCCTCAGTCTCCATGCCAGTACCATCTGGAATTCTAACTCTGCTAAAGATCTCCGTAACTTTGCCCACCCCCTCCGCCATGCTCAGCCGTGTGGGCCCACACCAACGCAGATTTACCAAGTACAGAGCGTTCTTCTTTTATTTATTTCTGATTGCTTAGGGAGAAAAATGTTGCTTCTCAGACTTCAGAGTCTTAGCACTTAAGTAGTGATAATGGAAAGAAAGAGATTTGTAAAATAGTCCCTCATGCTTTCCTCCTCCAATTTCCTCCTGGCAATGGTCTGTGGCTTAAGTAGGTGAGATACCCAGGCCAGGAGAGGCTGTTTCATCCCCTTGGCCTCACAGCCGCCTGCTCTTCGGTCATTTCACAGATCTTCTCTGAGGTCAGGAGTCCTAGAAAGCTCTCTATGTCTTGGAAAGTGTGGCCTGCACTCCTTGTGCAAAGGGAGATGCCTTTTCTTCCTTCTCTCCAACTATTTCTCCCTTTCCTCTCTTTTTCCTCCTTTATCCTGCTCTCCTCCCTTCTCTCTTCTTTGTCCTCTTCATTTCCAGATTTTCTTGCCCCTGTGACCAAAAGCCATCCAGTTACTTCCCATCTTGTGCTATATCAGCAATGTGGTTATTTAAAAAAATATATATATTTTATTGATTTTTTTTACAGAGAGGAAGGGAGAGGGATAGAGAGTTAGAAACATCGATGAGAGAGAAACATCGATCAGCTGCCTCCTGCTTACTGGGGATGTGCCTGCAACCAAGGTACATGCCCTTGACTGGAATCGAACCTGGGACCCTTGAGTCTGCAGGCCAACGCTCTATCCACTGAGCCAAACCGGTTAGGGCTGGTTATTTTTTATATGTAGATATAGTGATACAGTTGGCTCATTCATCATTGTTTATGATATCAACCATCTGCGAACGACTCAGGCCAGAACCTAGCTCGAGAGG
Source organism: Myotis daubentonii (assembly GCF_963259705.1). Classification (NCBI taxonomy): domain Eukaryota; kingdom Metazoa; phylum Chordata; class Mammalia; order Chiroptera; family Vespertilionidae; genus Myotis; species Myotis daubentonii. Next base: position 16,365,332 of record NC_081843.1, on the reverse strand, counting down.
CCAGCCTATTCCCAGGGTGGGATTCTCTTCCTCCTTCTTTTACTCAAGTTAAGCAATGGGAAGGCCTTGTTGCCTGTTGATGCGGTGTAATAGGGAAGCCTGAGGTCTGTGCTCGTTTGCACCTTGTTGTGCCTTGCCCCCAATCCACTTTCAGGCAGAAGTCCTTGATTGGCAGAACTCAGACACCCCTCCGTTGTAATGACCCCCACAATGCATTCTGATTCTTGTTTGCAAGCTATTCTACACCCCTAAATGTGAGGGAGCGTTTGGAGCGTGTGGCTGCACTTGATTAATCATTGCATCCATTGTGCCATCACATTGGCACATAGCTCGTGAAAGGTGTAAAGTGGCCTCTCTGCTATTGGAGCGTTCATGGCATTTAGAATGTGTAGCCTGCAGTGGTGCAGGGCTTGGCGCCTCTCGCCTCCTATTATTAGTTTTTTGTTTTTTTTTTTCCTGCAAGTGCCCTGCTGCCACCCCCATACCCCAAATACAGTTAGGACAGAGGTCTCCAGCCCTGCACACAGAGTCTTACAACTACTAGATAGTCAATAGTTTTGAGCCAAATGAAAATGCTGCTGTCTGACTGTTTTTAACCTCCAGAATACTAAGTGTCTTTTGACAAGAAGACCAAGTATTCATTGCTCAGGGTGTCCTGATGCAATTGATGGTGGAGTCCTCAGGCCTCCTTCCCAGCGTGGGAGTTCCTCTCTTCTGTCTCCTTACACAGCCTCCCTTCAGGTGTGAAAAAAACCCCAAAACTTTAAAGATATCAAACTCCATGTCAGTTTATTGATTTTTTAATCAAAAGATAGAACTGTCAGGCTAACCAGCTATCTCCTTCCTCCTGCTGCAGGAAAATCTCCCTGTAAGGACAACGCGGTATCACAAAGTTGCTTGGTGGGCAGTGGACTCAGATGATGTCAAAGGGAGCGTGCTCAGACGCAGGGGCCTGTGTGGGGGTGGCCAGCCCGAGGTAGATGGCTCCAGCCCAGCTGAGTGCCATCTCCAGCAAGCCCACTGCAGAAAAGGTAGGTTTTCTCTGCAGAACACAACGTGCCCTGCAAAGGTTATGAAAATTGGTCAGAGAGCATGCTCAGATAATCACGGGGTCCTGGGGTGATCCTGAGCAATTTGCTAAAGCCTGTGGGGGAATTGGGTGATTTCCTAGCCCCTCGAATAACCCACGATGGCTGTGGCTAAAACAAAGAGGAATCATCTCCCAGAATATATTTTCTCCTCCCTCCCTCCCTCCCTCCCCCCGTTTATTTTCCCTCCCTCCCTCCCTCCTTTCCTCCCTTCCTATATTCTCTCTGTTTTTCTTTATTCTTTTTTTTCTGGGGTCTTTTAAAAAATGTAGATTATTTTCAATAAAAGGCACATATTTTAAGTGGATAGTTCAATAATTTTTGACAAATATATACTCTCATATAACTACTATGTTGATCACCCTGGAAAGTTCCCTTGTGCCTTTTCCAGTCGAGTCCCTCCACAAATGTCCATCAACTGATGGATAAACAAAATGTGGTCCATCCGTACAACAGAATGTTATCCAGCCACAAAAAGGGATGAAGTACTGACACATGCTACAACATGGACTAAGCTTTGAAAACATGCTGAGTGAAAGAAGCCAGGCACAAAAGACCTCGTGTTGTGGGTTCCATTTAGATGAAATATCCAGAACAGGCAAATTTATAGAGGCAGAAAATAGATTAATGGTTGCTAGGGTGGGGACTGAGTGCCAATGGGTATCAGGTTTCTTCTGGAATTAAATAGTGGTGATAGTAGCATAACTCTGAATGTACTAAAAATGACCACATGTACACTTTATTTATTTTAAAAAATATTTTTATTGATTTCGGAGAGGAAGGGGCAGGGAGAGAGAGATAGACACATCAATGATGAGGGAAAATCACTGATTGGCTGCCTCCTGCATGCCCCACACTGGGGATGGAACTCAACCAGGCATGTGCCCTGAATGGGAATTGAACTGTGACCTCTTGGTTCATAGGTCAGTGCTCAACCACTGAGCAACACCGGCCTGGCCACAATGCACACTTTAAAAAGGTGAATTTTATGGCACATAAAATGTATCTTAATAACGCTGTTACTTAGTTTGTAAAGTATATGATTGTCTAACCACTACGCTGTACACCTGAAACTAATACAAAATAACATTGAATGTAAACTAATTGAAAAAATAATAAAAATAAAAGGAAAAAAATTAGGAGCCTGGCCTACAACAAGAGTTATCACCAGAGATAACTTCTTACCTAACTATGTGGCAGGGCAAACTAATAATTATTAAACATACGCTCTCCCTACAATTACCTTCTGAAGCCGTAAGGTGTGTTACCTATCCCTAGCTCAGAATGGCTTATGTACCTCAGTTTCCCTTTCTCTCTCTGAACCTCTCCTGTATCTCTGTGAGGTCTCTGACTCTCTCATGGATGCAGAGTTCCCATACATATGTATGTAATTAAAGTCAATCATTTTCTCTTGTTTTTTTTAAAAAAAGCCGTTATTTTAAATAAAGATATGGAGCATTCCCATCACCCCAGAAAGTCTTTACACCATTTCCCAGTCAAATTCCTTTTGGTAGAGGCTGTCACAGTTCTTTTTTTTTCTCCCAACATAGATTATTTGTGCCTGTCTGTTCTAGAGCTTCATGTAATTAGAGTCACATATTTGGCACTCGGTTGTGAGAGAGAAACATTGACCTGTTGTCTCCCACATGCACCCTGACCAGGGATTGAACCTGTATCCTGGGTATGTGCCCTGAGAATTGAACTGGTGACCTTTCAGTGCATGGGGCGATGCTCAACCAACTGAGCCACACCAGCCAGGGCAGATCCATTTTAATTTAATTTAATTTTTTGTTATGATGTAAGGAATTGTGGTTCAGTTTTTTCCTTTCGGATAGACAATTATTCTAGCCCATTTGTTAAAAATAATTTTCACCCCATTGAATTATTGGTATCTTTGTTGAAAATCAATTGACCATATACACTGAGTGGCCAGATTATTATGACTGGCCAGATTATTATGACCACCCCATCAGTACTTTATTGACACTTCCAAAAATACTGAATATTGAAAACTTCCTAAGCAAATACTCTCAAGGTTTTATTATTATTATTATTTGTATCATAACTAATTCACTTCATTGTACTGTTGGGGTGGTCATAATCATCTGGCCGGTCATAATCATCTGGCCACTCAGTGTATATGTAGGTGTATTTATGGACTCTGTTTTCTATTCCACTGATATATTTGTTGTATGCTAGTGCTAATATCAAATTGTCTTGATTACTGTTATTTATAGTAACTCTAAAATCAGTGAGGGTAAGTATTCCAACTTTGTTCTTTATTAAGATTATTTTGACTATTCTAGGTATTTTCATTTCCACTTAAATTTTAGAATCTGCTCACCATTTTCTAAAAGTTTTTAAGAATTTTTATTGTAATTACCTTGAATCTATAGATTAATTTGGGGAGAAATGACATCTTAATAATATTGTGTCTTCTAATTCATGAACATGGCGCATCTCTTCATTTATTTAGGTTTTCTTTATTTCTCTCAATAATTTTTGGTAGGCTTCAGTAGAAGTCTTAAATTTATCCCCAAGTAGCATTTTTATTTTAATAGAGGAACCCACAAGCCACACAGGGGTGAAGGTGAAGTGGCAGATAGATGATGGGCTGATATTTGGGATTGGGGCCCTCGTAGGCACCCCAAATAATCACTAATAAGAAGCAGCTGGTCTTTTTGCTTATTTCTTTTGTTATGTTACCTGTGAAATGCATAAATGTATACTGCCCCAAATCAAAAGGTACAAAACGGTATAGAATGAAAGAGTGGGAGTATCCTACCACCCATGTAAAAAAAAAAAAAAAGAAGCAGAAGCAGCTGGGTACACAGGTAATTTTTACAAAATCCCCTCCATCTGGATATCAGAATCAAGCCAGTTCTCTGCCTAGGGACATGATAGCCAAGAAGTCTGTGTTTGCTTATTTCCTCCATGCACTGAAATGAACACATTCTTAGTTCTTCTGGACCCTGGGCATACTATGCTGGTCAGGCACAGGTTGCTCCTGCTTCCTGACCCCTCTTGAGAGAAACTGCAATGCCTTCAACTCTGGCTGAGTCTCCTTAAGCTGTTCCTTGAGGAGCAGTGGCCAGCAACCTCTGCAGGGGCCTGGCTTGAAGAGCTGCGCTTTGGTGATCTGGGAAATGTAGCGGAATCAACCACGCACTTGATAGAGGAAGGGTAGAGAAGAGATAAGAGACAGAGCACGAGAGGGGAGCTGAATGACTTCACTGGCAGAGCACTAAAGTAGGCGGCCATGAATGCTTGAGGGTTGATCAATGGCCTGCTTTCCCATGCTGCTTTGCATTTCTAGTGGCTTTCCAGTGCCAGTGCCCGGGAGGGGTTACTCTCCTGGGTTTCTGCTCTTCCCACAAAGCTCAGTTTTTGACTTCTCAGGGGTCCTTGAGGGTTGGCTCTGTGACTAAGATTCCTCTCTTTCTTATTTCCACAAGCATCCTAACTATATTGCCTGTCCACTTCCATGAATTAATGACGGAACTGCTGCTTCCTACATCCAGGAGTACCCAAAACACATCTGAGAATTCCTTTGAATCTATTATGTTACCTCAGTTTGGGGCCTTTTGTTTTCCCCTCGGTTGTGAGGTTGTGTAAGTGTGTGCATGTGAACACAAGTAACTAGGGCTTTCCACTTTATCTTTGCCGTCTTGTCACACACAGTTAGAGGTCTTACTGATAATTTGGAGTGAGCCCATTGAAGGCATCCTGAACGGGGGTGAAGATAGTCTGAGAGGCATGCCACAGGGAAGACCTGAGAGAACTGCTGTTCTCGGAGATGCTTGGGGACGCACGACTGCCTGGAAGAAGGAGCACGTTGGTTCCTGATGCCACACGGGGAAAGAAGCTATAGGGTAAACGTATTGGCTTGATGTAAAGAACTTCATAGGAACTGTACAACCATGGAACAGGGTTCCTCACCTGATTGTGATTCCCATATCCCTGGAATAAGCTAGTAGATGCTGTCAGAGATTCCCGTGCTGGACGGGATACTGTGACCGTCAAGGTCCATTTGATTCTGTGTCTAACACTTTACCAGGAGTTGGTGAATGTTCTCCTCCCAAGAAGATGACTCCTGGGGAGAGGAATCCAAAGAGACATTTTGGAAGGTGAAATCTCAGGGGCAGACATCAATGTGGAGAGATGGTTTGGGCCGGGTACTTGCCATTGCCCCTCAAATTAGACTGTAGCTGGTAAACAAGACCAGCCATGATCCGTTTCACCACGTGGAGATGCCTTCCCCATCACTGTTCTCACCCATCATTTGTTTGCCAAAAGTGAGCTCCCCCAGACCAGTTGGGCTGGGCTACCTGCTTCTTGTAGCCCAGTGATGGCGAACCTATGACACGCGTGTCAGAGGTGACACGCGAACTCCTTTTTTTGGTTGATTTTTCTTTGTTAAATGGCATTTAAATATATAAAATAAATATCAAAAATAAATATCAAAACCTTTGTTTTACTATGGTTGCAAATATCAAAACATTTCTATATGTGATATGGCACCAGAGTTAAGTTAGGGTTTTTCAAAATGCTGACACACCGAGCTCAAAAGGTTCGCCATCACTGTAATGTAGCCTCTATCCATGAAAAAGTGCCAGAAGGTGTGGCATAAGGATGGCAAGAGAGAGAGGAGGTTGCTGCTGCAGGAGACACCTACTCAGGCACTTTATGGAAGGCACCCTTCTCTCAGCATCAGCGTGGAGCCAACTTTTCTTTCTTTTTATGACTCAGTCATCATTAATTAGAAAAGCTGGCTGAGTTTTCTTCATTTCAGTCAGAAATTCTGCCTATGCTTAAGCTGTAAGCGCCATAGGAATTTACTGCCTTCTCATTTAAGGACTCATAGGAAACGTGTCCTTTCCAAGTAGTCCTCTTTGGACAGACCTTCAACCCCCTTCATGGTTTCTGTGGGTGGAGGATAACACTCTTTTCATGTGCTTTCGGCTGGTCCTACCATTGATTTATCTTCTCAAGATGCATGTCTAGCCCTAGCCAGTTTGGCTCAGTGTGTAGAGCATCAGCCTGTGGACTGAAGGGTCCCAGGTTCGATTCTGGTCAAGAGCACATGCCTGGGTTGCAGGCTCGATCCCTAGTAGGGGGCGTGCAGGAGGCAGCTGATCAATGATTCTCTCTCATCATTGATGTTTCTATCTCTCTCTCTTTCTCTCTCTGAAATCAATAAAAATATATTTAAGAAAAAAGAGATGCATGTCTGGGGTCTTAAGTGGGGGCTAGAGATGAGGAATACATCACTCACTCCCTATCATGGAATGAGAGGCATCATGAATTTAAAGAAAAAAGCCTTGAGGATGGACAAGTCTGAATTTGTTTGAATTAGTTCCCGTACTAGTTAGCTGTGTGGGCTTGAATAGTTTATTAACTCATCTAAGCCACAGTTTCTGCATCTATAAACTCGAGGTGATGGCATCTCTTGTACTTGGTTGTATGGAAGTGCCTAGTGTGGTACTTGGATCTGAGTAGGAGCTCAATGAATGCCACCTCCCTTCCTCTTCTTTTCATCACTTCCCGGAACTCCAGTCTTCATTCCGTCCAAGGCCTCCTTAGCAGCCATCCCGCAGGCACACTGGTGGTCCTGCATGCCAAAGGAGTAGTCTTATTGGATGGAAAGTCTTGGTGCCTTTTAGAACTTGCAGAGGGATTCATAGACAGAGTAAGTGGCCATTTTATGCTATTTTGAGCCCGACCTGAGGAGTTGATACCTGATTCCATCTGTTACTTGTTTACTTACAACCCTGAGGTGGCCTGAAATTCCTCCCATTAGTCATTTCCATTTTTAAATTATCTTCTGGACTCAATAGATTGATATGGAGAAATAGCCCATAGGCTGGAGTATAGAAAGCCATTTTCAAGGGTTGAGAGGAAGGCCTGGTTGTTGTCTGTCTCTCATCCAGTATCACATTGGACCCTTTAAAAATAAATTCAGTTGGCTGACACCTTGAAGTGGAGACTCTGTCATTTACCTTTTTAAATTTTTATTTTAAAATATATGTTTTTATTGATTTCAGAGAGAAAGGGAGAGGGAGAGAGAGATAGAAACATCAAACACATTGCCCTAACCGGTTTGGCTCACTGGATAGAGTGTCGGCCTGCGGACTGAAGGGTCCCAGGTTCGATTCCAGTCAAGGGCATGTACCTTGGTTGCGGGCACATCCCCAGTAGGGGGTGTGCAGGAGGAAGTTGATTGATGTTTCTCTCTCATCAATGTTTCTAACTCTCTATCCCTCTCCCTTCCTCTCTGTAAAAAAATCAGTAAAATAAATTCAAAAAAAAAGAAAGAAACATCAAACACAGAAGCATCAACAGACTATTGAACCTCAGAGAGAAGTCAGGGGAGGTTGGGTGGGAAGAGATCAACTGTTGAACTTGAATGCATATATGCATAACCCATGGACATAGACAATGGGGTGGTAAGGGCCTGCGGGGGTGGGGGGAGGACAGGAGCGGGCTGGTAGAGGTTAATGAGGGTAAAAGGAGGACCTATGTAATACTTTCAGCAATAAAGATTAAAAAAAAAAGCAATGATGAGAATCATTGATTGGTCGTCTCCTGAGGGATCAAGCCCACAACCCGGGCATGTGCCCTGACAGGGAATCGAACTGTGACTTCCTGGTTCATGGGCCAATGCTTAACCACTGAGCAACACTGGCTGGTTTACCTTTTATAAAAAAAATCTGGAGTCTTGAGTGCAGGCCTTGCCTTCAGTAGGAATTATCAACATTTTTCAATGATCCAGTGAATGTCTTTTTAAAATTATATGATTCTGACACAAGCTACAACATGGTTTGACCTTGAGGGCATTATACTAAGTCCCAATCACAAAAAGGTAAATACAGAATGATTCCACTTATAGGAGGTATTTAGTGTCATCAAATTCACAGAGACAGGAAGTAGAAGGGTGGATGCCAAGGGCTATGGGAAGAGGAAATAGGGAGTTGTTTAATGGGGACAGAAGTTCAGTTTGGGAAGATGAACAAGTTCTGGAGATGGATAGTGGTGATGGTTGCATAGCACTAAAAGGGAACTTAATGCCACTGATCTGTACACTTAAAATGGTTAAAATAGTAAATTTTTTGTTATATATTTTTTAGCACATTAAAAAATTATTTGTGGCTCAGTTGGTTGGAGCATAGTCCTGTACACCAAAAGGGGGTGGGTTCAATCCCTGGTCGGGGTGTGTACGGAAGGCAACAGACTAATATTTCTCTCTCTTTTCTCTCCCTCTTTCTAAATTCAATAAACAAAAGTGTGTGTGTGTGTGTGTGTGTGTGTGTGTGTGTGTGTGTAATCTAATGGTGTCCTAAATTTTAAAAATTGTAGTATAGTAAATTATTCCTCAAAGATAGTATTATGAATTAATATGTAAAAATATTGATGGATATGCTTATTCAACCAACACTCCTCAGCATTCTGCTCCATCCAAGCCCCTGAGCTCAGAGTGAGGATCAAAGACTCAGCCCCAGGCTTATTCTCCCAGACCTAAATTTTCAGGGTAAAGCTGAAGACCTGGCCCATGAACCCCTGATTCAATGAGTGAAGGTTGGACTAAGCCAGAGGAGACTGAGGAAGAACTGCTCAATTTGGGGGGTGGGGTGGTAGTGGTTTAGCTGGAGTCTGTTGTGTGAGGAGGGTCTCAGAAAGAGGGAAGGGGCCTGTGCTGGTAGACCAACCTTGGGTGCAGACACAGTCGTAACGTTGTCAGGTGAGCCTGAGAAATGGCAAGAAGTTTGGTGGGCCTCAAGTGGGGCCCTCCGTGTTCAGTGAAAATGAGATGGAAGGAGTATGCCACAGTGACCCCAGAGTCCTTAAATCTGGTGCCAACCTCATTCCAGTCAACTGTCAGCTGGCAGCTTTGGCTAAGTTAAAAAAAAGTCTCTGTAAATCTCTGTTTTCTTATCAATAAAATATTTCTTCCCAAGTTGACAGAATTAAATGAGAAAATGTGTGGAATGTTTAATTGAGCTATATCGACACCATCTATATCTACATTTATATCTGTATCTATATATCATCTATAGATCTATATCATCTATGTTTATAACACATACACAGGTTGGGAGGACTCTGAAGATCTGGACACAAACCTTGATTATTTATAGGTTTTGCTTCTCTATTTTCCACCAGGGCATTTGGGCTCTGGGGAGTGATGAGAACATCTTGGGTGTGTCTGGTTCCCTTGGTCTCCCCAGCCCAGTCTCTTTGTTATAGAGTATGGCTGAGAGTGTGGGACCCAGGGTGGAGGATCTTGGTGGAGCCTGGGGTGTCAGCAAGGGTGGTTGTTGAGGTTGTGGGAGCATAAGGCTGACTATTTTGTTGATTACTGTGTTGGAGTCCAGATCAGAAATCTAGTCCCTTGAGTGAACCAGATTGCTTTGTTGCCATGGAGACCACTCTCTTGGTTCAGACCCATTCCTCCTACTTACTACAGAAATAGTTTGGGAGACAGTAAGGTCATTTTCATCAATGAAAGATGATGCAAGATGACGCGCGTGGATGGCAAGTATGGGTGACTTAGTTGTGATACAGCCCCCCAAAATAATTTGTCCAAGAACAGTGTAGGGAAGGGACGGGAATGAGCACTGTGAGGCTCCATTAGCTTGAGTCAGTTTAGCAGGTCTTACACAGTCCTCTCTTAGGACCATGGAAGGTTAACTAGGGGAAGCTAAATATTGGGACCTAGAGAGGGGAGAGAGGAAGTCAACACAGAGGGACTAATGGATTAATTCTACATAATTGACTGGCAGTCCAGTAATAATTGGAGCTAACATTTATTGAACACCTACTATATGCCCCAAGCTGTACAAATTATACCCCTCTACCCCAGCTAATACTCATGCAAGGATATTTTCTCTATTGATCTCTAGAGAGAGTGGAAGGGAGGGGGGGGGAGGGAGGGAGGGAGGGAGGGAGGGAGAGAGAGAGAGAGAGAGAGAGAGAGAGAGAGAGAGAGAGAAGAGAAGAGAAGAGAAGAGAGAAGAGAAGAGAAAAGAGAAGAGAAGAGAAGAGAAGAGAAGAGAAGAGAAGAGAAGAGAAGAGAAGAGAAGAGAAGAGAAGAGGAGACACATCGATTGGTTGCCTGACTGGGGCTGGGGATAGAACCTGTAACCCAGGCACATGCCCTTGACCAGGATTGAACCCATGATCCTTCAGTGCATGGGCTGGCACTCAAACAGCGGTGGGCTTTTTATTTTTAAATGGGAAAATATTATGTTTTTATTTTTATTCATTCCTAATATATATTTAGTATTTCCTTCAATCATGAGTCTAGGCAACAGATCACAGTGTTATTATCAGAGTTGTGCCTTTGTCACCTTGGAAATCAAAGCTATTTAACCGAAGAGGACTGACACTGCAAATCGACGAAATGATCTAGGCTATTTTCTGGAACCTGGGGGTGTCTCAGGCTATGTAAATACAAATAGCATTCCCTCCCTCTTCCATTGCTTTATGAGCCATGTCAAGATAACGACTGAGGGAACAATATGTGCAAAATGTTCAGATTATCATTGTTGGAGATTTTTATCATGTGTCTTCAAGCCAAGAGGTCAATTTATTGGACTCATATGAAAGTCCAAAAAGGGCTCTGATTAACTAGTCAGTCTCGTTTACTTTTTTGTTTGCTAGTTTATATTTTCTCCTCTGTATTCATTCTTTTATTGAGATATAAGTTACATCTCATGAAATTCACCCAAAGAGATAAATAATCACTTACCAAAGGCAACCAGTTGGCAACTTTCAAAGCTTGGGTTTAATCTCCGGTCTGATGTCCTATATGTATTCTGGACACAGTGGCTAAGTGCAATTGAAAAGGTACAAACTGACTTCATGTGCTTCAGTTCTGCCTAGGCCAGCCGTGGGCAAACTACAGCCCGTGGGCCGGATCCCGCCCGTTTGAAATGAATAAAACTAAAAAAAAAAAAAAAAAAAGACCGTACCCTTTTATGTAATGATGTTTACTTTGAATTTATATTAGTTCACACAAACACTCTATCCATGCTTTTGTTCCGGCCCTCCGGTCCAGTTTAAGAATCCATTGTGGCCCTCGAGTCAGAAAGTTTGCCCACCCCTGGGCTAGGCCCAGCTTTTTGTGACTTTTCTGGCCTTTCCTTTGTAGGGGGAGGGTATGTCTGGGACTGTGAGGTGATGAGCCCATCCTTTGTCTTGGAATAAACCATGCATCGCCTTTCTCTGGTTTCACTCTTTTTTTTGAAATTAGTTTTAGGTTTATTGATTTGCTTATTTAAATTTATTGAGGTAACATTGGTTATTTATGGTTACTTGGTTATATGTTACAGGTGGACAGTTTTATAAGACATCATCTGTATATTGCATTGTGTGCTCACCACTCAAAGTATGGTCTCCTTCTGTCACTATATATTTGACCCCCTTTATCCTCTTCATCCTCCTCCCTCTGGAAATCACCATACTGTTGTCTGTGTTTATGAGTTTTTTTGTTCTTCCTTTGTTGCTTTCTGTTTTATTTCCCACATATGAGTGAATCATATTGCTCTTGTCTTTTCCCGTTTAAGTATTTCACTTAGCATAATACTCAAGATCCATTCATGTTGTCACAAATGGCAGTATTTCATCTTTTCTGATGGTTGAGTAGTATTCCATTGTATATATGTACCACACCTTTATCCAATCACTTATCAAAGGATGACACTTCAGTTGTTTTCATATCTTGACCACTATGAATAATGCTGCAATGAACATAGAGATGCATACATCCTTATGAATAATTGTTTTCCATTTTTTTCAGGCAGATACCCAGAAGAGGGATTGCAGGGTCATATGGTAGCTCTATTATTAATTTTTTGAGGAACCTCCAAACTGTTTTCCATCGTGGCTGTACCAGTTTATCTTCCCACCAGCCGTGAATGAGGATTTCCTTTTCTCTACACCCTCTCCAACACTTGTTATTTCTTGTCTTATTGGTAACTAGAGGCCTGGTGCACAGATTCATGCACCGGTGGGGTCCCTTGAAGTAGCCCGTGGGGATCGGCCAAAACTGGCAGTCCAATGCCACCTGCTGCTCCTGCTCATCCCAGCCCCACTGCGACTGCCACCACTGCTGCTCAGTAGCCTCGCTGCCGCCCCGCTGTGGTCTCTGGGCTGTCGCTGCCAGCTATGAGCCCTGTGTCTGGCGTCTGGGGTGCACTGACCACCAGGGGGAAGCTCCTGCATTGAGTGCCTGCCCCCTGGTGATCAGTGCACATCATAGCGATCGGTCGACCAGTCATTCGGTCGCTTAGGCTTTTATATATATATATAGTCTTTCTAACAGGTGTGGTTTCACTCTTTTTGTGTGTTTTCAGCCTTGATTCCAGACATGCACCTGCTGCCTAGAGGGGAGTTTTCTAGACTGAAAAGTCAGTCTTTACCTCAAGTATTATCTTCCTCTCCCTGAACACAGGTAACTCACAGGAGTGGATGTTTCTGACAACCCAATCTTATTACATGGTAAAAGGTGAGAAAAGAAAACCAAGTCCAAGTAAGTTTTCTGTTGTCCTTGACAGAATTAAAAATGAATAAAAAACAAAGCAAAACCAACTAGTTCATCCATTTTCTTTTTCTCCCCCCCCCCCCCCCGCTCCATTTTCTTAAAGCCTGTGTGTATCATGATGAATGTGGCCTTTGAGCTCCAACCTTGGTGCCTGGGTCATGGGTCTTTAAAAAAAATTGTTAAGTGATTTATAGCAGAGCAGACATGAAGCTCCAGTTACAGCAAATAGATGAGCACAATGGATTGCATACAACATTTGGATATAAATATGCCCATTTAAAAATAAAAGTATGATATTTTGATGTGTTAATAACATGTTGATAATTGCACAATAAGCAGACTGGTATCATGATGAGGTCTTAACTTGGTCCACATTTTTAGGCCTATAGTAGGTATTCAATAAAATAGTCATTGAATAACTCTGGGAGTCAAGCTGACTGAATGAACTAATCACTGGACTTTTTTTTTTTAATCCTCACCCGAGGATATTTTTTCCATTGATTTTTAGAGAGTGGAAGAGAGAGGGAAAAACAGAGAGAAACATCAATGTGAGAGAAACACATTGATTGGTTGCTTCCTGCACGAGCTCTGACCAGGGCCTGGGCCGGGGAGGAACCTGAAACCAAGGTATGTGCCTTTGACGGGAATTGAACTCAGGACCAGCAGGCCAACACTCTATCCACTGAACCAACGGGTGAGGGCATGGACTTTTGACACCACAATCAGATAAACAATTGAAAAAAAATTATTGATTTTAGAGAGAGAGAGAAATACTAATTTGTTGTCTCACTTATTCATGCATTCATTGGTTGATTCCTGTATGTGCCCTGACTTGGGATCGAACCCACAACCCAGGTATATCAGGATGACGTTCTAACCAAACTGAGCTACCTGGCCACGGCCAGACAATAAACAATTTAAAAGTGCATGAATTCTGTGGTTATTCCATGACTCAAAATAATCTTTTAAAATAAACCATTGTCAAAATAGTATTGTGAATTAGAGAACAAAAACCCAATTTAAATCTGCTTTCATCAAGGAAACCTTATGTAGTAATCATTTGTTTCCCACTTTCCCTAGTGGTCTGAAGTGTGGACAGCATTTGCTGCTGACTTAAGCAAGCAGGCTGCCTGCTGTGCCCCGTTCAGCTTTTGATCAAGGCAAATTCAGGGGCTGCTCTGGCAGTTAAATGCATAGACACGGAATGTGATGTGATGTGATGTGATGTGATGTGGCTGGATATGAATTGGGAGGGAGAGTTTTTAAGTGTGCCTAGCCACTCACCTTCATGGGTCCAGTGGAAGCAACCAGGATAGAGTCCCCTTTTAGGAATGCCTTCTCCACCCTCCCTCATTCCACTTGGCAGGCTAATAATAACCTTGGAGTCATCTTGACTCCTCTTTCTTTTTTATATTCCTTATCAGATCCATGAGCAATTCCTGTTGGTTCTACCTTGAGCATATATGTGTAATCTCACCACTTTGAACTACCTCTGCTGGTACTATGCTAGGCCAAGCTACCATCATTTCAGACCGAGGCTATTGAAGTAGCCGCCTACCTGGGTGTCCTGCTTTTGCCCTGACCTTCTTATAAACTATGCTCAACGTAGTGAGCAGAGGGATTCTTTTTGAAAATGTAACACAAATCACATAACTCTTCTCAATTTTTCTAAAAAATTTCCAGATCCCCATTATTCTCATAGTAAATCCTTACTGGGATTTACTAAGTCCTTACAGGGACTTATTCCCCATTGATCTCGCTGAGTTCGCCTGCCACTCTCTCCCTGACTCACTCCAGTCAGTCACACTGCCTTCTTTTCTGTTCTGGGAACATACCAGGCAGCCTCCCATCTCCATGACTGTCCAACTCCCTGATTCTTTGCTCTGCCTAGAACATTGTTCTCCAGATAGCCATGTGGTTCACTCTCTCACATCCTTCAAACCTTTGCTTTCAAATGTCTCCTCCTTAATGAGAACTATCCTGATCACCCTCTTTAAAATTGTAACAATTCTCCCATCCTCACCAGCCCTCCTTCTGTATAATGCCAGGGTTGCCATTCCCACAGATTAGGAAGTGAATGGTGTTCCCTGAGTTTGTCCAACTCATGGCCCTGTTATTGGCTTTTATTTTTCTCCATAGAGAACTACACAATTTTCTTTACTTTGTTTATTATTTGACTTTTTCCCACCTATGACTTGAATGTAAGTTCCATAATGGTAGGGATTTTGTCCCCCCCCCCCCCCCCCCCGCCATGTCACCAGTCAGCGCATAGCAGGTGCTGAATACAGATTTGTGAATGAATAACTGATAAAGAGTTGTTTCCTCCTTTTCAATCTTACACGTTTTATTTTTCCTAATTGTATTATTAGACTGACTGGAACATCCTGAATAATGTTGAATAGAAACAGTGAAAGTTGTTAATTGTTGTCCTTCCTGATTTTCAAGAGACTGCTTTTAACAGTTTAGCATTATGTATTAGGTTTGCTATAGGTATTTCTTGTATGTACTATTTATTAGGTTGAGGAACTTTCTATTCATAATTTGCTGAAAGTTTAAAAAATTATTTATAGTTGTGGAATTTGATTGAATGATTTTTCTGCATCTGTCTACTGAGATTATCATGTGTCTCCTTTAATATATTAATGTGGTTAATTACATTAATAGATTTTCTAATATCAAACCAACCTTACGTTTCTGAAGTACTCAAACTAGCCAATGGGAGGAATACAAGCAGAGCATGGCAACCTTGCCAAGCTGGGAAGACAAGCATAGGCATTTGGAGAGGCTAAAGCAGTTTGAATTTGCACAGCAGAGTCCCAGAGTAGACAATCCTATGGAGAGAAAGCGTTCCAGGAATCTGGAGATTGTAACTGGATACTAAGCCACATATACTAGTACGTAGAGTGAAACTCCATGAGGCTGGTCAAAGGACATGTGGGGAACTGCAAACTGAACAGTTTCTAGAGTCATATTGGTCTGGGAAATATTCGAGTTCCAACCAGCTACAGGAGAAAGTTCTCACTGAATTCATTGAATACAGACATCATTCATAGAGACCCCGGAGGGTCAGCCTAGTAGTCAGACTAAACTATTTTTAGAGTAAAGGCTTTTAAGACTCATCCTAACAAAGCATAACAACATACCTTGAAAGAGTTAACTTAATCTGCATGTAACATAACTGCCTGTCAGAACAAAGTCTAGTACTCAGGAAAAGAAGGCAGCAAAACCTAGCACTCAACAATGTAGAATTCACATGTAGATTAAGACTCATAAATGACAGAGATAATATGATTAAAAGACAAGGGCTTTAGAACATCTATTGTAAATATGCTCAGTGACATATAGGAAATCACTTAAATAATAAGTGGAAGGAAAAAAAAATAACCAAACGGACCTGTAGAGCTAAAAAATTTAATGTGGCCCCAGCCTGTTTGGCTCAGTGGGTAGAGCGTCAGCCTGTGGACTGAAGGGTCCCGTGTTTGATCCTGGTCAAGGGCACATGCCTGGGTTGCGGGCTTGATCCCCAGTAGGGAGCGTGCAGGAGGCAGTCAATCAATGATTCCCTCTCATCATTGATGTTTCTATATTTCTCTCCCTCTCCCTTCCTCTCTGAAATTAATAAAAAGTATATTAAAAAAATTTAATGTGAAATGAAAATTTTGCCAGATTAATAGCAGATTAGACTCTACAGAAGAACAGGTCAGTAAACTTGCAAGCATAGTAATGGATATGATCCACACTAAAGCACAGAAAGAAGGAAAAATCCAGGTTGGGACGGCCCCGGTGAGGCTGAAACGGATAATAAAGACCAATATAAACTGATGAACAAAAATAGATGCAGAGGCAGAGCAGCATTGAACAGACTGTCAAACTACAGTGGGAAGCCTGGGGAGGGTTTGGGAGGGGGTGCGGTTAAGAGATCAACCGAAGGACTTGTATGCATGCATATAAGAATAACCAATGGACACAAAACACTAGGGGGTAGGGGAGGCCGGGGGGAAAGTCAAGGGGGAGGGAAAGGGGGACATATATAATACTCTTTGTAATACTTTAAGAAATAAAAATTATTAAAAAAACAAAAAAGAAGGAAAAATCCCACTAGATCCACTCTGTCCTGTGGGAAAATATTAAGCAGTATGTGTAATTGTATGATTGAAGTCTCAGAAGGGAGAGGGTCAGGAAAGAAATATATTTGAGGAGATACTGGCCGAAGTTCTTTCAAATTTAATGACAACTATAAACTCACAGATACTCAAAAAATCACAAGCAGAATAAACATAAATAAAACCAAACCCAGCGGGGGGAGGTGGTAGGCTAGAAAGGGTCAATGTGGAGAAAAAGGGCACATCTGTATTATTTTCAACAATAAAGATAAATTTCAAAAAAGAAAGAACAGAAAACCAAATCCAGACACATCAACACCAAATTGCTGGAAACCAGTGGTAAAGAAAAAATTGTTTAAAATTTCAGAAGGCTGGGTTGATACATCTAGGTTGATGACATTTGCTCTATTATTCTGCAAGAAATAGTTTGTTGTTCACTCACTGACAGGGACATTTGGGTTTCTGCTTTTTGGTGATTATTAATAAAGCTGCTATAAGCATTCTCATACAGATGAAAAAAAAATCCAGAGAATAACGATACATTAAAAATAGAAGAACAAAGGTTAGAATTGCCACAGATTTCTTGTCAGAAACAAAATAAACTAGAAGACATCAGAACATCTTTAGAGCCTAAGGACAAAAATGCCGTCAGTCTGGACGTCTATATCTAGTGAAAATATTCTTCAACAAACAAAAACAAAAAACACAAGCATTTTCAAATACTAAAGCTGAGAAAATTTGTTTCCTGCAGATATGCACTTTAAGAAATATTAGGGAATCTTCTTCAGGCAGAAGGAAAGTGATACCAGATGGAAACTTGGATGTACACATAGGAATGAAGACCACTGGAAAAAGGAAACAGAAAAGAATTTTTCTTATTTAAAAATTTTTTAAAAGGTAATTGTTTAAAAGCAAAACAAACCTGGTACTGTGGAGTTTATAACACATCTAGATGTAAAAAGTAGGACAGAAATAGCATGAAGATTTGGAGAGGAGAAAACAAAAACCAGCATTTCCTTGACTCTTTGGCAAGTTGATTGGCTATATGACTGTGTTCTGGTCTGTGAGTTGAGCGGAAGTGGCACATGCAATTCTCCGGAGATAGAAAGATAGAAGGCATGTCTTTTATCTCTTCCTTCTTCCTGCCTGGAATTCTGACTGGAGCTCCAGAAACTTGGACAAAAGAGTGACCTTTGGATAGTGAACAATGACTTTTCCTTCCTTGGATAATGAAAGAGCAACAAGATCTAAGGAGCCCGGTTCCCCAACACCATGGATTGCCAGATCAAACCTGGATGGGGCCTTCTGGATATTTTTCAGTGAAAAATAATTTATCTTGTTAAGTTACTGTTATTTGGAGGTTTTCTTCAACCCAGAGCTGAATGCAATTCTAACTAATATGGTTAACTATTTAAAAGAGTAATGAATGCAATTGGTAAATCTGACAAGATGATCTAAAAAAAAAAAAAAAGAAGAGAAAGCTCTGGCCAGGTGGCTCAGTTGGTTAGGGTGTTGTCCCGATACAACCAACCAACTGAGCCACACTGGCCAGGGCTGGCTCTGACATTCTAAAAGACCTAGGTTGTGTCTTTTGCTCTGTTATTGTTCTATCTTGGCATGGGAGAAAGAAAGTGTGCACATGTATAATTTCATAGCAACCAACCATTAGGAAGGGCAGGCATAACTTCTGTTCCAAGCAGGAAGCCTGTTAATAAAGAAGAGAGAAGCCCCTGGAACGAAATGATTCCATTTTGCTCCCAGGAAGCAAGCCCTGGCCATTTTCTCATTCACTGGCAGGTGAAGTCTGCTCAGGCTTACTAACCAAGGTTGGCTTTTAGAGCTTCTGGTGGGGCTGCCATGCATTTGGCACCAGGCTGTGAGCAGGGCTCCTGAGTGAAAACAGCTCCCCTGCCCGCCTTTCAGAGCCTTTGTCTGCACAGTGCTGTTCTTTCCAAGGGCCCCTGTCTCAGGATCACCTGAGACTCAGAAATTCACCAGGAATCCCTTTGCAGCATTGCGCATTCCAGATCCCTACGTAGAGAGGCCACACCCAGATTCCACATAAGAGCCGCAGCAGACCAGCTCTTTCTGTACATGCTCTCCACCTTCCTGAGTGTTCCTGCCTCATGGCTGAGCCATGTGTCTGCGTGTGTGAGTGACATCGTTGGTCCCATATGAGAGGTAAGATTCTTCTTTCTTTTTTTTAAAAAATATATTTTATTGATTTTTTACAGAGAGTAAGTGAGAGGGATAGAGAGAAACATTGACAAGAGAGAAACATCAATCAGCTGCCTCCTGCAACCAAGGTACATGCCCTTGACCGGAATCGAACCTGGGACCTTTCAGTCCGCAGGCCGATGCTCTATCCACTGAGCCAAATCGGTTAGGGCAGATTCTTCTTTCTTAAAAAGAATTATTGATTTTTGGAGAGAGAGAAAAAGGTGGGGGGGGGGGAAGACAGAGAGAAAGAGAAACAGAGGGGGTAGGGGGAGAGAGCGCGCGCGCGCGAGAGAGTGAATGAGAGAGAGAGAGAGAGAGAGAGAGAGAGAGAGAGAGAGAGAGAGAGAAGACTTGTTGTTCCACTCATTTATGTATTCATTGCTTGATTTTTGTATGTGCCCTGACCGGGATTAGAACCCACAGCCTTGCTGTATTGGGACGATGCTCTAATCAACTGAGCTACCCAGTCAGGGCCAAAGTAGGTTTCTTCATCCCAAGCACATTTCTGCAACCAGCCTGGTTCCACATTGGGAAGTAGACACAATGGTGGGAGTCTGCCAGTGTGCTCTGTGCAGTGCCTCTTCTGCAAGGGCAGCTCCAGACACCCACACTTCACCTCGCAAATCTTCCAAAGGCTTCTGAGCCTCCTCTCCACATGACCATCTGCCTGACCTGCTTAATTGCCTCATAGTCCCTCTGCACTGCAGCCCAGCTAGCCTGCTGGACCTCCCCGGCACAACCCATCCCCTAGCCTAGGGCCTCTGACTGGGACGTGTGTCCTTGTGGGTCCTAGCCACAGTCTGATGCCCCCTCTGTGTTAGAGTTCTCCAGGGAAACAGAACTAACAGGATGTGTATATAGTAGATAGATGGGTAGATGGACCTAGATCTATCATCTAGCTATATTGATCTACCTAGCATCTATCCACAGAGATTTATTTTAAGGAATTGGCACATATAATCATCGGGGCTGGCAGGGCAGGTGGCGGGTTGGAGATCCAGGGAAGAACTGATGTTGATATTGATTTCAGAGAGAGGGCGGGAGAGGGAGAGAGATAGAAACTTCAATGATGAGAGAGAATCATTGATTGACTGCCTCCTGCATGACCCTTATTGGGGATTGAGCCCACAACCTAGGCATCTGCCCTGACCGGGAATAGAGCCGTGATCTCCTGGTTCATGTGTTGATACTCAACCACTGAGCCACACTGGCTGGGCCAAAAGATATCTTTTAATCAAATACAGTTAACCCTTTAAATAGTGCTGGGCTCACCCTTTTCCGTCCTGCTTGGGGTGAGGTTCTGTGGCTTTCTCTGACCCTTAAGCCTGTGCCCTTTCTTTGTCTCCTTGACTCCCACAGAGCCCTCCACCCCTTTTCCTGACATGCTGATTGTTCTCTTCTACTGATGGCATTCATTTGGGATGATGGAAAAAGTCATGGGTGTGTGAGTCAGGTCCGGGTTCTAGTGTAGACAGCTCCTTTCCTTGTAAGTGATATTGAAAAGGTCACTTTAGTCTACTCCTTGTGAAATGGTGATGTGTGCCCACCTCTTTTTAAAAATTTTATTATTTTTATTGGGGTGACATTGGTTAATTAAATTACATAGATTTCAAGTG
Organism: Myotis daubentonii; assembly: GCF_963259705.1. Classification (NCBI taxonomy): domain Eukaryota; kingdom Metazoa; phylum Chordata; class Mammalia; order Chiroptera; family Vespertilionidae; genus Myotis; species Myotis daubentonii. Next base: position 16,344,763 of record NC_081843.1, on the reverse strand, counting down.
TATAATTCTACAACGCATCATCTGTATATTGTACTGCAGGGGTCCTCAAACTTTTTAAACAGGGGGCCAGTTCACTGTCCCTCAGACTGTTGGAGGGCCGGACTATAGTTTAAAAAAAAAACTATGAACAAATTCCTATGCACACAGTGGCGGCAAAAACACCCGGCGGGCCGGATAAATGTTTTCAGCGGGCCGCATGTGGCCCGCGGGCCGTAGTTTGAGGACCCCTGTTGTACTGTATGTTCACCACCCAAAGTCAAGCCTCCTTCTGTCACCCTTTATCCTCCCTTTACCCTCTTCTAAAAAAAATATGGAATGCTTCATGAATTCGCATGTCATCTTTGTCCAGAGGCCGTGCTAATCTCTTTATCGTTCCAATTTTAGTGCATGTGCTGCCAAAGCAAGCACATGTGCTCATCTCTTACCACATGTGAAGTACCCGGCACAGAGTGGGCGCTTCATTTACTTGACTTCCTTTTCTCTCCAAGACCAGGTGCTACCTCCTCCCCTCACGTTGGCCCCTCTCCCCAGCTGGGAACGTGGATTGGAAGATTCCATATTGGTGCGTTAGTGAGGATTCTCCTGAGAAACAGAACCAATGGGATGTATATTTATAGAGAGAGGTGTGGGGCCTGGAAAGCCTGAAATCTACAGGCGAAGCTGGCAGACTGGAAATTCCAGCAAGAGTTGATATTACAGTCAAGTCTGAGGGCAGTCTGAGGTAGAATTCCTTCCTACTCATGGGAACCTCAGTCTTTTCGACTTATTGGATGAGGCTCACCATATTATGGAGGGTAATCTGTTTTATTCAAGTCTACTGACTTCAATGTTAATCACATCTAAAAATACTTCACAGCAACATCCAGACTGATGCTTGACCAAAATAAGTACCACAGCCTGGCCAAGCTGACACATAAAATGAAATTTCACACCTGCCTTCAAGGTTCACCTTTGATGTTGATGGCTTACAATGGCTGGCACTAGTGAGTGTTTACTGCAGACCAGGTACTGTGCTAAGTGCTTTCTTTGACTTGTTTGATTTAACAAACAGCTACATGAAACAGTTTCTATTTTGAATCTCAGTTTATAGAGACGAGAGCTTAAGTTGAGAGAAGTTAAGTAACTAGCCCAAGGCTGCACAGCAAGCTGTGGAGCTGGGGTTTGAAGCCAGGCAGTCCCAATGCAGAGTCCGCTGATGCAGCCTCACACAATGCTGCTGCCTCTTCTAGAATCTTAAAGAGACTGCCTGCTTCCCTGGGCCCTATTGGGGCTTGCAGGTCTCCGAGGCATTTTCTGTCTTCTGCCCCTGTCTTATCTCCATACCTGCTTGTTGGGAGCAGGTGGAGGGTTTGTTGAATAACTGAAGTCCAGAATTGTATGTGGTCCAGTGTCTCTGACTTCTACCTTGTGCCAATGAAGAAGGAGACCGGCCAGATTTCTGCCATGTCCCTGTCCTAGCAGCCAGGGCACTCCTGCATGGCCACCTTTCCTGGCTGGGCACTGGTGGGACCACACCTCCTGCAAATGGCACTGTGACCACCGGACTCAGCTGATAAGGAGTCAGGAGGAAGCCCAGCTCTGGGCTCTGGAGTCAGATGAGGTTAGTCCCTTGTAGGGCATGGTGGCCTGCCTGCAGCAGATGCACTTAACACAACTTCCGCCTTCTTGGAATACTTGAGCGGCCCAGGAATGTGATTTTAGGCTGTCCTGGCAACACTGCCTTGACCCTTTAGGATTAATGTTCTTTCCCAACCTCCCTGAATCTCAGGAACCACTGATTTTGCCTGCCCGGCTCAGTGCTGTGCTCACTCACTGCCCTGGGAACCAGCAGGCTGGCCCTGTTTCCTGATTCCTGGATGATGGGCTTCCTGGCCTTGGCCCCGTTACCTGCCTGCTCAAGGCCTGTCCTGTCGTAGGTTGTTGCAGGAGCAGTAACCACCACACACCTGTCCCCACTGATGAACAGGTTGACACTCTAGGCCTAAACCTGCCTCCTTCCTCTAGCAGTGGTTCTCAACCTTCTGGCCCTTTAAATACAGTTCCTCATTTTTCGACCCAACCATAAAATTATTTTTGTTGCTACTTCATAACTGTAATGTTGCTACTGTTATGAATCGTAATGTAAATATCTGATATGCAGGATGGTCTCTTAGGCGACCCCTGTGAAAGGGTCGTTTGACCGCCAAAGGGGTTGCGACCCACAGGTTGAGAACTGCTGCTCTAGTGGGTTGAATAGTGTCTCCTCAAGAGATATTCTAACTCCTGATCCCTGGTACCTGTGAATGTGACCTTATGTGGAAAAGGGGTCTTTGTAGACATGATTAACCTAATATCTTGAGATGAGAACATCCTGGATTGCCTGGGTGGGCCCTAAATCCAATGACAGCTGTCCTTATAAGAACCAGGCAGCCCGGCTGGTGTGCCTCAGTGAGCATTGACCTATGAACCAGGATGAACCAGGAGGCCATGGTTCAATTCCCTGTTAGGGCACATGCCCGGGTTGTGGGCTTGATCCCCAGTAGGGGGCGTGCAGGAGGCAGCTGATCAATGATTCTCACTCAGCATTGATGTTTCTAACTATCTCTCCTTCTCCCCTCCTCTCTGAAATAGATAAAAATATATTTAAAAACAGAGAAGAGAATGAGGCAGAGGGAGATTAGAGATCCTGAGATAGAGGAGGCCATGTTAGGATGGAGGCAGAGATTGAAGCCATGCAGGCCCCCAGCTAAGGACTGCCAGGAGCCCCCAGGAGCTGTGAGAGACAAGGAAGGATCCTCCCCTAGAGCCTTCAGAGGGAGCAGGCCCTGCTGACACCTTGACCTTGGACTTCTGGCCTCTAGAACTGTGAGACAATAAATTTCTGTTGTCTTAAGCCACAAAATTTGTGATAATTTTTACAGCGCAACAGCAAAGTAACACATCCCCTAATTATGGGTGTGGAATCCAGGATGCAAGACCGGCCCTACCTTGGATTGAGAGCCTGACTCTGGCCAGCTTGTGGCCTGGCTGTGCAGCCCCTTGTATGTACCAGGGACCCAGTGCCAATGAGGGAGGGACTGGATGGAACAGGAGTAAATTGAGTGCAGCTGAGTTAAAAGGTGGCATTCAGGGACTCACCTGAGTTCAAATATTCCCTATAGTATTTGTTAGCTCCACTTTGGTTTCCTCAGAAGATAGAGACCATAGTGGGAGTTATTACTATCGGGGTGGGACAGAGAGAATAACAGGCTGGGAAACCAGGTATTCTAGAGCACTTCTGCCATGGACTGGCTCTGTGACCTCCGATGCCTGTCTCTGTGTGAGGAGGCCAGTGTGGCCTGTCCCCGCACTTCACAGCACTGTCGTGAGAATTAAAGGAAGGAGTATCGGTATAAGACTCTTGCAAACTGTAAAGTATTTCACAACTCAAGGTATTTGTATTATGATTTATAGGGTGATTATCTGTCCCAATGCATTTATACTGCCGTGTGCGTTTGAATGTGCCTTTGTGTAGCTCAATGGGGGTGGGAGGAGGTGGTTTCCAAGCTACTTAACTCAAAGGGAATCATGATTGTCACCCCAGGTGACTTCTGATAGCACAAGCCCTCACTGAACTTCCATGTGAGGCCAGTGAGGCTTTTCGAGAGCTTTTGCTGAGTTTGTATGGATACATTCTGATTTGTGCTGTGTCTGGTGGAAGATCTGTGCACATCACAGATGGAGAGGAAACCCTCCAGATCTGGCAGCAGCCTGAGTTGGATGGTTGGAGAAGGCTGTTATATCTGTCCCGTGTCTGGCACCTTTATGCTTCCTGGGGGTGGAGAAGAGACCCAGGACTCTCCAGTGACTCCCCTCCAGTTCTTGGCATTGTGAGAACGTAATTATCTTCCTTTGTATATGATTATGCACCCAGGGCCTAATGCACAGTGCCTGGCACATGGTCCCCAATCTCAGGGTTTATGGAATGACTGATGCTCTAACCTGGAGATGAAGGAAACTCTGGCAGTTTATAGGTTTCAACAGCTGGGAATGTAGCCCAACTACTTCCAGAAAACATACAAGAGAGAGGGTGTGGGGTGTATCATTACTTGTGTCTAAAAATCTGATGACTAATTAATATGTAAATGCTAAGTCACTACAAATGACAGGTGGACTGAAATGATTTGGGGAGGGGAGTTAAACTGTAGACAGGCTATCTCTCAGATTACTGAGGAAAACCATGAAATGGGGCGTTTAGGGTTGCATTAAGTGGGGGAATGAAAACCATAAGAGCTGTCTCCAAGGACTTCCTGCCCAGCTCAGTCGGGAAGTAGAAGACAGTGGGATACATGAAGGACCACCACAAGGCTTACAAAGGGTGGTGCTGGGGCCATGGGGAGTGTTGTGGCTGTAGGAGTCTGATCCGGTTTTGAATCTGAGCTCTGTCCCTAGCGTTTATGTGACTTTGGGCACCTCGCTCTTCAACCTCCAGTTTCACATCTCTAAAATAGGGACAATAATATCTACCTCAGAGGGTTGTGGTAAGGACCAACTAGATCACAAGCGAAAGTGTCCAGTGGTTTACTATTATTACACTTACTGGCTTGGGCAATGCACTTTTCTGAACCTTAGTTTCTTCATCGGTAAAAATGGGATACGTGAGAGTACATGGCTCACAGCTGATGTTCAATAAAAGTTTGTTTTTATTTTTAACTTTTAAAAAAATTTTGAAACAGTTTTAGACTTAAAGTTGAAAAAACACTAGCAAGTTTCTCTTATACTTTATAACTAAGCTTCCCTAATTTTAACATCATACGTAATCACAGTACAATGGTCAAAACCCAGCAAATTAACATTGGCACAATGCTATTAACTAAACTGCAGACCTTATTCCTTTGTCCTTTTCTGTTCCAAGTTCCAAATCAGGATCCTGTACTCCATTTAGTTGTTGTATTCCTTAATTTTCTTCAAATTGTGACAGTTCTCAGTCTTTGTCTTTCATGACCTTGACATTCTTGGTGAGTACCGGTCAATTACTTGGAAAAAATATTTCTCAACTTTGGTTCGCTTGATGTTTTCTTATGATTAGATTGAGGCTGTGAACTTTACGCAGAAATACCACAGCAATGATCTATTTTTTGTTTTGTTTTTTCCTTTATTGCAATAAATACACATAACATGAAAACTTACCATTTAGACCAGTGGTTCTCAACCTTCCTAATGCCGTGACCCCTTAATACAGTTCCTCATGTTGTGGTGAGCCCCAACCATAAAATTATTTTCGTTCCTACTTCATAACTGTAATTTTGCTACTGTTATTGAGTCGTAATGTAAATATCTGATATGCAGGATATATTTTCATTGTTACAAATTGAACATAATTAAAGCATAGTGATTAATCACAAAAACAATATGTAATTATATATGTGTTTTCCAATGGTCTTAGGCGACCCCTGTGAAAGGGTCGTTCGACCCCCAAAGGGGTCGCGACCCACAGGTTGAGAACCGTTGATTTAGACCATTTTAAAGTGGCATTTAGTACATTTACAGTGTTGTATATCTACCTTGTCCAGAACATTTCCACCCACCAAAAAATCCCTTACCCATTAGCAGTCGCTCCCCATGCCCATCCCTCAGCCCCTGGCAATCACTAATCTGCTTTCTGTCTCTATGATTTTGCCTATTCTGGACATTGCATATGAATGGAATTTTTTGACTGGCTGTTTTCACTAAGCATCATGTTTTCAAGGTTCATCCGGGTTGCAGCATGAATCAGTACTTTATTTATTTTTATGTATGAAGAATATTTTGTGGACAGACCACATTTTACTTTATTTTCTAATTCAACAGTGAAACCTGGGGTGGGCTCCGCCTGGTGGATGAGGGAAGGAGGGAGGAGACCCCTGTGACTGGCAGGTAGTACTGTGAGGTGTGGGGAGAAGGGCCAGGATTGGCACACTGGGGAGTATAGGACTGCATTTACATGGTGCAGACAATGCTAATGGAGGCCACTTGTAGGACTGTCCACCGGGCAGCAGATTGCTTCCAAAGTCTCATTTGTGGAAAAGGAAAAACAGTTTCTATGAGGAGGGGGAGATGACCCAAGGATGGGAAGGGAATCTCTGGGGGTGGAGAACCTGGTTCTCAGTGGCACCGATTTTCTAGGGGCAACCACGGCCCCTGGAGACCTGCCCCTCTGTCCACCAGAGGCTGGGTCCACCGGGGAGCATGCTCAGGAAGGCGCCGGTGCTGGGGGGAGGGCATGTGCTCGTTGCTTATAGGGAAGGGGCGCCTCCCTTTAGGGTAGGCAAATACAGTAGTGGCAAACTTCTATTTATAAAAAAGGTGTGCCGAGGGGGAGGGCAAACATCTCCATTTCCTCAACCTCGCACCCCAGCTGTTCCCGTGCTAGCAGGCCTCCCAGGTTTCCCCGAGCGGATGCGGGGACCGAACCGGGGGATAGGTGGTCTCCTAGCCGGCCCCCCGGGCCCGGCCAGCCCGGCTGCACCGCAGAGCTCGCGCCGGGCGCGGCGCTGCCCCGGGCGGAGGGCGGAGCCGCAGCCCGCGCCCGCCCCCGCCCCGCAGCCCCGCCGGCCTCGTCCACCCGGCGCGCGCACCGTGCGCGTCTTAGAGGCCGGCGGCGGCGTCGGCGGCGAGCGCGGGCTGCGCGTGCGCGCTGCGGCGGCGGGGCGAGGGGCGGCGCGGGCGGGAGTCTGTCAGTGACAGCGGGAGGGGGCGGGGAGGGGGCCGGAGACGGCGGCTCTTCCGACATGAGGCAGCGGCACCGCGGGGCTCGGCAGTGGCGGTGGCCGCGGCCGCGGCGGCATCTCTAGCTCGGGAGGCTGCCCCGGGCCGGCGTCCCGGGCCGGCGTCGCGGGAGCGGGCTCTGCGGCAGTGCCGCGCACGGGCCGCCGGCGGAGGGGCCCGCGCCCTGCCTTCGGTGCGGGCGGGAGGGGCCCCGGGCATCCCCGCTCGTGGGGTCGGCCTCGGGAGCGGGCGGGAGGGGCTGGCCGCAGCCGTCTCTGGACGGGTCGCGCTGACTGGGGCGGCCGGAGCGCCGCGGGCTCCGCCAACTCGCCGCCCGCCTCCCGCGGGGCCGCCGAGCGCGGGGCGGGACAGCGGGGTCTGGCCGGCGGCCTGACGCAGTGGAGGCGCCGCGCCGCGCGCAGCATGAGGGGCCCGCCGCCGCCGCCCGGAGAGCCGCGTTCGCCCGAGCGGCCGGCGGCGTGAGAAAGCCGGGGGCCGGACCCCACTCCGCCGCCGCGGGGGGCACAGCAGGCGAGTGTGAGCGCGGGGACACGCCGCGGGCGCGGGCGGTGCCGCGGGCGGGGTGGCCGCCGCCTGGTGGACCCGGGGCGCTCCGGCCCGCGCCGGGTGGCCGGGGTCGGCCTCGAGGTGGGGCGGTGGGAGCGCGGATGAGACATGACCGCAGTGGTGTGAGCAGATGGTGCCTTTGCAAGTAGAGCGCGGGGGCAGCCCCTGGGAACGTGGGCAGAGCCGGTGGCCTTCAGGTGCGTGTACCCCGGCCTAACTCTGCTTGTCCCGCCGACAGGTAGCGGCGATCCCGGCCGGGGGCGGCTGCGGGCGCGCGGCAACATGGCCTCCCCGCCCCACCAGCAGCTGCTGCCGCACCACAGCACCGAAGTGAGCTGCGACTCCAGCGGAGACAGCAACAGCGTGAGGGTCAGAATCAACCCCAAGCAGCTGCCGTCCAACAGCCACCCCAAACACTGCAAGTACAGCATCTCCTCCAGTTGTAGCAGCTCCGGGGACTCGGGGGGTGTCCCCCGGAGAGCGGGCGCCGGGGGCCGCCTGCGCAGGCAGAAGAAGCTGCCCCAGCTGTTCGAGAGGGCCTCCCGCCGGTGGTGGGACCCCAAGTTCGACTCGGTGAACCTGGAGGAGGCTTGTCTGGAGCGCTGCTTCCCGCAGACCCAGCGCCGCTTCCGGTACGCGCTGTTCTACATGGGCTTTGCCTGCCTGCTCTGGAGCATCTATTTTGGGGTCCACATGAGATCCAAACTGATTGTCATGGCAGCCCCCGCTCTGTGCTTCCTCGTGGTGTGTGTGGGCTTCTTCCTGTTTACCTTCACCAGGCTGTATGCCCGACATTATGTGTGGACCTCGCTGGTCTTCACCCTCCTGGTGTTCGCTCTGACCCTGGCTGCCCAGTTCCAGGTTCTGACGCCTCTCTCAGGACGTGTTGACAGCTCCAATCATACTCCCTCAGCTAAGTCCACAGTCACTTGCTTATCTCAAGTGGGGAGCTTTTCCATGTGCATCGAAGTGCTCTTTTTGCTCTACACCATCATGCACTTACCTTTGTACTTGAGCTTGTTTTTGGGAGTGGCGTATTCTGTTCTTTTTGAGACCTTTGGCTATCATTTCCAAGATGAAGACTGCTTCCCCTCACCCGAAGCAGGGCCCGGGCACTGGGAGCTGCTGAGCCGAGCCCTACTCCATGTCTGCATTCATGCCATTGGGATCCACCTCTTCATCATGTCCCAGGTGAGATCCAGGAGCACCTTCCTCAAGGTGGGACAGTCAATTATGCATGGGAAGGATCTGGAAGTGGAAAAAGCCCTGAAAGAGAGGATGATTCACTCTGTGATGCCAAGAATCATAGCTGATGACTTGATGAAACAGGGAGATGAGGAGAGTGAGAATTCTGTGAAAAGGCATGCTACCTCCAGCCCCAAGAACAGGAAGAAAAAGTCTTCCATACAGAAAGCCCCTATAGCATTCCGCCCATTTAAGATGCAGCAGATCGAAGAGGTCAGTATTTTATTTGCAGACATTGTGGGCTTCACCAAGATGAGTGCCAACAAGTCTGCTCATGCTCTGGTGGGTCTCCTCAATGATCTGTTTGGTCGCTTCGACCGGTTGTGTGAAGAGACCAAGTGTGAGAAAATCAGCACCCTGGGAGACTGCTACTACTGTGTGGCAGGGTGCCCCGAGCCCCGGGCCGACCATGCCTACTGCTGCATCGAAATGGGCTTGGGCATGATAAAAGCCATCGAGCACTTCTGCCAGGAGAAGAAAGAAATGGTGAACATGCGTGTTGGGGTTCACACGGGGACTGTCTTGTGTGGCATCTTGGGCATGAGGAGGTTTAAATTCGACGTGTGGTCCAATGACGTGAACCTGGCCAATCTCATGGAGCAGCTGGGAGTGGCTGGCAAGGTTCACATTTCCGAGGCCACTGCAAAATACCTAGATGATCGGTATGAAATGGAGGATGGGAGAGTTACTGAACGCCTAGGCCCGAGCGTTGTTGTTGACCAGTTGAAAGGTACGTGTATTTCTTTGCCTAGTCATTTCCCTCCCTAATCCTGTTTGTGTTGAAAAAAACAAAACAAAAACACAAACCAGTCTCTTTCCAGCGTCAGTATTTGTCTCGATACCTTACTGTGGGGGCATCTCAGAGCCAGTAGGACTTTCCCTCCATTGAGTCAAATATCACAGATTTGTTCACACTGTGGCAGTGCTGACCTAGGTGAGACCATAGAAGGAAGTAGAACTTTGAAAATGTATTTCCTTGCCAGTTGGCTGTTAATATTTCTGAAATTCTGGGGGCAGGCCTGATGAATGTCAGGGTACCTTCGAAGCCCTGCAGTCAGAACTTTGTAGCACTTTAAGAAGTTGCCTTTGCATTTCATTTGGTCACCCTTAAGTCCCATCAAAACGTTTTCTTGTGCCCTTTTCCAACAATGTGAAGAATAAAACATTTCTCCTGTCTAGGCCTCCCTTTGCTGGGACAAGGAAGTCATCTCAGCCCTGTAGGACTCTGAAAATTAGATGGAATCATGTACTCCTAAGTGTACACTCCCTTTGCCTATGTCTCTTTAAAAAAAAAAAATTTGCATTTTCAGCTTTCAACTTTATTTAATGATGCTTATCATGGTATTTGTATTATCATATAGACTACAGTATTTTAGAATGTTGAACTTCTCAAACCATCAGGTGACTTGAAAGTAAGCAGTGCACTCAGAGCAATATTTAGACCCCCTACCTCCAGCCCCTCAGATTAGTATCTGGTCCCTTGTCCAAGTCTTAAGTTCCTTACTGCTATTCTTGATGTTTTCACTGGGCTTCTTTAATTTTATTATTTTCATACAGGACAAAAATATTTGAAGTCTAGGAAGTGATATTTAAGTAAGTGGGAACAAAAGTAAGGATTCTGAAAAACACTTTTGAAAAATAGTCCTTATGTTTTACTAAAATCTTCCAGATTGAAGGAACATCTACTTAGGTAGTATGTAGAGAAAATCACATGGATTTTTAAAAGCCTAAATCAGTAAAGCTATATTATATGTTTTATTGTGCCCACATGTTGCATAATCACACAGTGAAAAACCCCAGGAAAGGGAATCCTCAGAAGGAGAAGTAACAGCTCAAATCAGAGATGGGGGAAGTAATCAGAGACAGTACATGGTTGAGTTTGAGGGCCTGAATAGGTTGTCAGCCTTCAGACAATCCTATATGCTCAATTGATATTTTCTTTCTCTGCTTGTGATCAGAGTTCCCCACATCATTTAGTTATTGGTTATCTGGCCAGGGTGCTCTATCCTTCTCCTGATTTTTCTTTATTAGAACTTTATTAGAAGTTGTGTTTCTTGGGCAGGCCTGTAGGTAATTTTGCTAGTAGTTGAATAATGATGTAGTAGAAGAACATTTTCACCTGATAATTACCTCTACCTAGAGCAGTGGTTCTCAACGTTGGCTGCACATTAGAATCACCTGGGGATCTTGTTGAAATTCTGATTTCTGGGCCTCATTATTAGTAACAAAGAAACAATTTCCGGAGGATGAGGCCCAGAAATCAGGATTTTAACAAGATTCCCAGGTGATTCTAATGTGCAGCCAAGGTTGAGAACCACTGACCTCGAGAGTTTTAAATGCTACATTGATGAGGTCAGAAACTACACTTCGCAGTTCACTTGAGAGATTCTTCCATGACAAGTGTTTTTCCCTGTAGGAGAGTGGCTCTCGCTCTCGACTCTGAAGGTGCCAGTGGAGTGGGGTGCAGATGTAATTACTGCTGGACATTTTGGCATCTATAGGCTCTGTCCTCAGAAATAGTGGGATAGATTCCAGAGAATGGAGCTGTGCTATACTATGTAAAATTAAGTATGACAATGATAGCAATTCTGTCAGGGATACTTTGAACAGGGCATTACTTGAATTTCAAAAATAAGAACAGATGTAATCATTAAGTATGTCTGGAAATGGCCAAGTCGTTGAATTTTTGGCAGTACCCAAATTAACAAAAAATTTTTGTTGATTGATGGGTAATTTTATTTTCAGTTTATGGACCAAGGGTCTAAAGACGCAGGCAAAAAAATCTAGAATGGGTTTGTTGATTTTTTTTTAAACTTCAAATAGTGTATGTAAATTTGGTAAATTCCCTTTTTCTCTAAATTGTGTGTATTATGTATTTATAAGGAAAAATTTTAGTACTGGATGGAAGATAGGGAAAGACAAGGCTTAGCTAAACCAGTGATTTCTTTACATGGTATTCCCTCCTTTAACTGTTTCCCTGAGACCATGAATTTTGCTGTATTCAGCTTATTTGGAAAATCTTTGTGGACAGGACTCCACTAATAGAGGATGTCTACACAACTTCCTGCCCCTTTTTGAAATTGCACAGTTCGATTCTCCAGACATTCAAATCTGCCAAATTGAGATGATCACATGGTGTGTAGAAAACGCTTTTCAAACATGGGGTTAAGGTTATATATGTAAGATTTCTTTTAGCCTGTCTTTGGATTTGTGGTAGATATTTTTTTATACAATGTTGGGCATTAGCCTTTCCCTCTCATCCCCTTTTCAGAATATGGGGTTAAAAATACCCAGTAGAGGGCTCTGTAGAAATGAACATGGGTAGAGTAAACTGGGGATTCCTGAACTAGCCTGGCAGCGTGAAAGGAAGCTACTCCTCTATTTTATCCAAACAGGCTTTGTGGAAGGTGGACTTTGATTATTTATGCACATTCACTCACTCCTTGGAAATCTTTATTGTGCTCTTACAATGCACCTGGCCCTGAGGATGCACAGATGGAGTCATGACAGTTCCTCACCTCTTTGAGCTCACAGTTATAAATGTTATAGAGTATGTAGAGTCAGGAACGCTTTAGGGAGGTGCATGAACTTGGGGTGAGTTTTGAGATTGAGCAGTGGCTCTCCAGGTAGATAGAAGCAGAACATTTGGTGCAGTGGGAATAGTATGGGCAAAGGTTTGAGGTTGTGTTTCTTGGTGGGTTGGGCAATTGTAAGTAGTTCATTAGGACAAGGAAGGTTGTGGGTGACTTGGGAAGGGGTTTGGATTCAGTCCTGTAGGTAATGGGGAGCCACTGATAGGTTTTATGCAGGAGGCTTAAGTGATCTGATTTGCAGTTTTAGAAAGCTAACTCTTTAAGTTCCAGGGACAGTATTAGAAGGTATGAGACTGGAAATTAGTCAGCTGTTTCAGTAAATCCAAGCAGGACTGATGGTAGCTTGAGGCAAGGTAACAATAGTGGTGATGGAGATGATGGGAGAGATATGAGAGTAGTAAGATCAACTTGATAGACTTGGAGCCTGGTTTAAACAGACAACTGGGGGAGGCAAGGGGCTTGCTTGATGGTTTGAATGGGAAATGACATTTCAAGTTTCTGGAATTGTCCTGGGGACAGTTTTAAGTCAGGAATGGGTGAGAGGCCTTTGAAGTTTCTATGGTATGGTGGAGAATGCAGAATATGACAGGCCAGGAACCCCTGGCTTGTTCATTCATTCATTCATTCATTCATTCAACAAATAATTCATTTTGTGCTGGGCACAGTTCTAGGTGCTGGGGATACAGCAGTGAATACAGCAGACAAAAATTCCTGCCTTTTGGTTGTTCCGCTCTAATACTGCAGTCAGACAGTAAACAAATAAGTAAAATATAAAGTTTGTTTTATGTTAACTTCTAAGGAGAAAATATAAAGCAGGAAAAAGGATATGGAATATGTGTTTGTGTGTGTGTGTGTAATTTTAGATATGGTGGCCAATCACTGAGCGAGAAGGTAGCAAGAATTTTCAGGACTAGGAATTTGGAAATTATCCCAAAAGTGAGGAGCAGTTATTATTAAAAACAGGGAGAAATAATATGATTTGAATGATGGGAGCAGGGCCCTTCCACACCATTTGGGATGAACCACTGGACCCTGTTCTATTCTGCCTTGGGCCACAAGCAAAAAGATGATGTGTTTGTCTAGAACTTTTGGTTTTTCCTATTATAGGTCGAGTCACAAAGACCAAAGGTGAAACTGTCAGAGAATGCTTCCAGACATCTTATTTCTCCCCTCTTAAATATTAGGAAGATAAAACAAACGTGCTCAGTCACTCCACCCACAATCATGGTTTTATAGAAGAGGGGAGAGTTTTTTTGAAAACAGGAAGGGAACTGTCTAGCATGCTCTGCTGAGGTAAGAGAGGCTCCTTCCCTTGGAATAGGCTGGAAGGTCAAGTTCCCCTCCCCCCAAGGCTGATGGTGGTGGCAGCAATAGTAGAACCAGAGGGTGGAAGCTGGGACAGGACAGATTTGAGAAGGTGTTGGAATTCTGGGATTGTAATGGTCAGGAGTAGCCCTGACTGGTTTATGAGTCTTTTTCCACAAGCCAGTGGTTCTTACACTTTTTGGTCTCAGGACCCCTTTATACTTTTAAAAATTACTATGGAAGCTAAAGAACTTGTGTTTATGTAAGTTATATATTGATATTTACCTTATTAGAAATTGAAACAGAAGATTCAGAAGTCTTTCCTTGACTCATTTAAAAATAATAAGCCCATTGTACCCATTGCATGTTAATATAAATAACATGTTTTTATAAAAGTAACCAGATTAAAATATTTTTTAGAGGTATTTGTGCTTTAATTTTATTACTTTTTGTTAATCCTCACCCAAGGATATTTTTCCATTGATTTTTAGAGAGAGTGGGAGGGAGGGGGAGAGACAGAGAGAGAAAAACATCAATGTGAGAGAGACACATTGATTGATTGCCTCCTGCATGCACTCCAACTAGGGCCAGGGATTGAGCCTGCAACCAAGGTACGTGCCCTTGGCAGGAATCGACCCCAGAACCCTTCAGTCCGCAGGCTGATGCTCTATCTAACAAGCCATACCAGTTAAGGCAAAAAAATATTTTCATAAAGAAATTTGGTGAGAAGAGTGGCACTATTTGACATTTCTGCAGATCTCTTTAATGTCTGTATTAATCAAAGACTGGATTTTTAAAAAACTGGTAAAATACACGTAAAATTTATTTATTATTTTAGCCATTTTAAAATATGTCAGCTAGATTTTTTTTAGCTTCTTTGGCATTGTTGCAGGATGTTGATGAATGTGTAGAAAATTTGGCTTTACTTTGATGTAGAGGTAGTTGGAAAATGGAGGAACATTTTAATCGCCTTTTTAGATAACTGTGGATATTTTTCTTAGATACCAAACTAACACCCAACAGACAAGTGGTAGTTTCTTAAGGGTTACTTGCAAAATGGATCTGAAATCCTATTAATCAATTTCTTTATATGCTATTAAAAGCCCATTGGATTCTTGAAGCATGAATCTTTACCCAAGTGTGTTTTGTAACATCATGCATTGATTATTTCAAAAATATTGGTGTTTTGTTATACAGATCTTCCCAATGTCAACATAAACAAAGCCTTTAATATTGGGAAGATGTCAATTTCACAGTGGCAGATAAGAGTTTTCCAGAATTTTTGTTTTCACTTGAAAGTTTGAATTTTATCATTGGCAACAAATACTGTCAGTTGTTTTCCTTGAAGTGGCAGACTCATTTTGTTCATTTTTCAGGAACAGTCTGCCAAATACTCATCTAAATGACCATAGTTTGTTTGTAGGTCAAGTATAAAGAATATTCTACCAAAAAAGCAGCTAGTTCAGCTTGTAACCCAAACAGTTGCATGGATGCTTTTCTTGACAATCATGGTACATCTGAGTGCAATGGAAGTGCTGTAGGCACTTTTTCCCATTTGTCACAGATTATGAGAAAGACATGCATTCAAGGTTGAGATTTAACACTATTATTCATTTTTACTGCTTCCTCAAAGGACATTCTTAAATGAAACTGACTTTTTTTCCCTTTTGCAAGTATGTGGTGGTAAAGAACACAATGATGACTAGTACAGTTTAGTGCCATTGCTTTGATTCAGGCATCAGCAGTTTTACCCACGATTACTTTTGTACCGTCATTGCCAATGTCAACACTGCAAAAGGCAAATAACATCATAGCATTATTATGGAAAAAGTTTTGACTTCACAGATACCTTGCAGAGGTCTCAGGGACCCCTAGGGGGCTACAGACCACACCTTGAGAACTGCTACCCAAACATACATTCTCAAAGTAGATGAAACAACTCAAATTGGAATTATGATAGACATATCACATTTATTGTAGAAGTAGCTAGTGACTTTAGTTCATACATTTACTTTTTCTCAACAACAAAAAAATCCTTTTGTGATTCTGCCAAATATTTGTTGCTGGTGTTTAGGGTTTATGATGAAAACTATCAACTTGGTTCTTTTAATTTATTTTTGCAGGGCTCACCCTTTGGTGGTTGGGTGTATGGAATTTGGTTTCTGATACATTTGGACTTAATTCTGAGTTCTGTGATTTCTGAGCCATGGAACGTTGGACAAACTATATAGGGACTCTCCAGTTTAAAGGAATGACAATACCTCTGTCAGAGGGTTATGGGGAGAATCAAATGAGATGATGATTAAGTAAAGCACTAGCATAGTGACTTGATCACAACAGCTGTTCAATAAATAATAACCAACTCTTTTAGCTGGTGAGTCACATTTTGTACTGCACTCAAGGGTGTTTCTTTTTTCCTACATTCTATTTGTTGCACATCTTGTATAATTTGGGACTGAAACTCAGAACACACCAGGGACTGTGATTGTGTCAGTTTCTCGAATTAAAAAGGGCAAGTGTCCAAAATACAAAAACACTGATAGCTTGCCTTGGATAACTGTAGTTGCCAAATTTGGCAGCTTCTTTATTGAAAACCCCAGGGAGTTCAGGCACTATTGTTCTTGGGCTGATTCTGGTCCACAGGGCTTAGAGGTACTTAACGTGATGTGACCCCCTTGATAGTTGAAGAATTATAAGGAAATCTTCAGCTTTGAAATTCTGGAGATATTGGCTGAGTTTTGAACTTGAGCAGTTATTCAGCTCTCCTGTTTTCTACTGTAAATTCATTTACTTATTTAACAAATATCAAATGAGTTTCCACTATTTATGAAGCCAGGACTAGGTTCTGGAAATAGAGCTCTCTGGCCTCATGGAGCCTACAACCTAGAAGGGGAAGTAGGCATTAATCAAATAATCACCTAAACAAATATGTACTAGATATGCTTATCGTATTACAAATAGGGCTGGGAGGTAAGGACACTTAACATCTCCATGTTATACACTAGGGAACTGAAGCACAGAGAAGTACTTTGGGATGGTTACACAACTAGAAAGAGCTGCTAAGTGGTGGAGCCGGTACAGTAGTTTCCCATTATCTGTGATTTCGCTTTCTATTGTTTTAGTTATCTATGGTCAATTGCAGTCCAAAAGTATTAAATGGAAAATTCCAGAAATAAGCAATTCATAAGTTTAAATTGTGTGCTGTTCTTAGTAGCATAATGAAATCTCAGGCCATCCCACTCCATCCCACTGGGGATGTGAATCATCCCTTTGTCCAGCATATTCATGCTATATAACTACGACCTATTAGTCATGTAGTGGCTGTCTTGGTTATCAGATCAATTGTCACCGTATCACAGTGCTTGTGTCCAAGTAACCCTTATTTTACTTAACAATGGCCCCCAAACTATTCACATAATTAAAATTTTTTTAAAATATATTTTTATTGATTTCAGAGAGGGAGGGAGAGAGAGAGAAACATCAATGATAAGAGAGAATCATTGATCGACTGCCTCTTGCACATCCCCTACTGGGGATGGAGCCCATAACCTGGGCATGTGCCCTTGTCTGGAATCAAACCCGGGACCCTTCAGTCCTAAGGCCGATGCTCTATCCACTGAGCCAAACCAGCTAGGGCTACTCACATAATTGTTATAACAGTGTATTGTTGTAATTGTTCTATTTTATTAGCTATTGTAAATCTCTTATTGTGTCTAATTTATAAATTAAACTTTATTATAGGTTTAAACAGCAGGTCCTCAAGTAATGTCATTTTGTTCAACATCTTTTATGCTGTAGGAACTTAACTTGTTTATATCAATTAGCCTATGGTAAAATTGGTTTCAACATATGTCATTTTGTCTAAAGTCCCAGAACTTATCCATGTCGTCAAGTGAGGACTTATTATATATCGTTGACCCTTGAACAACTTGGGGGTTAGAGGCCTTGCAGTTCAAAATCCATGAATAATACGGACCTCCTTTGTAGTTGAAAATCTGTGAATAACTACAGCCGTCTGCTTACGTGGATTCCCAACTATAAAGTTGACCTGTGAACAGGGGTTTGAACTTCAAGGATAAAATGAAAAAAATCAGTGTATAAGTGGACCATGTAGTTCAAATCCGTGTTGTTCAAAGGTCAACTATATATAAGGCTTGGTACTATTCAAGGTTTTAGACATCCACTGAGGTCATATTTGAGGTCTTGGAATGTATTTCCTGAGGATTAGGGGCGACTACTATATTTAAACTCAAAGGACAGTATTAGAAAACACTATTTCCCACTGCATAGAATAATTGTAAGGATTAAAGGAGAAAATGATGTTAAGTACTTAGAAAAGTGCTTGGCACATGTCACTCTTGAGATTAGATTCATGAACTAGTGTTATTGAAAGTGGGGACAATTAGCAGCAGCAACAGCAGAAACAACTATCCCTTTGTTTAGCTCTTTCCAGTTCAGAGTGTTTTCATGCACATTGTAATCTCAACCATTGTGAAATCTTAGGATCATGGGAACTGTGTTCAGAAGTTTATATTTTATTTACTTGCTTCTTTCCCTTTATATACTAGTTGTCAGTCTGAGTCAGTTTCTTAACATCCTCTGAAGGTGACCAGTGACTTTTTTCAAGACTTAATATAAACTTTTGGATTTTAGCTTCTTGATATATTTCACTCCATTACAGATATCTTTTTTTTTTTTTAATGATGATGATCAAATTCTTCCACCTTGGCCCTTGCTGGCATGGTTCAGTTGTTGAAGAGTGTCGGCCTGTGCACTGAAGGGTCTCCGGTTCTATTCCCAGTCAAGGGCATGTACCTGGGTTGCAGGTTCAATCCCTGGCCACGTGGAGGGCTCGTGTGGGAGGCAACCAATTGAGTGTCTCACTCACATTGATGTTTCTCTCTCTCTCTTTCTCCCCTCCCCCCCCCCCCCCGCCTACTCCCCTTTCCTCATTCCCCCCTCCCTTCCACTCTCTCTGAAAATCAATGGAGAAATATCCTCAGGTGAGGATTAAAAAAAATTTTTTTTTTTCCATCTTGGGTCTGTGGAAATCCCTCCAGGTTGGCCCCTGAGTCTGTTTCATACAGCCCAGTAGTCTTTAATAGCTTTCATACTCATTTAGTAATGTTTTAAGGAGTTGAGAAATTATAGGTGTTAAAATCTCATTAATTCTGTTTGATATATTTTATTCAGAGACTGAGCTAAAGTTTACCCTTTCCTTTCTTTGAAAAGAAAATTAATAGTCTATGCATGTTTATATGAAGAATTTGTACCACAGACAAAACAGTTTGTGTTTCTTAAGCTTTTTGGAAGGTTTAATGTACATTTTTACAACTGACAGTTTCTTCTACAAAATTTTCTTACCAACACCTGTTTAGTGGCAGGTGCCTATGAATGTTGGTAACTAGGGATAAAGAACTATAAAATGAAAAAAAAATCCTAAACTAACATGTAGATTACCTGTTTGCAGACTAAGAGTACCCTCAGCCCAGCAAGCCCCATCCCCAAGGACAGTTGTGGAAGGTTCTAGAAGGCCTAACTCCAGAAATTTCATAGGAACCTTGCTCTGAATAGTGCTTCCTGGAATGACTGCTCTGTCACTCTCCTTTCTATTTGTATTTTATGTGTATTTGACGTATTTTGTTTATGATCTGTCTCTACTTTACTAGAATGTGTCTTGAGAGCAGGAATTTTTGCAGATTTTATTTATGGCTGTATTCCTAGCATCAGGAACATGGCCTAGCATATAGTAGATGCTTCATAATATTTGTGGGATGAATGAATGAATATTCTAACTACTTGAGCTCCACGTATGGACACTCCATTGTGTGTGAAACCACACTCCAGACATCTATCTACACAGAACAAACCAAGAAGAAGGTAGAGAGCAGACAACTGGTTTTCTAGTAATGGTTGATTGGTTTATTAAGTAGATGTTATGGGCTGGGCCTTGGAAGGATCTAGGGAAGGAGATAGAGAGAGCTGCGAATATAGTGCCTGGAAATGTGAAATAAAGGCCCATGGGTGCGTGAGAATGGCTAGCCTCAGGACTAAGGGTCCCAGGGCCACTACAGTGAAGACTGTGAGGTAGGGCTGGAATTCAGGTAATTGAAAACCCAAGTGTTTGTTTAGGGCCTAGGAAATACAGTTTGAATTGCTTAGTTTAGGCAACAATTTTTAAGTTTTAAAAAATGGATATTTTAAGAAGTGTATTTATTTTTAATAATACTATAGCTCTTTATAATTCTTACTTGATTTTCATGTATACACATGAAAAACAGCATACCCTTTTTTTGGGCAAAGCTCCTGGCTAGTCCTTGTGCATAATTTCCAGGATTTTTATATAATGCTATTAAATTCTGTTCATTTTTTTCCTTCCAAAGAAAAATGTGCTAATGAAAGCAGCTTTTGAATAATTTATATTTGTGTTTGAATTGTTTGGGAAATATTAAATTAGGTTTCTTACCATTAGTTTGTAGAGAGGGAAAAAAAACCATGTGATTTATTTTCTTGTATATGGATATTAAAATACAATATACCATTAAAGCTTTGACAGCCGAAACCGGTTTGGCTCGGTGGATAGAGTGTCGGCCTGCAGACTGAAAGGTCCCAGGTTCGATTCTGGTCAAGGGCATGTACCTGGGTTGCGGGCACATCCCCAGTGGGAGATGTGCAGGAGGCAGCTGATCGATGTTTCTCTCTCATCGATGTTTCTAACTCTCTATCTCTCTCCCTTCCTCTCTGTAAAAAATTAATAAAATATATTAAAAAAAAAAAAAAAGCTTTGACATTTTAAGTAGAAGTGCATTGCATATTGATTCAGTTAGTTTTGCCCTATTAAGTGGTTAATATTCAAAGTGTAGATTACATTGCATTCTGTAATTTCATAAATGTGTTCTTTTTCCCTTGAGAAAATGATTCTTATGTTTATTAATGTTAATTTTTGTTTTGTGAATGAGCTGTCTAAAAACCGATGGTGTGTGGCTAGGGGATTTTTCTGAAAGTAAAGTACTTTTATAGAATTACCTTAGTATTTGTATAAATGAATTTGTTTAGTAGATTACTTTTTCATCTTAAGATGTTTTCTTTACTAACTGGTTAAGCACTTTTGGGAAAATAATTTAATCTCTCTGGTTCTCAGTTTCCTCATATTTGTAAAATAAAAAGTTGGAATTAAATGTGCTTTAAATTTCCCATCATTCTCTAAGACTAGCTGAGCTTCTCAGGTGATTGGGAAATAGTATGCGTTCTTAATATGAAGAAGTGGGTTTTTTTGGGTCTATTTGTTTAAAGTATGAATCCTCATTTAGTTAAATTTAGCATATGAAAACTCAGATTTACAGAATTGCTATTGCAGAACATGTGTGAGATTCTTAATTTGCCAAAGTATTTTTACTTCCTTTGAATATAAATAAAAAAGATTGAGTTAAAGAAGTGTAATTTACACATGCTTTTTTTTATTATTATGTTTGTTGAATAAAGCAGGGTGTCAATTTGATTACGAAAGTTTAAGGAACACTTTTGAAATGGCTTGGAGAAAATGCAAAGTGATTAAATTTTTTAAAAATGTGCTTCAATTTTTTAAAAAATGTGCTTGTTTGAACATTATTTCGGAGAGATTGGAAGGTTAGTTGCCAATAAAATAAATTTTACTGTGTTGGCAGTAGAACAGAGCTAATATTAGATTAATAATGTTCTTACTGATTATTCCATTAATAAAAAACTCACTTGTTCCTGATGGGTTCTTGTATCTGCTGTGTGTTTAGTGTGCCTGGGTCCTATATATTTACTATCTATTTAGTGTGACTCTAGTTCAACAATTAATGCACCTGGAAAGTGGCTACCTTAGACTTTGTAATTAGAAATTAGAGGTCACTAATGATAAACAAAAACTGTTGGATTTAATTATAAAGGATTTATAAAAGATTTGAGTGGGTTTCTTATCCTTCTTTCTAAATAGCAAAGCAGCTCATGGAAAGTAATATAACATTTGCTGTGATTTGCAATGGCTGGTGAAACAAAGTAGAAAAGGAAAAACACTATACTTTGTTCTGAAAGACAGTGCTGTCACTGGGTACATATGTCATCTGACCTGAGAGAGAATTTTACCTCAACAAAGACCCAACTTGTGAAACTCTAGCTTCCCTTAGAGAAACTGTTACTCACAGTTTGCTGGAGTCATCTGTTTTCTAAGGATTAAAGTGCCTGACTCAGTGTGTAAGTAATTGCAGAAGGTTAAAAATTTTTAGAACTATCATGCAAACAACAAAATTTCAAAGGACATTTCTCATCTGTGACAAGCATTTTATAGAGAACTTCTCAGCTGTAATAATGAATTAACTCTGTTCTTTCTGACTCTTGAAAGAAATTGTGATAATGAACACTTTCAGAGCTGGTGATTCTAAGTTATCAACTTTGCCCCTCTGCCATTTGAAGTTCAGATGGAAATGTTTGCTTTCATAGCTCTAGTCATGTTGTTACTTTATTTAGCAGCTATTAAATTACCAATTCCATATACTCCTTTGGAGGTGTTCCAGTTTGCACTAAGGTTTCTGTTCCTTTCAGCAGCATTGCTTATGGTGTGTGGAACTTTCCTGAACAAGGAATATGAACAGTGTTCTTAGAGTGGATGATTTTAAGCTTTTCTATTTTAATAACCACTTTTTTGAGATATAATTCACATACCACACAGTTTACTCATTCCAAGTATGTGATTCAGTGATTTTTAGTATATTCTCAGGTATGTGCAGCAATCACCACAGTCAATTTTAGAACATTTTTATCATCCTAAAAAGAACCCTAAACTCATTAACAGTCACTCCTCATTTCTCTCTAAACCTCCCAGCCCCTGGCAACCATGAATCTACTTTCTGTCTCTACAGATTTGCCTATTCTGTACATTTTGTATAAATGGAATCACACAATATATAGCCTGTTATGACTGGCTTCTTTCACTTAGCATATTGTTTTCAAAATTCATCCACATTATAACATGTATCAGTACCTCATCCTTTTTTATGGTTGCATAATATTCCATTGTATGGATAGAGTATATTTTATCTATGCATTCATCAGTTGATGGAAAAGTGATTCTTTTTGAAGTTAACAATCAAGCTGATTGTTTAAATATAAGTTGAAATGATAGAAAATATTTTTTTAAAAATAAATTTTATTGATTTTTTACAGAGAGGAAAGGAGAGGGATAGAGAGTTAGAAACACCGATGAGAGAGTAACATCTATCAGCTGCCTCCTGCACACCTCTTACTGGGGATGTGCCTGCAACCAAGGTACATGCCCTTGACCGGAATCGAACCTGGGACCTTTCAGTCCGCAGGCCGATGCTCTATCCACCGAGCCAAACTGGTTAGGGCTGATAGAAAATCTTTTATTATATAATAATATATCTTGACTGCCCAGCCAGCGTGGCTCAGTGGTTGAGCAGTCGACCTATGAACCAGGAGGTCATGGTTTGATTCCCCCACTCCCACCCCGGTCAGGGCACATCCCTAGTGGGGGGGCATGCAGGAGGCAGCTAATCAATGATTCTCCCACATCATTAATGTTTCTATCTCTCTCTCCCCTTCCTCTCTGAAATCAATAAAAATATATATTAAAAAAATAATATACCTTGACTAAAATTTAGCATTTTCACCAGTGTGTAGAAGTTTTCTTGAAAGGCATGATTAAGTGAGATTTAATACTGACTTATAATTTAATGCACATAATCACTTTAGTTATTTTTTAAACAGCTATCCTCTTTTCTGAGCTTGATTCAGGTTGATTAAATATTAAATTCTCTGATCCTTTCTCTTAGTTCCTTAACAGACAGCTTTAGGGGCAGCATATGGATGAATATGAAACCAGCTTCATTTGATACAAATATCAAATATAGAGTTGTTAGATATAAATATCAATTATAGTAAGTCTTTCTGGATGGTTGAGTTTTCTGAAGAGGTGAGGATTTTCCTTTTTAGCTTAAACATTTGGTTGTACATTTCTGAAATATATAAAACACTTTCTTACCTTCAGAATAATGAAATATGCCAAATACAATTTAATTTTCTTGAGGACTCATTTATATTGGTTGTTATTTGGCTTTTACTGATATAGCAACTATCCTATAAGGAGAGGAATTTTTGCTTTATTTTAAATAGCCTGAGATTGCTTTGTTTTTCCAGTACTTATGTTTTAAAATATTTTTTGCTTGCTCTCTTTTTATCAGCTTATGTAGCTATTAGTATGCTTTGCTGTTGGTTTTCAATTTATTACAAAACAAAACAAAAAACCAAACACATGATCAAACTTGTTAACCCTGCAAAGGTAGTTTGATTAAGAGAACTATGAATTTGGTCTTTGTGCAATTTTTGATTGTCAGCTATATTCTGAATAAGTGAGTTTGCTAGGTAGTGAGTTCAGGATTCGTAAGAGGTTATTACAGTTACTTTTAGTATATTTTTTTAAAATATATTTCATTGATTTTTTACAGAGAGGAAGGGAGAGAGATAGAGAGTTAGAAACATCTATGAGAGAGAAACATCGATCAGCCGCCTCCTGCACATCTCCCACTGGGGATGTGCCCGCAACCCAGGTACATGCCCTTGACCGGAATCGAACCTGGGACCTTTCAGTCCGCAGGCCGATGCTCTATCCACTGAGCCAAACCGGTTTTGGCTACTTTTAGTATATTTTTAAAGGGGAGGTGAAAGGGAAATTTGAATCACATTTGTGTCTTAGAAAAAGGAACATGTTTTCCAAAAGACCAAAGTAGCTTTCTTTTGGGTATGTAGAAATAGAAAATAGGAACTATAGATTACTAATGAAGAATTAATTAGAATTAATAATTCTATAACTAGTTATAAAGCTACAATGTTAATGGTAACTGGGGATGTACTGATTATTGTTGAAATTTACTAGAATTTTGGGACAGAACTTTGTAGACTTTCTCAAGAAAAATCTGGTAAAAAGTTTGTGTGTTGTGTTCTCTAATATACTGCCAAGGCAGAACTGGCCATATTTCTTCCTTTTCGTAAGTTTAAACTTACAAAGATGTGCATGAATTTTCATCCTAGAAATTTATTAGTCTGGCATTCAGTAGCATTGAAACAGTGCAAATTGGTGGTGTGGTTTGTTCTTGGAAGATTTGTTCTTTCTGAAGGGTGCCAGACTGCCTAGTATATTCTGGGCAGGTTTGTAAGTTACATGATCTTCCCACTGAACCTCACTCCACAGGTATGTCTGTATGTCTGCCAAGTCTACCAAAACATCAGCCTTTCTCTTTGTAAGGTTGTTCTCTTCAACTAAATATTAAAATAGATTCAATTCTTAGGAGTGTGGGTTGTCAATGTCTCACTTTTAAAAGTGGTCAATATGTAGTTTGCTCAAAACTGGCAGTCTGAGAACTGGTTTCTCTTAGGGGAAGTGAGTCGCTTAACCTGAGGGGTTAGGGCTAGGATTAAATGAGAAAATGCACATAAGAGCACCTGGTACATGGTGGGTGTTTAGAAATATTTTGGTTTTCACCCTATGCCCCTTCCCTCAAAATTTGTTTTCATCAGTGTTGAAATTCATGTAATTGATGGAAGTCCAGGAGCAGCTATGAGGAAAGGGAGGCACAAAGGGAGCATGAGCTCTGTAATGCTGAAACCTCATTCCAGACAAGCTAGCAACAAGGAGCTTGGAGGGCCCACATTTAGATTTAAGGAAGGAGTCAAGTGCAGGCTTCCCTAATATCCAGACATAACTTGCCTTTTTGTCATTGTTGCTTGCCTGCCCTTTGCACATGCTTCCTCCAGCCCCGATAGCAATCTCCTGGGGCTGTGAGCACCAGACACAGCATGATTGCTGTAAGGGAGACCATGAAAAACAGATACACAGAAGGTGGACATAGTGTACAGAAAAATAAAGCAGGGTGAAAACACAGATACTGATATCAGTGACTTTATATCTGGTGGGTGAAAGGTGCATTAGTATCTCAGAATAACTGTTGATTAATGTTATGGCTGATTGAAGATCATGAATGCAGCACTTGAATTCCCACTTCCCCCCTTTTGCAGATGAAGAAAAATATATTTTTGTACGTCAAGTGCTCAGTTATGCTTCTTCACAGGGAATCTCATGCCACTCATCCAGTGCCTGGGCTTAGGGGTTGACATTTCTTATGATAGCTTTTGTAAGATTGTCATAAAAATCCTTGGGTAAGGACTTAGGATTTATCTAAACCTAACTTGCCTTGCAATCTAAACTCTAGGCCTGGTGGTGTTGTCCCAGTTGCTTTCGTAAACTTGCTCTGATACTGACCCACGGACGTCAGGTTTCTTGTACCATATCTAGAACGTTCTAAGGACTCATATTCTGCCACTTTTTCTCCATTTGTTGTTATCCTACAAGTTTCTTGATATTCTGTTCACTTTTTAAAAGTTGACATGAAATTCACATAACAGAATATTAGCCATTTAAAGCTAATTCAGTGGCATTTAGTTCATTTACAGTGCTATACAACTGTCACTTCTAATTCTAAGACATTTTCATCACCCTAAAAGAAAACCTACCTATTAAGCAGTCAGTCACCACTCCTCCCTCCTCCCAGTTCCTGATAATCACCAATATACAGTGACTTTGTTCACTGTATATTGAAGTGGTGTTGTGATTAGGATAAAATTATTAGTTTCTGTCTCTATGTTAGATATTTCATATTAATGAACCACACAGTACGTGGCCTTTTGTGTCTGGTTTCTCTCACTGAACATCCCTGGACGTTTTCCAGGTTTCATCCAGGTTGTAGCATGTATCAGTGCTTCATTCCTTTTTATGACTGAATAAAATTCCATTGTTTATTCATCTGTTGAAGGAACCCAAATGTGACTATTGTGAATAATGCTGCTGTGAACATTTGTGTTTTTGTTTGGGCACAAGTTTCCAGTTATTTTGGGTATACGCCTGAGTGGAATTGCTGGGTCATATAGTAACTATGTTTGACTCTTTGATATACCTATGTCACTTTTTAGGATGAGAGACATGTAAAAAGTCGCATCTGGCAGTCAGGTATTTCAGAAAACCCCCTTCAAGTTGAGAGTCAAGTTGGTAACAAGTAGTGTTGTGAATTATGTGTCTTTTTTGAAGTGACTTTGTTCACTGTATATTGAAAAGGTGTTGTAATTAGGATAAAATTATAATGTAGATATGACATGTTTAGAGAACTTTTCATTTTGATAAATATATGGGTTTTCGGCAGTCTCCTCCAGGATTTGGCAACTTTGGAATGGTGTGTTAGATAAATAGTCACTATCTAGGGCAAGCTTTTAAAAAAATACTATTTAAATATTGACAAGAAATAAAAAAAATAAAAAAAAGCCCCAAACAACTCTAGGAACTTTCTTGTTCAAATGAATTCAAACGGTCTAAATACAGCATGGTAAAATTAGGCTTTCGCTTCGGTTTCCGTGGGGCATGTGAGCCCATGGGCCTCTTGTGCCTGTCGGGGACACTCTCTGCTTGTTAGCTATCCTTAGAGTGCGGGAATGTGGGATACTGTCCACAGAGAGTAGTGTTCCCACAGCGCTGCCTTAATATAGAACGTTTTTCTAAAAAAATGTTGGCTACTGAAAGAGTTCCACTCCCAAACATGGTCATTGGTTCAGAGTTCATTTTTATTTGTTTTTATGTAGTTAAAGGCAAGAAAAAGTATGTAAACTTGTCAGTGTTACCAAGTATCAGAATTGCTTAGGGTAGAGGAGCAGAAAGCTGAGTTTCTAATAAAAAAAACAACACTGTTCCTCCTTCAGGGCAAATAAAGACAGTGATCCCTCTGTGGCCACATGGGGGAGGTTGGAGGTTGGCCAGGCTCAGGCTGCTGTTTGCTGAGAAGATGAGTGGGTGGGCAATGTTCACTGTTATGAGGAACATGCTCCAGGGACAACCTCAGTGCTCCCCTCTGGTGAATGGTATTGCTCCCCAACTTTGCTTATTGACCCCCCTGAAAAGTTGCCCTGGTAGGGGAGCTAGGAACACCCCATAGGGCAGCTGGATTACAATGGGCACAACTGGATGGCCACCAAAAACTGTTAGGTAGCCTTTGGGCCTATGGAGTCCTGGCAAATGTTCCCCTTTTGTTAGGATGTTTCTCAAGCAGGTAGGTGGGTAGATAAAACTATTCTGTTTGAGTGTGGTAGCTTCTCCAGGAGACAAAAAGAGCATGCGGTATGTGTCAGGATCCCATCAGGGAGGAAACAGTTCCTTGAAAATGCCCTGTTACTCTGCTGTTGAGCTACAATTTTTTTTTCCCAAGTCAAAAATTTTATTTATTTATTTTTAAATCTTTATTGTTCAGATTATTACAGTTGTTCCTCTTTTTTCCCCCCATAGCTCCACTCCACCCTGTTCCCACCACCTCCTCTGCCCTAACCCCGCCCCCCACACTCTGTCCTCATCCATAGGTGTACGATTTTTGTCCAGTCTCTTCCTGCACCCCCTACAGCCCTTTCCCCCCGAGAATGGTCAGTCCACTCCTTTTCTATGCCCCTGATTCTATTATATTCACAAGTTTATTCTGTTCATCAGATTATTTATTCACTTGATTTTTAGATTCACTTGTTGATAGATGTGTATTTGTTGTTCATAGTTTTTATCTTTACCTTTTTCTTCTTCTTCCTCTTCTTAAAGGATACCTTTCAGCATTTCATATAATACTGGTTTGGTGGTGATGAACTCCTTTCGCTTTTTCTTATCTGTGAAGCTCTTTATCTGACCTTCAATTCTGAATGATAGCTTTGCTGGGTAAAGTAATCTTGCTTGTAGGTTCTTGCTGTTCATCACTTTGAATATTTCTTGCCACTCCCTTCTGGCCTGCATGGTTTCTGTAGAGAAATCAGCTGACAATTGTATGGGTACTCCCTTGTAGGTAACTAACTGTTTTTCTCTTGCTGCTTTTAAGATTCTCTCTTTGTCTTTTGCTCTTGGCATTTTAATTATGATGTGTCTTGTTATGGTCCTCTTTGGATTCCTTTTGTTTGGGGTTCTCTGCGCTTCCTGGACTTGTAAGTCTATTTCTTTCACCAGGTAGGGAAGTTTTCTGTCATTATTTCTTCAGATAGGTTTTCAATATCTTGCTCTCTCTCTTCTTCTGGCACCCCTATAATTTGGATGTTGAGTCGCTTGAAGTTGTCCCAGAGGCTCCTTACACTATCTTCATATTTTTGGATTCTTTTTTCTTTTTGCTTTTCCAGTTGGGTGTTTTTTTACTTCTTCGTACTTCAAATCTTTGACTTGATTCTTGCAATCCTCTGGTCTGCTGTGAATCTCTGTATATTATTCTTTATTTCAGTCAGTGTATGCTTAATTTCTAGTTCGTTCTTTTTCATGTCCTCAAGGGTCTCACTAGATTGAGGGTCTCACTAAATTTATCGGCGGTCACTAGAAAATTCTTGAAAAACCTTATAACCGTGGTTTTGAACTCTATATCCAGTAGTTTGCTTTCCTCCATTTCTGTCATTTGTGACCTGTTTCTTTGTCTCTGCATTTTGGCTGCATCCCTGTGTTGATAGAGTGGCTTTCTGTACTAGGTGTCCTATAGGGCCCAGTGGCTCAGCCCCCCAATTACCTGAGGTGGACGCTCTTGGTGCACCCCTTTGTGGGCTTTGTGCACAGTCTTGTTGTAGTTAAGCCTTGATTGTTGGTATCACTGGGAGGAATTGACCTCCAGGCCAATTGGCTGTGAGAATCAGCTGTGTCTACGTGGGAGAACTTCTGTGCTAGAGACACCCTTCTGGGGCAAGACTTGCTTCAGTGGGGCTTTGGTGCTCACTGAGTCTGCCCCATGAGTGTGTCCCTTATGGATCTGAGGAGTTGTAATCTGGATGGTTCCACTCTGACCACTGGGTACACTGGCACTTGGATCTCTAAGGAGGTGCTTATTTAGCCTCTGCCTGAGGCTACCCAGCAGGAGCTACAGAGAGATCTGCAGATTCCTCTTCTTTGTTTGGGGTTTGGAGGTGCCCAGATGAGGCCCAGCTGTGAAGCAATGCAAGCTACTGTGGGGCCTTGGGCCTTCTTTTGGATGTTCTGGGTCTCTCTGACCCAGCTGCAGTTTGTTAGGTAATTTTAGATTGCAAAGGGCCAGGCCATTCATATGCAAAAGCCTCTGCACACAGCTTGGGTTGGGCAGGGTCTCAGGGAATCAACAGGGCAGAGCAAACAGCTATGGCTGATCCTCAGCCCTGCCCTAAGAGGCCCCGGGTCTCAGTGTCCCACGGTATTCGCTGCAAGCACCTCTGAGAGAAAGCCGCCCTCGAGTTCTGCCCACTGCAAGATAGTCCAGTTTCTCCCTGTATGAGTCTGGGTCCCCAAAGACTCGCCCAGAACTGGAGTTCAGAGCGGGAGTGTGTGTCTCCCTCCCGATTGAAAAAGACACCCATGTCCTCAGTTGCCAGCCCTTTCCACGTGCGCCTCCATACCTCTGCACTTTACTTCCACACCTCTTCTGAGTCTCAGTGTGCTTTTCGCTTTCCTTCTAGTTGTAGAATTTCTACTCAGCCAGCCTTCCTGTGGTTCTGGATGATGTCCGTTTTGTCTTTTAGTTGTATTTTTGAAGTGGTTGTTCGGGGCAGCAATTTCAGGTGTTTACCTATGCTCCCATCTTGGTTTTCCCCCTGTTGAGCTACAATTTGCCTTCTCTTTTTAAAGCCAACTTTGCTGGCATCCATTTGTTGAACAAAGTTTCTGAGGGTATGAGGATGAATATAAATTGTAGCTGTATCTCAAAAATCTCCCAGTTTACCTGCATCATGCTGGTGGGAATCTAAAGTGGAGCATTCTTAGGCTGTGGGAAACAGCCTGGCCACTTCTCAAAATGTTAAACACAGCGTTATCATGTGACCCAGCAGTTCTACTCCTAGGTGTACACCCAATTGAATGGAAAACGTACGTTCACACAAAAACTGGTAGGCGAATGTTCACAGCAGCATTGCTCATAATAGCCAAAATGTGGAAACAACCCAAATGTTCATCTAATGCAAAACAGATAAAATGTGGTCCATCCATATTATGGAATATTATTCATCCACAAAAAGGAATGAATTACTGATTCATGCTACAATCTGGATGAACCTTGAAAATTTATGCTTAGTGAAGAAGCCAATAACAAAAGGCCACATAATAAATGATTCCATTTCAAGTGTCTAGAATAGGTAAATCCATCAAAACAGAAAGTAAATTAGTGGTCGCCTAGGCATGGGGAATTGAGAGGAAATGGAAAGAGACTGCTAATGGGAACAAGGGTTTCATTTTGAGGCAATGAAAATGTTCTGAAATTGATTTGGTGATGGTTGCACAACTTTTTGAATATATTAAAAATCACTGAATTGTATGGTATGTGAATTAACTCTCAACAAAGCTGTTATAGAAGACAAATAAGCCTCCCAGACTAACATTGACAGTTGGAGTTATATTGTAGTAGAAGGTAATAAGATCAGAGATAGAGATTTTGTAGTTCATATGTGTAGAACAGAGGGGGATGAGATGGATGTGTTGTTCCGGCCTCTTGGGAGAGAGAGTGGTCATTGGGTAATCAGTGAGCTTTGGGTGATCTGGTTCACAATTTTGGAGATTCAGAATCTTCCTTTCTATCATTGTTCAGAGTGTACAAAATGAGGAGGACTGATTCATGCTAATCACGAGACTGGTGTATAAACTATGCACCAGTGTATTACTTTACATTGGGGAAGATGGTATGCTTTTCCAGTGTCCAGGGCACTTCCTCTATGATATCAAGATATCTGGGAGGCCTAATTAATAGTAAAAAGATTACTTAAGTAGTGTAGTATTCAAGCAAATGATCTTAAAGCATGCGATGTATTATTTAATTATGGGGAAATTACAGTGTATATGTTACCAGGGACTGGAGTACAGATTGAGTGCCTTTTCTGAACTGTGTAACCACTGCCAAATCTTTCCTTAGAGAAGATGTTATAAAACAAATATACAAAACAAAACTTTATCATAAAATAGAAAACTCCCTACTTCATAAGAAATGCAAACTTATGTAGAAATGCTTACAGATAAAGCCAATTAATTTTAAATTAATAGTATGTGAGTTAATGAAGACCCAACTAGAAGTTGCTTAATGAAAATAATTTATTATCTCACATAACAACAATTATGGCATTTCCAGGGTTAAGTCAGAGTTTGGATGACATTGTCAAGGACCCATGTTTTCTGTCTTCGCTTTCTGCCATCCTTGCTATGTAGGAGATGTCTTCCCTTGTGGCACGGGTGGCTGCATCCATTCCAGTAATACAATGACATCCAACGAAGAAGAGGAGCTTTTCCTCTCATGCATATCTTATTTTATTAGCAAGGAAACTTTTCCTAGACGTTCCTGAGCACATCTCCCTCAGGTCCCTTTAGTGCCAGGGATCACCAGCAAGGGGAGGGAGGCCCTGTGGCCTAGACTGACTTTGCTTTATCCATTGGGGGCCAGGCGGGGTGGGGTGGGGTCTTCTTGAGCAGGTGGAAGGTAGATTCCCCAAAGAGAATCAGACTTCTGCTATTGAGGAAGATTGGAGAGAAAATGGCCTGAAGGGATACAAAGCATTAAGGCTGTGACTTTAGTTAAAACATGTGATGTTTTATTTTTTTATGCTCACCCAAGGATATGTTTATGGGTTTTTTGTTTGTTTGTTTTTTGTTGAGAGAGAGAGAGAGATATTAATGTGAGAGAGAAACATTGATGTGAAAGGGAAGCATTGATCTGTTGCCTTCTGTATGTGCCCCGACAGGGGATTGAACCCAAAACTTAAGTATGTTCCCGGACCAGGAATTGAACCTGCAACCCTTGGGTGTATGGGATGACGCTCCAACCAACTGAGCCGCCCAGCCAGAGGAAAACATGCCGTGTTTGTTTTTTTTTAAAATATATTTTTATTGATTTTAGAAAGAGAAAGGGAGAAGGATAGATAGAAACATTAATGATGAGAGAATATCATTGATTGGCTTCCTCCTGCACATCCCCTACTAGGGATAGAGCTGCAACCTAGGCATGTGCCCTGAACTGGAATCGAACCAGCTGAATTTGCTCAAAAAGCAGCACTTTTGCAACCCTCCCCTCTCTCCTCCTCCAGATTGGACCTACTTGCATCTTCCTGCTGTCCTCCTAACCCAGCCGTGGGCAAACTACGGCCCACGGGCCGGATCCGGCCCATTTGAAATGAATAAAACTAAAAAAAAAAAAAAAAAAAGACCGTACCCTTTTATGTAATGATGTTTACTTTGAATTTATATTAGTTCACACAAACACTCCATCCATGCTTTTGTTCCGGCCCTCCGGTCCAGTTTAAGAATCCATTGTGGCCCTCGAGTCAAAAAGTTTGCCTACCCCTGTCCTAACCCAATGGTCGGTAAACTGCGGCCCCTTGAGTGTGGCTCTTCCACAAAATACCACATGCAGGCGCGCATGTACAGTGCGATTGAAACTTCGTGGCCACACTCAAGGGGCCAAAGAGCCGCAGTTTGCCGACCACTGTCGTAGCCCCTTCCATTAGCTCTAGCCCCCACTGCCTCCACACATCCACTGGTCTGGGGGGTTACTGCAGGTGCTTTGATGGTAACTGTGTGGATGTGTATGCATAAAAGGAAGACATTTAGACTTAATGTGGGAGGTAAAGTACTCTTAAAGGTTTTTGAACGATGCTATGACTGTCAAGATGAATGTGATTTTAATGTGTTTAAGAGATTTCTTAATAATCACCTGTTAAGTGTCTTAGATTTCACTGCTGTGCTTAAAAAAACACTGTATTAACAATCATAATTCTTAAGCTATCATCTGGAGCTCTGAGAAGTATTGGTTGTCTTGCAGGGATGAGGAAGTGTCTAGAGCAGCAGTTGCCAACTGCTGGTGGTCCGTGAGGTCCGAAAGGTTGGCTACCGCTGGTCCAGAGCATAGCCAGTTCTTCCAGAGTTGGGGAGCACTCCAGTCCTAAGGCTGGCAATAGGAGAGGTGGAGATGGGCTCATGGTCTGGTATAAGCTATTTACAGCATTTTCTTTAATGTTAAGTGAATAGAGTTCTCAAATACCCGATAATTATTGGTTCTCATTTGTTTTTCATGAGTGAAAATATGTGAAGTGCCAGCGGTTCCTGGAATATAAACACACAGTGAAAGTATTTTCTCTCCCTGTGTCTCCTGTCCCTGCCCCAGGCTGTTCTACCGACATACATTAGCATGTCTGTCTTCCTTTTCCATAAAGCACAGGCCTATAAATATTTCTTAGTTTAAAAATAGTGTTTTCTCTACCGTGAGTCAAGGTTCAGTTCTCATCTATCTAATTTTAGTTCCTTGTTTTTGTGAAGGAACACAAAATGTTTTCTTTAACCAGAAAATAGTAAAAAGTGCACACAGAGACGGAGGAAACTGCTTGCTACTTTTCCCTGTAGTACAGACTTTTCTACATGAGGTTTTCTTTTTTGTTGAATAAGTATTGAAAAACAAAATTGTGAAGACAGGAGTTTACAGAAGGTACATGCAGAACAGAGTGCTATCTATTGTCCATTTGTTGCTCTGTGGAATGTTTTTGGAAATAATGTTAGAGACATTATAGAACGCTCTAGTTCTGAAAGTGTGTATTTTTTAACTGTCTCTATTAAACTAATTATATATGAAAAATTAATGAAACACTAAAAACAAATAATTATATTAAATCTATTACCACAAATGACCGCTATTTATGATAGACTTTGAACTTCTTCATATTCTTAGGTACAAACAATATTTTTTTCTTGGTTAAAATTGATGTCAACCAATGTGTATTTTCATTTTCTGATGCTACTTTATATATATTTTCTTTGCATCTATATAACTCACATATTTTTATTTGTAAGGAGAATATAATATTCCTTTGAATTAATGTATTACAGTTTGTTTAACCATTCCTGTTTGAGCTTTTAGATTGCTTCAAGTTTTTTTATATAAGGCTTTTAGGCTTTTTCAATGCAGATATAATTATCTTTTAACAAAAACGGTGTCATGTTAAACATATTGTTTTAGAACCTCTTTTTTTCACCTAATAGCTCATAAACATCCTTCCACTGTTCATCTGTATATACATTTATATCATTTTAAATGACTATAATTTATTTGGGGAATATCCCTTATTGGAAATTGAGATAATTTCCAGATTTGTGTGACTATATATCATGATACTAAGATGTACTTTTTCCAGACATCAATCTCTTAAATTAGGATACATCATATAATATACTGTATGCCATAGTTTAGTTGCAGTACTTTCTTTTATTTCAATGATACATCTTATAATCACTGGCATCTTGGCTTTTTTATAATGATATGGCAGACATCCTTACTGCTACCTTAATTGTCTTTGCCCCCCATGAATTACTGGTGAGGTCAAACCCTTTTTTTCATATGTGTATTAATTGCTCAATTGTATTCTTTTATGAGTTGCCTGTGAATTAAGGTGTTTGTTTTTTCTTTATTAATTTGTATTTAAATAAGTATCTTTGATCTTTATCTTCCATGTATGTTGTAAAATTTCCTCTAGTGCATGATTTGTCTTTTAATCAGGATATTTTTTGACAAGTAGAAATTTAAAATTTATATTGGGCATATCTATCAGTTTTCTTTTATGGTTTCTAACTTTGGTGACATGATTAGAAAAGTCTTTTCCACTACATGATTATGTAAAATATGAACCTATATTTTTCTCTAATGCTTTCATATTTGCTTCTTTTCTTTTTTAATTCATTTTAGAGAGGGAAGAAGAATAAGAATAAGAAAGAGAGAGAGAGAGAGGGAGAGAGATGTGAGAGAGATACTTCAGTCGGTTGATTGCCTTCCTTACATGTCCTGACTAGGGATCAAACCTGCAAAAGTATGTGTCCTGACTGGGAATTGAACCCAAAACCTTCAGATTCATGGGAGATGCTCTAACCAACTGAGCCACAGTGGCCAGGGTTATTTTTTTTTTATACTGATGTCTTTAATCCATCTAATATTTATTTTAGTGTAATATATGGGTGGTCCAAGTGGTTAGGCAGTTTTTTATACAATTTATTTGTATATACAGTTTATATATAACATTGTTATATACCATTTGTGTATAATATATAGAATTCTGATTTTTTTAATATATTTTATTGATTTTTTACAGAGAGGAAGGGAGAGAGAGTTAGAAACATCGATGAGAGAGAAACATCGATCAGTTTCCTCCTGCACATCTCCCACTGGGGATATGCCCGCAACCCAGGTACATGCCCTTGACCGGAATTGAACCTGGGACCTTTCAGTCCGCAGGCCGACGCTCTATCCACTGAGCCAAACCGGTTTTGGCTATAGAATTCTGATTTATATGTGAGTCTGTTCTTGCAGATCTTTTTGTTTTTCTCTTTTTATATATTTATTCTTCCAGATCAAAGTTAGACTTAAGTTGTTTCCTCACAGACTCCCTTTGGCATTTTGATTCAAGCTCTTTCAGGTTACATATTAATTTGATGTCTACAATTTTGAGTTCTCATCCATCAAGCTGATATATGTATCTCTCTATTTATATAAGTCCCTTTTATGTCACTCAGTAAGATTTTGTAGTTTTTTTCATTAGGTTGTACATGTTTATAAAATTAATTCTTAAGTTTTACTATTTTTCATTGCTACTATGAATAGGATCTTTTTTGTTTATGTTTTCTAACTAGTTGCTCTGTTGGTATGTAGGAAAGCTGCCAATTTTTATAATTTGCGTAATAGTAA
The DNA here is from genome assembly GCF_963259705.1 of Myotis daubentonii. Classification (NCBI taxonomy): domain Eukaryota; kingdom Metazoa; phylum Chordata; class Mammalia; order Chiroptera; family Vespertilionidae; genus Myotis; species Myotis daubentonii. The sequence goes on along the minus strand of NC_081843.1, from coordinate 16,308,597 downwards.
AACCCACCCATTTTAAGTGCACAGTTCAGTGAGTTTTAACAAATGTTTGTAGTTGTGTAACCATTACCACACTTGATATAGTGTGTTTCCATTACCCCTAAAAATTCCTTTAGCCCCATTGCAGTCAGCCCCTCTCTTGTCCTCAGTTCATGGTGACAACTGACATGCTTTCTATCAGTATAGTTTTGCCTTCTATAGAATGTTACAGAAGTGGTATCACATAGTATGTAATCTTTGGTTACTAGTTTTTTTTTCCACTTAAAATAATGCTTTTGAGGTTTATCCATGTCATTGCATGTATTAGTAGTTTATTCCTTTTTATTGCTAAATAGTATTCCTTTGGAAGTAGAAGAGGGTAATAGGAGACTTGATATACAAATTATATATTGTAGAATTGTATACCTGAAACCTATATAATTTTATTAACCAATGTCATCTCAATAAATTCAATAAAAAATAAAACATTACTTTGTATAGATATACCACAGTTTTTACAAATCTACTTATCAGTTGAGGGATGTTTGGGTTGTTTTCAGTTCTTGTCTATGATAGATAAAGCTGCTATGAACATTCACAAATCTTTTGTGAACATATGTTTTCATTTCTCTGGTTAAATACATAGGAGTAGAATTACTGTGTTGCATGGTGAGTGTATGTTTAACTTTATACAAAACTATAAAGCTGAAGTGTTATTTTTATGTGTAACCAGATACTTAATTGAATGCTTATTTTAAAAAATCAGACAGCCTTAGATTTTCTTGGTAAAATATTATATAAATTTAAAATTCCTTACTTTGCAGTCTTTATATCCCTTATTTCTTTTTATTGAGCTGAGAAGTAAAGGTCAAAAATTTTCTCCACTTGGAGTTACAATAACAATGACTAGAGTTTGTGTTTTCCCTCCTTAAAAAAAGAAAGGGTGATGTAAAGTACAGGAAATAATCATAATAAAGGAAATGCTGGCCTGTTTCTTAAGTGCTCATTGCCACTAAACTGGTCATTTAATTCCTAAAGGACTTTGGTGAAGGCTGTTTGATGTACCCTCAGCCAAAAAGACCTCAGAAGCAGGCTAGAAATAAAATCTGTCCTGAATGTTCTTCCCTGTACTCCGGTAGCACTAGGAATTGGACTCATGAGGCTATGCTACTTCATTCACTTGTGATCTTGGGTTAAAATTCCTGTGTGAATTTTGAACAAAACTATAATTCCCTTGAATTAAGTTCTTGAAATTTTGGCCCCATTTTATATACTGTAATCCAATAAATTGAGATAGCTTGTCCACATGCTAGCCATGGAAAGTCTATAAAGAAAGGAGAGTGAGTCTTAATTATCTCTGTCATTTGGAGCTCTTCAGGGTTTTACTAATAGATGTCTCCTTAATTTGTCAACATGCCTTAGATGAAGTTCACTGAGGGCCCATGGCAATTTCAGCTGTTGATTGGGTGCCCTTCTCATTTTCTTGTAACCATTTCAGGTATATTTTTCTCAAATCCCCAGTGTGCTGTACCTCTTGGCAATATTCACTAGACCACAGAGATGAAACTTGAACATTTTTCATCTGCACAGGTGGATTACTCATCCTTCTGTGTGTCTTGGCAGATGTTATAAACCAGTGATTTTTAACCAGAGTGCTGCGGCGCACTGGTGTACTGCAAGAAACTTTAAAATACGCAATACCTGACTATTTAGTCAAGGACACTGACCTCCTTCCCCTTAGATTGTCAAATAAAAAAATGACAACACCCAACACAACAATAGCTGTCTAGTGTGAATGAATCAAAGTTATACCTGTTTTTTTGTCAGATGGGCAAAAAATACATTTTTTGGTGTGGCATAGAATTTTGATAATTACTTTATATGTGCCATGAGATTAAAAAGGTTGAAAATTGCTGATATAAACCCATGGAATGGGAGGTAGAAAAGTGGGACTCTTGTCATTTGGACAGAAAAGATGCAAAATCTAAATATGTTGCTTCGTTGAATTTTCCAATGGAAAGGTTTATAGATTTACCACTTTAAATCCTGGATTTGACTTTTGCATTTATCTTTTTAGCTTCGATTAGCTTTTCCAGCAGAGATGTCATAGCTGAACAACTAAACCTGAACTCAAGAGACTGGGCTCTGATTTTGTTTTTGCTTTTGATTTGCCATCACTTAGTGCTTTTCTTTTCTCCTCACTAACTGTCACTTAAAGAAATAACAGCAAAGTAAATTTCTTGTAAACACATCCAGTTTCCCTTTATCACTTCTACCATAAATTAATAATCCTCTGTTGTTTAAAATTTTAATTTAGGCATTAAAACAAGGGATTAAAATCAAGCATTAAGAGTACTCAAAATATAATTTTTTGTTTTCCTTAAATTGCATAAATAATAAAAATAAGCAACTGTGTTGCATGCTTCTCAACATTGGAGGTGTAATCTTTTGGCTCTGTTGATATTCTACAAAAAGTGGTTCTTTAAAGTTTAACGGTTTTACTAGGTTTTTTGTTACTTTAGAAATAACCTTTTTTTTCCTTACAAAGAAATATTTAACTTCTTTTTTTCCCCTCTGTCATTTTTTAACCTTCTTTGTAGACAATCTGTTAGTACATTTTCTCCTCATGTCCTTGGGCAAGAGGGCGGTACAGGAGGCTGGGGATCAGTGCCCATCCTTGTGAGGAGGGTGCCTCCCTCTGTGTCTGGGAGATGAGCTCTCTAGCATCCAGGGAACATCTGATAGTGACCACCCACCTGTGCCTGTGTTAACTGGTCTGTTCCCAGCCTCATGTCTTGTTTGTTCAACTGACAGCTGGGCACCTCATTAGGATGATCAGTGTACCAGAGTGTTTGGCAAAGTGCTAATCACACAGGCATTCACAATGCCAGTATCAGGGCAAAGAATTGTGTAAGACCCTTGCCCTGTTTTAGCAAGAGTTGGCTCTTAAATGCATTTGTGACTAAATTTATAAGCTCTTCAAATTCAGAATTGTATTCTATTTAGTGTAATAACTATAAGTCTGAACTTTAAGGTTAGATGAATCTGGATATAAATTGCATCCTAGCTTTATTGCTTACAAGCTTTGTGATCACCAGCAAGGGGCACCTGTACTAGTATTTGCATATGTCATGGGAATTTTGTAGTCAGTGAACAGCCCAGCATTTCTCAAATATAAAATGATTCTGGATATATAGTGAAAAAAGTATTGAGTCTTATACCTCTGTTATGGAATATTTATTTGGCTCAGTGGATAGAGCCGTCAGCCTATGGACTGAAGGGTCCTGGGTTCGATTTTGGTCAAGGGCACATGTCCGGGTTGGGTGCTCGATCCCCAGTAAGGGGTGTGAAGGAGGCAGTCGATCAGTGATTCTCTCTCATCATTGATGTTTCTAACTCTACCCCCCTTTCTTCCCCTCTGATATCAATAAAAAAATATTTTTTAAAAAAAGAGTCCTAGCCAGTTAGCTCAGTGATTAGAACATTGGCCCTCAGACTGAAGGGTCACAGGTTTGATTTCAGTCGAGGGTATATTTCTCAGTTGCAGGCTCAATCCCCAGCCCCTGGTTACAGCATGTGCAGGAGGCAATCAATCGATGTGTCTCTCTCAAATTGAGGTTTTTCTCTTTCTGTCTCTCCTCCTCCCTTCCACTCTCTTTAGAAAATCAATGGAAAAAATATCGTTGGGTGAGAATTAACAACAACAACAAAATTGAAAAAGTCAGGCTCAGCCAGGTGGCTCAGTTGGTTAAGCATTGTCCTGTGCACCAAAGGGTTGTGGGTTTGATACCCAGTCAGGACACATGACTGGGTTTTGAGTTTGAACCTGGTTTGGTATGTATGGAGGCAACTGACCAATGTTTCTCTCTCATGTTGATGTTTCTCCCCCCTCTCCTCCTTTCTCTCTCTCTAAAATCAATTTAAAAAATTACAAAGTCAGGTTTGTAAGGCATAATTTGCATACACTAAAACTCAGCCTTTTTAGGTGTATAGTCTGGCTGTTGGTAACAGGTATTATGCTTGACTCTATGAGTTCTTTGTCCTTTTCCCCTCTTTTTCTCTTTCCTTTTAAATTGAGTATTTTGTTGTTGTTGTTTGTTAATCCTCACCCGAGGATATTTTTTCCATTGATTTTTAGGGAGAGTGGAAGAGAGAGGGAAAGAGTGAAAGAAACATCGATGTGAAAGAAACACATCGATTAGTTGCCTCCTGCATGAGCCCTGACCAGGGCCCAGGCTGGGGAGGAGCCTGCAACCAAGGTATGTGCCCTTGACTGGACTCGAACCTGGAACCCTTTGGTCCACAGGCTGACGCTCTATCCACTGAGCCAAACCGGCTAGGGTTAAATTGAGTATTTTTTTATGACTTCATTTTTGTTTCCTCTATTAACTTATTGATTGTATCTCTTTTTCTAATGTATTTTAGTGATTTCTCAGTTTACAATATAAATCTTTATGTTAGTCTCTCTTCTAATATATTACTTGATCTATTGTGTAAGAATGTTGTAAGAATACTTAATGGTATTAGTGTCATAATACTATATTTTACTCCAAATTACTATACTACATCACTATACTAATCCTATCTAATAAAAGAGAAAAATGGTAATTGGCGTACGACGATACCCTTTTCATTGGCTAATCAGGGCTATATGCAAATTAACTGCCAACTATGATTGGCAGTTAACTGCCAACTATGATTGGCAGTTAACTGCCAACAAGATGGCGGTTAATTTGCATATGTAGGCACAATGCAGGGAGGCGAAAGGGAAAGCAGGAAGAAGCCCCCTGCCACTGACAGTGATTGGAAACCCAGGGGGGAGCTAAGAGCTGGGGGGCAGGGCAAAGGCGGCCCTGGGGCCGCCTTTGCCCTGCCCCCCAGCCATGATCGGAGAATCAGGTGCCTTTGCCGCCCTGGCCAGTGATAGCAGGAAGTAGGGGTGGAGCCAGCGATGGGAGCTGGGCACGGTCGAAGCTGGCAGTCCCGGGAGCTAGGGGTCCCTTGCCTGGGCCTAAAGCGGAGCCCACGATCGCGGGGCCACTGCAGCTGCGGGTCCCCGCTGCCCGGGCCGGACGCCTCAGCCAGAGGCCTCAGGCCTGGTCAAGGGGCCGATCCGGTGATTGGTGATCGGAGGGTGATGAGGGTCAACTCCTCTGGCCAACGCATCAGGCCTGGGTGGGGTACGGAGCCGGGGATTGGGGGGATATGATGGTCCCCTTGCCCAGGCCTGAAGCCTGGGTCAGAGGCGTCAGGCTTGGGCGGGGGTGGAGCAAGCGATCAGAGGGAGATGGGGGTCCCCTGCCCAGGCATGATTCCTGGGCCAGAGGCCTCAGGCCTGGGCGGGGGCCAGAGCCAGTGATCAGGGGGAGATGGGGGTCCCCTGTCCAAGCCTGACACCTCTGGCGGAGGCGTCAGGCCTGGGCAAGGGGCCGATCCTGCGATTGGAGGGTGATGGGGGTCTATGCTTCTGGCGGAGGCGTCAGGCCTGGGCAAGGGGCTGATCCTGCGATTGGAGGGTGATGGGGATCAACGCCTGAGGGCTCCCAGTATGTGAGAGGGGGCAGGCTGGGCTGAGGGACACTCCCCTCCCCACACACACCCAGTGCACGAATTTCGTGCACCGGGCCCCTAGTACTATATTATAAACTCCAAAATACATTATTGTTATTTTTTTTACTTTAAATAGATTTTTAATTTCTATTATAGTTAACATACAATATTATATTAGTTTGAGGTATATAACCTAATGAATAGACATTATATAACTCACTAAGTGATCATCATGATAAATCTCACACCCATCTGACACCACATACATAGTCACAACAATATTATTGACCAAATTCCCTATGCTCTACTTTTCATTCCCATGGCTATTTTGTAACTACCAATTTGTACTTTCTAATGCCTTCACTTTTTTCACCCATCCCCCTAAAGCAGTGGTTGGCAAACTCATCAATCAACAGAGCCAAATATCAACAGTACAACGATTGAAATTTCTTTTGAGAGCCAAATTTTTTAAACTTAAACTATATAGGTAGGTACATTGTTATTAACTTAATTAGGGGACTCCTAAGCTGGCCTTTGCTAAAAACATCCTCAATCTGATTGAGGTACGTTTGCTGAGGTAGACCCCTTCCAACTCTCCCATCCACACTTGTCTATCTGAAACAACTCCCCCGCGCTGTGTATCCCGCCACGTCTCCTGTCACCCGACCGACCGACACCCCCCCACTTCTTCTAACACCACCTTCTTCAAAATAGACTCGCCCAGGCCGAAAACCGACTTCTGCACATGGGCCACGAAGTTTCAATCGCACTGTATGTGCAGGCCTGCATGTGGTATTTTGTGGAAGAGCCACACTCAAGGGGCCAAAGAGCCGCATGTGGCTCGTGAGCAGCGGTTTGCCGACCACTGCCCTAACGCTCCTCCCATCTGGCAATCAAAATGTTCTCTCTATGAGTCTGTTTCTGTTCTGCTTATTTGTTTTTTAGATTCAATTTTTTTTTAAAATATATTTTATTGATTTTCCACAGAGAGGAAGGGAGAGAGATAGAGAGTTAGAAACACCGATGAGAGAGAAACATCAATCAGCTGCCTCCTGCACATCTCCCACTGGGGATGTGCCCACAACCCAGGTACATGCCCTTGACCGGAATCGAACCCGGGACCTTTCAGTCCGCAGGCCAACGCTCTATCCGCTGAGCCAAACTGGTTTTGGCTCAATTGTTGATAGATATGTATTTATTGCCATTTTTTCATATTATCTTTTTTTTTCTTCTTAAAGAAGACTAACAATTCATGTAATACTAGTTTGGTGGTGATGAGCTCCTTTAGCTTTTTCTTGTCTGGGAAGCACTTTAAATGTCTTTCAATTCTAAATGATAGCTTTGCTTGGTAGAGTAATCTTGGTTGTAGGTCCTTGCTTTCTACCACTTTGAATATCTCATGCCAATCCCTTCTGGCCTGCAGAATTTCTGTTGAGAAATCAGCTGACAGTCTTATGGAGCTCACTTATAGGTAACTAACTGCTTTTCTCTTACTGCATTTAAGATTCTCTCTTTGTCTTTAACCTTTGACATTTTAATTATGATGTTTCTTGGTGTGGGCCTCTTAGGCTTCATCTTGTTTGGGACTCTCGGCACTTCCTGCACTTACATTTCCTTCACCAAGTTAGGGAAGTTTTCCATCATTATTTTTTCACATAGGTTTTCAAATTCTCGCTCTCTTTCTTCTCCTTCTGACACTCACATGATGTGAATGTTGGTACACTTGAAGTTGTCCCAGAGACACTTTCTACTATCATATTTTTTTCTGATTCTTTTTTCTTTTTGCTCTTCTGATTGGGTGTTTTCTGCTTCCTTAGATTCCAAATACTGATTTGATACTCTGCTTCATCTACTCTACTGTTGATTCTCTCTAATAATATGTTCTTCATTTCTGTTACTGTTTTAATGTTTTTTATCTCCATTTTTATGTTTCATATCTCTTTGCTAAAGTTCTTTTTAAGTATATTTATTCTTCCCCTAGGTTCATTGAGAATCCTTATAATCAGTGTTTTAAACCAGTGGTCACCAATCTTTTGGACCTCACGGACCACCAGTTGGTGACCGTTGTTTTAAACTCTGCATCTGGTAGATTTCTTGTGTCCATTTTGTTTATTTATTTTAGTTTTGTTCTGTTCTTTCATTTGGTACATATTTTTTGTCTCTTCATTTTCGCTGCCTCCCTGTGTTTGTTTCTATGTATCAGGTAGAGATGCTATGTCTCCTAGGCTTGGTAGAGTGGCCTTATGTAGTAGGTGTCTTGTAGGGCCCAGTGGTGCAGTCTCCCCACTCACCCACTCTGGGTGCTTAAGCTGTGTTCCCTTCCCTCACATGTGGGCTATGTGCACCCTCCTATTGTAGTTGAGCCTTGATTGCTGTTGACACATCAGTGGGAGGGATTTACCCCCAGGCCAATTGTCCGCTGAGTCTGCCCCTTGAGTATGTTGCACATAGAGGTGATTATGTGATGTTCTGGCATGGTGTGAAGCTATCCATCAGGTGCTCTGGCCCTGTAGCCTCCTGGGAGGTACGCGCCAAGATCAGTAGCTACTGGTGTCCTACCCAGGACACCCAGCATGAGCTACAGAGTCTTCTGCAGATGGCTGCTGTTTGTGCTGGGCTTGGAGATGCTTGGGAGAGGCTAAGCTGTGAATCTATCAAGGCTGGCTGCCGCTAGTGCTGGACTTGGGGTCACTTAGCAAGAGTCAAGGAGTATGCTGAGGCCAGATGCTGCTTGTTTAGAGTTTGTGAACCTTTGAGAGGTTTTAGGAAAGTTTGAAACATGAGCCAAGACAGATCTTTTGTATGGAAAAGCCCCTGAAATGCACAGCCTCCCTGATAAAAGAGCAGATTAAAATGAGAATGATAAAAAATGTCTTAATCTCTTTCATTTGCAAAGATGAAAGAGATAGGTTGTAGTTGTTGTGAATGAGCAGGGAAATCAGGCACTCTGAAATACTATTGGTGTTTTAGAATAAAAATTGAGAAATCCTTTTTGGCAATATCTGTCCAAAATTTTACATGTTGCACCATTTGACCAAGCTGTTCTATTCTTGAAAATTTATGCTATGGATATACTTGCATAAGTGTGCAAAGATGTATTTAAGAGGGTCTTGGTAATCATGTTACTTATAATAACAGAAAACTGGAAATTGCTTGAATATCTATCAATTGTAAATTACAGTTGGTCTATCCCAGTGGTCAGCAAACTCATTAGTTAACAGAGCCAAATATCAACAGTACAATGATTGAAATTTCTTTTGAGGGCCAAATTTTTTAAACTTAAACTATATAGGTAGGTACATTGTTATTAACTTAATTAGGGTACTCCTAAGGCTTAGGAAGAGCCACACTCAAGGGGCCAAAGAGCCGCATGTGGCTCGCGAGCCGCAGTTTGCCGACCACGGGTCTATCCAAATAGTGGAATACTTGTCAATATTTGTAAGAAAATGGTAGATTCGTGTGTACCAACATGAATAAAATAGCCGTCATTTTATTGTTAATTGAAAACAAGTGACTATACCATACATGAAACATGATTAAATTTTCCAGATATATTTGAGAGTATGTTTACATAGAGATGAAGGTATATGCTTTAAAGGATATACACAAATCTATAAATAGTGGTTGTCACTAGGGTGGGATTAGAGGAACTTTTAATTTTATATTTACGTAGAGGCCCGGTACACAAAAATTTGTGTACTCGGGGGATCCCTCAGCCCGGCCTGTGGCCTCTCGCAGTCTGGGACCCCTCAAGGGATATCCACCTGCTGGATTAGGCCCGCTCCCCGGAGGATCAGGCCTAAGCTGGCAGTCAGACATCCCTCTGGCAGCCCGGGAGCCCTCGGGGGATGTCCACTTGCCAGTGGGGAGCAGGCCTAAGCTGCAGTCGGACATCCTTAGCGCTGCTGAGGAGGTGGGAGAGGCTCCCGCCACTACCACTGTGCTGGCAGCCATCAGCCTGGCTTGTGGCTGAGAAGAGCTCCCCCTGTGGGAGCACACTGACCACTAGGGGGCAGCTCCTGCATTGAGTGTCTGCCCCCTGGTGGTCAGTGTGTGTCATAGTGACCAGTCATTCCTAGTCGTTCTGCTGTTAGGGTCAATTTGCATATTGCCTTTTTATTATATAGGATAGAGGCCTGGTGCATGGGTGGCGGCCGGCTGGTTTGCCCTGAAGGGTGTCCCGGATCAGGGTGGGGGTCCCTGGCCAGCCTGGGCGAGGGGCTGATGGCTGTTTTCAGGCTGGCACAGCCCTTCAGGGTGGGGGTTGCTGCTGGGGTGCCTGGCCAGCCTAGGATACTTTTTGTTTCATATTTTTCTTCAACAAACATGTTTTACTTTTATTAGCAAAAAAATTATTAAAAGATTTTAAAAGCCATTACATGAGTTATCCTAATCAGCAGAAATGCATGTTTAAGTGATTTAAGTGAGTGAATGCAAAACAAATCCTCACTCCACACTGGGTACAGATAGGATTTGGACTTGTCTTGCTGTGAGCGTATCACATTCTATACATGCTTCATGTATTAAGCTTAAATTATAGATCATAATATAGATCATAAACACTTTGTTTTCCCCATATATAGAAAAACTCTATTTAAAGACCTTCAAATCCCAAAAGTAAAAAAGGGAGAAATTGTTTGTTACCTTTTCCCCCTAGCCTATTTAATTAAAGAAGGAACCAATTTTTCACCCAAAAAATGAATTTATAGAATTAGTTCAATTATGGAAAGAAAGGTTTAGAGATATGATTCTCCTGACCTAGTGAGAATATACAAATTCACAAAGTAAATGTTTGAATGCATTAGCTCACAGTAGGACAGTGTGTCTAGGGGGATGACATTGTATCTGCTGGTAATGGAGAGCCTGTCCTCTTGGTCAGCTTGGGCTCTGACTTAACCTGTTTCTGATGGTCACTTGGAGGCAATGTTGGTTTTGGAACTCCTCAGGGGGTCCATTCCAGTTTAAGACGGTTCATAAAATACAGCCATCTGGGATGTACAGGGTTACCCCAGAGCAGGCATTTAGCCTTGAAATTGACTTAGCTGCTGTTGCAGGATGACTCAGTTGAGCCAGAACTGTCTTAATTTGATAACTATCCTAATTTGAACCAGAAGTTGTGGATTTGACCCAGAACCGTCTTGGTCTGCAGTGGAGTTGTGGTGTGTATAATGCTGTCAGATTATGTTCATTGTTGGAAGCCTGGGGAAAGGAAGTGACTTGCTTGGCCAATATAAAAATAGCCATAGAACAAGAGGAAGGATTTAAAAATTAGTCTTTTACTAAGCTTGTGAAGTAATGTTGGTTATAAATATTATTTCAATCTGTTTCATAAATCCATTAAAAAAAAAACAACCACACACAACCCTGCACTTTGAGCAGGATTTCATGTTTCTAACTTGGGATGCATTTTTTCTCATCCACCTTCCGACCCCTACACCATCTTGTTTATTCTAATGGTTTTTTAAAAGTTGTCATTTCAGTTCTTAAAACTCTTTCATAAGAGCTGAGCATCAGCAACAGTTTTCTCTAGTTCTGTCTCAGATGATGATTTCCAGTTTAATTGTATAACAGACAAGGAAATTGATAGCAAAGTTGCATTTGCTTTGTAATAATAAAGAATCTTTCCAAAAGTAAGTCTTTTTTTGAACTGTATGTAAATGGGAAAGTTGGGATGAACAATTTTATGTTTAACTGGGCATTTTGAAATATTGGTAGTTCCTACAAGTGGGAATATTTTAAAGCTAAGTGTTTTGATATGAATTATTTGTTATTCTAAAGAGTAATATTCAGCTTTTTCATGGGTCTTATGGAAATGATATTGGACATATGCCTATCTCATTAAAAAGTAAAATTATTGCTCTAGACTAGGGAGAGGAGAGAGAAAATAAAATATAGTCAAGGTGTTTATAGTAGTAGATGAAATTGGAAAACCAAATGTGTTTTTTGCTAGACAAAAGACTTATGGGATATTACATATTAGAACTATGTAATACTTCTTAAAACTCTAGGGCTACATGTTTTTACATTTTGGGGGGTTCCATGATGACATGTAGATGGAACTTCCCAGCTGCATCTCAGACTTTCCAGGCAAATTCTTACCCATTCCTAGAATAGGGTCCCTTATCTGTTGCTAGGAAGTACCCCTGTGCCTTGAGAGGCAGTGACAGGAAATGGAAAATACATTCCTCTTAAAGTCATGGGCCTGGCCCAGCTGGTGTGGCTCAGTGGTTGAGCATTGACCCATGAACCAAGAGGTCCCCAGTTTGATTCCTGGTCAGGGCACATGCCCAGGTTTCGGGCATGCAGGAGGCAGCCAATAGATGATGTTTTTTTTCTCATTGATGTTTCTATCTCTTTATCCCTCTCCCTTCCTCTCTCTCTCTCTCTCTCTCTCTCTCTCTCTCTCTCTCAAAAAATAAATAAAAAAATAAAATCAATAAAAAAACATTTTACAAAAGTAATGCGCCTGGATGGAAGGCTGCATGTTGCTATGTGACATTAGACTTTCTAGCATTATTTCAGATTGAATACCTGTCTTATGTCTTGGTGGTGGTGTAAGGATCTTAAGAGGAGATGAATGATGCTTTACAAATGTAAAGTATTATTCCATTAGGGAAGCAAGGAATAAAACTGGAAAGCACCAAATATTTGGAAGGAAACTAAATTGGGGTTTACTTTTTCTTTTGGCCAATGTGCACTTGGGAATAGAAAGTGAAAGGGATGTGCAGGTGTTCCAGTCTGGATGGGAAGGGGTGGGGCAGTGAGGATGGCAACTTTAAAGACCTAGATGCCTTGATCTTAGAGCACCACTAATTTGTACTTAGCTCACATCCAGTAAATTACTATGTAATTGACATAACAATAGAGAGGTGTTTTCTAACAGTACTCTGGTAGCTCCAGTCTGGCAGTGGGTCATTAAAGATTGACACGTGTAGTTGTGGAGTTGCTATAAAATGCCAAAATTTTAAGGCTGGTAATGGATTAGACTACAGGAAAGGCTGTGGCTAATGCTTATGATCTTTCACTTATTCTTCCTTTGTCACCCATTCAGTAGCCATGGGTACTGAACTAAGAGTGGGCTCTGAGCAAGGATCAACCTGTAGTGAGTGATGTAAGTAGAGGATGAAGAGTGAGAAGTATTAAGGCAGCCCTTGAAATAGTTGTTAATTTTTTTCTTTCATCAGGTACTTTAAAAACAAACAAGCAAACAGAAAACACATTATTCTGGACAATTTCAAATATATTAAAAATCAAGAAAATAGTAGAATGAACTGTTGGTTGTCCATAACCCAGCTTCAAATAATTATCTACTTATGGCCATCCTTGTCAATTTCTATTAAAAAAAATACAGAACTTACCTGATTGTGTTGATTCTGTGGCTCTATTTGGAGAGAAATACCATCTTAACCCTATTGAGTCCTCCAATCCAAGAACATAGTATCTGTCTCCTTCCAGTTATTTGGATATTATTTACTACCTTAACAATGCTGTATATTTTTCAGTACAACCATCTTGCACCACTTTTGTTAAATTTATTCCTAATTTTGATGCTGTGTAAATGGAGTTGTTTCTTAGTTTCATTTTTGTATTGTTCATTGCTAGTATATAGAAATAAAGTTGATTTTTGGATGTTGATCTTTTGTCTTGTGAACTTGATAAACTCACTTATTCGACTAGGTTTTATTTTGGTAGACTCATTAGGATTTTTCTGTATATAGGATCATGTTTCCTGGGAATAAGGCAGTTTTGCTTCGTCTGTTCCAATCTGTATATTTAAAATTTTCATTTCTTGCCACACTGCACTGGCTAGAGCCTCCAGCATGGTGTTTATTAAAAGTGATGTTCATACACACAAACCCAGGGAAAGGCCCTGAAGGACAGAAGAAAGAGGCTGGCCATTCCAATCTGGTAATCAGAGTTTATTAAGGGAAACGTACATACGTGGCATGTCTTGGGTGGCTGCTAAACAAAGTGGATATTCTCCACCATGCTTGGCAGGAGCCAAAGAAGTATGTAGGGTAAAAGGGAGAGTGGGGTAGTCACAGGCACTAGGACGTGAATGCTATCAGGTATGGGAAATTACATGCTTGACCAGGTCAGGACAATGACGTGTTCCAGGAGTCAGCATGTAGTGGGAGGCTGGGGAGGGGCGCTGATTTATGTCAGAATGACCATCAATTACTATCAAACAGTCTCTAAGTGGGGTTTGTGGGAAGCAACCTCCCCTTTCTGGCCCAGGTCCAGCTCATGGGTCAGACAGCAGTCACGTCATGTAACAGGCTTTCCTCCACAGTGTTGAGAATGGACACCCTTGCCTTGATTCTGACCAAGTGAACTTTTGATTTTATTTATTTCCTATGTTGTTTCTAATTCATTGATTTCTACTCTGGTGTTTCCCCCTCCCCCTGCCCTCCTATTTATTTGGGTTTTGTTTACTTTTCTTTTTCTAGTTTCTTAAGGTAGAAGTTTAGGTTATTAAGTTTTTTTTTACCCCTACAGACTTTAAGTTATAAATTTTCCTCTAAGCACTTTCCATAGCTATATCCCATAATTTGATCTGCTATGTTTATTTTAATTAAGTTTGAAGTACTTTTCCAGCTTCTCTTGTGATTTCTACTTTGATTCTTGAATTATTTAGACATGTATTCTAATTACCAAATACTTGGGGATTCCCCCTTTTTTTTTTCTCCTGTTCTTGATTTCCAATTTAATACCATTGTTGTTGAGAACATACTTCATATGATTTTAATCTTTTAAAATGTATTATACTTGTTTTTGGCTTAGCTAATTGTCTGTCCTGAAGAATGTTACATGTGTGTTCACAAAGATTGTGTAGTTGGCTGTTGTTGATGGGAAGTGTTCTGTAGATGTTACTTAGGTCTGGTTGATTGATAGTGTTATTCAAGCCTTGTGTAGCATTGCTGATTTTCTGTTTGGTTATATTAGTTCTTTTAAAAAATACATATTTTTATTGATTTCAAAGAGAGGAAGGGAGAGGGAGAGAGAGATATATAGAAACATCAATGATGAGAGAGAATCATTGATTGGCTGCCTCCTGCATGCCCCACACGGGGGATCAAGCCCGTAACCTGGGCATGTGCCCCCACTGCGAATCGAACTATGACCTTCCAGTTCACAGGTCATCCCTCAAACACTGAGCTGCGCGGGCTGGGCATTATAGCAGTTCTCAAAAGTGAGATAGTGAAGTCTCTAAATATTTTTGAGTTATCTATTTCCCCCTTCAGTTTTGTCTGTTTTTGCTTCATGTATTTTGGGTTTCTGTTGCTAAATGCTTAGAAGTATACTAGAGACCCGAAGCACGAAATTCATTTCAGGGGCTTGGTCCCCACTGCCCTGGTGGCTGCCTCGGCCCCTGCTCCCGCAGTGGCCGCCTCTGCCTCAGCCCCCGTGGCTTCAGTCTGGTCTAATTAGCATATTATGCTTTTATTATTATAGATAATTATTATATCTTCCTAATGAATTGACCCTTTTATCATTATACATTTTTTTCTTTTTTTCATAGTAATAATTTTTGTCTTAAAGTTTATTTTGTTTGATGTTTGCATAGTTACTGCAGTTTTCTTATGGTCTTGTTTGCATAGAATATTTTTTTCTATCCTTTTACTTTTTATACTTCTGGTAAGGAGATCTGTTAGCAACAAATTCTCATCCTTTGTTTATCTAGGAATGACTTCATTTTTACTTCATCTTTGACATATAGTTTTGTGGGTATAGGATTCTTGGTCAACAGGGTTTTTTTCATTTTTGTTAATCCTTACCCGAGAATATTTTTCCATTGGTTTTTAGAGAGAGTGGAAGGAAGGGGGAGAGACAGAGAGAGAGAAACATTGATGTGAGACACATTAATTGGTTGCCTCCTGCACACACCCCGACCAGGGCTGGGGATCCATCCTGCAACTGAGGTATGTGCCCTTGACTGGAATTGTACCCGGACCCTTCAATCCACAGGCCAGCACTTTATCCACTGAGCCAAACTGGCTAGAGTGAACAGGTTTTTATGTATTTATTTATGTATTTATTTATTTATTTATTTATTTATAGCATTTTGAACATGTCAAGTCACTTCTGGTTTCCATCATTTCTACTGTGAAAATCAGCTGTTAATCTTATTTTGGTTTCCCTTTATATGATGAGGTTGTTTCCTCTTGATGCGTACAAGATTTTCTCTTTGTGTTTGGCTATCAACATTTTGATTATGCTGTGTCACAGTGGGTCTTTTTATGTTTATCTGACGTGGATTTTATTGAACTTTGAGTTTGTTGAATGCAAAGATTAATATTTTAAAATCCAATTTGGGTAGTTTTGGCCATAGTTTTTCAAATATTTTTTTTCTCCTTTCTCTCTTTCTTTTCCTTTTGGTACTTCCTTTACATGTATGTTGGTCTTCTTGATGGTATTCTTTGCATCTCCAGAGACTCTATGCCTCCCTGTTCTGGTTATTCTTTATTTCTTTATCAATTTGGATAATTTCAAATTTGTTTATTGTTTCTTCTACCTTCTCAGATCTGTTGTTGAGTCCATCTGGTAAATTTTCATTATAGTTACTGTATTTTTGAACTCCAGAATCTCCATTTTTTAAAAAAATATATACTTTATTGATTTTTTACAGAGAGGAAGGGAGAGGGATAGAGAGTTAGAAACATAGATGAGAGAGAACCATCCATCAGCTGCCTCCTGCACACCTCCTACTGGCGATGTACCCACAACCAAGGTACATGCCCTTGACTGGAATCGAACCTGGGACCTTTCAGTCTGCATGCCGACGCTCTAGCCACTGAGCCAAAGCAGTTAGGGCCAGAATCTCCATTTTTTAATAACTTCTATCTTTTAATTGATATTTTCTGTCTGATGACTCATTGTCACCATACTTTCCCTTTATTCTATAAACATCGATTCCTTCAGTTCTTTGAACAATATTTATGATAGCTACTTCGAATCTTTGTTAAGTCCAATATCTGGTCCCCCTTAGAGTTTCTATTGATGGCTCTTTTTCCTGAGTATAGTTTCATGAGGATGGTCCACAATACTTTTATGTCTCTTTGCATGTCTTATACTTTATTTTTTTTAACTGGATATTTTAGCTCATATATTGTAGCAATTCTGGATTCTGATCACCGTTGGCAAAATCCAGGTGTTTTTGTTGTTGCTTTTTGTTTGTGACTTGCCTGGATTAATTTTAAAGGTCTGTCTCCCCAGCAGTGTGCAACTGCTGATGACCCTGCTTATTATTTTTTTTCTTGCTTATATATTTATTAAACCTGGTGTCTTAAGGATCACACCTGAGTCAGCATAGCTTAGTGGTTAGCCAGTGATTATTCAGAGGTGTGTTTAAACATCTTAACTCAGTAAAGCTTCATCATTTTGTAATGGATCTGTGTGTTGGTTGAGGAACACATTACAATTCAGGCAATTTACAGATCTACCTTGGCTTTTACTTTCTGCCAGGCCTTCCTTCTACTGCTGCTTCTGTGCATTTGTTAGGCCTCACTTCAGCCAAGAATTGGTAGGTAACTTGGACCCTCGTCAGTCTCTCCTGCATGCATGCATCCTTTCAGGACACAGAGACATGTGGGAGCTTATCACTGTGGCTTTCTTACTCTTTGCATCTGCCTGTCACATTTTTTGGTTAGTCTGCTGGTCTGTTGCTTGTCTCAATTAGTATTGCAACCTAAGGCTATCTGAGATGTTGGCCATCTATAATTTTTATTAGCATTGTTGTATATGACAATATCTTTGGAAATGAAATCTACTCCACATCAAGTCAACCCCTTTAGCAGCGGAGCCACCAGTTTTCACAGCTTGTCCCTGGTGGATCTACCCCTATGATGGAGCTGAGGTGAGAGGACTCCAGGCTAAAGTGCTGCAGATTGCGACTTCTAAATCGGGGGTTTTGTAGTTCTCTCGAATAAACACTTCTCAATTTATCATAAGCCTTTGGTTGATTTCCATTCCTGAAGTGGTTGTTTTTGACAGATCTCTCCCATTTTACCATTGCTTTTTTGAGAATTATCTTAGTGTTTTTCTCATAAGCTTGTTGTAAAAAATTTAGCAGTATACAACACCAATTAGAAAGGATATAGCACCCCTATGTTCATAGCAGCACAATTCACCATAGGTAAGATTTGGAAACAGCTTAAGTGCCCATCAGTAGATGAGTGGATTAAAAAACTGTGATACTTCTACACAATGGAATACGACACTGCGGTAAAGAAGGAGTTCTTACCATTTGCAACAGCATGGTTGGAACTGGAGAGCATTATGCTAAGTGAAATAAGCCAGTCAGAGAAAGATAAATACCACATGTTCTCACTCATTTGTGGAATATAATGAGCAACATAGACTGATGAACAAAAACAGAGACAGAGATAGAGAGGTATCGATCAGACCATCAAACCTCAGAGGGAAAGTAGGGGAGGGTGGGGGTAAGGGGGCGAGAGCAACCAAAGGACTTATGTGCAAGCATATAGGCCTAACCAATGGACACAGACAACAGGGGGGTGAGGGCATGAGTGGGGGGGATAGGGGGTAACGTGGGGATAAGGACACATATGTAATAACATTCTTTTTAAAAAAAATTTTTTTATTAAGTAAAAAAAAAAAATTAACAGTATAGAAATGTATAAAATGAAAATGAAAAGTACTTATTACTCCTATACCTTAAAAGATAGCCACTGCTAACAGGTTAGTGAATTGCTTTTCAGTCTAAAGCCTTACTTTAATTATTGTATTTTTGGTTGTATCTCCTAGGCACACAATTCTGTTACTCTTTACCCCCACAGTTTCTAATTCAGAGAATTCTTTTTAGCTCCTTGATTCAAGGAGATAAATGTAATTAGCAATAATTAATTTGGCTAACAAGACACAAGGATAAAGTATTAATTCTGGTATGATTTATATACTTTAAATAGACTTGGTTCTGCCTACAAATTTCACAGCATCACTCTTATCTAGTCTCCTCTACAGTTTTCTCATTCCTCTGCCCTTTATGCTACTGATAGCTCATCCCTTCCAGGTTCTCTGGGAAAGTGCCTGCTCAGTCATTTTCCTTGTGATGTCATTCTGGCATGGTTGCACTTTAGAGGGTTCTCCGAAGGAGGAGGCAGTGTAGTATAGGGTTAATGGCCTGAGCTCTGGTGTCACATTGCTTGGGGTTCAAATTTCAGCTCTCCTCCTCCTGAGCCTTTGTGGCACTGGTTTCTTTGGGCCTTGGTTTTTTCATCTCTACAGCGGGGCCAAAGATAGCCCTTACTGTATTGGGTTGTGATAATGATGTAACAGGACTCTCTACATTATGTGCTTTAGAACAGTGCTTGGTACATTGGGAGCACACAATAAATGCTTTCTCTATTCCTCCTCCTGTCATCAACATAATTGTTAACAAGGACTCATCCCTTCACAGTGATGTTTCAGATAGGAGAGAAAATTTTGAGCGGAACCTCTTCTCTGCTAACAGACACTCTGGCATTAGTTAAACCACTGAGCAGAGTCAGGACTCTCCTACAGGCTGTGGGAAGTGGTGCTAACTGGGAGGTGGGAGGTTGAGAAGAGATGCTGGTGTTGGGAAGAAAACAGAACAGTACAGTGACTGGACATGCACAGAATAACACAAGCTGAGATGATAGAGTGACTGTTAATGGGTGTGGAGTTTCTTTTTAGGGTGATGAAATGTTCTAAGTTGATTGTGCTGATAGTGGCACAACTCTGTGAACATATTAAAAACCACTGAATTGTATACTTTGAATGGGTAAATAGTATGGAATGTAAATTATAGCTCAATAAAGCCATTAGTAAAATATGGTGCAAAGGAAATAAAGAAGTTAAAGAGGTAGTTAATCTCATCTTTATTTTTTCATTACACTATATTTTTGGCTCTTTTAGATATTTCCAGCAAACAAGTAACATAAGTTGGAAAAAAAAGCATGTTATTGTATCTGCCAAAACCCATTATAGACGTAAAATAGTAGCTGAATAAGATTGAGGTTGGTTCCATCAGTGCAGTTTGCCTGAAAAAACTGGGCTCTTAGGCAGACCTCTGCTGGGACCAGCCATGTGTCAGTGCCAGGCTTGGGCCTCGGAGGAGAGCTTCAGTGATTTGCACTCGCCATTTCCCAGGGCTGCAGTGGGTGAAGTTGCTGTAGAGAGGCAGCTTCACAAATCACAGCCCTAGAGGACAGGCCTGCTGGGTGTGGCAGCTTGTCAGTGGGAGCTGATAATAAAAATGCACATATAAAACTCGGCATGTCTCTGGGCTTCATCATACTCGACTATCACAACAAAGCCGGGCGTAGTGCTGTGCTGTTGGTGCAGAGGTGAGGTGGAATGTCTTGGTCAGCCCCCGAAGATCATATGTTGCCTCCCGGTGTTCCCAGGAGACCAGTTTTGAGGTCAGAATTTTGCTTTTTAACAGTGAGGGCTGGTTCTGGCTCCTGGGAGGATTAATGCCCCCTTTACATTTTCTTTGAAGCCACAGAATTTTTGTACAGGTATGAAAAGTCTGTGTATAAATCAGATGTGCTTTAAATGTTTTGAGGTCTGATAATAAGGAGATTATTATTATTTTTTAAGTCTTCACCTGAGGACATGCTTAGAGAGAGGGGGGTGGAGAGAGAGAGAGAGAGAGAGAGAGAGAGAGAGAGAGAGAGAGAGAGAGAGACTAAGACGTTGTTTGGTTGTCTTCCATACAACCAGGGATCAAGCCCACAACCCAGGTATGTGCCCTAACCAGGAATTGAACCAGCAACCTTTTGGTTCACAGGACGCTGCTCAACCAACTGAGCCACTCTGGCTGGGCAGAAAATTATTAGAGAATCTAAGATGTCACATATTTTTCTGAAGAACTTCTGAGAGGGGAAAAAGTCTATGGAGGAACTTGACCTGTTCCCTCTTGGTTGCAGACTTTTATATTCTGAATCCCCGGTTGATTGCTCCCAGCTTCAATGTTTCAAACATTGCTTGTCAGTGGGCTTGAGAAAGTGGCTTCAAAACCATTTCCCAGAGGTCCTCAGTAAACCAGCCACCTCACTGTTATACCCACAACACTTTATTGCCCACTCAGGAATCTTTGATACAAAGTTACTAACATTTAAGAAGCGACACCTTTATTCGGTTACTGAATTGTTCCAAAAAAGCATTTCTAAGGCTTCCTCACTTGTGAATTCTGCTGAGTAGATCTAGCTTTCTGAGCCTGGTTGTGCCTTTGCTGTGTGTGAGAAGGCTTTACAGAGTTTACTTGGCCAGTCCCTAACCCCGTCCCCACTTGCTCTCCTGCCTTTCTTTACTCTGTGCCTTCTTCCCTTTTATCGGGGTCCTGCTTTCTGCCTCTTTCTGACCTTTCAGAATCCCTAAGTGGTGGATGCATCATTGAATTTTATTTACCTAAAATAATTAGTTAGGCCCTAACCAGTTTGGCTCAGTGGATAGAGCATTGGCCTGTGGACTGAAAGGTCCCAGGTTCGATTCCGGTCAAGGGCATGTACCTTGGTTGTGGGCACATCCCCAGTAGTGGGTGTGCAGGAGGCAGCTGATGGATGTTTCTCTCTCATCGATGTTTCTAACTCTCTATCCCTCTCCCTTCCTCTCTGTAATAAATCAATAAAATATATATTTTAAAAATAATAATTACTTAGGGTTTCATAATCTACTGATGTAAAACTCTGGAAAAAACAACAACACAGAACAAAAAATCTCAAGAATTGTTGTACACATCCAGTATTTTTTGAGTAGCTTGATTTTTCATTATTACAGGTGCTTCCCTCATCTAATCTCCAGCAAGGCTTGTTGGCTGGACAAACAGTGACCAGAAGAATTTTAGAGATACAATTTGAATTAATATTATTTCAGAATTGAGTCTGGTGACATCTTAGTCCTTGCGTTCTGCCACAGTTTGAGAAAGTCAGGTATTTTATTAAGTCCATTTCTATTTTCACATGCCGCAAATATGTGAATAAAACTCAAATCTTTGTGTGTGGTAGGGGAAAAGGTGACAGAATTCTGGAATCTGATTCTGGTCATCAGTATTCTCATGTGTTTCCTGAAACCATTGTTTCTGCTATTTAAATTAAGTAATTCCACAAGTATGCGCTCAGTAAATTATATGTACCAGGCATGAGTCTCAGTTCTGTGATACAACAGTGAATAAAACAGACAGAAAGCCTTGCTTTTGTGGACCATATATAATAAAGTGGGGGAGTAAAAAATTGACACATATATTAGAAACCTATATAGTCAGTGTGCCCATGGTAAGTGCTTTGAGAAAATTCAGCATGAAAGGGCAGGGGTTTTGGGTGCTGTAGGGTGAAGGCAGTTGAGAGGCCTGGTGGTGGTGCTTACAATTGTAAATAAGATGGTGAGGGAAATCCTTGTTTCCTTGGATATTCCCTCCGAGGGAGACCCTCTGCAAATTTATAAAATACGGTTTTATTACCAGGAAAGAGTAGTTTGTGAGCTCTCTGCAGCAAGTAACTTTTGAAGTTGGCATTGGCAGGATGTTGTGCAATCAGGCTTGTTGGCTGAGTTTCAGACCCCCACATCTGAAGTGAACCACAAGTTTGCAATCATTCCCCATGTCATCCAAAAATATTTTGTGACCTTGCTGGTTGGCAGTTTTTTAAATGTTATTTTAAATCTCTCCAAAAGGGAAACATCAAAGCGCAGGCTGTCCACGGCTGCCCTCCTCGATACACACAAACAGCTGCACAATACAATCAACCATTGTAGTGACATGTGCCCAACCATTATAAATAGACACAAGGCTTGAACGTGAAAAGCTCCAGAGGAAAGGCAAGTGTCTTCTTGATGAATGAGCTCGGCTGTTCCCATCAAAAGCCCTTCTCAGACGTCAACATTATTTTATGTTTCACTGACTAAGTTAAAAAACAACTGTGTTTTCTGCAGAGGCACTGCGTAATTTAACCATTTCCAATATTCTGCTCCAAAAGTATTTTCTCTTTTTGTTATTAATCATAGATATTTCTTGTGCTTATTTAGGCATGATTGCCTGATGACTCACATTACTGCATTTTAAATTTTTATATGATCCTATTAAGTGATAGATTTATGCATGACGTGGTATGATTTATGGCTGGAAAGGCACGCCTATTTAATATCCTGTTCATTTTCATCATTTTAGCCCCCATTACAAGAAATTTATATTGTAGTTTATTTGTGACATGCCAGAACACCTAAAACTGTGCCATTTATATAGTAGGTTGTGAGCAATTTAAAAATCAGTTTTTGCCCTAGCCGGTTTGGCTCAGTGGATAGAGCGTCGGCCTGCAGACTGAAGGGTCCCAGGTTCGATTCTGGTAAAGGGCATGTACCTTGGTTGCGGGCACATCCCCAGTAGAGGGTGTGCAGGAGGCAGCTGATCGATGTTTCTCTCTCATCGATGTTTCTAACTCTCTGTCCCTCTCCCTTCCTCTCTGTAAAAAATCAATAAAATATATATCTAAAAAAAAAAAATCAGTTTTCCTCTTAAGGAAAAAAAATTACAGTGTGCACCTTGAGTTAGTCTCTGACAGTCTCCACTGTTCGTGTGTAAATTAAGAGCAGCAATGTCATAAATGATTTCTACGTAGCATGTGGCTTAAGATGCTAGGTCACATTCAGTTAGCTGAAAAATGAACACATTAAAGTGCTTTGCCTTAATTAAGCTAACATGTTAAGTGAGATTTTAGTGTTATTTAAAAGGCATCCTATATAATAAAAACGTAATATGCTAAGGGTTGGACTGATCTGTTAACCGTTTGGTCGACCACTAGACCAGTTACTGTGACGCACACTGACCACCGGGGAGCAGACACTCTGACCAGTAGGTTAGCTTGCTGCTGGGTTCTGGCTGATCGGGACTGGGTGAGAAGGCCGGACATGCCCTGGAGCCCTCCTGCAGTCCCTCCCCGGCTTGCCCAACTTCCCGTAGACCCTCCCTGACCAGCCGGCCCCCATTGGTGCCGATCGGGACTGGGCGAGATAGCCCCAATCAGCCCCGATTGCTGGCCAGGCCGAGGGACCCCATGTGTGCATGAATTCATGCACCAGGCCTCTATTCTTTGAGCAGTAGTATATTCATTTTCTAGGGCTACTGTAATAAAGCATAACAAACTGGATGACTTCAAACAATAGGAATTAATTGTTTCATAGTTCTGGAGGCCATAAGTCCAAAATCAAGGTGTGGATAGGGTTGGTTTCTTCTGGAAGCTCTGAGTGAGGATTCATCCCGTGCCTCTGGCCCAGCTTCTGGTGGCTGTCGGCACTCCTTAATATTACTTGCCTTGTAGACACATCACTCCATTCTGCCTCCATCTTTTACGCTGCCTTCTCTGTGTCTTTGTATGTCTTTTTTTTTAAATTAAATCTTTACTGTTCAAGTTATTACAGTTGTTCCTCCTTTTTCCCCCCATAGCTCCCCTCCACCTGGTTCCCACCCCACCCTCTGCCCTTACCTCCCCCCCCCCACTGTCCTCATCCATAGGTGTATGATTTTTGTCTAGTCTCTTCCCGCACCCCCACACCCTTTTCTCCCCAAGAATTGTCAGTCCACTCCCTTTCTATGCCCCTGATTCTGTTATATTCACCAGTTTATTCTGTTCATCAGATTATTTATTCACTTGATTTTTAGATTCACTTGTTGATAGATATGTATTTGTTGTTCATAATTTGTATCTTTACCTTTTTCTTCTTCTTCCTCTTCTTAAAGGATACCTTTCAGCATTTCATATAATACTGGTTTGGTGGTGATGAACTACTCCTTTAGCTTTTCCTTATCTGTGAAGCTCTTTATCTGACCTTCAATTCTGAATGATAGCTTTGCTGGGTAAAGTAATCTTGGTTGGTGGTTCTTGCTATTCATCACTTTGAATATTTCTTGCCACTCCCTTCTGGCCTGCATAGTTTCTATTGAGAAATCAGCTGACAATCATATGGGTACTCCCTTGTAGGTAACTAACTGTTTTTCTCTTGCTGCTTTTAAGATTCTCTCTTTGTCTTTTGCTCTTGGCATTTTAATTATGATGTGTCGGTGTGGTCCTCTTTAGATTCCTTTTGTTTGGGGTTCTCTGCACTTCCTGGACTTGTAAGTCTATTTCTTTCACCAGGTAGAGGAAGTTTTCTGTCATTATTTCTTCACAAAGGTTTTCAATATCTTGCTCTCTCTCTTCTTCTGGCACCCCCATAATTCGGATGTTGGTTCGCTTGAAGTTGTCCCAGAGGCTCCTTACACTATCTTCATATTTTTGGATTCTTTTTTCTTTTTGCTTTTCCAGTTGGGTGTTTTTTGCTTCTTCGTATTTCAAATATTTGAATTGATTCTTGCTGATCCTGTCGTCTGCTGCTGGATCTCTGTATAATATTCTTTATTTCAGTCAGTGTATGCTTAATTTCTAGTTGGTCCTTTTTCATATTCTCAAGGGTCTCACTAGATTTATCAAGGGTCTCACCAAATTTATCGGCAGTTTCTAGAAAATTCTTGAAAAACCTTATAACTGGTTTTGAACTCTATATCCAGTAGTTTGCTTTCCTCCATTTCTGTCATTTGTGACCTGTTTCTTTGTCTCTGCATTTTGGCTGCATCCCTGTGTTGATAGAGTGGCTTTCTGTGCTAGGTGTCCTATAGGGCCCAGTGGCTCAGCCTCCCCAATTACCTGAGGTGGACACTCTTGGTGCACCCCTTTGTGGGCTTTGTGCACAGTCTTGTTGTAGTTAAGCCTTGATTGTTGTAGGTATCTCCTGGAGGAATTGACCTCCAGGCCAATTGGCTGTGAGAATCAGCTGTGTCTGCAGTGGGAAAACTTCCGTGCTGGAGACACCCTTCTGGGGCAAGACTTGCTTCAGTGGGGCTTTGGTGCTCACTGAGTCTGCCCCCTGAGTGTGTCCCTTATGGATCTGAGGAGTTGTAATCTGGATGGTCCCACTCTGACCACTGGGTACACTGGCTCTTGGATCTCTAAGGAGGTGCTAATTTAGCCTCTGCTTGAGGCTACCCAGCAGGAGCTATGGAAAGATCTGCAGATTCCTCTTTTTTGTTTGGGGTTTGGAGGTGCCCAGATGAGGCCCAGCTGTGAAGCAATGCAAGCTACTGTGGGGCCTTGGGCCTTCTTTTGGATGTTCTGGATCTCTCTGACCCAGCTGCAGTTTGTTAGGTAATGTTAGATTGCTAAGGGCCAGGCCATTCATATGCAAAAGCCTCTGCACACAGCTTGGGTGGGGCGGGGTCTCAGGGAATTAACAGGGCGGAGCAAACAGCTATGGCTGATTCTCAGCCCTGCCTTAAGAGGCCCCGGGTCTCAGTGTCCCGAGGTAATTGCTGCAAGCACCTCTGAGATAAAGCCGTCCTCAAGTTCTGCCTGATGCTAGACAGTCCAGTTTCTCCCTGTATGAGTCTGGTTCCCCAGAGACTCACCCGGAACTGGAGTTCAGAGCAGTCGGGAGCTTGTGTCTCCCTCCTGATTGAAAAAGACACCCGCGTCCTCAGTTGCCAGCCCTTTCTTCGAGCGCCTCTGTACCTCTGCACTTTACTTCCGCACCTCCTCTGAGTCTCAGTGTACTTTTCTCTTTCCTTCTAGTTGTAGAATTTCCACTCGGCCAGCCTTCCTGTGGTTCTGGATGCTGTCTGTTTTGTCTTTTAGTTGTATTTTTGAAGTGGTTGTGCGAGGCAGCAATTTCAGGTGTTTAACTATGCCGCCATCTTGGTTTCCTGTATGTCTTTTTCTGTGTCTTGTAAGGATACTTTCATTGGAATTAATGTCCACCCTAATCCAGTATGATCTCATATTGATCCTTAACTAATTACATTTTCAAAGACCCTATTTCCAAAAAAGGCCCCATTCTCAGGTTCTGGTGCACATGAATTTTGGGTGGGGAGACACTATTCAACCCACTATAAGTAGCTTGCATTCAACATGTGTTTATTGAGTACCCTATTTGAGCACTTAAAAAGCACTAAATGTGGTGTGGGGGTGGGGATTCAGAGATAAATGACAGCTTTTCCCTTATGGAATTTATGGCATCCTATTCTACACTCAGAATTAATGATCAGATGCCATTTAGTATTTAAAGTAAGAGAGGCACTACTAACATGCCTTTCTGTCTAGCCATCCAGACCAAGCAGATTGTTTTAAGAGCTGCCCCCTGGTGGGTGTGACCAGAACTGTGTAGTTGGGGTACTCACTAATTTTGTGCCAACCCTTCACCCAGATTCCCTAAATTGTTAATGTCCTACCACATTCATCTCTCTCTTTGTCTCTATAATACAAACACATGCACACACACAGACACTTTTCTCCCCAGGAACCATTCAAGAATAGATTTAAGACAGTGTCCCTAAGTACTTCTGTGTATGTTTCTTAAAAACAAGGACACGGTGGGGGGGATGGGGGGAATGTGGGGATAAGGACACATATGTAATAACTTAATCAATAAAGAAAACAAAAAACAAAACAAAAACAAAAAAACAACAAAACAAGGACACGTTCCTGTGTAGCCACCATATACCCACCCAAATCTCAGGATAGTAACATGGTCATTACACATCTTCTAATCCATAGACCACCTTCGCGTTTTGCCAGTTGTCCCAGTAATGTCCTTTACAGGCCCAGGAGCCAATCCAGGGTCACAATTTGCATTAGTCGTCATGGCTATTTAGTCTCCTTCAGTCCGTAACAGTTCCTTAGTCTTCATGTTTCATGGCCTTCTCGTTTTTTGAAGAGAACAGGTCAGTTACTTTGTAGAATGTCCATCAGTTAGGGGTTGTCTGATGTTCCCTCACAATTAGATAAGGTTACACATTTTTGACAGGAGGACTGAAGCAGTGGGGTTGTGCCCTTCTAGGTGCATCGTAACAGGAAGGCGTACAATTTTGACTCGTACCATTTCCAGAGATGTTAACTTTTATCATTGGTTGAGAAAGTGTCTACCAGGTTTCTTCACTGATAAGTTAGCATTTCCTAATTATTAAGTATTTTGAGACTGTAAATACCCTGCTTCTCATTAAACTTTTACCTACTAGTTGTAGCATATTTTGATGATTCTTACCTGAATTAAAACATATGGTGGTTGGGTTTAGATGGATGTGTCGGTGCCTTGTCCCGGAGCAGATAAGGGCAACATACAGCCCGAATAAGCAGAGGAGATTCAGCTGAGAGACAGTCTGCAGCCAGGAAAGACAGAGAACTCCTAGAAAAAGGGAACGGTTAGAGATTGAGGCTGAAACCTCACCCAGAGCGCTGGCTCAGCCGCGGAGACTGCGCCATCTTGAGTGGCTGTTACCGGCATCCAGAGATCGGCTACTAACCCGGAAGCAACGGCTCTCAAGCAGCGCAACTACGTGAACTCAGAGGAGCCCTGCTTCTCCCCACAGAAAGATCCAAGCAACAGCGGCCTCCTGATCACCACACCCTCTGTCTGAGGAACAGTTGCTGTGTGTGAAACCTCCCTCCACCAGCTATAAGAGCCACCACAGCTGTGAACAGCACCCACCAGAGAACCTGCTACCAATGGAGGAGCAGCTGCTACCACAACCGCCCAAGGAGCAACCACAGCCCGAGGAGCCACTGCCACCCAGGGAGCAGCCACTGAACGACTCAACAACTAGATAGGTCAGTGAGATCAAACATAGGTAGACAAAGAAACCCCCAAAGGAAAGAAAAGGAGGGCTCGCCAGAAAAGCAGCTAAGCAATACAGAGGCATGCAACATGACAGAAAAAGAATTCAGAATAAGGGTCCTAGAGAGCATAAACCGGATGGAGGAAAAAATCAACAACTTATGCAAGAAACAAGAAGAAACAGATGAAAGGATGAATAACTTATGTAAGACCCAAGAAGAAATGAAGAGCGATATAGCTTCAATAAAAAACACCATTGAAAGTATCAAGAGTAGACTAGGAGAAGCGGAGGACCAAATTAGTGAATTAGAAGACAAGGAAGCAAAACACACCCAAACTGTACTTCAATTGGAGAAAAAAATTAAAAGACAGGAGGAGAGCCTAAGGGAGCTTTGGGACAACATGAAATGAAACAACATATGAATAATAGGGGTGCCAGAACAACAGAAAGAGGAACAAGGATTAGAAAACCTATTTGAAGAAATAGTATCAGAAAACTTCCCTGAGGTGGGGAAGAAAAAAGTCACACAAGCCCAGAGAGTCCCAAACAAGGTGAACCTGAAAAGACCCACACCAAGACACATCATAATTACCATGGCAAATGTTCAGGACCAAGAGAATCTTACAGGCTGCAAGAGAGAGACGGAAAGTTACATACAAGGGATCTCCCATTAGATTATCAAATGATTTCTCAACAGAAACACATCAGGCCAGAAAAGAATGGATGGAAATTTACAAAGTGATGCAAAGCAAAGGACTGAATCCAAGAATACTCTATCCAGCCAGGCTATCATTCAGAATTGAAGGGGAAATAAGAAGCTTCACAGACAAAAACATATGGTGGTTGTCAGACAGTGGTTTTCTAATTGCATCACTTACTTTATATTTACTAGTTGGTATCCCACTGTAAGGTAGCACTTTTTCCCTTTTCCCTCCTTCTCTCCTAGCAGTAGCCTCATAGATTCCTATTTTATTCATTAGGCTATAATCCATTGCTATCATTCTCTACTTTGATGCTCAGATTGTCCCAGATTTGGCCATCAGGAGTCATTTCAAACTGGCTCTTGTGTCCTTTTGACATGTCTACATCATTCTTGGAGTACTTCCTTACTTTTTGGCACAACACATTCAGGATTATCTTGAATTTTCCTTGCCAAGTCCTGGAATAGTAATTTCTCCAATAAGTCCTGGTTCCTTTTAGTGGAGAATGGTTTTTAGAAACCAAGATCTGAATGCTAGATGTGTCCATTGTTATTGGGACATCTTGGCTAGTAGACCTTCTCGGTGGACGTAGTTATGAAACTAAATATATGTATGTACTCTTCTACACATATGTGCACGCACACTCAAGTATGTACATATATGCAGGTATGCACACATGCATTTATATTCTCTATCCACCCAGTGAGCTATAAAAGCCGTGATGTGTCCAAGTATAGTCAGATCACATAGTTCATCCTAGCTTTCCAGGCTTCCCTGGTCGTACCTCTCTTCTCCAACAATGAGACTGTCACATGGCTCCATCATCTGTGATATTTATTTGTCAGTCCCCTTATATGTAGCCAATTTTCCCATCCACAGGCCCTCTAGACCTTGGTACATTCCCCAGCCCTAGGAGCATTCCCTACTTGTACTGGGACCCCAGTGGTGGGCAGACTCCTTTCAGCCTGTGCCAGTGAGCAGTACATACACTTCTGAATCTATGCTGCTGCCTTAAAAAGGCATTTAGTGCCTGGCCTGTGTTGTTCCGTGGTTAGAGTGTCCACCCGAGCACCAAGGGTTGCAGATTCAATTCCCAGTCAAGAGCGTATACCTGGGTTGCAGGTTTGATCCCTGGATCCAGTCAGGGTGTGTGAGGAAGGTAGCCAATCGATGTGTCTTTCTCACATTGATGTTTCTCTCTCTTCCCCGCCCCCTGCTCTTCCTCTCTCCTGCCCTCTCTCTAAAAAAAAAAAAAAAAAAAAAAAAAAAAAAAAAAAAAAAAAAAAAAAAATCAATGGGAAAAATATCTAGGGTGAGGAGTGAAAAAAAAAAGCCTTTAGTTAGTCTAGGGATAGTTCTTCATAGTAACAGCCTAAATGGAACAATGTATCCAGGCAGAAAGTGTTCAGTGTTTTGTTAGTGGATAACCTTGGACATGGCTTGGATCTGTTGGGGTCCAAGAATGCTGGGGTTGGGCCAGAGGGGAGTTGTGTTCAGCATCAGCAGAGCAGCTGTGCCTGGTTGTTGGGGCCAGCTAGACCTTGCCTTCTTTGGACTTCCCTTCATCACAGGGAAAACCTTCATCTGTATTTCCCCAGCCTTTCCTGTGTGGTCCCAGGTTAGGTTCTGCTCAGCTGTGGAAGGCAGGGAGAAGTTGCTGTGTTGTCCATGGTGTTTGAGGCAGACACACCACAGGTGCTCTGCAGTGGCTCTCCTAGAAGTTCCTCTCGTGACTCCTCCTGTTGAATGCTCTGAGCTACTTGCTTCAGTCATGGTCTCCAGACCTCTGTGTCCCCAGCCCTCTGCTTCCCTATTTTTAAAACTTTCTAATCTGGGAATACTATTTCCTTTTTGGAGTTGTGACTGACACAGGACCTTTGATCATTGCAAGTCCTGATGACCCCAGAAACTTTCTGGCCACTTGCTTGGGCTTTGAGTCATGGTGTGGAGACTGGGGGTTTCATTTGATGGCGACATTATTGGGTTTTCTTCAGTGAATGATCAGAGGCCCTGCCTGGGTGACTCCTTGAGAGCCCAGGGTTCCTGGTGTTCTGGGAGCTGGAGTGGCCCTGCTAGAGGGCTGTCAGGGGGAACACTCAGTAATGTTGACATTACTGAACACCAGCTGAGTGCAGGACACTAAGTCAGGCTCTGTGGAAGAGAGAGGGGTGAATAATGACACATGTTCCTAACTTCAATAAATTTCCATGTAATGTAGAAAAGGCAGACATGGGCAGTCCTTAGGAAAGTAGAGAGTTGGAGGTGGTCCTGTTCTCTGTCTTTACTGCCCTGATCTTCCTCTAGAGGTAGACTGGGTGGTTCTTGAAGGTATACTGATTTTTCTTTTTACCTCACCCATGCCCTTTCAAATAGTGGAGTTGTAGAGTCTTGCTATTTTTAGGTAGGCTTTAATGGATCCATTTTCATAATAAACTCCATCTTGACATTATACTGCCATTTGTTGAACAAAGAGAAGTTATATAAACTGCAGAAGGGAGAAAACATGACAAGGGGATGAACTGCTGTGTTTCACAGTAAGTGTGTGTAACTAATGGAGGATGATTTTTCATTGTCCAACAAAAAAGTAATCAAAATTTGAACAATATGCAGTGACTTTCTTTTAACAGAGACTTCATCTTAATGTTATTAGTGTTATCCTCGTTAAAAATGGTTGTGCAAATAAGAATTCAAAATAGTATTTATGATTAATTGAATCTTTTTTACATCTGCCTGACAATTCCTGATGGTTGGGTGTTTTCTTTTCCCCACAAAATGACAGGGAACGAAAACGAATGAAAAGGTCTCTATTGGCGTCCTTCCCAGTCTCAGACCTCTTTCCACCTAGGACGAGAGCAGTGGAGAACTGGGTCCTCTCCTGGGGCTGAAGGGAGGATGGCATTACAAGTCCAAGTGGGTCAGGGTGTGGCCCCAGTCAGAACAGAAGTGCAGCTCGAGAGCCACTCCCATTGAGAGGCCTTGTTGCTCCCTGGGTAACACGGGTTCAGGGGAAAGTTAGAAGATATCTGCAATTTAAGCAATAGCAGACATTTGAGGGGATGCAAGGTCATCCAAAACAAAGATCATTCCTCTTGTATTCTTGGAATATACTGCAGTTTTCAGGCCCTGTCAGCAAAGTCTGTGGGCAACCTTGGACCAGTCCTACAGCTTACTGTACAGGAAAACATGCTGTCTGCACAGTGTTGGAAGCAAAGAATGAAAGATATCCAAAATTCTATTTATTTAAAAAAGGAGTGGCTAAAACTGTGATCATTTAGCTGCCATCACAGTGAAATGTTTCAACCAGAAGCAGCTTCCTGGTGACATATAGGCAGAGTTTTAAAGTCTGTCTTTGTAGGCATCCATGTCATGTTGCTTTCCATCCTGAATGAACACCAGCGGGTATCTTAGGGTCCACACATAAGTGAATTGGTTGCAAAAGAAGCCTCTTTGTCAATTCAATACCCCCACTCCCAAAAAACTAAAGATTTTTTTACATAATGACTTTGTAACAAATACATAAATCCCCAGTCATTAACTGGAGAGAAATGTTACCTTCTTGATAAGGGAGAAAATGTTGGTTTAAGATTATCTACATTGAGGTTCCTGTCAAGATGGTGGTGTAAGTAAACTCAGTACTTGGAACTTTCCGCAACAACATCAAAATTGCAACTATATTACAGAACAACCATCATTCATAACTACCTGAAATCATGCTGAGCAGAAGTCCTACAACTAAGGATATAAAGAAGAAGCCACAATGAGACAGCTAGGAGCGGCAGAAACAAGGTACGGGCTGGTCTCACACCCACCTGTGGCCGTTAAAAATTGGGAGGGCTATCTTAGCTGTGGAGGTCCCGCTAAAGAGTGAGAGATTCCAGTCCTACTTCAGAAACCCCAGCCCAGGCTTCTAGTGCCAGGAAGAAAAGTCCCCATAACTTCTGACGGTGAAAACCAGTGTGGATTGTGGCTGAGTGAGACTGCTGGAGAGCTGCTGGAGTCCTAGGCACTTCTCTTGAAGGAACCAGGCACCGACTTACTCATATTTACTCGCTCTGAGTTCCAGCACTGGGGCAGCAGCTCAAAAGATGCCAAGGACATAAGGAACTGAATTGTCTGGCTATAGGGCAGACTGGAGGGGCAGCTTTCTCCCAGACAGAGGTGCTGGCAGAGGCCATTGTTTCTCTGCTGATTCCTTCCCCACAGAGCTGGCAGGTGAGCAACATACCTTTGTCTCATCCAACTTGCAGGCCCACCTAAGCTGTTTTTGGTGGCTTTTCTATGCAAATGGACTATCTTACCTCAGGATACAGACTTTTCTAAAATTTCTCAAACAAGCAGGATCTGGCCTCTGTGTACCCCAGTAACCTGGACCTCTGGCTAATTGGCCCTAGAACCAGCACCAGCTGGCCTTGGTTGGCAGCTTGACTTCTCCTGGGCACCTCCAAGCCCAGCATGAGTAGCAGCCATCTGCAGTTTGCTCTGTAGCTCATATTGGGTGGCCCCAGGCAGGGCACAGACAGTGGCTGATTTTGTATCTCCTGGGAGGCCCCAGAGCCAGTGCACCTAGTAGGCAGCTGTCGACCATGCCAGATTACCATCCTACCACCTTCACGAGCTACACACTCAAGTAGTGGACTCGGTGGGCACCAAAGCCGCACTGAAGCAAGTTCTGTTCTTTAGAGTAAGCCCCTGTAGAGCAGCACCTCCTCTATAGTTGCAGCTGGTTCTTGCAGTCAGTTGGCCTCAGGATCAGTCCCTCCCAGTGACGAGCCAACAGCAATCAAGGCTCAACTACAACAGGAGGGTATACACAGCCCACACAGGGAGCACACCTGGAACATCCAGCTCAGGTGACTGGGGAGGCTGCACCACTGGGCCCTTCAGGACATCTCTACCAACTATGGGAGACTTAGCAACTCTACCTCATTGATAGAAACAAACACAGCCAAATGAAACAAAGAAACGGGTTCTAAATGAAAAAACAGGAGAAATCTCCAGAAAAAGAACTAAATGAATGGCGGCAAGCAAACTACTAGTTACAGAGTTGAAAACAATGGTTATAAGGATGCTCAAGGAACTTAGTGAGAACTTCAACAGTATATAAAAGGATATGGATCCATAAAAAAGAACCAGTCAGAGATGAAAGATACACTAACTGAAATGAAGAATAAATTATAGAAAATCAACAGTAAAGTGGATGAAGCAAAGAATCAAATCAGTGATTTGGAAGAGAAGGAAGCAGTAAACACCTAATCAGAACAGCAAAAAGACGCTGAAACACTGAGCTATGCCAGCCGGGCAAGAAAAAAGAATTTAATAAAATGAGGGTAGTAGAAGGAGCCTCTGGGACAACTTCAAACATATCAACATTCACATCATGGGAGTGCTGGAAGGAGAAGAGAGAGTGTAAGAAATTGAAAACCTAATTGAAAAATAATGATAGAAAACTGGTGAAGGAACTAGACATACAAGTCCAAGAAGTGCAGAGTCCAAAACAAGATGAAGCCAAAGGAGTCCACACTAAGGCACATCATAATTACAGTGCCAACAGTGAAAGACAAAGACTCTTAAAGGCATCAAGAGAAAAGCAGTTAGTTACCTACAAGGGAGCTCCCATAAGACCATCAGCTGATTTCTCAACAGAAACTTTGCAGCCTAGAAAGGATTAGCACAAAGTGATGAAAAGCAAGGACTTACAACCAAGTTTACTCTACCAAGCAAAGATATCATTTAGAATTGAAAGGACATATAAAGTGCTTCCAAGTCAAGAAAAAGCTAAAGGAGTTCATCGTCACCAAACTAGTATTACAAGAAATGTTAAAGGGTATTTTTTAAGAAGAAGGGGAAAATAGATAAAAAATATGAATAATAAATGGTCATAAAGATGAATAAAACCTTACCTTTTGCAACAGGAGGGATGGACCTAAAGGGTATTATATGCTAAGTGAAATTAGTCAGTCAGAGAAAGAGAAATACCATAGGATTTCACTTATGTGGAATCTAAACAACAATATAAATGAACAAACAGAAACAGACTTCACCCTTTCTCTATAATAGAAGTGTCAATTAAATTCATGATTGACAATGACAGATTGAAACACACGCATATGCTTGGTGCCAGTGAGATCTTTATATGTACCACACGTGTACGAGTCAACTTAGCCTTTTATATATATAGATTTAGAATAAACTTGCTTAATTAGACCTGCTTTCTGATATAGCTTAACTTTTTCCAGCCCAGTGAAGCACCCCAACTTCTCTTTCAGGTAAGTGTCAGCAACACAGCAGTAAATAGCAACATGAAGCAGATTATTATTGTAGATCACACAGGGAGAACAAAGGGTAAAATATTAAACTGCAGCAGTGTTTGACTATATTCTGAGCAGTGAGGAAACCTGAAGTCCTTTTCAAGTTCCACTATTTCTTACTTCTTTTCAGTCAGGTCAAGTTTTTAAACTTTCTAAATCTCTGTTTTCTGGCTAATGAAAAGAAAAGATTCTACCAAGTCTCCTATCTACCTACTCCAGGACTTCTGTGAGGATCAAATGAGAAGAGGCACATGAAAACGCTTCACAAACGTTTGGTTAAACTGTAAAATGTTTGCACCTGGTTATAAAGCAAGTTGGGTTCCTAGGCTGAAGAAACTCCAAGGAGGCTAGTTGCTAGGGAGAGGAAGCCGGGTGCTGCTACGTGACTTCATTACCCGGTGCCCACTCTCCCTGGAAATTTCTCAATCATCCAAACCAGAGGACCCCATGTAACTTTGTTTAAGCTGGGTTGTGGGCCGCATTTTGTGCTTTGGTGTCTTGGCAGCATTGGCTGCAATTTGGTGGGGTGTCACTCGGGGGTGGTGGTAGGGCCTGTGTCCCACTTGGGGGAAGCCAAGTGTTGGTTTGTTGGCGCCAGGTCCGTGGTGCCATTTATTTTTAAATGGCCAGTGCGCGTCATGGCAGCTCCTGCATTGAGCGTCTACCCCATGGTGGTCAGTGTGTGTCATAGCTACCAGTTGGACGGACAGACACTTAGCCTTTTATATATATAGATGTTGTGTTCACACAAAGCAAAATTTTAGACCAGATTAAAGTTGTAATTGGAGTTAGTTGTATGACAACATATTAAGTTCAGTTGTTTCATTTAGTAAAAATTAAATTTTCAAGCATGAAATTCTGTACTCAAATTCTTTTCAAGTATAATTGGAACACTTAAAAAGACAAGATTTACAGCATTAGTGGAACACATAAAAAAGGCAAACAGGCAGCACAAGGGCGTGTAAATGTGCCAATGTGTGAGATGTTTGAGAAATTGCGCTGGAAGTACATGGAGAAGAGGTGAAGATAGTGGACATGGGAGATGGGGTTGGGATGGCAATCTGTGCTGCATTGGAGTATGTATTTTATTGTTACCAGTAACTTATAATAGTACTGACTTCATAGGACTGGTGTGGGTTACATGTGATAATGTATGTAAGTGCTTAGTGCAGTATTTGACACACAAGCATTAAGAAACAGCTATAGCCCTCCTTAGAGGAGATCAAGACATTGAATCAGTTGCTGCGGGACAAATCCGCGGAGCTGGAGGAGAAATCCACGGATCTGGAGAAAAACTCGGCGGATCTGCAGAAGAAATCCGGGGATCTGGAGAAGAAATCAGCGGATCTGGAGAAGAAATCAGCGGATCTGGAGAAGAAATCCACGGATCTGGAGAAGAAATCCGGGGATCTGGAGAAGAAATCAGCGGATCTGGAGAAGAAATCCGCGGATCTAGAGAAGAAATCCGGGGATCTGGAGAAGAAATCCGCGGACCTGGAGAAGAAATCAGGGGAGCTGGAGAAGAAATCCGCGGATCTGCAGAACATATACGCGGAGCTGGAGAAACTAAGAAAAGAGAATGAGGCCTTGGTCTCTGCCACGGGTCCTCCCAACTACGGGGTCAGCCTCCATCTCTCCGTGGCTGCTGTGCTCCTGCCCCTGAGCCTCCTGGTTCTGCTGGCCTGAGGTCCCAGGAAGCCTTTCAATTAGGCACATTCCAACCTGGCTGAGAGCTGTTCACCCAGGGACATGGGGATTAACCTCAGAATGCAGTCTAGGCTCCTTTTCTGAGAGTTTCCTGTCATCTTGGAAAGATAACAACCTGGTTCCAGAGGCGCTCTCTCCCATTTGGCCGGCAATCTATCCTAATAAACTTTCATAGGATTCAAAAAAAAAAAAAAAGAAAAGAAACAGCTATATATAGGAGGTTTTAAAGCAAGGTATGTTGGGTGACAGTTGCAGTGGTTCTCAACCTGTAGGTCACGACCCCTGAAAATACATCCTGCATATCAGATACTAGTAGCCCAGTGCACGAAATTCATGCACATTAAAAGGGAATTAATTGCCCTAACCTGTTTGGCTCAGTGGATAGAGCATCGGCCTGCGGACTCAAGGGTCCCAGGTTCGATTCCGGTCACAGGCATGTACCTTGGTTTTGGGTACATCCCCAGGGGGTGTGCAGGAGGCAGCTGATCAATGTTTCTCTCTCATCGATGTTTCTAACTCTCTATCCCTCTTCCTTCCTCTCTGTAAAAAATCAATAAAATATATTTTTTTAAAAAGGGACTTAATTAGCAGAGATATTTTAATATTGCTATTTGCCCTTTCTCTATAATAGAAGTATGAGAGATGAAAGGAGGTTAGTAAAATGTATATGAAAATCATATAAATTTATTAATAAATAAACAGTAACAAAAGGATATAACAACAACAGAGGCATGATATAAAAACGATAAAAACATGACATGAAAACAACAAAAACATGATATAAAAACAACAGTGATGCAAACAATGACTGATAAAGTGATTAAACTTATTCTAATATCTCCCTGTACACCACATGAAGAGTGAAAACACTTTCAGAGTGCTTGATTAATTTCCCTTGTGATGAAGTACTTAGAACTTTAACTGTAACATCACATGCTCTTCAAACTCGAGAGAAAGCAACATATAAATGACCATGTGCAAAAATGGGTTCAGGTAGGAACATGCCTACTCAGTCTAGAGTTTGTCCTTGTGATTTATTAATAGTCATCACAAATGCTGGCATCACGGGAACCATCGTTGAATCAATTTAAATGGGAGGCCAGTGTCAGATGGGGACAAATTAATTCTTGGAATCAGAACAGCCTCTGTCTCTGCAGATCCTGTTAATACTTCAGCTTCGATAATGTTAGGTCGTAATCTTTTGATAATAAATCTGGTACCATTACAAAGACCCCATTTACTATTGAGATTTCTCAATAGCATGATGACTGCACCACTTTCAATTTTAATTTATGACACAGCATTCCCAAAGGAGTAATACTATTTAGAAATTTGATGTGGAAATTTTCCTTTGTTTCTTATTATGGGGTGGGGCCACAATATCAGTAACAAAGAAACAGAATTAAAACTTCATTGTTTGAGCTGCTACAGTGTTTTGGACAAGTTCAAGCCTTGGACTGATGAGAGGGCACAGTCCACTCATTGCCACGTGCAAGTCCCAGCTTGGAGGGCAGGGCCCTCCTAGCACAATTATAGCCAACAGCTATGGTTGTAAGCTTGAACCTATGGTCCGAACATGTGGCCCCACGTGCCTGAGTGATGTGGGCTTGATAGAGTTCAGGTGCATGTAGTTGAGTAGGATTGAAACCCAGGAGAATGTTTGTAAACATCTTGGTCACACCCTTACTTTGCCTTGTAGCATCTGCTTTAAAATAAAGGCGTGGCTGTGGGTGTTGGTCGCTGACTCTCAGAGAAGCAGCGTCCCACTGAGACCCGGCTTTCATTCTCTTGTCTGTCTTTTTTAAACCTTTCAGCCGCCCCACTCAGTTTCACCCCGTGCTGGGGTGGCACACTTCAGAAAGATTTGCCTCCACGCTCTCAGGGCGGGTTCCTGCCTCAAACTCCGCCCTTACAGGAAACGGCTTTGGGAAACAGCTTGGGTGAGGGCGCAGCTGTTGCCAAGACAACCCATGTAGGACTGACTGCTGCTCGGTCGCTGGCTGTTCGTCTGTATGTGACGAACACCACCCATGGTTTTTATATAACTAGATTTACATTACGATTCGTAACAGTAGCAAAATTATAGTTATGAAGTAGCAACGAAAATAATTTTATGGTTGGGTCACAACATGAGGAACTGTATTTAAAGGGTCGCGGCATTAGGAAGGTTGAGAACCACTGGTAGTGGGTGATTTGAAAGAAGAGAAATTGGAAGGCAGTAGGACTGATTAGGAAGCTATTTTCCAGTATCCAAGAGATATGAAGGTTCAGGCGGTGGATGGAGCTAAGATGATAGATTCAGCAGGGAGACCTGATAGGGCTTGATGGTAAGGGAGAAGAAAGAGAACAAAGTTACATGGGGTCCTCTGGTTTGGATGTTGAGGAATGTCCTAGAGAACGGGAGAAAAGCAGCCCTGTGGATAAGACCCAACTATACTGCTCATCCTTTCCAAAATGATACTAGGAGACTTCATATAGTAAAGATTGTATACTTACGTAGGTTTTTCTTTTCTTTTTCTTTACACCTCGCCTAAAGATATTTTTTTCTATTAATTTCTAGAGAGAGTGCAAGGGAGGGAAGAGGGAGAGAGGGGGGGGGGGAGAAAGAGAAACATCTACGTGAGAGAGACAGATCAATTTGTTGCCTCCTGCACAAATCTCTACTGGTCTGGGGAACCTACAACCGAGGTATGTGCCCTTGACTGGGAATTGAACCCTCAACCCTTTGGCCCTCAGGATGATGCTCTAACCCAGGGGTGGGCAAACTTTTTGACTCGAGGGCCACAATGGGTTCTTAAACTGGACCGGAGGGCCGGAACAAAAGCAGGGATGGAGTGTTTGTGTGAACTAATATAAATTCAAAGTAAACATCATTACATAAAAGGGTACGGTCTTTTTTTTTTTTTTTTTACTTTTATTCATTTCAAACGGGCCAGATCCGGCCCGCTGGCCGTAGTTTGCCCACGGCTGCTCTAACCACTGAGCAAACGAGCCAGGGCTAGGTTTTTAAAATGTAGGTTTTTAAAATGAAGGAAAACCTTACACTGATTATTTCTTTTCCAGAGCCAGTTGGTAGTCCTGATGTCTATTCTCTTGCATTCTAATACATACTTCTCTTCAATGTTGTGTGATCCCCTGTAGTACAGGTCTCTACTTTAAGACAGTTGATAGATGTGGTCTACGTTAGTCAAAAGCATTATGCACAAAACTCGCAAGGAAGTGTGGCATGTTTGTGAATTCTCAAAGAAGTTAGAGAGGACTAGAGTTTACCACTGCATGATCATGAGAAACACCATCTCCTGGGTTGTGTTCCAAGGTTGTCTGTTCATCTGAGGATGAAAACCAAACTACTGGAAGGTGTGGAACATACAGGGTGCTCGTCCTGTGTACTGAGAGGAGGTCAGAGCTCTAATCCTGACATCATGGATTATGAGGAGCTAGCTTGTATTTGGTGAACACCAAAGGGCTGGGTCCCTTGGCTTCTTTAAGGCCAAGACCTGGGGAGTTGGAGATCTAGTGAGGCAATCATGAAATGAAGTCAGAAGAAGCCAGGAGAAGTGAGCCTCCCTGAGAAGGAAGAAGGAAATGAGGATTCCATGAGAATAAAGCTGCTCAGTGTTTCTTCCTCATGCATGTGGCTGTCTTCTTATGCACACAGGGTTCACAGGTTAACCTGAGAATACATGAGTATGTATGTATGTTTTGTGTTTTTATGTGTAATGAATGAGTATGGCCAACTTTTAAGTGAGCATGCATAATCAAGTATTCAGTATTATACTTATGTCAATTTACTGTCTTCAATTTCAGAGTAATTACTAGCATGTTATTTAATATCCACACATGATTGCGTATTATATATTAAGTAATTAGTAAGACATCTTCACCTATCCTGTGGGTCTTTCTTAAGTTCTAGAATACATTACTGAAATACACATACTCAGCAACTGGCAGAATTCTGACATTGATTCCCTGGAGTGATGGCTGTTATGGTGTGAAAGGCCAAGTGGAAGCTACTAGAACTGCCTCGACCTATAAGATAGTACACAAAAAAACAAGATTCCTGGAAGGGTTGCAGAGACTAGTGCCACCATCTAGGATTTGAAAGATGCAAGGGTGGTGATTCCCACCACATCTCCATTCAACCCACCTACTTGGCCTGTGTAGAAGATGGATGGATCTTGGAGAATGACAGTGGGTTAGCATAAACTTAACTAGGTGGGCGCTTCTGTTGTGGCTGCTGTGCCAGCTGTGGTTTTGTTGTTGGAACAAATCTACATCCTTCCTGGCACTTGAATGTTGCTTTCTTCTGTACCTGGCAGGGTCTGCAGTGTACCTTCACAGTTATACCTTAGGGTTCTAGCAGCTCTCCAGCCTCATGGCAGAACACTGGTCACACTCTTCATTCCACAGTCTATCAAAAGGGAAATGACTCAGCTAGAGGAGAAAGGAGCATACAGGGACTTTGAATCCTCTTTTGGAGAGAGAGTTAGCATGTTTTTGGTTGTAAGATGGAGGGTTGCATTTTATTAGGTGGGAGCCTGATTTTATTTGGAAGTTAAATATGGACGAAAAGAGGTTTATATATGTACCAAGTGGACAGGACTGGACTGTGGTGGACTCATATTCTGCCCCTTTGGCCAAATAGGGACTCTGTAGCTTGAGCCACAGGAGACAATTTACATGAAATATAGAAGTGAAGTAGCAGCCACATTCTTTTCACACTCAGAAAGTCCGTGCAGCGGCATTGGGAACTACTGCAGCTTGAGCACATTGTGTCTGATCTGCCGACTCACCTTGTTGGCATGGGGAAGCTGTCAGGCCTGCAGCCCCTTCCAACATCTTTGCTGCATATGTGACAAACAGCTTTTCTGTATCTTCCTCCAAACCAGCGGTTCTCAACCTGTGGGTCGCGACCCCTTTGGAGGTCAAACGACCCTTTCACAGGGGTCGCCTAAGACCATTGGAAAACACATATATAATTACATATTGTTTTTGTGATTAATCACTATGCTTTAATTATGTTCAATTTGTAACAATGAAATTGGGGGTCACCACAACATGAGGAACTGTATTAAAGGGTCGCGGCATTAGGAAAGTTGAGAACCACTGCTCTAAACTATTGCCCAAATGCTGATATAATATTTGAACAGACCAGAATCAGGTACACAGTCCTATTTTATAGGGCAGCATATCACAAATATACTGGGATAGTAGTAAACATTTATTGAATGCTTCCTATGTGCCAGGCATTTTTCTTATATTATTTAATTCTCACAGCAATCCTGTAAGCTAGGAATTTTCATTGCTCCAATTTTACAAATGAGTAAACTAGGGTAGAGAGAGTGTTCAATAACAGCTAGTTTTAAGGTGGTAAAATCGGTACGTAAAGCCAGACTGCCTGACACTAAAATCTGTGTTCTTAAATTCTAGAGTTGTTTGTTTCTCTCTAGACCTCATTCCTTCCAAGTAGTCTTTAATCCTTGCCAACCACGTTCTCTGAGTGTGGTTGTTCAGCCAGATTATTTCCATGTACCACCACTTCCCTCATTTGTTTGAATATTGACTTGTAAGAAATACTTATAAAATGCTTACATGTGCCAGGCACAGTTCTGAGCACTTCATGAATATTTACTCATGTAATCCTGATAATAACCCTGTAAGGCAGGTGATGTTAATCATGTCCTTTCAGATTAAGAAACTGAGCCACAAAGAGGGTAAGTAATTTTCTTAATGTTAACAGGCTATGGGTACAAGAATTGGGGTCTGAACGCAGGCAGTTTGGCTCTGGATTCCATGAGCTGACTGTTGTCAGCTTGTTAAGAATGACTTCAATGAGAGGTTGTTAAGGCTTCCTCCATCCTGTGTATGCAGAGAATTTGTCTTCAACTTGGAATCTTGTATATTTAGTTCTGCAATAAATGAGTCTACTGACCAAGTCCTTTGGAATTAAATTCCAAGCAGCTGTAAACAATAAATATTTTGTTTCAGTTATCTTTGTAGCAATAGCAGGAGAAAAGAATTAAGGACCAAAAGCTATGGGAGTTTTAAATATTTTTTTGTGAGTGTTTATATGTGACTTATGGGAATAACATCCTGGAAAACAACTTTGTTTAATGAAAAACAACGCTCTTGCAACACCTTTAATAAATCAGTCTGCCGTGTAAGTTAGGTATGTTTTTGTAGCAAGCAAATTGTGAGAACATTTGGCAGCTAAGAGGTAGCAGCCTTGTCATAATTGTGTAACCACGCCAGAAGTTAAGCAGTGGGGCTGGCAAAGTGTGGTGGCAAACCTGTGGCAGCCTGGAGTTCAGTGGTGGGGCTGCTCTCTTCCTCCTGCAGCACTGCCATGCAACTGTACTTTGCAGTCTGTTCTTTTGCAAAACCACAATTTTGTAAAAATTGTGAAATAGATACAGAAACAGAAGGCCACATAAACAAATATACAATCAAACGAACGCAGGCAGTTTGGCTCTGGAGTCCATGAGCTGACTGTTGTCAACTTGTTAAGAATGACTTCAAAACACCAGGCCCTAGCCAGTTTGGCTCAGTGGAATCTTGTGTATTTAGAGCGTTGGCCTGTGGACTGAAGGGTCCCGGGTTTGATTCCGGTCAAGGGCATGTACCTTGGTTGCAGGCTCCCAGCCCTGGTTGGGGTGCATGTGGGAGGCAACCAATCAATGTGTCTTTCTTACATCGATGTTTTTCTTTGTCTCTCCCTCTCCCTTCCACTTTCTCTAAAAATCAATGGAAAACTATCCTCAGGTGAGGATTAAAAACAAAAACAAAACAAAACAAAAAAACCCCACAAAAACCCAGAACACCAGCCACTCAGATGCCCCCCTCCTTGGTCTTGCCTTGACCTGGAGTCACATCTTCCTTATCCTTCTCTTATGGTGTTCTTACCCAAGTGTGTTTCTTTAAACACTTTCTAAGATTATTTGGTTTTGCTAGATTTGGGGTTGCTTT
This sequence comes from Myotis daubentonii, assembly GCF_963259705.1. Classification (NCBI taxonomy): domain Eukaryota; kingdom Metazoa; phylum Chordata; class Mammalia; order Chiroptera; family Vespertilionidae; genus Myotis; species Myotis daubentonii. Next base: position 16,264,771 of record NC_081843.1, on the reverse strand, counting down.
TGCTCCCAACTTTTTTTTTTGAAAAATTTCAGACCTATAGAAAACTTGAAAGCATAGTGTAATAAACACTAATATGTGATGTGTGTGTGTGTGGGTATCTCCTCTTTTTTCTTTCCTCAGCCATTGAACCAAGCATCATGGACTTGCACCCTTAAATTCTTCAGCATGTTTCTCCTAAGAACAGGACATTCTCCTGTACAGACAGAATAAATAATCACACTCAAGAAATTTAATATTTAAAAAATACTCTTATCAAATATATAGTTCATATTCACATTTCCCCCGTTGTCCAATAGTATCCTTTAGAGCTTTTCTTCTTTTCATACAGGCTCTAATCATGGATTGTTTATTGCATTTAAGTTATCAGATCTGTGTCGTCTCCTTTGATGTAGAACTATTCCACAGCCTTTTTTGTCTTTAATGATGTTGGCATTTTTGAAGACTTTGGATGCCTGTTTTTTAAAATAGACTTTTGCATTGACATATAATGCACATAAACAAAAAATGCATGAATTATAAGTGTACATTTGAAGAATTTTCACAAAATGAACACATCTACATATCCAGGACCCAAATGAAATAGAGCATTGCCAGCATTCCAGATAAGTTGGGATTTCATATCAGTGGACTCTGCAATTATTTATTTACTTGGAGCTGCTTCTGTTACTCAGTATTGTGCTTGTAAGATTCATCCCTGTTGCTTATAGTTGGAGTTTGTCCATTTTCATTGATGTAACATATTCTCTGTATGACTGTATGGCAACCTACTGTTGATGAACATGTGGATTGTTCTCATCTTGGCTTCTACAGAATTCCTACGAATCTGTATGTACTGTATCCTGGTGCATACTTGCCTGCAATTCTGTTGGGTAAATAAATGGTTAGAAGTGGAATTGTTGGGTCATAGAATATGAGTATCTTCAACACTAACAGATAATACCAAATTGTTTACCAGTGACTTTACCCGTTTTTCTTTTCACCAGCAGTGTAAGAATTGTTGTTCTACATCCTCACCAGTGCTTGTCCAGTCTGTCTGATTTTAGACACTCTGGCGGGTGTGTGGAGGTTCTTTTGGCAGCTTTAATTTTTGATTCCTTAATTTTACTTGCATTTCCCTGGTTGAGTGTCTTTTCTTAGTCTGTTGACCACCTGAATTTGTTTTTTTGTTAAGTGCCTGTTCAAGTTCTTGCACATTTTTCTGCCGAGTGGTCTGTTTTTATTTTGTTTTGCTTTCTTACTGATTTTTAGGAGCTCTTTATAATTAGGCTACCAGCCCTGTTAGTTATATGTGAAGCAAATTCATTTTCCCTCTCTAATCTTGCTTTCTAACTATGAAATTGCACTTTTTGTAGAGGGAATGGTCAAATATTGTCAGTTTCACATGGTTCAACTTAGTATGTTATAATCTTTTCCTTTGTTAGGTTAATGCTTTTTGTGTCCTATTTAGGACACTTTCCTCTACCTATGCCTTGTAATGTTGCTTCTGTCATAAATTGTGTCCATACATGTGTCTATTTCTGATCTCTTTGCTCTTTATTTATTTGTCCTTCCTTATGTCAATACTCCACTGTCTTAGCCACTATAGCTTTGTAAGAGTATTGGAATCTTGTAACACAAGTCTTCCAGGATATTTCGTAGAAATGGAATTATGCAGTATGTGATCTTTTGTGCCTGGCTTTTTTCATTTAGCATAAGGTTCAAAGTTTATCCATGTTTTTAGCATGAATTGAAACTACATTTGTTTCCATAGAAACTTCCCTTATTAAATGCCTGATTGCTTACACCGTTGTTAAAAAAGAAACAGGCCCCAAATGGAGTCACTTGTGCTAATAAGCCCGTGTCACCAAACCAAGACTTAAATACCTGACCTAACTGTAGTTTCAGCCTCTCCGAGGGATGTGATCTTAACCAGTCTGGAATTATCTGGTTGGCCTAGTAAGGTAATATGCCTGCTAGATCCCCACCTTCCTCCAAGGAAGATGATCTTGCCAGAAACAATTCACTTTTTGCTAGAAAAACTTCCTGGCCCTGGCTCATTCTGCCTATAAACGTCTTTCATTTTGTACATCTCCTCAGAGTTCCTTTTTATTTGCTAGATGGAATGCTGCCTAATTCATGACTCATTGAATAAATCTAATTAGACCTTCAAAAAAACACTTTATTCGTTTTTCTGGCTGAATACTATTTCATTGTATGGATAGATAATCAGTTGATGGACCTTTGGGGTGTTTCCACTTTGGGGCTGTTATGAATATCAGTGTACAAATTATTGTGTGGACATATGTGTGCATTTCCCTTGGATACATACCTAGCAGTAGAATCATTGGCAACCCATATTATAACTGTGTTTAACATTTTGAAGAACTGCCAGAGTGTTTTCTCTAGAGGCTACAGCACCATTTTACATTCCCACCAGCAGTGTATGAAGATTGTATTTCTCTTCACCCCTGCTCACACTTGTTATTGTCTGTCTTTTTAATTATAGCCATCTTAGTGGGTGTGAAGTCGTATCTCATTGTGGTTTTGATTTGCATTTCCCTGATAGCTAAGGATGTTAAGTATCTTTTCATGTGCTTTATTGGCCATTTGTAATTCTCCTTGAGAGAACTGTCTATTCATACTACCCTTTGCCTTTTTAAAAATTGGGTTATTTGATGTTTTATTGTTCACCATAAGAGTCCACTATATACTTCATCTCCAGGCATTCACAGCATATCGCATCACTTCACTCTCCTGTCTCCTCTGGCTTTTCCTTCATAATAGGCTTTAATTTGTGAGTTGATTAATTGGTGCATCAACTTACCTACTCATTTATATATTTATTCAACAGATATTTGATTGCCTTAGTTGTGCCTTTGCTATTTCTTTGCCTTCTTAGTACTATTCTGGAAGAGCTAGCTCCTACTGCCATGTTTGGCTGGTAGTTAATTGTTAGAGGTGGGTTTATTTTGTTAATCCTCACCCGAGGATATTTTTTCCATTGATTTTTACATCTTCTTGAAGACTCTAGGTACTTTACCTTGAGAGCATTTATACCAGTCTGAACCTCACATCCCCTGACGTGGCACCTTCTCAGAGACAGGCATACCTCACGAGTCCTACATTCCTGCCCTCACGCCCCTAAAGTCTATAAGTAGGTGTGTCTATCTTTTCTTCTTTACAGAAGTTTGCCTCCTTTTGGTAATGTCCAGTCTCTTCACTTGAGTTATGGGTTTTCTCTTCTCTCTTCAGCAACTTTGTTCCTTTAGCTACCTTCCTTTTCGCACATCTTTTCTTTTTCTTAAAATACTCACCCGAAGATATGTTTTTATTGATTTTTGAGAGAGGTGAAGGGGGGGGGAGGGAGGAGAGAGAGAGAGAGAGAGAGAGAGAGAGAGAGAGAGAGAGAGAGAGAGAGAGAGACATCAATGTGAGAGAGAAACATCAATCAGTTGCCTCCTTTATGCACCCTACTGAGGATCGACCCTGCAACCTAGGTAGGTATGTGCCCCGACTGGGAGTCAAACCCTAAACCTTTTGGTGTATGGGACGATGCTCCAACTGAACCACCAGGCCCGAGCTTCCTGCATCTTTAATCCTTCACCTCTCCTGGACCATTCCGTCAGGCCACAATGTTCCCTAGCATCTCTGCCCTGCAGAAGTCCTCCAAGGTGCCACATTACCCCATTTCTCTGCCATACTCATGTCTAGACTTCTCTAAAGAATTAACCACAATCCTTTTCTTGACTTCGCCACTCACATGTCAGCCCACCCAGGGTGGCCTGTGCCACCACCACCCCAATGCATCACTACTTGGCATTGCACTGCCGGCCTTCATCCTATTTGTGTGACTGTCATCTCACCTCCCTTGTCCTCACACTTCTTTATTTGAGTTCCCTCCCCCACTGTTTTTGACAGTGAAGATCCTCAGGCTTATTTCCTGGCTCTCTCCTTTATCATCCTCTTCGTGGATGGTGGTAGTGACATCCCATCTCTCTGAGTGGGATGATGTGGCTGCCTCACTGAAATCTTCACTTAGGAATTTCACAGGCATCTTATCTCAAAGGGCCCAAAACTGAGCTTCCCATTTTGTTCTCCAAACCTTTACCTCCCCGGTCTTACCCCGTAAATGTATCATCATCCATTTACTGAAGGCAGAATCTGAGGAGTTACCCTTGTTCCCTTATCTCACCCCCACATCAAGTCTATGGGCACATCTTGTCGGTTCTGTCTGGATGCTATATCCTGAATCTGTCTGCTTCTATCCTGTTGTCTCTCTAGGCAGGGCCACTCTTACGCTTGGCCTGGACCACAGCCACAACCTTGGATTGAGTCCCTGACACTACTTTTGAAGCCTCCCAAACCATTTACCACCTACAATTGAGTGGGTTTTTTAAAAAGCAAGCCAGCCATGTGGGACCCTGAGTAAGATCCTGGAACTGAAATCAGACCTCCCTTCCCCCACCCCAAAAAAAGGGTGAAATTTGAATAAAGTCTATAGTTGAGTTAATAATATTGTATTAGTGTGAATTTCCTGTTCTTGATTATTTTTCTATGCTTGATGTAGTACCGTACGACATTAACATTAGGACACGTTGGGTGAGGAATATGAAGGAATTCCTTGCATAATATTTGCAACTTTTCTGTATGTCTAAGTTTAGTTCAAATTTAAAAGTTCTTAAAAATTAAAATGTAAAAAAAGAGGGTAGGATTGTGTGTACTCCCATGCTTAAAACTCTACTGAGGCCTTCCACAAGCCTAGCACATAACAGAGTGTTCTTGATGTCGAATGCCACACTTAACTTCTTTACTTTGCTTCAGCAACAGTGGCCCTTTTAGCCAGGTGACGACATGACGATCTTTTCCACACACACTGATCCCTCCATCCAGTGTTGACCTCCTCAGACCCACAACCAAGATCAGCTCCTTCTCACCAATGACGTCTCCACTTCAACACCATTTTTTCTTCAGGGTCTTCCCTAACTCCCGTATCCAGACTAGCTCCCCACTGACTATTGTTCTCCATTGCAGAAACCTTTAATTTTCTTTATGGTCCTTATCCAAAGCTGGTGACTAGTGAAGTTGTTTATGCTAGTTTTCATGGAGTCAGTGATGGTGAATGTCACACTCGTAGTTTTATCTTAGTGTCTAGCCTGGCATATAGCAGATGCTCAGATTGAATCAATAAACAATTCCTTGTTCCGTGTTGCATAAGAAAAGTTTACTGTATAATTCATTCTCCAGAGAAGTTCCAGTACTTGTAGTGCTTCATTCTGCCCTTCCTTGATGTTTATGTTGTTTGCAAATGGACCACTACTGCAGAGATGTGACTCAGTTCTTCACCTATTTGAATGCCCTTTGTGCTAGGTGTTCATCTAGGTACTGTGGGTACTAAGATTAGTAAGACACGGTCAAATAGAAGGTATTATTAGCATTTATAATAGGCTACCCTCAATGTAGGCAGATTTCAGGAGCTCATCTGTTGAAAGAATGAATAGAATATGTTAAGAAATCATTTTCTTTTAAATTGCTGCAGATATACACACCTCATATGTTATATTTACCATTACGTCATAGATACACACATACAACCTTGGGGAATCTTCAGTCTTTCAGATAGCCTCAGACTGTTTCTCCCTTGGGAAGGAAAAGGATGGGCAGGAAAAGGATGAGCAGAGGACGATGGGATTTATGACCTCTCTTAGAGCATGGGGCTCTGTTCCTGCCCTGCCTTTGACAGGTACCCACTGGAGTATCCTGAGGTGGCTTGATGAAAGGCTACACAGAGGGTTGTTTGGGAAATTGTTAGAGGTGGGTTTATTTTGTTAATCCTCACCCAAGGATATTTTTTCCATTGATTTTTAGAGAGAGTAGAAGGGAGGGGGGAGTAGGAGAGAGAGAGGAAAAAAACATCAATGTGAAAGAGACACATCGATTGATTGCCTCTGGCACACATCCCCACTGAGGCCCAGGGACTGAACCTGCAACTCAGGTACATGCCTTTGACTGGGAATCAAACCTGCAACCCTCTGGTGCGCAGGCCTACGTTCTAGCCACTGAAGCAAGCTGACCAGGGCATTAGAGGTGTTTTTTATGGTCTCAGTGATTAAGGATTATATTTTGTCCATGAATTTAATTTTATTCAAGATGGTACAGAAGACATTACAAATTAAGTATGTAATAAAAATGCAATAAAAAAAGAGCCATTGGATCTGATGGGGTTGAGAACTCATGGTTCACCCTCTGGTTTCCTTAAGGCAGTGGTTCTCAACTTGTGGGTCGCGACCCCTTTGGCGGTCGGACGACCCTTTCACGGGGGTCGCCTAAGACCATTCTGCATATCAGATATTTACATTAAGATTCATAACAGCAGCAACATTACAGTTATGAAGTAGCAACGAAAATAATTTTATGGTTGGGTCACAACATGAGGAACTGTATTTAAAGGGCTAGAAGGTTGAGAACCACTGCCTTAAGGTGTTATTATGGGTCCTCAGGGAAAGGAATTAAAAAGAACCAACAGGAAAAAAAAAAAAAAGAACCAACAGGAATGTCATGATTCATGATGGTCCCCAGATGAGGTAGAGCCTGCTACTGGGCCTGCCACTTTGGCAGGGAGGCACCATCAGGAAGTGCCTTGCAGAAACTTTGGGTGTTGATGATACAGGAATTTCTGTGATATGAGCAGGGGACCAGGTGTTGTTATCTGTATTTATGTTAGGAAGGCACAATATGCACATCAGTCGGCTGCAGGGGTGAATTCCTTGACCACTGGTAGCTTGATAGCAGTGGGCAGGGTGTGGTCCCTGGTGCTCTCAGCAACAACACATCATGTGTGATTTCACAGTGCTCAAGAGATCTGAAGTCACATAGACTGCTGTGGATGTTCCGACAGTACGTTGGCAGGAGAGGAGACCCTGGAGTAGATGGGATCTTTGAGGGGCAGAAGGAGAAATGAAGTTGGCCGAGGTGACTAGAGCCGTGGTCGGCAAACTGCGGCTCGCGAGCCGCATGTGGCTCTTTGGCCCCTTGAGTGTGGCTCATCCACAAAGTACCACGTGCGGGTGCACGTACAGCGGGATTGAAACTTCGTGGCCCATGCGCACACGTCGGTTTTCGGCCTGGGCAAGTCTATTTTGAAGAAGTACTGTTGATATTTGGCTCTGTTGCCTAATGAGTTTGCTGACCACTGGGCTAGAGTGAGTTTACCCACTTCTTGAATTTGCCTATGGCTGAGGCCTCAGCAGAAGAGGCTGTACAGCAACACTGCTCCTGAAACACCTTCTCCCGCCCTGTTCTCAATGGTTTGTGCCAAATCTTATTAGCATAGTGGCTGTGTGCCTAGTTAAACATTCAAGCCCCAAGGAGTCAGAGAAAACCTCCCCCCACCCCCCACGAAATGGTAATTTGTTCAGTCGTGTGTTTTACTACATGTAATGGGTGTGAAAGATCAGAGAGTTTGGTGTCCGGTTTACAAACTGCTTTTAAGTATCATGTAAAATTTAAAGGGTATTAAAAAGTGGAAAATATGGCATATCTTATAAATAGTCACATTAAAAGCATTTTCAGGAATAATATATGTCAAGCAAGGTTGATCTTTATATAGCTGAGCTCTGAATTAGATTTTTGAACCAATTTTTCAACCCACATTTGTTGCTAATTCATTCCTTTCCTCCACTAAAGAAGAACCTAGATCGTCATTGTTCAACATGGCAGCAGCTAGCCATATGTAGCTATTTCAACTTTAAGTACAATTCAAACTATTAGAAATTTGGTTCTTCACTCATACTAGCCATATTTCAAGTCCTCAGTAGCCATGCGTGGCTAGGGGCCACTGAACTAATAACTAGCATTATTACACATTTCCATTTTTGCAGAAAATTCTCTTGACAATCTGGGTCTAGATTCTTTATACACTCCATAACCCACTTCCTGTGTTATCTCATCACTTGCAGTTGCTTTCAGGGGTTTGATGAAAGCTTCTCCAGTTTTCTGGAGCCATCTGGAACTCTCTCTTCCAAATCCACCTCTCATATTCCTTGAAGCCCAGCTCTATATAGCTGAAATGTTAGGGCCAAGCCATATTGCTGAGTGGGCCAATGTCTGTTCCTCCCCTGGCCATGAGTCAATCTGGTTCTTATCTATTCCTTGGGACCCCCTGTCCAATTATTTACTTGCAAGAAGTGGCAGGCATATTGGCCTAAACCTATGGCAGTCATGAGGATTTCCTTAACCAGGGATAATGAAGTTGTCACCTCTCAGCCTGGTTAACTTATAATTTGAAGACCTCCTCTCATATTATGTACTAGTGGCCCAGTGCACAAAATTCGTGCAAGGGGGGGTGTCCCTCAGTCCGGCCTTCACCTTCTCCAATCTGGGACCGCTGGCTCCTAACCACTCACCTGCCTGCCTCCCTGATTACCCCTAACCACTCTGCATGCCAGCTTGATCGCCCCCAACTGCTCCCCCTGCTGGCCTGCTCGCCCCCAACTGCTCCCCCTGCTGGCCTGCTCACCCCCAACTGCCCCCTCCCCTGCTGGCCTGCTCGCCCCCAACTGCCCCCTGCTGCTGGCCTGCTTGCCTCCAACTGCACCCCCCTGCTGGCCTGCTCACTACCAACTGCACCCCCCTGCTGGCCTGCTCGCCCCCAATTGCCCCCCCTGCCGGCCAGCTCATCCCCAACTGCCCCCCCATGCTTGCCCCCAACTACCCCCCCTGCCGGCCTACTCACCCCCAACTGTACTCCTGTGTCAGCCTGATCGCCCCTAACCGCCCCTGCCTCAGCCCCGCCACCATGGCTTTGTCTGGAAGGATGTCTGGAAGGTCTCCTGGAAGGTCTCCCAGTCTAATTAGCATATTACCCTTTTATTAGTATAAATACTTTGAATATCTTACAATTTTATTTGTCAATGATACCTCAATAAAACTGGAAATTAGGCTATAAAAAGAAACATACAAAAATATACTAAAATATTAACAGGACAGTAGAATTATGGAAAACATTCACTTTCTATACTTCTGGTGAGGACTCAAAGTATGCCTTTTTTTATTTCTCTATTTTGGTTTTTCCATTTTAATATGTTTTTGTGGTGCCTGGCCTGTCACCTTCCCTGACTTTGATTTCTTTGACTTTTGTTCAGCAACTTTTCTTCCATTCTTGAGCTCCATTTCTGATTTTTTTTTTTTACTGGTTTCCACAAATTCTGTTTCTTTCTTACATTTAATTTATGACATATTCTTTGAATCAATGGTATTTTATATTACGTATAATTTTATCCTATTTATTTATAACCTTTCTTATTTTAAATAAAACACAGAGTTAATAGTTGGTGTTAACTAACCTAATACTTGAAGCATTTCTTTTTTGAATTGTGGTATAATTGTGGAAAACTTAAAGAGTTTTAAAAACAAATGTCTGAAGATCATGCATATGGATGACTATGGATTAACCTCAAACATATTGCTGGACCAAAAAAAGCAACTTTCAGAAGAATACTTGTAAAATGATGTCATGTATGTAAATTAAAAAAGCATATTGATGTATTTTTTTTAAATTTTTATGTTTTTTGAAAACCTAAAGCAATGCATGGGGAAGAGCACCATGGCAGTGGCATTCTGGGTTGCACATGGCAAGCCTGGATGGCGGCTGGCAGCGGGGCAAGCGGCAGATTGCAATGTCCCGCCCTGCCTGCAGTATGCAAATTTTACGGCCATCTTTGTTGGGTTAATTTGCATACTCTTCTGGTTGGCTGATGGGTGTAGCGAAGGTATGGTCAATTAGCATCTTTGTCTTTTATTAGTGTAGACTAGAGGCCCGGTGCACAAAATTTGTGCATGGATAGGGTCCCTAGGCCTGTCCAGCAATCAGGGCTGATGGGGGCTTTCCGGCTGCCAGCTGGGCCCTCCCGTCCCCAGCTGCCAGCTGCTGGCTGGGGCCTTCCTTCATTCTGTGCTGCCCCCTGGTGGTCAGCATACATCATAGCAAACGATCAAACTCCCGGTTTCTGGGTCAAACTCCCGAGGGGAGACTTTGCATGTTAGCCTTTTATATATATATATATGTTTCTATGTCTAAAATAATTTGTCATCAATTCAAAAATTCATGCTTATTTTAAACACAAAGTAAATAATATCTGATATAGAAAATGAAAATAAATGAGAAAAATTTCTAATATAGAAAGTGAATGTTTTTCATAATCCTACTAGAGGCCTGGTACACGAAATCTGTGCACTGGGAGGGGGGTTCCCCTCAGCCCGGTCTGTGCCCTATCGCAGTCCGGGACCCCTTGGGGGATTCTGACTGACGGACATCCTTAGAGCTGCCGCAGAGGTGAGAGAGGCTCTCGCCACTGCCTCTGTGCTTGCCAGCTGTGAGCCCGGCTTAGGGCTTCTGGCTGATGGCACTCCCCCTGTGGGAGCACACTGACCACCAGGGGGCAGCTCCTTCATTGAGCATCTGCCCCCTGGTGGTGAGTGCATGTCATAGTGACCAGTTGTTTCGCCATTCAGTCGATTTGCATATTAGCCTTTTATTATATAGGATTATCCTGTTAATATTTTGGTGTATTTCTATCTTTTTTTTTTTTAAGATAATGGCTTTTTTATTGGAAAAAGAAATAAATAAAAAGACTAGCATTTAGAACTTGGAATGGACGTAAATATTTCTTGAACAGGAATGCTGATGATTGTGGTAAAGTTCACAGCCACAGATTACCTCTGCTGGCTCCAAGTCATGGTTCAGAAGGTTTTGAAAACAGAGTCTAAAAATGCTCCCTTGGTAAAAGTTTCTTTTAAAAAATTTGTGTGAATGGCGACAGCCTGATACCCATTTCAATCTAGTACAATGTAGACAACACTAAACCAATACACGTGGGCATGCCACCAGGTTGTGTCACATGGTTGGGGCACATGGAAGTGCAAGAGGACCATCCTGCTACTGGGGCTACGTCTCAGACAGTTTTTTCTTCACCCATTTTTCTACACACATCCTGAGCTAAACAATTTTAAATGTGTTTGTTTTCAGTAAGCCAGCTATAACAATTTATACTAACAAACTGAACTAGAACCCATTTGAATAGGTTTTGTTTTTCCACTTTTTGTTTTTAATACAAATGCCTACCTGTGCTCAGTTGTCAAGCTGCATGCATGAAAAACTGGCCAGCCCAAACAGTGTATTAATCATTAACAAATGGAACTGCAAGGAGTCCACTACATGCTTCCTTATAATTAAGGGAGTACAAGTATTTATATTGTAAAACTGGTGGGTAGCTTGATCTTTAGGAGACATGACCACCAACCAACACATGCAGATATTTTTGTGTATGTGGACAAAAGGTACTTTTGACATTTAGTTTTGCTATATAGAAACAAAATAAGCAAATGATTTTTTTTTGTAAGAGGTAAGTAAAATACTCAATTTGATTTTTCTGGGGGCAGGAAGTGAAAGTAAGTCTTCATTTTTCAGTCATCATCTATATGAATTCTTTATAGTTGATTTGCCCACCTCCATCAATATCTCCTTCTCTGATCATTTCATCTACTTCTTCAATTTTTCTCCTGTGTTTGTCATAACATGATGTAGTTCTGCCACACTGATGTAACCATTGCCATCCCTGTCAAATACTCGAAATGTCCTGTGGATTAAATTTCCAACTTTATTGAGGTATAAATATATATATTTATCTGTATATATATAAAACCCAAACATGCAAATAGACCAAATGGTGGAACACCTGAACAACCGAACAACTGGTTGCTATGGCATGCGCTGACCACCAGGGGGTGTGCGCGGAACTTGGCAGGCGATGGCAGCAGGCGGCAGAGCGTGGAACATGGCAGGCATTGGCTGCGGTGGGATGGTGGAGCAGGTGAGCAGGGGCGCCAGACCAAGGCAGGGCACCAGTCACTGCCATCGGGGTGAGCCTCTCTCTGGTGGTTACTGAAAATTGTTTGCTCCCGTGCGCCACGGTCCTGCCCAGTGCTCACACCCGCTGCCGGCGCCCGCTCCGCTCACACCCACTGCCAGCGCCAGCCCCCCCTTGCTCCCGCTGCCAGCACCGGAACTGCCGCTCGCACCTGCTGTCAGTGCTTGGCGCCAGCCCTGATTGTTCAGTGCCGTCACCAGGTGCAAGCTGAGGGCTTCTCCACCTCCCCCTGCTCCTGAGGGGCGATTGGGGCAGCAGACGCTGCACCCACTGATGGCACCAGCCCCAATTGCTCCGTGCCATCAGCGGGTGCGAGCAGAGCCAGCGCCGTCAGCACGTGGGAGTGGCAGTGGCAGAAGTGGGGCTGCTGGCAGACGGGACCAGGGGCCGCTGCAGGAGGGGCCAGGTGGGGTCATGGAGGATAGGCTGAGACCTGCCCCTGTGCCCACCGCAGCCTCGCTGTGGCCCACAGTTCTTTCAAGGTGCATGAATTCGTGCACTGGGCCCCTAGTTGACAAAAGTCTAAGATATGTAAAGTGTACATTGTGATTTGATACACATGTACATTGTGAAAGGATTCTCTCATCTAGTTAACATTTATGCACAACACTCATCAAAAGAGAAAATCTTTTTAAAATATATTTTATTGAGATAGAGAGTTAGAAACATCGATCAGCTGCCTCCTGCACACCTCCCACTGGGGATGTGCCCGCAGCCAAGGTACACACCCTTGACTGGAATCGGACCTGGGACCTTTCAGTCCGCAGGCCGACGCTCTATCCACTGAGCCAAACCAGTTACGGCAAAAGAGAAAAACTTGATGTGAGTTAAAAACTGATTGACTTGAAAAGTGAGGAAATGCACATCCATCACCTCACTCCACACCTCTTCTTTTGTTTGTATGAGAATTTAAGCTCTATACCAGGGGTGGGCAAACTTTTTGACTCGAGGGCCACAATGGGTTCTTAAACTGAACCGGAGGGCCGGAACAAAAGCATGGATGGAGTGTTTGTGTGAACTAATATAAATTCAAAGTAAACATCATTACATAAAAGGGTACAGTCTTTTCTTTTTTTTTTTTAGTTTTATTCATTTCAAACGGGCCGGATCCGGCCCGTGGGCCGTAGTTTGCCCACGGCTGCTCTATACTCTTAGCAAATTTCAATTGTATAATGCAGAGTTATCAACCATAGTCATCATGTCTTATGTTACATCCTCAGACCTTGTATTTCTGTGTTCTTTTTTTTTTTTTTTTAATATATTTTATTGGGTTTTTACAGAGAGGAAGGGAGAGGGATAGAGTTAGAAACATCGATGGGAGAGAAACATCGATCAGCTGCCTCCTGCACACTCCCTACTGAGGATGTGCTCACAACCAAGGTACATGCCCTTGACCGGAATCGAACCTGGGACCCTTCAGTCCGCAGGCCGACGCTCTGTCCACTGAGCCAAACCGGTCAGGGCTATTTCTGTGTTCTTAATGTAGTCAGAGTAACACTTTGTTTCTTTCCCAGATGTTAGCTGCTCTTCATGTCTTCCTTTCTCCAAATACTCATCAGCACGTTTGGGACCTGCTTGCTGGAGGGTTTGGAACCTTCCTTCCCAGGGAGTCTGAATGCCTGGGCCTTCTTCTGCCCACTTCCATCTGTCCTTCAGATTTGTAGCAGAGCCCCACTTTCCATTCTAAGACAAGGGAGCTTCTGGAGACTCATCCCCCTTTTTGTGAGAGGCTGTAGACTGCAGCTCCAGGTCATGTTTTCGTACAAGTCACACCTCTGCATGTTGATGTGCCCCAGAGCCCCCATCCCTCGTAAATGGGTACTCACCATTCAGTGCCTTGGTTTTGCTTTCAGTTTTGCTTCTTTGAGGGTCTGCACCATAGCTGTGATTTTCTTGAGGCATAAATTACAGCCACATGCCATGCAAATTCAGAAAGCCTTAATTTGAGTTGAAAACTGGTCGACTTGAAAAGTGAAATCCACAGCAAGCATGTGACTGTGCTGGAAATGTGATTCCTATCTGAAGCTGGCGTGGGAGAGCGAATCACCTAGCCAGTGACCTCTGGAGTGGCAGAGCGGCCCCACTCTTGACTTCTCTCCTCTATTGCCCAGCAACACTTTTAAGGCTTTTAGAAACATACCACACAAACAAAACGGATTCTTCTGAGGAAGGTGTAAAATAGAAAGACTGCCTCCAGTGCTGAAGTGAATTTAGAAATATTGGAGATATCTAAGAAGATACTGTTTCTTTTTAACAGTTTTTTGTTGTTGTTGTCCTTACCTGGGGATATGTTTATTGATTCTAGAGAAGGGAGGGAGGGAGGGAGAGAGGGAGAGGGGTGGGGGGAAGAGAGAGAGAGAGAGAGAGAGAAGAGAGGGGGGGGAGAGAGAGAGAGAGAGAGAGAGAGAGAGAGAGAGAGAGAGAGAGAGAGAAACATTAGTGGGTACACGCCCTGACCGGGCATTGAACCCGCAACCTTTTGATGTACAGGACAATGCTCCAACCAACTGAAAATATTGTTTCTTGATGAGAAAACAGAGGTTTTAGGTTTCTTAGTTATTTGGCTTGAGCAAGTCTGCCATGTGCTCTATGGGAACAAGAAAAATGCAGTTTGGGGAACTGTTTCAATCAGTGCTCCAGCCATTGTTAAATCACTCATCCAAAGAGAGAAAGCCTTGATTTGAGTTGAAAACTGGTCGACTTGAAAAGTGAAATCCACAGCAAGCATGTGACTGTGCTGGAAATGTGATTTGGGAGCAAGCCAGAAGCCAGGATAAACATTTCCACGAAGTAACAGGGTGCTGGTGTGGCTACTCCCAGGAAAAGCCCATCAGGAATGATGAGAATTGTGTATTTTGCTTTGCATAATGTTTCCAGGTGAGGTAGGGTGAGCTTGGCTAGGTTGCCTTTCTTTTCAGCTGAAGATGCTCACAGGAAGTGTCAGTGTGGGTAGCATTGCCCCTGCATCAGAAGAAGATGCCTTTTCAAATAAATGTCCTCGTGGATGAAAAGGAGACAACGGTGTTCAAGTCAGCCAGGGAAAGCCTGAGCCTTCCGCTTTGTGGAGGTAGAGGCAGGCGTGGCGTGACGCTCAGGCCGCCTTGCTGTGCTGTGCGGGGAGCCCTTTCTGTCGTGGGGGAAAGGGTTGGCAATCTAAGAAGAAAGCTTGGGTGTCAGCCCAGCTTTTCTGGACTAGACTGCAGCAGTGAGAGTTGCAAATCTGATGATTCTTGGAGATACCGTGTGAAGGTCAAGCTTTTGTTTTGTTTTGTTTAATTCCTCCCAGGCTTCTAAACTCTGGTCATGTTGAATTTTTAGTTCTTCAAGGTTATTTAGCCTTAGTTATTTGATTTTCCATCCTAGCTCTCCCATGTTATCTATTTTGAAGCCTTTATTTTTAATATTTTTCTTTTACCTGCCACTGCCCACTCATTTTCCTTGAATTCCCAATGATGTTTCTTACTGGCTTTATTTTATTTCTTCTCTGAATCTGGGAACTATTGTTGCTTCTAGCTGAAGTTCACATAGCTTTATTTTTTCTCTTTTTTAAAAAAACAGCTTGATTGAGGTATAATTTACATACTATATAATTCATTCCTCTAAAGTATACAATTCAGT
Organism: Myotis daubentonii; assembly: GCF_963259705.1. Taxonomy (NCBI): domain Eukaryota; kingdom Metazoa; phylum Chordata; class Mammalia; order Chiroptera; family Vespertilionidae; genus Myotis; species Myotis daubentonii. The sequence continues at coordinate 16,249,250 of NC_081843.1, read as the reverse complement.
GGTTTTCAGTATGTTCACAAAGTTGTGAAAGTATTACCACAATCTAATTTTAGAACATTTTCATCCCCCCCAAAAGAAACCCTGTACCCATTAACAGTTGCTTCCCACCTCTCTCTCTACCTTCCACACCTCTGGCAACTACTAGTCTACTTTCTGTCTCTATGGATTTGCCTATTCCAGTGGTCGGCAAACCACGGCTCGCGAGCCACATGCAGCTCTTTGGCCCCTTGAGTGTGGCTCTTCCACAAAATACCACATGTGGGCGCGCACGTACAGTGCGATTGAAACTTCGTGGCCCATGCGCAGAAGTCGGTTTTCGGAAAGGAGATAGATGAAACAGGTATACAAGACGAGTGCGGATGGGAGAGTTGGAAGGGGTCAACCTCAGCGAACGTACCTCAGTCAGATTGAGGCCATCTTAGGAGTACCCTAACTACGTTAATAACAATGTACCTACCTATATAGTTTAAGTTTAAAAAATTTGGCTCTCAAAAGAAATTTCAATCGTTGTACTGTTGATATTTGGCTCTGTTGACTAATGGGTTTGCCGACCACTGGCCTATTCTATGGACATTTCATATAAATGGAAACAAAGTATGTGTGCTTTTGTGACTGGGTTTTTACTTAGCATCCTATGGCTTTATTTCTGTTTTCAATGTATTCTGATTTTTGGTTTTATTTTTCAATTATTTAGCTCCCACCTATTCTCAGATTTTAAATTGAGCCTTTCATTTATCTTTTTCCTAGAATCTATTTTCCATTGTCTGTGTTATGTACTTAAAACTTTAATTCTTAAAAGTAAATATTACTAGTAATTTTTAAACTCTTAGTTTAACTAGTAAAATCTTTAACAATTTTTTCTCAGTTCTCAGGGGAAAAGACTACAGTCTGTGACTCTTCTTGTATCTGCTTCAGGAGTAACCTGACATACTCTCTTCTGTCTGACGGCATTCCATGTTATCATTTGGTGAATAACAATGCATTAGTTGTTAGTCTGTTTTAGTTCCCATCACCTTTCCTTCTAGCTCTCTTGTTTTATAGCCTCTTCTGATTATTTAAACTCTATTATATTACAATATTCCAAGATAGTTATCATAGATCTTCATTTTTCTCTCTTCTCACCATAAAATGCCTTTTGTCACTTCTGAACTGCCTGTCAGCCCATAGAGTTGAATTCATGTAATTATTTCTTCTTGTAGATGTGTGTCATCACCTCCTTATTATCCTCACATTCACTGCCACCCTCCCACTCTCCGATTTAATTTTTATGAGCATTACTTCATGCCCTTTCTTCACTTGCTTTGAGTTACTCCTGAGTATTCCTGAAGACTCTTTAAGGAAAAGCACCGCCTTTCCCTTTTTATGTGCATTAGCACATGAAACCTCACAATATCCCGTTGAGATGATTTTGTTATTAGTGTTTCACTTTGTAGATGAGGGAACTGAAGTTGCGTGTTTAAGTCACAGTTTTCAACTGCACTCGGTCTCTGAAGTCAGGGTACTCTTTTTTTCTTATCCGTTTCTTTCAACACTTAGCCCAGGTCCTAACCCTCAGTAAATACTCAATAAATATTTAGTTTGTTGGATAAGTGAATTAGTGAATGAGCAAATGAATGAATGATATACTACTTGGTAAGCTGTTCATGGGTATGTGAAATGTTATCTTTCAGAGGTTTTGTTTCTGTAGCCTTTGTGAAGGCTAATATTAAGTCGTAATTCAGGAATCTTTTAGAGATGGGAGGAATGGGACTCTCACAATGTTAATACCCAGCAACATAGCATTTAACAGAGTAGCATTTATTAATGCCAAGTATGGAGGGTGAGAGGAAGACAGTGCATGGGAACATGGTCACGAAGTGATTGTCTGGCCACTCATATTTGGCCATGCTGGCAGCTTATTTACCCATTACTGGTAGAGAGAGGGAGCTGAGTGCAGAAAGCACCCGATTCAGTAGCAGGATAGAGAGAGAGGGAGAGGAAATATGTTCTTCTAAAAGTTTGGTTTTTTTTGCCCTGGCTGGACGACTCCGTTGGACATCATCATGTACACTAAAAAGTTGCGGGTTCAATTCCCAGTCAGGGTACATTCTTAGGTTGTGGATTCAAACCCCAATCACAGCGCATATGGGAGGCACTCGATTGTTGTTTCCCCTCTCTCTCTTTCTCCTCTTCATCCTCCTTCTCCCACCCTCTCTCCCTCTTTCCCTCCCTCCCCACCTTACTCTCTCTAAAAATCAACAAAAACATATCCTCAGGTAAGGATTAAAAATTTGATTTGTTCTGCTTAAGGTTAAGTCAAGATCGGGTTACACAGGCATGGTACCTACCTTTGGCTTCTTTCACCTGCTTGGAAAAATCTACCTCATATTTTATTGCTTGGGACTTCAGTTTTTAGAAAGAGGTTAAGTTTCACTGCTAGCCATTTGCTGTAGGAACTTGTGGTTTATTGTCAAGTATTGGAACAACCAGGATGAATCAATTCTTGTGATTAGTTGTTTTACGTAAGAGTAGAAAGGACCGAGAGCCACCCAGAGTATTGTAATGTCAACAAAGTGAAAAACGTTATTGTTGTTTTTCCACCAAAACTTTTGGTCTTCTTTTTTTTTTTTTAATATATTTTATTGATTTTTTACAGAGAGGAAGGGAGAGAGATAGAGAGTTAGAAACATCGATGAGAGAGAATCATCGATCAGCTGCCTCCTGCACATCTCCTACTGGGGATATGCCCGCAACCCAGGTACATGCCCTTGACCGGAATCGAACCCGGGACCTCTCAGTCCGCAGGCCGACGCTCTATCCACTGAGCCAAACCGGTTTCGGCAGTCTTCTTAAGCAGGAGCTATAGGTAATTATGAAATAACCTACCTATAATTTTGTACGCCTGAGTTATTTGGTAGATTAATATTAAGAGCACTTTTAATCTTTATTTTTCTTATTGACTAACTAGATTTTAGCTTCAGTAATCTTCATGCTACTCAGCCGTTACAGACCTGGTTATGAGGAAAACTGCAATACAAAATGAAGTAACTTTTTAGAATGTGTATGAACTAACCCAATCTGATTGCCTCTCTTATGTTTATTGTTTCAAATCACTGGTGATGCAAGCTTCTAGGCGCTTGTTATATTATGCTGCTAGTTTCCAGGGCTCCATCTCCAAACATTCTTTTCTTCCTGATTATTCTCTTCTTCTTGTTGAGTTGACAGTCAGGTCCTTAATTCTTTGTGATTCAGGATATCTCCAAAGCAAGTGTCCCACAGCAAAGGATCAAGATACAGAAAAGAGGCCAGAATAGTCTTTCTTTTCCAAACTGGACTATGGCATTCACTCAAATTACCCTCAGTTCACCAAAACTAAGCATCAGCTGTGTGTGCAAGGCAGCTCTTGTCCTGAAAGACTTGATGATATACTTAAGGCTTAAGAATGTTAACCACGTCACTCTCCTCGAAACAAGCAGCCAGAGACAAGCTCCTCCGTCAGACAGGAGCCCAGTGGGGACCGTGTAACCCCACCCTTCAGCCTCTGTAAAATTAGGCTGATAAAAACCATAAATGCTGGTGAGATTTAAAATCAATTACCAGGAAGGAATATAAGAAATCTTATTAATTACTTTCCTGTTTCCTTATACTTAATAAAAATCATTTAGCTGCCTTATTTTGACCTTCTGCTCATGAAGAACCATTCTTATGAACTTGGACCTCAGGATTCACGTGTGTGGTTACTCATTAAATCCTTATCTTTTATAAACTCTATCAGACTTGACAAGGCTGGAACTCAGTCACTCAGACCTAATACATTTCCTGGGTATTTCACATCAGGCAGCTAAGCTCTCTCTGCCTTACTGTATCATGCTGATGTCCCTCCAGTTTTGGCAAAAGGTTTCACTTTAAATTTAGCTTTATATTGAAACATAAATAAAAAGATACTTAATTTGTTCACCAATGTTGCTTGCCATGGACACATACACACGTTCGACCTGGGGAACACGAGGGGCAGTGTGTCATCACTACAGGTTGGCCATTGGGGGGCTTCCTAAAGAAAAATTCAAGTTAGAAACAAATTTGGAGCAATTACTGATTTAACCATTTTGCATATGCTTTTGTACATAGGAGCAAGAAAAAGACTCCAGTGATGAGCACGTCAAACACCCACATCTATATATATATAAAAGGCTAATATACTAAGTGTCCAACCGTCTGACTGGTCACTATGATGCACACTGACCACCAGGGGGCAGATACTCAGCGCAGGAGCTGCCATGACATGCACTGGCCATTTAAAGAGAAATGGCACTGCAGACCTGGTGCCCACAAAGCAACACTCAGCTTCCCCCAAGTGGGACACAGGCCCCGCCACCACCCCGGAATGACAGCCCATCAAACCGCAGCCTACGCTGCTGAGACCCCATGGCGCAAAATGCAGCCCACAGCCCAGCCCAACCCAGAAACGGTCGCTGTGGGCGCCGGGTAATGACATCACATAGCAACACCCAGCTTTCTCTCCCTAGTGACTAGCCTCCTGGAGTTTCTTCAGCCCAGAAACACAACTTGCTTTATAGCCAGGTGCAAACATTTTACACTTTAACCAAATGTCTGTGAAGTGTTTTCCCCTGCCTCATCTCATTTGATCCTCACAGAAGTCCTGGAGAAGGTAGATAGGAGACTTAGTGGAATCCTATTTTCTTTTCATTAGCCAGAAAGTGGAGATTAAGAAAGCTGAGAAACTTGACCTGACTGAAAAGAAGTAAGAAATGGTGGACCTTGAAAATGACTTCAGGTTTTCTCACTGTGCAGAATATAGTCAAACACTGCTGCAGTTAAATATTTTACCCTTTGTTCTGCCTGTGTGATCTACAATAATAACCTGCTTCATATTGATATTTACTGCTGTGTTGCTGACACTTACCTGAAAGAGAAGTTGGGGTGCTTCACTGGGTTGGAAAAAGTTTAGCTAAATCAGAAAGCAGGTCTAATTAAGTAAGTTTATTCTATAGCTATAAAAGACTAAGTTGACTTACACACGCAGGATACATATAAAGCTCTCGCTGGTGCCCATCGTATGTGTGTGTTTCGATCTGTCATTGTCGATTGTGAATTTGGTTGACACTTCTATTATAGAGAAAGGGTGAATAGCGATATTAAAATATTTCTTTTAATTCATTTCCTTTCAATGTGCATGAATTCATGCACTGGGCCACTAGTTGATAATAATAGTTAAGGTTACTGAGTTCTTACTATGTGCCAGGCACTGTTGTAAAGCCTCCATGTGTGTTAATTGTTTAATCCTCACGTGAGCCGTGTGGGATGAATCCTGTTTTTAGCCTCACCTCAGGAGAAAACCAAGATGCAGAGGGCTGGGGTATCTCACTCCAGGTCATGCAGTGAAGAGGTGGTGGGGCCTGAATCTGAAGTTACTCTGCAGAAGCCACACCCTTACCCATCTCTCTAGGGCCTGCTGTAGAAGCGTTGTGCTGTCACCACCACATTTGGGGGGAGTAGGTTCCTGTTCCCACAATTAACTTTCTGACTCCCATATTCCCTACCTGCTTCCCATCCACCGTGACTGGCAGTTCCACAGCTCCCTGGCCTTTCCTAAGCCTTGTGCCTGCTCCCCACCCTCCCCATTGCCCCCAGCATGAAGACTCTTGGAGCTGGTCTACACCCCACCTGCCTGGTCCCAGGTCACCTCTGGCCATTCACCCACACTCATTCTCCTGTGCCAGTCCCTCTCAATTTACTTCCATCCCTCGACTCTATCTGCCAAAAGCTCTCTTTCTGGAGGGCCTGTTCATGAACTGTTGCAGTAGCAACCACGGCCTGACAACAGCACCTCAGCACCTGGCCCTGCTGGCTTTCATCGAGCTGACCTCTCTTCGTCTTGCAGTTCTTAACGTGAAGGGCACTTCATCTAGGGAGGCCTTCCCTAACCTCCAAGTCTTTGCAAGGTTTCCCTCCTGTGCTTTCCAGAGCACCATCACATCCTCATCCTGCCTGCTGACTAGATCCCTCTTCAGGTGATAGCCCCATACAGATAGGGGTCATAGCTGATGTGTTCTAGCTTGTTCTCCCAGTACTCATCACAGTGCATGGTACAGAAGAGGTGCTCAGTAAGTGATGAATGAGCAGTATCACAACAGTCACAATTCATAGTAGTAACAACAAACCTCAGGGATATGCTCCCCAAGGCAGCGTCAGAGCTTGTGACTGCAGACCTGGGCGCTAATGCTGCACCCTCCCTGGTGGTGGGCGTGTTCCTGCTTTGAAGCGCTTCAGCATCATGCATGTCTCAGTGGGACTCAGGTGGCTGCCCTTCAGGTCTGCTGGCTCAGCCTTTTCCCTGCTTTAGCTGTTACAGCTCCAGGAAAGGCTTCCTTCACTGGCGCTTACAAGGTCTGGAGCTGCACTGGCTCTTACAGGTCTGGAGTTACCAAGGACACTTTGTGGGTTTGAATGCTGAGAGCAGGGCCTCTTTGGCTTCCTTGCCTTTATGCTCGGTGGCGTTCCTCAGGGAGCAGCAGCTTCAACCATAGCAGCCCCGAGCCAGCAGCATCTCGAAGGGAACACTCTTCTGGGGTCAGGACCAGCTGCTGGCATAAAGGAAAACCTCTCCCTTCAGTGGCAGCTTCTCACTCTCTGCAATAAAAAAAATGTCCCTCCTTCTGGTCTCCCAGGTTGCCGTGTGCAGTGGCAGCACATGCTCCCTCGGGAGTCAGGGGAGGGACCATTAGAGCAGCTCCACAGACTGGCCTTGTCATGCACTTCTGTGATGACCAGGACTCAGCCCTGCCAGCCCAGGACTCTAAGGCCAGAAACAGGACTTTTCTCTGATTAGCCCACAAAGGTTGAATTTTTCAACTCTCCCAAGGGGAAATAACAAGATCAATTCAGTGTTGTCTGTGACAAGAGCCTGAGAAATTCATATAAAGTTGCTTTTACACTTCCATTGTATTCTAGTTCATGTTCCCAATTCAAGATTATGCATGTAATTAGTTATAACTGTAATTGGGATGTGCATTTTTGTTTGAGGGGAAAAAGGAAGACCGTAGTTAACAGTGAGCATGTTAGCTATCTCCTTTGGGGTTAATTAGCATCTAAAATTACTTATCTAAGTCTTCTGATTCCCACCTGGGATTTAGCTATACTCAAGGATCTCTAGGTGTCTTAAAGGACGGTTGCCAAATTCTTAGAAAGTTGACTTACAAACATACCGTAGAGTATTTTTATGAGGAGAGAGGAAATGAACAAAGATTAAGTGATTAAATGGTGGTGTAATTATAAAATGACTAAGGATTATTGATTAAATAGTCCCTAGGTTATTTGATTAATTGACTTTAAAGCATTTATTAAATATATACGGAGTGTAAGAAACCATGCAGGTTCAGCAGTGTAGACATGTCACCTCTTGATGCAGTGTTTCCATGATGGCTTTTCATTACCACCTTATGCTGGAGCTTAAACTCTCCAAGACAGTCCCCTGTTTTGTTCTTAGTATAGGGTGGGGCAAAAGTAGGTTTACATTTGTTCATATGGAAAATAATACAATAATAATACAAGAATAAGCTCTGTGTTTTCCATACTCACAAATGTAAGCTTACTTTTGCCCATACTGTATAACATGCACCAGGCCTAAAATAAACATTTATTGAATAAATTATAGTTACCCCCTTCAATACATTTGCAGTCTGGTTAAATTCTAGTAAGGACTTCTGCCCTGGCTGGGTGGCTCAGTTCCTGGGAGTATCGTCCCAGACACCAAAAGGTTGCAGGTTTGATTCCCAGTCAGGGCACTTACCTAGGTTGGGGATTTGATTTCCAGTCAGGGCATGTTACCGGAGGCAACAGATAGATACTTCTTTCTGACATCAATGTCTGTCTCTCCCTTCCTCTCTCTAAAATCAATAAAACATATCCTTGGGTGGGGATTTTTTAAAAAATGTTTTAAATAAGATTTGCTTCTTTTTCAGAAATTTGTTGATTGCGGCCTGGACAAGCTCCTCATTATTTCCCCAGCAGATAGTTCTGACTACCAAGAGCAGGGACCTACATGCCTGTGACAGCTGCTTAACAGTATAGCGTACATTAATGTGTTATTTCAGCCTTCAGTGAGAATTGAAAGATGTAGGTTAATTGTCCACTTAACCAACTTTTTTTTTTTTTTTAAATGAGGATTTTAGGAGAGGATAAAATTTGCGTAGACTGCAGCTGGATGAAAGCTGAATGTTTTTGCTATGAATATCTGGATCCAACAGAAAATAGTTGATAAATTTTAATCAAGGGAGGTTTTAATTACCCCTGTGGGTGCATATTATGGTCTCACTTTTCATAGTAGCTTTGCCTATGTCAGGAGACATAGGTAAAATGGTCCATCCTCTAAATCCCTTACAACTAACTAGACCTACTATTTACTGTATATGTCAGTGACTGGTATTGAGAGATGAAAACAAACCCAAGAAATGCAGAGGGGCCACCATCATTTGGCTCTGCTGCTGTCACAGAGGAGGAATTTTTTAATGCTCATTTCAGCCCTCAAAGGTAAAATGTGCAGCCATCATTTAAAGAAAACATAATGTGAGTAAACGGTGTTGCTTGGAGGCCAGTGTCCCCCTGAGGCTGCACATCTCTGAAAAGATGGAAGTCAGTAGTAAAATATGACATATTCACATTTTCACTTTACTTTCAGCTTTCCAGGAGCAGGTCCTGCATGGAGAGCAAGAATGGAGCTGTATTTCAACCAAAGGCGGTTTCAACCTGTGCTGACTGTAATTTTTATCCATAGGTTTGAAGACATACCTGATAGCGGGTAAGAGAGCGAAGGAGTCTCATTGCACCTGTTCAGAGGCCTTGCTTTCTGGCTTTGAGGTCATTGACGGCTCACAGGTGTCCTCAGGTCCTAGGGGACAGGGGACAGCATCACCAGGGAGTGTCAGTGACTTGGCGCAGACTGTCAAAACCTTTGATAACCTTAAGGTTAGTTTTTTTTCCTACTTCTAAAATTTTATAATAATCTATAGTACAACGTGTAAAATAATAAACAGCCTTTGGGTCTGTTGCAGATGACTTGGGATGCCCTTCAATTTGGTTTTGTGATTTTTTTCATGTAGTATGAAAGAAGCAGCATTTTGCATTTTTAATCTTTTCTTTTTTGACATATTCTGCACTTCCATTTTCTTTCTGCATTGCATAAAGATGCTTCTCACTTGAGTTATTATTCCCTTTTTCTGCGACCTATGATGTCTTTGGGGATTTCTAAAAGCTAATGATAAATGATAGTGAAGGTGATTCTCCTCACGTTTTGCTGGAGAGCTAGTTGGTCTCTTATTTCAGAGACCACTTTCTCAAGTATTTCTGTGTCTCCTGATATCGAATGTTTTCTAATTATTTTACATTTTGTTGGTGTGGGTGAACCTTATGATGTAGCTAGCTGAAGGAGTGCAGGCTTGCCAAGAATATTATAGTATTTCATTATTGGAACAGAAATGTCCTGGTGGCTGTTGAGAAGTACCCATTTCTGTCATAGTGAACTAAGGAATTAATGTGATGGACCTTGGGCACATGAACTCAGCCTAGGTTATGAGCTGATCCTCAGTTTTCACATTTGACTTAGTTCTCTCACTTGTACCTCTTGTTTATTTTTACAGTGTAAGTATTTGCCATTTCCATATTTTTTAAAAAAGAGACAGTTAAGCCCTAACCGGTTTGGCTCAGTGGATAGAGCATCGGCCTGCGGACTGAAGGGTCCCAGGTTTGATTCTGGTCAAGGAGACACCCCAGTAGGGGGTGTGCGGGAGGCAGCTGATTGATGTTTCTCTCTCATCGATGTTTCTAACTCTCTATCCCTCTCCCTTCCTCTCTGTAAACAATCAATAAAATATATTTTTTTAAAAAAGAGAGAGACTGTTAAAACATATATCCACTTCACTGTTTTGTGCTCTCAAATATTAACCTTAATGATATATTGGTCAGGATGATGGCCTCTTGTTATGGCTTTAATCCAGTCTGTTCCTTCTTATCCACATTCATTAACAGGTTTGGAATCTAGCTATGTTGGCATTTAAGCCTAACAGGCACCACACTGTGACAACCAGCTGGAGTATCCAGATTATTTCCCTGTGTCAGAATCCACCAGTTACTTTATGTGATTATTACATTCAGGTTTATTGACAGCACTCATATATCATTTCATTGTGTGCTTTGTGAACTTAGTGCAGGGTTTCTCAGCCTCAACACTATCAACATTTTGGGCCAGATAACTGTGACAGAGGCTGTCCTGTGCACTGTGAAATGTTGAACAGTGTCCCTGGCTTCTACCCACTAGGTGCCTGAGCTCCCCCTCCTCCCATGGTGACAACTAAGACTGTCTCCAACCATTGCCCAATGTCCTTGAGGGGGCGGAAGGGGGGGCGTAAAATCACCCCAGCTATAGAGCCAGTAAGGTAGGTATTAGATCTTGTCTTCCCCATACTCTCTGTGACACATGCATAACAGCTAATGTATCTGAAATTTCCTTGATGCCTGTGCACTTTCAAAACAGCCTCTTTGCTGGGCTGACGCCGTGCAGCAGTCAGAAAGGAGCTCTGGGTGCATCGAGTGTCAGTGAGTGTGGCAGGGAAGAGTCACGTCAGGGAGGAGCATAAGTACGGTTTCATTATCTGGGCAGAAACAGTTTCCTCCAGGCTTCAACCTGATATGTATTTAAGTAAACAAATAGAGCTCAAAGCCAAAATAAGCAATTTGTTGTATTTGCTGCCATTTTAGATTTTGTGCATGTGGGTTTCAATCCATTAGGGAGTGCATTTGCTGACTTTGATTTTTTTTAAAAAATCTGGGTGGACAAAAACAATATATTTAACATATTCTATTACCTTGTATAAGTTTTCCAAATCATGATTGAAAGTTTTCTGAAAATCTTGTGATCTATGAAAGTTGACCATGTTTGCCAAAGGAATTTGAACCAAAAAAATAAAATAAAATAAATCTTTGGGCCCCTTCTGGAAGGGATAGATGAATTGGATCTTAAAATATAATTTCTGGGGTATTTTGATGGTGTTGAGGGGCGGGGGGGGGGGGTCATAGGACACCATGACTAGGGTTGTCCCAGAAAGTTAGAATTACAGTTGGAGTGGAAGGAGCAGGAAGAGATAGAAGACCTGGTCATCTCTTCAGGCTTCACTTTGGGAAGTCTTTGCCACACTCTTGCCTTCTCTGCTTCTAGTGCCTGAGGTGAGGATCAGGTGAGAGCAGGCGTCTGTGAGTGCTTTATAAATTACTAGAAGCCCGGTGCACAGTGGGGTCCCTCGGCCTGGCCTGCACCCTCTCACAATCCGGGACCCCTTGGGGAATGTCAGATAGCAGATCCAGACAGGAGGGAGCCCAATCCTGTCCTTTGAGCATCTGTCCCCTGGTGATCAGTGTGCATCATAGTGACTGGTCATTTGGTTGCTTAGGCTTTTATATATATAGTCTAGAGGCCGGGTGCATGATTCATGCACCAGTGGGGTCCCTCAGCCTGGCCTGTGGGATTGGGCTGAAACCAGCTCTCTGACATCCCCCAAGGGGTCCCGGGTTGTGAGAGGGTGCAAGCCAGGCTGAGGGACCTCACCGGTGCATGATCGGGGCTGGGGAGGGACACAGGAGGTTGGCCAGTGGGGAGGGACTGCAGGCAATCGGCCGGACCCCAGCAGCAAGCTAACATACCAGTTGGAGTGTCTACCCCCTGGTGGTCAGTGCATGTCATAGTGAGCGGTTGAGTGGTCTTAGCATAACATTAGCATATTATGCTTTGATTGGTTGAACAGACGACTGGACAGATACTTAGCATGTTAGGCTTTTATTATCCTATATAATAAAAGCATAATATGCAAATTGACCAAACTGAGGAATGACCAGTTGGCAGAGGGGTGGGGCCGGTGAGCAGGTGGTGCCAGGCCAGCCAAGGTGCATGCCACTGGGCAGAGGGAGGGGACAGGTGACGGGGGGGGGGTGGTGAGTTGGCAGCAACCAGTAGTGGTGGAGGGGCGATTGGGGGAGCAGGGCCAACCGCTCACCTGCCAGCACCGTCTCCTGATCAGCCCTCCCGGTCACCTCCCACAGAGGGAGGCCACTGGCAGTGGTGGGGGGGTAATGGGGGGCGGGGCTGGCTGCTCGCCAGCTGGCACCGTACCCTGGTCAGCCTGCTGGGTCGCCTCCCGCAGGGGGAGGCCAGACTGCAGCTTAGGCCCGCTCCCCCTGGGGATTGGGCCTAATCTGTCAGTCAGACATCCCCTGAGGGCTCCCGGACTGCGAGAGGGCGCAGGCTGGGCTGAGGGACCCCCGAGTGCATGAATTTTTTTTTTAAATATATTTTATTGATTTTTTACAGAGAGGAAGGGAGAGAGATAGAGAGTTAGAAACATCGATGAGAGAGAAACATCGATCAGCTGCCTCCTGCACATCTCCCACCGGGGATATGCCCGCAACCCAGGTACATGCCCTTGACCGGAATCGAACCTGGGACCCTTCAGTCCGCAGGCCGACGCTCTATCCACTGAGCCAAACCGGTTTCGGCGAGTGCATGAATTTTTGTGCACCGGGCCTCTAGTATAGGATAAGCACTGAGTAACGGAGTGAACCAATATGAGCTATCAGCCTAAACTTGAAAGGCAGAAAATTGAGGTCTGCCTTAAAGATTATATAGATTATAATCTGACATATAAGATGATTCCCTCAAGTAACAGTTTCTAAACAATAGAAATGTGAAATACCAGTTGCTTGCTCATTCATTTTTTGAGAAGGTTTTTCCTCTAAACTTGTTACTGCCTCATACATATGTCATTGACTTGTTGCCTTATATTGTCTGTACTATGGTTAGTTCTTCTCATTAGCTGGAATCACAGACTAGCTCCTCCTAATCCTTTTCCAGGGTCTGTTGACTCTTCCTGCCAACAGGCTTTGATCTCCTATCACCTCATCTAGCCAGAGTTAGCTCTCATGTAGGTTTGTCACAGACCCCACATTTTCCTCCTACTTTGGTATAAGGCAGTGTTTCCTCTGTGTTCCCTTGAGCAGTACTTTCTCTGGATGGAAATAGGTGTCAAGTGTAAAAAAAAGTGTTCTGTGGTCAGGTAAATTTGGGAAGTTCCAGATTAAACAACATTGAAAAGGTTTCTTTACTGCAGGACTTCTCAGTGCCTTTAGTATGCTAATATGCATACAGTACTTCTGTCTCCAGAGATGGATGTGGTGTGCAGCATTCTCAGGCCTCGTTGACCACAGATTTTTTTTTTAAGCTGCACCTTTTGGAGAAATGCTTGTCTAGTGGAAGGAGTTTCATGCAAGAAACAAGAAATTAGAGAAAAGGTGTTCAGTAAATATTCATCAAATGAATACATGCAGTCTTGGTCCTGTTGCTCCTCTTACCTGCAGTGCTCACCACTTCCCTTTCCCTAAAAACTCCTCTTTTCCTTTCATGGGTCATCTTCATTGCAGTTTTTTATGACTCCTCTACATAATAATGTTATAACATTATAGCTACAAAATACACAATATTTAATATTTGCCTTATGTTTTTGTTATACGCCTTCCTGTGAATTCTTTGAATGCAGGCAGGGCCCATGTGTTTAAAAAAAACTTATATTTTCCCCAAGTGTCCAGCATAATGCCCATAATGACCATTTTCTTTTGGCTTAAATTTTTAATTCTTAAGTGACACACAGGAAGATAGAACTCTGTAGAGGTAGCCTAGAAGGCCTAAACTGAGAAGCTTGAGCAGAACTAAGTAGAACCAAGGTTATGTCTAGGAGTCATTTGTTTTCCCTCCTGGCACACCTGTGCTATGTGTCAGTAAGTTATTTCTCAGTACATACCTGGGGAATTCTTATCTAATATTTCATAAAATAGTCTGAGTATTATGATATCCTACCAAGAAACTAATCACGTCAAAGGACAAGGGCTTTGGTCCTGAGGTCGTAGGTCAGAGAGAACCCTCTCACAACCAAGCATTGGCTTCTTGACTGGCAGTGAAAGTTTTTCATCAGGAAGCCTTGGCATTGCAAAATGGGGGGCTGTGAGGTACACTGCTAGCACCGTGGCACTCGGCTCTCTGAGCCTGAGCTTCCAAAAATAGCCCTGGGATTTGGGATGGGGGGAGGAGAAGTCAAGAAGGGAGCCAGGCCCTGGCTGGTGTGGCTCAAGTGTTGTCCCATGCACTGACAAGTTGCCCGTTCGATTCCTACACAGGGCACATGCCCAGGTTGTGGGCTTGATCCCTGGTGGAAGGCATGCAGGAGATAACTGATCAATGTTTCTTTCTCACATAGATGTTTCTCTCTCCCTCTCCCTTCCTCTCAAAAAAAAAAAAAAAAAAAAGTGAGCCCAGGAAGGAGATAAGGACTCTTCATGTCACAGTCATGGAAGGCAGCTTTAGTGCCATGGGAAGGGCCAGAACTCAAAGTCAAGGTTGTTCTCAAATCTTTGGCTTTGGGACTGTGAGCAAGTCACTTAACTTCTCTAAGTCACAGTGAAATGATGATGAAGTAATGCCCATGAATGCTAGGATTGTAGTAGATGCTCACTTAACAGCAGGACGTGCATTCATTCACTCCATGTGGAGACATGGACAGTGACCACAGTAGGAGTAAAGGACAGGAGACATAGATACTGTGTTGATTTGCCCACAATGAGTCATTGTCTTGGGAAGATCTTGCCTTTTCAGCTTGTTCTGACTTGAGAGAGATTTTTCTGTTATTGCCCTTGATGGTTGCTGTGGGGGATGTAACCACGCTGTTACAGAATTTACCAGGCAACTGAAAAATACACAGGAGTACTGGAGGCACAGGAAAAACCCATTTATTTCCAGACGTTTCACATGTACTGGTACAGTGACTCAGGGGAGTCTGTTTCTCTTCAAATCCTAAGCAAACCAATATGGAGGAAGCTTTCCCTTTATACCCCTTTGGTTTCTTTATCCCCCAAATATGGATCATACTTCCGGACCTTTTGCGGGCTTTGCAAAAATGCCCCATGTGCTGGGATGGGGGAAGTGAGATCACATCTTAAGGCCTGGCCTAGTGCCAGCACTGATAACTCCATCTGTGGGTTATGTTATTGTTCATGGTTTATGGCCTCTAAAATGGGAGTAGTAATTTAGGTAAACAGGTCTTGCAGGACAAGATAATTAAAGAAGGGGCAGTGAAGACTGCGGGGAGCCGGTCCATCCTTGCTGTTTCTAGGGACCTGGCATATATGGCATACTGTTCTTAATATGTTTGCTCACCTTCTTGGCACTATGTGTTTTAACCAAGGTCACCTCTCCGAGAAAGGTTGAATCCCCAGGTAGGGATTTTCCCCTGAAGTTAGGGAGGGGATGAAACTCCTTAACTACGTGCCAGGCGGGTAGTTAATCAATTTAACTACAAACAATCATGCTTAAGCTACATAATCTTTACTCCCTGAAATGGAGATAAGAAACGCCCTAACCTTTGTAATAGAGATTGACAGGATTAGAATCAACTGGTATAAATACAGATGCAACAAGACAACAACAGACAGAACTTAGAACACAGAACCTAGGCACAGAACCTGCACAGAACGTTCTCTAGAGACAGAAATACTTCGCTGGAGAGAACATGGCAAACGATCCTGGACTGAACCTGACTGCGGAGATTGGCAGGAGAGCCTGACTAGAACCTGGTGACTGAACCTGACTGGAGAACCTGAGCAGAACCTCTCTGGAGATCGAGACCAGAACTTGGCTGGAGATCCTGGCTAGGCTGCTGATCAACTGAATGCTATCTCTGTGTCATTCCTTCTTCGCCAACTCCGTCCACACCTATGGGGAACCCCTGGACCCGCTGGGGTTGGACCCCGGCAGAAGACTATAGGCTAACAATGTGCATTAGGTTACTGGCACAGATTCAGATTGCTAGCCCCCCGGAAATGTCTCATTTTCCCCATCAACGTCACAAATATGTAATTGGTGTAGGGACACTTGGCCTGCTTAGTGTGATCTCAGCTCTGCAGTGGTGGCCTGCTGCTCATTCATGAAACTGTGGATGATAGATCAAAACTACACATGCCAATCACAATAGCTGCTCTAATGTCTTTGTGAAGAACCAAGAAATAAAAACCAAATGTGTGGGTGGTTTCTTTTTTATCACATCAGTCCTAAACAGTGAACCGTGTGAGCTGTGACAGCATCTTAGTGCATCTCTGAAAGACCTCACTGGCAATGCACCTGCTTGGCTATCATTGTGAGTTTACCTTAATCTATTATTCCAAACCCCAGGCCTGTGTGCTCACCAAGTGAAAGTTTCTACATGTTTACAGTCAGTAATGAGGCTGATGGTATGGATTTGTCCACATGGGGAAATTTAGAGAGACCTGTCCTATTTTCAAAAGGGTTGTACTTTTCCTAGGAACCATCCTTCTGTGATAGTTGCCGTGACTTTGTAATGACTCTAAGTAAGTGATCACTTCTTTTATCTCCTTGTCATTTGTATTATTTGTATGTAAAATCATTATGAATAGGCTTAGCTGGTTCAATGAGGAAGCATAAGGCCTCTACTTTTCATTTTAATTCATTATAGGAATGGAAAAGGTAGTAGATATCTCCCTCTCCCTCCTTCTCTCTTTCTCTCTCTCTCTCTCTCTCTCTCTCTCTCTCTCTCTCTATATATATATATATATATATATATATATATATATATATATACATACATACACATATATACACACATACACATATATAGCTTATAAATTATTATAAAGGATAGTCTGAATTGATAGTGGTGATGGTTGAACAATTCTGTGAATATACTTTAACCATTGAATTATGCACTTTAGATGGGTGAATTGTATGGCATGTTAATTATATCTCAGTAAAGCAGTTATAAGAGTAAATAGTAGTTTAACTGCTGGCTTTGAAATATGGATATAAAGTAAGTTTTTTTTAAAGGACTTTTCAAGTTTTATCTATATTTTTAGTTGTGTGTGTGTTTCCTTCAGTTAGGAGAAAGCACATCACATATAAATGGACAGAATACATGTAGAAGGAATGAGCGAAAGAGAGTCCCATTAGAACATCACAGTAATAAATGCTGCAGGCAAGATCCATCAATGAACTCTGAAATTAGTGGGTATAAGTTTAAGGAGAAAAGGGATATTTGCGTAGCCCCCAAACATCTCCTCCCTCCACCCTCCACCAGATATTTATTCATTATAAAGGGAAGAATAGTAACTTACAGTGGAAAACCTGATAGCCCCCCCTTTCATCACATGATGAAGGTAGCATCATGATTAATACGATGAGTGGTATCTTGTGCCCCCTGATGTGAGAAGGGCACATCACCTCTTTGGAGTTCTTCCTCGAATCCTAAACCTTAGTCAACCATGTGAAAGCATCAGACAAATCCAAATTCAGGGGCTGTCTACAAAATACTTGACCAAGGTACTTCAAAAGTGACAAGGTCATCGATGACAAGGGAAGATAGGACCTGCCACAGACCAGAGGCGACTAAGGAGAAATAAAAACTAAACGCCTCCAATACTCTCAGGCTGTCCGCTTCCTGTTCCTAAAGCTTCTGGGTTGCCTTTCTTTTTTTGTAACAATTACTGCTTCTATTTCCCTCTAATATTTTGCAGCTATTTTTCTCTGGTATTTTATTAGCAGAAGTCATCTCTGCGCCGGCCCACCAGTGGCATGTTGTAGCTCAGATTACAGGTGTTTCTGTTCGCTTGGAGATGTCATATATGCATGGCTGGGATTAAGGCTGCTGCTACCTGGCCTGAAACTCCTGCTATCATTTTCTAACGGTGTGACTTTGGCCAGTCCCTTCTCTTCTGCCTCAGTTTCCTCCTGTATAAAATGGGCTAATCATAGTGTAGGCTTCATAGGTGCTCATGAGGACTAAAATAAAGTGATATGGGCCTCGGTAAGCTGTATTTGCTATTCGTATTGCATGTTCCTGTCTGTCATGTTCAACCTGAACTTATTTTTTTAAATCCTCACCTGAAGATTTTTTTCCCATTGCTTTTTTAGAGAGAGTGGAAGGAAGGAAGGGAGGGAGAGAGAAAGGGAGAGAGAAACATTGATGTGAGAAAGACATATTGACTGGTTGCCTCCTGCATGAGCCCTTACTGGGACTGGGGATTGAACCTGCAACCCAGGTACATGCCCTTGGCCAGGAATTGAACCCATAACCCTTTAGTGCATGGGCTGACGCTCTAACCACTTAGCAACACAACCAGGGCTCAAACAGAATTTTGAGTTTGGGGAGTAAGGGGTGCCTCTGGTCACAGGACAGTTTGCCAAATAGTCATACTCAGCAGACTAAACAGGTAAAGCCAGGGCTTTTCTGATGTTTCCTCCTCGGTTCTCAGAAAAGAGGTTTCCCTGTTCCCTCCCTTGACAGTTATGAAAAAGAACAGCTGTTAGCTTAGAAATGATTTATCTTTTGAAGAGAGATAGCCTTGAAGAAAAAAACGATTTTATAGCTCTGTGCCATATACTCTGAACAGATTGTAGGGTACATGCATTGAAATGTGTTAAAAAAACAAATGCAACTGCACCCAAGTGTGTTAGAAAAATAGTTATAATCTTCCCTTTGAGCCTACGTCCACGTTGGGGGAAGGAACACAGATAATCTGGGAAAATGCAGAGCTTGCTCTTGGGTGTTCTCCAAAGGGATCTCGGGTTTCCCAGGCAATAGCCAGCCTACTCTTTGGCCCATGAGGTGCTCTGTGTGGGGACCTTAGCTGCTCTTGATGAAGCTTCCCTTGGTGCCAGTGCGCCAACAGTGCCACTTAAAAGAACCAGGATGTGGCCCTAACTGCCTTGGTCACTTCTGAGAATGAGGCAGAGGAGATCAGAGTGCTAGGATTATTCCTCGGTCCTCCCTGTGCCAGGAAAGGAGACCAGAGAGAGGCTGATGGTGGTCGGGTCACAGAACCGCACTCTGGCCCCCGCTGTTGGCAAACCTTTGAGCATTATGAGGATTAATTGAGATCAAGTGCACAAGGCTGCAGACATGACCTGGATAAGGGCCTGGTTATCATTCACTGGCGTGCCCTCTGCACGTCGGCATTTCTAAATCATAGCATCTGCTATTATGGCAACTGTGCTCTTTATCTAATGTGCTTGCCACCATGCTTCCTTGTGAGTCAGTTGCTCAAATGTGCCTCCAAGGCGCAGGATATCCCTGGTAGTTAGTTTCCCAACTCCTCTGAAATGCTTCCCCGTGAGGGCTTCTCAGGGATGGAGCCACTGGCAGCAGCAAAGGGGGAGAGATGGACATTTAATGGGTTGGCAGACATTTCACAGAGGTGTCTGGGTGCTTAGCAAAAAGCAGTTTGTGAGATGCTTTAACCCAATTAAAATGAACCTGAAAATACTTAAAGGAAAACAGCTGTTGCCGATGAAGGGAGGCAACCCCACATACCTGTTCATGGGGGAGCCCTCCTCATGCAGAAGGCGCTCTCCCCAGAGAGCAGAAGGGGCTGTTGAGATATGAGAATGTCTCCGTCAGGACAGATGGATTTCTTGAAGATTTTTCGTTTCATTTCTTTTAAAGTGTTAAACCCCCTTCCCCAAAGGAAAGCAGCTGAAGAAAAAGTAGAACGACAAAGAGCAACATTTTCAAAGCAAGTGCAAAACTGGTTCTCCTGCCCAACCCCAGTCCCACTTTGTGGGCAGAGCTGCTGTGGGAGGCAGAGTGAGCAGTGAGCACTGTTTGGGCCATTCGGAGCCCAGTCACAGGCCCTACTCTACTGCTTCACACGTGACCCCGACGGGCCCCCAGGCCTCCCTGAGTGCAGACTCCTCGACCGTTTATGAACATTTGGTCTGACAGTGTATGTCTGTGCCTTTGCTCCCCGAGGTTCTTTTGTGGGCAGCTCTACAAGACCTTATCTCCATATTAGAACATTTTATCACAGCAGAGTACAGGCCACAGATCCTCTCTTTGTCACAGGGATGTAACTTTGACTTGCCTATCTGTGAAGACCACTGCTCCAGGCTCCCTGGAGACTAGCTGGTCCCCATGGGCACGCCCAGTTTCCACTAGCCTCCCAATCCCTTTGCAGCCAAGGCCTTCATAGAAAGGGTGCAGAATCTGAGTTGTGTGGCCTTGATTCCTATCAAGGGGATCCTTTGTGAAGGGCGTGTGCCCT
This sequence comes from Myotis daubentonii, assembly GCF_963259705.1. NCBI lineage: Eukaryota > Metazoa > Chordata > Mammalia > Chiroptera > Vespertilionidae > Myotis > Myotis daubentonii. The sequence continues at coordinate 16,229,111 of NC_081843.1, read as the reverse complement.
CTGCTGTCCAACAGGTTCGATGGTCACTGTTGTATAAATGCATAAAACATCTTATATATGTAACACTAGTGTGCTGTGGGAATTCCTAAGAAACAGATGGCCTGTTTTAAAGTGCATCAGGTGTGTGAATGTTCCCCACATCTCACGTGGTTCAGGGTTCAGGATCTGGAAGAGGGACTGCACACAAATGAAAGAGATGAGACAAGAAATAATAATTTGGAAATTGGGGGGCCAGGCGATAGCCCTCCCAAGAGGATGGACTCGACTTGTGCTCAGGCTTTGTCATCCTTTTATTTACTTTGGGATACACCTATAGCCCTTAGGCAGGCAAGTTCCAGTAACAGACAGACTATCTTATCAGTAAGGATTTACATGACTATCTGGTGGGGAAGTTGCTTCAGCTACCATTGTCTGGACTAAACAGTGGGTGCATAGCCCTGACCTTTGCTGGGGATCAAAGGCCACCAGCCTTCTGGGTCCACACCTCTCTGCTAGTGAAGGTAATGGGCGGCTTCCCGCAAGGTGTACTTGAGGAGGGAAAAATACTAGAAATGACTACGCAAGAGCAGATACCAAGGATGGCTGTTTATGATTAAGGACATTAAATTACCAGACGAACTGTCTTTATAACCAGAAAGGATAGTGACCAGAAGTTTTAATATTAAGTACCAACATTTATTGAATACTCACAAACACATCAAGCATTGTGCAGAGCCAAGCTGTGATAAATGCATGCACATCTCCACTTGCCAAACCCTCGCCCATGGCAGACATCACAAGTCAATCTCAGTTCTCCTCCTGTTGGGCCAGCACGTGGCCTCATCATCCTCAATTCACTGTTCTAGGAAGTCAGTCTCATGGGATTAGAGTCAGTGCACAAAAACCAAGCTGATTTAAAATACCTCTGACATGCTTTACTTGTATTGACTCATTTTGCCCTGATAATAATTCTTCAGGGTAGATACAATCCCTTTTACCAAGGAGGAAAATGAGACTTGGAGAGGATCTCTATTAAGTGGTAGAAGCAGGATTCAGTGAATGAAGCAGGATTCAGTTTAATTTCAAAGCCAGTGCCTTTAATCACTGTTACACTACTTCTCTAGTCTTAATGTTTAAACAATGGTCAGAGAAGTAGCTGTTCATACTCTTTCATCATGTCTTTACGAGATTGGTGAATTCCTGGACCTTAAGGGTTTGACTCATTCTCTCAAACCATTCCCATACTCCAAGCTGTATCCACTCCACCCCCAGGCCTGCTTGGCTCCTGAAAAGGCCGGTATTTCCCTAGAGAAGCAAGCCTACCACCACCAAAGTCAATTACTTCCAATACCCGATAGGAGGCACCCATAGGACCATGCTGCACATGTCTTGGGCACAGTTACTTAATTCCTCCTTTGGGGGCTGAGAGGGTCACTGTGGGGGGGTGGTGTTGGGGGGAGATTGGATTTTGTTATATGAGAAGATCAATGGCCCCATTGGTAAAATGTTTTGAAGTTTAACTCAGATGATACCGAGATGTGCTTTAAAATAATTTTATTGATAAGTATTGACAATTAGAACATTTTACCCCTGTTAATAATGTCAGTTTTTAAAGAGCTATAAGCAGTTTTACCTAGGTGCTACTGTTTGTTCAGGTATGTTAGTTAATGGTTTGGCCAGCTCTTTTGGCATGTATATTTTCATTTTTTGAGGAATACAAATGTCCAAACTTAGCTTGTGCATTATATAAGATTCCCAAATTACACACCTCTTTAGCATCTTTGTTTCTTTTATTTAATATAGTGTGGGCCTGAACTCTAACTTGAGATGTGATGACACTTATTTTTAATTTTTGAAATAATACCTAGCCTCCTACAATGTTTTCCAATGCTATGCAAGGACATTTTTATAGTCCTAATAAATCTTTGCTGCTAAGTCTATCTCCTCTACTGGAAACAGTTAGTTGCTATCTCAATGACACTTCCTAGTTTAATGGATCACATCCTATATAATAAAAGGCTAATATGCAAATTGACCAAACCACAGAACGACCGGTCGCTATGATGCACACTGACCACCAGAGGGCAGATGCTCAGTGCAGGAGCTGCCCCCTGGTGGTCAGTGCGCTCCCACAGGGGGAGCGCCGCTCAGCCAGAGCCTGGGCTCACGACTGGCGAGCGCAGCAGCCGTGGTGGGAGCCTTTCCTGTCTCCGTAGCAGTGCTAAGTATGTCCGACTGCCGGCTTAGAATGTCCGACATCCCCCAAGGGTTCCCGGATTGCAAGAGGGCGCAGGCCAGGCTGAGAGACTCACCCTTCCCCCAAGTGTACGAATTTCATGCACTAGTTAATAATAATAGTAAATTTATTGAGAGCCAGAGATGATGTTAGGCTAACTATATACATATCCATTAAATCCTTACCACGTATCTTCAAGAAAAGTGTTATCATGCTCTTTTTATAGATGAGATAACTGAGGTGAGTGATTTGAACAAGGCCATCCAAAACAATAAGAATTCGAGGTGGGATTTGAACCCTGGTTTATGAGAGATGAAAGCCTTGCTGCCCTTTCACTCTATCTGTCAGGATTGTCTTGCCTTTCCTTTTCCAGGTCAGCTAATTTCTGTAAGCTTTTAAGAATCCTAGGTCTATAAACAGGTCCCTCTGATTATTCAGCCTATTTTATAGGAACTGTCACATAGAGCTCATAGACCTTGGCGTAGTGCCCTCATATAGGATAATGGCAGGTTTATTGAGGTATGATTCACATACCAAGAAAGTTACCCTTTGAAGTATACAATTTGGTGCTTTTTAGTATATTTCCAAAGTTGTACAACCATTACCACAATCAAGTTTAGAACATTTTCATCACCTCCTAAAAGAAACCTCATGTCTATTAGATCACTACCCATTCCATTATCCCTCTCCCCCCTGTCAGTGCCCAATCTCCTTTGCATCTCTGTGGATTTGCCGTTTCTGAACATTTTATATGGATGGAATCATACAATATGTGGCTTTTTGTGTCTGGCTTCTTTCACTGAGTGTAATGTTTTCAAGGTTCATCACGTTGTAGCCTGCAGTACTTCATCCCTTTTTCGTTGTTTTTGTTTAATCCTCACCCAAGGATATTTTTTTCTATTTGATTTTTAGGGAGAGTGAAAGGGAGGGAAGGAGGAGGAGAGAGAAACAACTATGTGAGAGAGACACATTGATTGGTTGCATTCTACATGCACTCCAACAGGGGCCTGGGATTGAACCTGCATTCCAGGTACATGCCCTTGACTGGGAATCAAACCCATGGCCCTTTGGTGTGAGGGCCAATGCTCCAACCACTGAGCAGCACCTGCCAGGACAATACCTCATTCCTTTTGATGGCTGAATAATATTCCATTGTATGGGTAGACCACATTTTATTGATCCATTCATCTGTTAATGGACATTTGAGTTGTTTGTACCTCTTGGCTGTTATGGAACATTCATGTGCAGGTCCTTGTGTAGATGTGTTTCCATTTTCACTTTGTCAGTTTGTCTTTAACTCATCCTGGTGTGGTTCAGTAAGCCTTCCGTTTGGTTACAACCATTCTGTGTGATAGCAAATTACAACAATAGAGGACTGTTTGAATTATATATTGTGGTCATCTTTTCTTGGTGAGTTCCTATGGTCTGTTTTTTCTTGTAGACCTGCCCTTCATGCAAAATTACATTTGCTCCCAAATTGGAAGCTGGTGCAGAAGAAGGAGCAATGCAAAATGGCTGTCAGGAGGAGCATAAAAATAAAAACAAGGTAACAAGCTCCTGGCTGTCATACCTGTCAGTTCTTCTCTGGCGCATTCATCTGAGATGACACTCCTGTTGTCAACTTCTCGGTTCTGGAAATACTTCCTTTTAGGTGACCCATTCCATACCTCTAGTCCTTTTGTGTTTTGAGCAGACCAGTAAAGAACAGGAATGAGTCAGAACTAATCCCTGAGAAGTAATGCTGAACTGAATGGGATCCCTAATGGGCAATAAGGGTTTAAAGACATGTGGATTGTAGACCTAGAAGTTGGATTCAACATATGGTAGACGGTGGGTTTGCAGAGAGAAGAGGGGACTTCAGGATAAGAGACCCATCATGGAGAGGGGCTTGGGATTAGGGACAGCAGCAAGGAAGCTGCCAGAGAAACCTCACTTGGAACCAGAGCCAGGACTGGAGTGGAAAGCAGATTAAATAGCTGGGAAGGCTGGCCCTTCAGGAAACCTACTCCGGCACCCTCCACCCTCATGTCATCTGCCCATGGATTGTGCGACACAAGGTCCGCCTGTGTTGCAGACAAGCAGTCACCCTTTCCTAAGCTACAGCCCATATAGGTTTTCTTTCTCTGGATCCACTCTTGCACTTCTCCCAAACCTTCCCCATAGCCCTCTGGAACCCTGGTTCTCTGGTCAGCAATCTGAGAGCCTCAACCTCCCTGGTTGCCTGAACGCCTAGAGTTGCGATTTGACAAATCAGGGGGATAGGGAGAAGCAGGTGGGCGGCGAGGTTGAGAGTTTGGATTGGGACCGAGATTTGAAGGTGCAGCGTGCAGTGCAGTGGGACCCCAGCGGAGCAGAGGGGTTGGGTGGAATAGCATGCTGCACACCCACGGGTCACCTCTGTGTCTGCTTCCCTCTGGCGTGAGGCAGGTTTCTGGAGGTCATAATTCCAAAACACAGAACGGACTCCTCAGCCCTCCCCAAGAGGAGAAGCTCACCAACAGCCAGACCTCCCTGTGTGAGATCTTACAGGAAAAGGGGAAGTGGGCAGGTGTCAGCTTGGACCAGTCTGCTCTCCTTCCACTGAGACTCAAGAACATCCGGGAGAAAACAGACGCCCACTTTGTTGATGTTATCAAAGAAGACAGGTAAGAGGGAGCTATGGGAATTGAAGTAAAATTTGCAGATAGAAGCCTCTCCCTTTCTCTAAATTACCTTATCTATCGTGTTGTCAATATATCACTTTACTTTGAAGTAATTTGAAACTTACAGAAACATTGCATGAATAATACAAAGAATTTTCTTTATACCCTTTGCCTGATTTTTCTAACTTTTAACATTTTACTGTTTGTTTTAGTCTCCTCTCTCTCTCCCTCTTTCTCTATAAAATTTATAATTTTTTTCTGGACCACTTGACAGTAAGTTGAATATGTCATTATCTTTACTCTTTAATACTATATTTCCTAAATATAAAGATGTCCTTCATATAATCATAGTTATCAAATTTGGTAAATTTGGCATTGTTGTGATATTTTATATCTGTAGCACATATTCCAGGTTTTGCTTTTTTTTTAATCAAAATAAGCTTTATGACAGAGGGAGGGGAAGAGGAAGAGAGGGAGGGAGGGAGGGAGGGAGGGAGGGAGGGAGGGAGAGAGAGAGAGAGAGAGAGAGAGAGAGAGAGAGAGAGAGAGAGAGAGAAACATTGATTGTACATGCCCCAACTGGGGATCAAACTTGCAACCTAGGTGTGACCCTGACCAGAGGTAGAACTCACAACCTTTTGGTATACAGGACGGCACTCCAACTAACTGAGCCACCTGGCCAGGGCTCCAATTTTGTCCATTGCTAGCACTTCCTTTTTCTTTAGCGCAGGATTCTGCCCTGGGTCACAGGTTTCATTATGCAGTGGCATGCCTCTTTAGTCTTTTTAAATCTCAGGCAGTTCCTCCGCCATTCGGTGTCGTTTATGATGTTGGCTTTTTTGAAAAGTGCAGGCCTGGTTCTTTTATAAAATATTCCAAAAGTTGAATTTGTGTGACGTTTCCTCATGCTTACATTCAGGCTGGGCAGATATTACAGAAGGGGTGTGTCCTTCTCAGGTATCATATCTAAAGGCTCCCCGTGTCCATTGGTCCCTCATTGGCATAGTAATTTTGATCAACCAGACAAGTATGTTTTAGACTGTTCCAATTATAGTTACGATTTTCTTCTTGTGCCTAATAAGCTGTCTGTGGGAAGACGCTTTATGATCATGTAAATATCACATTCCTCATCAAACTCCCCTAGTTTAATCTCCATGGATGGTTCTTGCCTAAACAGCCTTTACTATGCTGGTTTAGAAGAGTGATTTCCCTGCTCCAGCACCAACTGCACAGTTATCATTTGGTGTCTAGCATTCCACTGTAAAGAGCCCCTCCCACTTATTCCTTCATCTACCCCTGTATTATCAACCTGGACTCACGGAGTTCTGTTCTGCTTGACAGGATATAGTTTATCACTGTCCTGATTCTAGTTTGATGCTCTGGTTGTACCAAATCTGGCCTTGTGGGAACCCCCCTTTTGGCATGACTCCATCATTTATTTTGAGCAATTTCTTACATTCTATCTACCACAGCAATTTTCAACTGGTGTGCTGTGAGAATTTTTAAAACATGCAATACCTGACTATTGAGTCAGGAGCACTGACCTCTTTTCCCTGAGGTTGTCAAATAAAAATTTTTTTAAAAAAATGAGAACCCCAACACAATAGCCGTCCAGTGTGAATGAATCAAAGTTATACCTTTTTATTTGTCAGATTGGCAAAACTATGATGTATTTTTTTGGTGTGCTGCAGAATTATAGTAATTAGTTTATGTGTGCCTGAGATGAGAAAGGTTGAAAATCGCTGGTCTAGCACAGCAAGGATATATTCCAGGCTTGTTTAGCATCTTCCCTGCCCCCACTCAGGAATCAGATGTTTCTCAAAAGAGCCCTCACTCCTTTTAGTGAAGAATGGTATTTAGATGTGTTAGTTATCAATGCCTAACGTAATGTCATCATGGTCAAAGACATACTTTATGTGATTTCAGTACTTTACATTTATTGATTCTTGGTTTATAGCCTCACATGTGGTCTTTTTTTTTGGCGAACATATTTTTGCACTTGAAAAGAATTGGAAAATATAAATAGACCGATTAGCAGTGAGGAAATTGAAACAACCATCAAAAACCTCCCGAGCCCTAACCGGTTTGGCTCAGTGGATAGAGTGTCAGCCTGCAGACTCAAGGGTCCCAGGTTCGATTCCGGTCAAGGGCATGTACCTTGGTTGCGGGCACATCCCCAGTGGGGAGTGTGCAGGAGGCAGCTGATCGATGTTTCTCTCTCATCGATGTTTCTGACTCTCTATCCCTCTGCCTTCCTCTCTATAAAAAATCAATAAAATATATTTTTTTAAAAATTAAAAGAAAAACAAAAGTCCAGGAACAGATGGCTTCACTAGTGAATTCTACCAAATGTTCAAAGAAGATTTAAAACCTATCCGTTTCAAATTCTTCCAAAAAATTGAAGAAGAGGCAATACTTCCTAACACATTCTATGAGGCCAGTATAACCCTGATATCAAAACCTTGCAAAGATAACACACACAAAAAAGAAAATTACAGACCAATATCTCTGATGAACACAGATGCAAAAATCCTAAACAAAATACTAGCAAATCTAATATAACAGTACATAAAAAAATAATACATCATGATCAAGTGGGGTTCATTCCAGGGGCACAAGGATGGTTCAAGATGTCCAAATCAATCAATGTAATACACCATAGTAACAAAAGAAAGGATAAAAATCATATGATCTTATCAATAGATGCCGAAAAGCATTTGGTAAGATACAACATCCATTTATGATTAAAACACTCAATAAAATAGCAAAGTACCTCAAAATGATAAAGGCCATACATGAGAAACCCTCAGCTAATATCATACTCAATGATGAAAAACTGAAAGTTTTTCCTCTAAAATCAAGAACAAGACAAGGATGCCCACTCTCACCACTCTAATTCCACACAGTGCTGGAAGTCCCAGCCAGAGCAATAAGGCAAGAGAAAGAAATAAAAGGCGTCCAAATAGGTAAGGAGGAAGTCAAACTGTCACTTTTTGCAGACGACATGATTTTCTGTATATAGAAAACTCTAAGGATTCCACCAAAAAACTATTAGAAACAATAAACAAATACAGCCAAGTTGCAGGATACAAATTCAATGTGCAAAAATCCATTGACTTCCTGTATACTAACAACAAAACTTCAGGGAAAAAAAATGGAAAAACCATGTTTTTCTCACATCGATGTTTCTCTTGGTCTTTCCCTTTCTCTTTCACTCTCCCTAAAAATCCATGGGAAAATATCCTCAAGTGAAGATTAACAAAAACAAAAACAACAAAAAAAAAGCCTTAGCTGGTTTGGCTCAGTGGATAGAGTGTTGGCCTGGGGACCAATGGGTCCCTGATTCGATTCTGGTCAGGGGCATGTACCTTGGTTGCAGGCTCCTCTCTGGCCTGGGCCCTGGTCTGTGCTCATCCAGGAGGCTACCAATCAATGTGTTTCTCTAACATCAAAGTTTCTGTCTTTCTGTCTCTCTTCCACTCCCTCTAAAAATGAATGGGAAAAAACAATTCCTTTTGCAATTGCAACCAAAAGAATAAAATACCTGGGAATAAACTTAACAAAAAATGTGAAAGACCTATATGCTGAAAATTACAAATCATTATTTAAAGAGACAGAAAAACACACAACAAAATGGAAAAATATTCTGTGTTCATGGATTGGAAGAATCAACATAGTTAAAATGGCCATATTACCCAAATCAATCGAGTTAATGCAATCCCCATCAAAATCCCAATGTCATTTAAAAGAAATAGAACAAGAAATCATCAGACTTGTATGGAACCAGCAAAGACTCCAAATAACCAAAGCAATCCTGAGAAAAAAGAACGAGGCTGGCGGTATCACACTACCTCACTTCAAATTATACTACTGCCAAAACTGGTTTGGCTCAGTGGATAGAGCGTCGGCCTGCGGACTGAAGGGTCCCGGGTTCGATTCCGGTCAGGGACATGTACCTGGGTTGCGGGCACGTCCCCGGTGGGAGATGTGCAGGAGGCGGCTGATCAATGTTTCTCTCTCATCGATGTTTCTAACTCTCTGTCTCTCTCCCTTCCTCTCTGTAAAAAATCAATAAAATATATTTTAAAAAAAATTATACTACAGAGCTACGATAATCAAAACAGCTTGGTATTGGCAGAGAAACAGACACACTGATCAATAGAATAGAATAGAAAGCCCAGCTATAAAACCAAATGTATATGGATAGATAATTTTTGACAAAGGAGTTAGGAACACACATGGAATAAAGATAGTCCCTTCCATAAATGGTGTTGTGAAAACTGGAAAGCTTCATGCAAACAAATGAAACTGGATTACAGGTTGTCCCCATGTAGAAAAGTTAATTTAAAATGGAGCAAAAGCTCAGACCCAAAACAGTAAGTTACATAGAAGAAAATATAGGTACCAAACTTATAGACCTGGCTCTTAGAGAACATTTTATGAACTTGACCCCAAAGCAAGGGAAGTAAAGGCAAAAATAAATGAATGGGACCATATCAAACTAAAAAGCTCCTGCACAGCAAAAGAAACTGACAACAAAACGAAGAGGCAGCCAACTAGGTGGGAAATGATATTTGCAGAGCGTAGCTCCGACAAAGGTTTAATTTCCAAAATGTATAAAGAATTCAATTTGGTGTAAAACTCAACACCAAACAAAAAGCAACCTAATCAACAAGTGGGTAGAGCACCTGAAAATACACCTCTCCCACGAATACATATGAACAACCAGTAGATATATGAAAAGATGTTCAACCTCACTGGCAATTAGGAAAATGCAAATCAAAACTACAGTAAGACACCACCTTGCCCCCGTTAGAATGGCCATTATCAACAGGACAAGCAATAACAAGTGTTGGAGAAGTTGTGGAAAAAAGGGAGCCATCATTCACTGCTGGTGGGAATGTAGACTGGTACAACCACTATGTCAGTTCCTCAAAAGATTAAGTCTAGAGCTACCATATGACCCAGCAATCCCTCTTCTGGGTATATACTTGGAAAACTCAAAATCATGTATTTGCAAAGATATATGCACCCATGTGTTCAATGCAGCATTATTCATAGTGGCCAAGACATGGAAACAACCGAAGTGCCCTATGATAGAGGACTAAGTAAAGAAGATGTGGTACATAATGGAATACTACTCAGCCATAAGAAAGGATGAACTGGCGCCATTTGCAACAACATGGATGGACCTTGAGAACATTATGCTAAGTGAAATAAGTCCATCAGAAAAAGCTAAGAACTACATGATTTCACTCTCATGTGGGATACAAAACTGAAACTTGTAAACACAAACAGCAGTGTGGTGATTGCAGAGGGAAGGGGTGGGGGGGAATGGGGTGGTCTTAATATAAGATAACAGGGGAAGATTTGACTTTGGGTGGTGGGCACACGGTGCAATATACAGATCTTGCAACATAGAAACCCACACCTGAAACCTATATGTTCATGTTGACCAATGTCACCCCAGTCAATTCAATAAATTTTTTTTAAGGCAAAAAAGAGAGTCCACTCTGTTGCAAAGGAAGGAAGAGGCAGATGTACAGTGAACTCTGCTGTGTGACAGGCACATGCTAGGCACTTCACCTATTCCATCTGATTTAATTCTAGTAGTTATTATATAAGGGAGAGAGACTATAGCCCCTAGCTGTATTTGCCTTCTGAAACCATGTTAACATTTTTAAAAAATTTATAGCAATTTTCTGCAATAGAAAAGGGATATTAACTATTTGCTGGCAATCCATAAAAGAACCAGTTACATAAAGCAGGTTTCATTTCTCTGCTATAAAAGTCATTGAGTGTTATCGTTTTTCAGGTTTCACACACAGTCTGCATTTGTGACGGTCGCATCAAAATTACACTAACTGTAATCACAATTTTGTGATAATATTCTGTTAGCTTTCTTTGATGGTGGTGATTACTGTCAGTACTCTGAATGACAGGACAGGCGGCTCCGAATTACATTTTCATTGTTAGCCTTCAAATCGATCTAAGTGCCTCAGTACAGGGATTTGCTGGTCCTTCAGAAGATGGTGTCCTAGAACAAAAAAGCCACCTTCCTCTCATCCTGGATATCGGGAAGATGTTTTCAAAAGCAGGGTTCTGCTGATGTGTGCTATAATTATGGTGAATGGTCATTCTTTAGTGGGAGGAAACATAAAATGGGATTATGTTTAGCATCGCTTTCCAGAGATATATCCTAAAAGGGGTGGTCGAACCATGTCTGAAAAAGTCAAGTAGTGACTTTTAGATACAGCTTTTGTGATATGCTTAATGAGTGATGTTTTGGTAAATAATTGCAGTCTGCTGATAAAATAAATATGATTATGCTTCATGTTGATCAGTTGCGTTTTTCATCTCTTCCAGCCTGATGAAAGATTATTTTTTTAAGCCACCCATTAATCAGTTCAGCTTGAACTTCCTGGACCAGGAGCTAGAGCAAGCCTACAGGACCAGCTATCAAGAAGAGGTACATGTTCCTTATAATTTTACTGAAGAAACTTGTTGTTACTAGACAGTCCCCAATTCATTTTGTGCTTTGGAAATCTTCCTTGTTTTCCTGGGTGACAGGAAAAGGAAGGCTAATACTGATTTCCCACAATCTGCAAGCTCTGAATTGCATCTTTATGTGAATTTATCTACACAAGGGAGAAAACTCCAAATCTTTCTGTGCTCGTGAGTCTAACGACCAAGGCTTGTCATTTCCCAGTCCCTCTCCTCTGCAGCTGGTGCATCCACCATTAGTGCTCCCCTAGGACCTTGTTTCATGTCTATCCCAGCACCCAGCACAGAGCCAGGCCCTGCGTGAAGGCATGAGCCTCTCTTACTGTCACTTGACATGCCTGTATTTTCATCTGCTGCTGCTTCAGTCCCCACCTGTTACTTCTGTCATGAAGCCAGCTTTTACCCACCCTGAACCTGGGACCCAGACATTCAGTGGAAGCTCCCAGCACATGGCTTTTGTGCTACTGACTTTACAGACAGAATCAGTGACTTTACCAGTCAGTAACTCACTTTTCAGGGTCAGTAGGTAAGGTGCCTGTGAGAACTTACTGGTGTGCAGTCAGTTGCTGTGTGACCTTGGGCAAGTTCCTGAACTTCTCTTTCCTTAGTTTCCTCATTGTTAAGCAGAGAAATAGTCGGGAGATGGCCCACCTAAAGCTCTTATCACCCTGTAACTGGTTGGGGATAGGCAAATATTTGTGTTTTCCCACCCAAGCTATACTCCATGACCATCTGTCACAGCATCTATTCATGTACCGCCACCTTTCTCTTACTCCGAACAGGTTATGAAGAATTCTCCCGTGAAGACTTTTGCCAGTGCCACCTTCAGCTCCCTCCTGGATGTGTTTCTGTCAACAACAGTGTTTCTGATTCTCTCCATCACCTGCTTCCTGAAGTACGGGGCTACCACCACGCCTCCCCAGCCAGTCACCCTGGTGGTCTTCGGGGTGGCCCTGCTCCTGGAGGTGCTGTCCCTCATGGTCTCCGTCAGGTAAAGGCTCACCTGCAGGGCGGTTCTCCAGCTTTTAGCCTCTGGCTCCCTCTGCTGGCTCCACAGTTTATGACTGAACAGTCTGCGGCACAGCTGACCAGCGGACTGAAGCAGGCTGCCTCTGCAAGCTCATTTCAGGTGAAGGGTCCTCTTCCCTTCCCTCCCCCAGCCCTACTTCACAGGTTTCTCCCTTGAAGACCCTGGCCCTGGGCACAGGTGGGCACTCTCCTTACCAGAGAGTCAGTGTCCTCTGCAGCCCTGATGCCGCCGGCCAGTCCTGTATCTTCCAAATCAGAGATTTTAAAAAAAGAAGAGGTGGGAAGATAGGGCATAAGAAAGGAAAGGAAAAGGACGTGTACAGGGTGCAAATGATAGGAGGCTGCCAGCAGATAAGCAGACGCCTCTCCTAGAGAAAAGAGCGAAACTATAAAACCCTTAGGAGACATCATAGGTGTAAGTCTGTGAGCTTGGGTCAAGCAATGGTTTCTTAGACTTCACACAAAAAGCACAAGCAACCAAAGAAAAAATAGTTGGACTTCACCAAAATTCAAAAAAAAAAATTTAAATATATTTTATTGATTTTTTACAGAGAGGAAGGGAGAGGGAAAGAGAGTTAGAAACATCGATGAGAGGGAAACATCGATCAGCTGCCTCCTGCACACCTCCTACTGGGGATGTGCCTGCAACCAAGGTACATGACCTTGACCGGAATCGAACCTGGGACCTTTCAGTCTGCAGGCCGACGCTCTATCCACTGAGCCAAACCAGTTAGGGCCAAAATTCAAAATTTTTAAGTTGAAAGAACACCATCAAAAAAGTCAGAGAGAACCTGCGGAATTGGAGAGACTATTTGCAGATCTTATCTATGACCAGGGTCTAATATCTAGAATGTAAACTCAATAATAAAAAGATAACCCATTTAAAAATGGACAGAGAGCCCTAACCGGTTTGGCTCAGTGGATAGAGCGTTGGCCTGCAGACACAAGGGTCCCAGGTTCAATTCCGATCAAGGGCATATACCTTGGTTGCGGGTACATACCCAGTACGGAGTGTGCAGGAGGCAGCTGATCGATGTTTTTCTCTCTCATCGATGTTTCTAACTCTCTATCCCTCCCCCTTCCTCTCTGTAAAAAATCAATAAAATATATTTAAAAATAATACTAAAAATAAAAATGGACAGAGGGTCTGAATAGACAACAGTGGCCCCTCAGAAGCTGGGCCCTCAGGACCTGCCCAACTTGATGTCAGGGTTCAGTTTAACACTGAGGAAGCCCACAGCTGCTCTGTACATTTCTGACTAGATGTGAGTGCACGGGGCATTCTGTTCACAAGCACCCAGACTGCCTGTGCCATCTGCCTCCTGGGCACTATGACACTGGGTCCTTGCACCACAACCATCTCCTCTGTTCAGCCCTGTCACTCCCAACATGGCAGCCTGTCAGCCTAGTAGACTCCCAAGCTGGGGGTAAAACAGAAACAGGGAGAAGGGCCCTGACCATAAGTTTCTGCTCCTCTTCCTCAACATCCCAGGACAGGAAGCAATAGCTTCAGATCTGGCCCTGAGTGAGTGCCCCCCTCCCTTCCACACTCACTGTCATCCTGCTCCCCTCTGAAGTCCCCAGGAGGGGCCATTTGCTGAGGACTGCTAGAGGCCACACGCTCATCTCCTGGCCCTGGTTGAGGTAACTCAGGTGTATCCTTGCTGTCTCCCCAAATTCCCTCCAGCTGAGTGGAGCTGTGTTACCTATAAGTGACTCCTCTATTACACAGCCCTCCCTGTGGGCCTGCCCCTCTGGTCCTGGCTCTGCAGCCCTCACTGAGCTGCCTGGGACATAAGTCAGCTCTGCTTCTGGGGAACCCAAACTAAGTCATCCTCAGGCCCCTAGTTTGGTTTTTTCCTTTTTAAACTTAGATTTTTAGTTTTTTAAAAAATACGTTTATTGATTTCAGAGAGGAAGGGAGAGGGAGAGAGAGATAGAAACATCAATGATGAGACAGAATCATTAATTGGCTGCCTCCTGTACACCCCGTACTGGGGATCAAGCCCTCAACCGGGGCATGTGCCCTGACCAGGAATCGAACCATGACCTCCTTGTTCATAGGTCAATGCTCAACCACTGAGCCACACTAGCCGGGCTAAACTTAGTTTTCTTATATGATTCACATGTAATGAATCCACTTATTTCAGTCATCCCCATATAATTTTACAGCTCTTCTATCTCCCCAAAGAAAACACATACCCATTTGCAGTTACTGTACTCCCCTCCCTTCCCCAACTCCAGGTTCCCTTCTGGCACCGACCTACAGCTCGATATGCTCTTGATCTCTCTGAGGCTAGCATTGTCTCCATACATTTTTTAAAAACCCTTTATACCCTGTTCCTTGGACCCAATTCTGCAGGATCGGGGCTAAGCCACACTTAGAGACTGCAGCGGGCTGCATGTCAGACAGACGCCAGGCCTGGCTGTGCCCGATGCCGAGGTGCTGGGCCGGGTGGATGTGGCAGCCACTGTGCCCCTGAAAAACCTCTGGTGTGACTTTAAAAGTTCACTTTACCTGGGCCATCAAAGCCTGGGAGAGGTTCCGACCCTGAAGGACACATTTATATTTAGGATCCAAGGCTAGCAAGAACCTACACTGAGGAATATGCAGGTTCCCCAGGGAGGCCGGTTCTGTGGCTGCTTCAGTGGCTGGCCCGGGCCGGGCACCTCATCTGGAAGGCTGTCTAGTCTCAGCTCAGGACTTGTCCTTCCAGACATTTGTGCTATGCCTTCGACAGGCAAGCGAACCGGGGTCTTGTCCTTGGAATTCTGCAGCCCTGAGACCTTTGTGGAGGGCTTCCCAGGCTGCCTTCCCTGGCTGGGGCTCAGCTCCCTCTGTCTCCTTGTAGGGCTTATGTATTCTGTCTTTGAGCATATTTGTGGTTATCCTCGGAAATATTCCAAGGATTCCATTAACCTTTTAAGTATCTGGAGGCCAGAATAGTCCTGGACTTAAAAGGGTCAGATGGGTCCTAACTGGTTTGGCTCAGTGGATAAAGTGTTGGGCTGAGGGGTCCTGGGTTCAATTCTGGTCAAGGGCACATGCCCAGGTTGTGGGCTCGATCTCCAGTAAGGGGCGTGCAGGAGGCAGCCGATCAATGATTCTTTCTAATCATTGATGTTTCTACTCTCTCTCCCTCTCCTTTCCTCTCTGAAATCAATAAAAAAAAATACTTTTTAAAAAAAGGGTGGTCAGATGGGGCCTGGCTCTGTGTGGAGATAGCTGAAATTTAGGGGTTCCTCATGGAGGCTGAACATAGTGCTGTAGGTGTCAAGGCCTGAAGGTGCAGGTGCCTGGGTGCATGTGAGAAGTCCTGATGGGTCTTTGTGCACTCAAAGTTCAGCAGCGGCTCCTGGCCCCTTCACAAGCGAGGACAGTGGGCCGCCTGACCCCCCTTCACCTTTGCCAGGGGCTGGCTTCAGAGAGGGACTGTGTGTGGGGGTCTCCCTTCTGAGGCAGAGCCCCACGGCCCTCTCTTCCATTTCCCACTGCTGGAGTCCAGGCACTCCTGACTCTAGGATCCCTCACTTAACCAAGGCCATTCTTACCTTCAGAACCACAGTTCTCAGCCCCACATATTCAGCTCCCTTCTTTATGAAAAGTATTTTATGATGTTCACATCACTCTCCTGAAATATAGCCCACCTGTACACACAACTTCTAAAAGATTCAGTGAAATGCTGTCACTCCAATATGAAGGAGAAACAACAAAAAAGCCATTTAAAATGAAATATGTAGTGCTTCACCTCAAATATGCGAGGGCACCACCATCTGGAGTTCTAACAGAATTGTCAGCTGTCTGCCCCCCTGTGCACAATCCCTGCCAGTGTGGCAGCTCCAAATGTGGATCGTTGTGGGCGTGCAGGTTTGATGGCACAAGCACCATGGGCTGAATTGCAGCCTGAGATTTCTGAAACGTTGACCAACTCTTGGTGACGTCCCAGACAAGACAGAGGGTAATCTTGCTTGTTTTACACACTAGTTCATTCCCAGAAAAGTGTATGTTAACAACTCGCAGAAACCACTTTCTGTTTGTAAACGAAATGCCGCTAGGCTGTAAGGCTGAGGTCATTGTCAGCAGGCTTTTCATCCCCACATGTGTCCGGGGGCGTGTGGCAGTCGTGTGGGGTGCAGGGCAGAGCTTCACTGCACGTTGCAGAATGCTTCTCTAGATGTCAGTAGAACCCCTCAATCATTGGGGCAACCAATGGGGCCCCACAAAATTCCCTGACAGCCCCTGAACCACCCACTCGAGACCTCCTGCCCTAGAAGCGGATGACAGTGAGGTGGGCACTTTCACAGGAACTGTTAATGTCTGTGTGCCCAGTTCTTCCCTGCTGTTAGCCCCACAGAGGCTGGCTTGGCTCTTTATCAGCACATCTATCTGAAGGCATCAAGTGAATCGGGTGTGCTGAGCCGAGCACGGCCAGTGTACTTGCCCTCTCCCACGGTGAGGGGGGTGGGGGCTCTGCCTGTGGTTCATGCAGCGGCACCAGCGTGGGTGAGAGGGGGCAGCGGTGCCGGCTGTGGATCCTCCGTCCCCTCTTCTCTGGCAGGCCTGCCCACCCACAGACACCCTGTCTCCTTTCTCTCCTCCCTGTTACAGGATGGTGTTTTTCCTGGAGGATGCGATGGCTTGTACCAAGCGCCTGCTGGAGTGGATAGCTGGCTGGCTCCCACGCCATTTCATTGGGGCCATCCTGGTGTCACTTCCCGCTCTCGCAGTCTATTCACACATCACTTCCGAATTTGAGACAAACATACATGTAAGTAAAGACTTGGCAATTTTATTTCTGTGCTCTCTGGACTCCTTCATCACTTAAAAAAAAAAAAAAGCCTGATGACTTGGGACACCAATTTAATCTAGGCCCTTAAAGAAGTACAAACTCTGTTATTCTGTGAGCTGGTCTTTTGAAAAGACTTGCCTGGGACGGAGGAGCAGGCAGGAAGGTGATCACGAAGCCTGCCCAGGTGCTCAAGCCTGGCATTGGCCACACTCACGAACGCTGGATAAGATGCTGCCCTGCCCTGGGGAGAGTGCCCAGTAGATACGTGTGCTGTCCGCCAAGGTCCAAATCTGTTATTTTTTAAAATATGTTTTTACAACATAAAGAAACATTGTAAGCAATACAAGATCGTGTGGTAATGTGCTGGTCTGCAGGACTGGCGCAGGTAATTGACTGATCTGATCTGCTGCTGGTGATCAGGGCAAGAGAGAGCTTCTGAATTAAACCCCATGAAGAATGAATTAATGCTCTTGTGGAAGATTATATTTTGGGTGAAAGTGACTGTAACATGAACTACCAGGTGGGCTGACTGTGTTTGATGCTTTAACACTAAATTACATTTCCACTGATAGGCAGCAGGTACCTGAAGGAAAGGCTTTTTGAAGGTAACTGATTACACGGTAATCTCAGAGGGTGTGGCCCACTTTCCCTTTTCTCCAGAGTGCAATTTCCAACCATCTGGAGAATTTTTTTTTTCATGCAAACATTTTTAAAAATATTTTTTAATTGATTTCAGAGAGAAATGGACAGGGGAGAGAGAGATAGAAACATCAATGATGAGAGAGAATCATTGACCAGCTGCCTCCTACTGGAGATCAAGCCCACAGCCTAGGCTAGTGCCCTGATCGAGAATCGAACTGTGACCTCCTGGTTCATAAGTCAGCACTCAATCACTGGGCCACACCAGCCGGGCTGGAGAAGAACTTTAGGGCCTCATGAACTTGTACCCTGAAGCTTTCTGTAATTAACCTAATGATTCATGCTCTGTCCCTAAAACTGCTGGATATTTTATGATAACTTCAATATCAAAGACACAGATAAATGAGCAAATCATGTGATCTTGTGGTGGTCAGGTGGTAAGTGGGCCGTGAGGTGAGGAGGTGGATGGATTCCTAACTGAGCGCCTGCCCCTCGTTGCAGTTCACTGTGTTCATGGACTCAGCCATCCTCATCGCCGTCGTGCACTACTGTAACTTCTGCCAGTTCAGCTCCTGGATGCGGTCCTCCTTAGCCACTGTCGTCGGGGCTGGGCCCCTGTTTCTGCTCTACATCTCCCTGTGCCCAGACAGGTACGTGTGCCACCATGGCTCGTGTCTGGCACTCTCGATGCCAGGGCCACCTTTCCCAGCGTCATTGATGTCTCTCTCACCTCAGTTTCACATCAGCGCTAACACCGTCAGCTCTAACAGATAGTGACTGTCACAGCGTGAGATACCATTCAACACGCATATTGTCAACAAGTGGCGAAATGCCCAAAAAGTAGTGTGCAAAAGTAAATAAATTTAATAATGTGTTTGCATTTAGACACTCCTGGCTGACTACCCCCGGGAGAGAGAATGCAGTAGTCACATGTTTGAACTTATTTATAATGGAGAAGTTTGAATTTAGGAAGGTCAGACCAGGTGCTGTTTCATACAAGACAAATGAAGGAATAAAGGTACAGGTGGACACAAAAATGAAAATCGAAAGCGGGTTCTAACCTAATTTGAAGTAGAGTTAATGTTCCAAGACAGATTGCAGACTGCTGAAGGAGAGGAAATGATGAGGTATGACTGTGCAAGTGACCTGAGCATTATTCATAAATATTGTGTCAGAACAGCTCCCCACACTATCGCATGAAGCATTAGAGTCATCACGAACCACTGTAAATATGTTCTTATTTGATATCCCTCCACATGTCGAAGAATATATTGAGTCCCTGGTACTCAAATAGCCTTCAAAACCATATCACTGGTAAGTGCTGAGGATAGAGTAGGCGGGGTGGGAAAAGAAACAGGAGCTATGTGAGAGATCCCTGGGGACAGGGTCAGTTCTTCATGCTGTACTGCAAAAATAAAAATAGGATGGGTTCTGGCTGGTGTGTTAAGTGGTTAGAGCCTCTGCCCCAGGGGACATGGGGGAGGCTTACCAATGGATGTGTCTCTCACACATTGATGTTCCTCTCTCTCCCCCCCACTCCCACAAACCCTCCCTTCCACTCTCTAAAAATCAATGGAAAAAATATCCTCGGGTGAGGATTAACAACAACAGAAAATACATTGGATGGCAATATATGTGCTGTATTTAAAATATCCTATATTAATGAAATCCTTTTCACATGTTCTAATAATTGAATAATGTTTGGTTCTTAGTTTGTTACAATGTGTTTAAAATTGCCTGTTGCATATTTGCAACTGGTTTTGTGGCTTTTAATCATTTTCAAATTAAGATGTAGTTGAAAATACAATGATACTTTGGATAGCAGGATGCACACAAGTGAGGAATTTATTCAAAAATTGCATGATAAGGTCTTGAACCCGATAAGCTTCCTTTTCTGTAACATCCTTCTAAATTGTTGACTTTTTGTGTAACTACTTATAAAAACAGTTTACCATCAGCATGCATGGAAGAGCCACTTATTTACAGTTACACTCGGTTTAGGCTAGCAGGATATTTGAGTTGCATGAAACATTTCTTCATTGTACTTTGTAGGATATCTAATATTCATGGCTCCCCAGATTATTATGATAACCAGAGAGACCCCCAGCATTTCCAAAATGCCCCCTAGAAATGGTATGGTTGCTGAGAACCATTGCTTTAGTAAGTTCAAAAGTAGTTTATCCAGCCCTAGCTGGTTTGCTCAGTAGTTAGAGCATTGGCCCATGGACTGAAGAATCGTAGGTTCAATTCCAGTCGAGGGCATGTACCTCGGTTGCAGGCTCAATCCCCAACCTGGGTCGGGGTGCACGTAGGAGGCAACCAATTGATGTGTCTATCTCACATCAACGTTTCTCTCTCTTCCTCCCTTTCACTTTCTCTAAAAATCAATGGAAAAAATTTCCTCAGGTGAGGATTAGCAGGAAAAAAAGGTAGTTTATCCAGTTTGTCACGATATCTAATGAAATCGCCATAGTGTATCTTTGGGTAAAACCAAAGCAGTGGTTAGTAATGGACAGAGTAAGTGTCCTTCCTCAATTCACTTTAATAACAACATGAAGGATACTCAAGTTCTGTGCAAATTAAGATTAACGAGAATATAGAGTAGAACTGTCATTCAGTGTCTGAAAGGAAACTGTAATGAGTAGTTAATTACTTTAAGCAAAACAAAGCCTACATCTTCTTTTCTGAAGTTGCAGCCATCTGGAATTACGGTCATTATGAAGCTCTTAAGAGCCTGAAATTCAGCAAACTGCCTTTTATCCTTTTAGCTCCCTCACAAACCACCTCGTCAGTTATTTACACTGTCATTCAGTCACTGGTGTGCGGCTTTTCCACTTGGGTCCAGAGAGCCATTGTAATGGGGACCCCTCATCACCTCTTTGCCCAGAATTTAAAGAACAGATCTTGGGTATGGCTGGCTGGCAATTGAATTTCCCCTTGACCCAGTACTTCTCCACACACACAAGATCTGTGAGCCCATTTAGCCATCGTCACTGCTAAGTCTTTCCAGGGCAGGAAATATATGGGATGGTAAACAAAAATATAAACTCATCTCCTATAAAGGGGAGGGGACTCTGAGAACTGTGGCCAGCTTTTCGGGGACACGGACACGTGGATACAGTGATGTCACAGTCATGTCTGGACAGTGTGAGACGAGGACATGAAGTCTCATAATTCATACCTGTGATGTAGCTCTTGCTTTTCTTTCCTTTTCTGTAAAGTCATTTAACACCTCACGTAATTATGAAAGCCACTCGTGAGCCCTCACCTGGCCCTTACTGCCCAGGAGAGCTGCTCACAGATGCTGTGCCATGTCCTCCTTTGCAATGAGCCGGGCTCCCTGGATGGGGAGTTTGCAGTTGATTTCAGGACTGGGTGGGTTCTGGGTGTAACACAATTCCAAAAGACGATGCTAAGAATGTGGAGAAATTAAGAGCTGTGTGTGTGTACCTTCCCTAACCAAAAGAGTTCTTTAAGTATGAATGGTTTCAGTGCAATAGCAAAGTCTGGCTTCTCCCTAAGATGTAATCTGCCAACACCTCTAGCAATTCCTTTCAAAATTGATCCTTTGTCAGTAGACATTGCTTTTTTTTTTCTTTTCTTTTTTTTTATTGCTTACAGTATTACAAAGGGTATTACATATGTGTCCCTTTTTCCCCCCACCCTTGACAATCATTAGACATTGCTTTTTGAACATGACTGAAGTTTCTATTCTATAGACACCATGATTAAATCCCAATTATAAAATTCTAGTGGCCTGGTGCACAAATTTGTGCACATTGAAAGGAAATTAATTAGAAGAAATACTTTAATATCACTATTCACCCTTTCTCTATAATAGAAGTGTCAGCCAAATTCACAATCAACAATGACAGATTGAAACACACGTGTGCGATTGGCACCAGCGAGAGCTTTATATGTATCACTCATGTACGAGTCAACTTAGCCTTTTATAGATATAGAATAAACTTGCTTAATTAGACCTGATTTCTGATTTAGCTAAACTTTTTCCAGCCCAGTGAAGCACCCCAACTTCTCTTTCAGGTAAGTGTCAGCAACACAGCAGTAAATAGCAACACAAAGCAGATTATTATTGTAGATCACACAGGGAGAACAAAGGGTAAAATATTTAACTGCAGCAGTGTTTGACTATATTCTGCACAGTGAGAAAACCTGAAGTCATTTTCAAGGTCCACCATTTCTTACTTCTTTTCAGCCGGGTCAAGTTTCTAAGCTTTCTAAATCTCCACTTTCTGGCTAATGAAAAGAAAATAGGATTCCACCGAGTCTCCTGTCTACCTACTCCTGGACTTCTGTGAGGATCAAATGAGATGAGGCACATGAAAACGCTTCACAGACATTTGGTTAAAGTGTAAAATGTTTCTACCTGGCTATAAAGCAAGTCGTGTTCCTGGGCTGAAGAAACTGCAAGGAGGCTAGTCGTTGCTCAGGAGAGGAAGCTGGACGTTGCTATGTGACGTCATTACCTGGACGGACACTTATTAGCATATTAGCCTTTTATATATATAGATGTGCCTTTGAGAGTTTTCCTGTTTTATTTCGTTTGGTGATTTGCCTATTCTCCATAGCTGATGTAAAGGCTTGATAGCTATATCATTGCCTTTACCTTGTATTATTCTTACTCAACATACAGTATCAAATTATAATAAAAAAATTAACTGTCTAACTTGATCTCCACATAAAAAAGAAAAATTGTTCATTTAAAGTCTTCTCAGATTGCTTTATACAATGCCTTTTATAATATTTTTTTATTTATTTTAATTTCAGTTCCATAGTAATTTCACATCATGGTGCAATACAGAATTTCAGGTAAGCTTTTAACATTGTGCTTAAATCTGAATCAATGAGAGTAACTATATTATTACTGCTTATTCCTAAACTTCCTAAATCCAGTTTATCTTAAATAAGAAGAACAATATATACATTCTTAAAAGAATAAAGGAAAATATCTACTTGTTGAAATATCAGATCATAGTTATATTTTATTGGGAAAGTGAAATGATAGCTAAGACATCTGTTAGCCCTGGCCTGGTAAGGCAGTTGTTTAGAGCATCATTCCGATACACCAGGGTTTCGGGTTCCATCCCTAGTAAGTACACATACAAGAACCAACCAATGAATGCATAGCTAAGCGGAACAACAAATCAATGTTCTACTCTCTCTCTCCCTATCCCCCTCCCTCCTTCTCTCTCCCTTCCCCTCTCTCTAAGCTAAAAAATTTTTTAAAACCATATGTTAAATTTTTTTAAATTTTATATAAGACTTTAAGAGATCTCACCAATTAAAGAAAAGTACTTACTTTATTCTGTAAAATATTTTTAAATAACTGACTAGAAATTTGAAATAATAAACGCTTGCTTTACTATAAACAGTAAAAAAGGGGGGGGGGCGATGTACAGTCAAATTGATGAGAGGGGATCAAAACAGACTGAGAAAAACATTTGTGGGGCTGTTGTTTTTACTTTTGGGGGGTGCGGGGGGGGTACTGTTTTAAAAAAGAGCAAATTAAGACCTGCATAAATAAAAGACAGAAAAAACCCCAAAATATTCACAAGAGGAAATGTAGGTGGTAAATATATTACTGCTAAAGTCATTGCACATTTAAATAACTACAGAATTCTTTTTGGGCTTTTAAATGGGATCTTTTAAAAGTTAAGACAAAAATACCCAACACAAAATAAATAAATAAATAAATAAATAAATAAATAAATAAATAAATAAATAAATAAATAAATAGGAAAAAAATACCCCACACAGGCAAGGGTGTGGCACATTCATAAATCCTGGTGGTGGTTAATTTTGTGTAGCTACCAGGCACTTATAAAATATAAGTTTTTAAGAACTTTACACATTAGGTGACCTTGTCCCCATCTTCCCGACGAGGAAGCTGCAGATCAGAGAAGTTAGGAGCCTGCCTGTGGTCACGCAGCTGGTCGCTGGCAGTGTGTAAACCCTGGCCTCTCGTGACGAGGCCATGCTCTATCTGCCATGCCTCACCACTCCTCAGAATGGTACAGTTGTTTTAGAAAGTACTTTGACAATCTATAAAAATGCTCGTAGCCTTTACGTAAATAATTCTTTTTGTTTATCTGCTGAGGAGATAATTCAGTGTATGGTAAAGGCTACATGCCCCAAAATATCAATCTCAATTATTGATAATATTGAAAATTCATCATCAACCTCAGTTTTCAATAAAAAATTATGACATACATACTCAAATTTTATAACTGTTAAAAATGCAGCAACATGGGAAACATGTATGGTTTTCATTTATTATGTGAAGTTACATATGTTCTGTAGCTACAGCTAGGCAATTCATTGTATATGAAAAGTGTAAGATGTAATAGTTATGATCTAGTAATGAATGATCTAGTGGTGAGTAATGATATTTTTCTCTGTAATTAAAAAATTAAATATCTGTGGACATTTAGATCTTGGAATGAGAATTAAAGTAACTATGGAACAAAGGCAGAATGCGAATGTGTTTCTATATATGATGACAACCATAGTACTTAAAAGCAAAACAGCAGCTTTTTAAAGTTAATTTTTATTGAAGTATAATATATACAAATAAAAGTACCCAGATCATAAGAATACAGCTCAATGAATTTTCACAATTACCAATACCACTCAGAACAAGAAGAAAAAAAACACATTTCCCGGTCTCCAGAAACCCCCCTGTGTCCCATCCTGGTGGCCCCCCACCCCTGCATCCGAAGCATAGATTTTAAATGGCACTGAAGTCCACGAAAATGTTAACAAATCCTGTGTTTACCTGGTTAGAACCACGAGTGACCTTTGTTTTCTGTTTTTCTCTGTTTTTTAATCTTCCTACTCCATGATTATGAATTATACTGTATGTTACTCTAAATTTCATTTATGACCTAATGTCCAACTATTAAGTCATGAATTGATCCTTGCATTTAGTCACATAGAATTCCCCCTTTTGAAATGGCCTTTGCTATTTGAAGTTAGGAATAGGGCCATCGCCTTTGTTCCTTCTGTAATAGAATAAGAAATAGGGGTTATAGATCGGAAGTAATTCTCCCATCTGTGTTACAAATCTCTTCTGTCACAGGGCAGCCCTTGGGTACTAGCTGTAAATGTGTGTATTAGGACTCTTTTGAGGCTTAAAATTTAAGCGAAGGTAAAAGCAAACATTGTCTTCTGTTCCTCTTTCCCTGCCACCCTGGCACACGCTTCACTGTTCCCCTTCTCCAGCCACGCTGCTGGCTTTGTCACAGCACAGCAAGAAAAGCAACAAAACTGGTAGAATGGTGGAGGAAACCTAGACACCTCCCCCGTTTCTACCACAGGGGTTCCCGTGCCGGCCGTGCTGTTAGGATGACATTAAGCCTTGGTGCTGTCACCTCATAAAGAGGCTGTTCCTTTGTGTCTCCACTGTGGAGAAGCAGAAAGAAGCCGATGAGACGGGCTCACTTACAGAGAGGAGGTTTACTTCTCCTCTCCCTACTCTAAAGCCAGCCAGAGGTTTGAGGGGCTAGAGTAGACAAATCTGTTTTAGTCATCTAAAATAGTTATTCTGTCCAGTGCTTGAGATTCAGAATAGGTATTGCCTCACACTGGGGAACCAGAGAACAGCCCCTGACGGCAGGCGCGGTTATTGGCAGGAGGAGAAATTAAAAGGACAAGTTGGAGATTTCCAGTGGAATTGTAAGGGCACAGTATTTAAATGGCAGCAATTCCACTTCCAGGAGTTTATCCCACAGACACACTCATTCTTATGCCCAGTGACACAGAGCAGGAACATCACTGCAACATGGTTCCCGGCAGTAAAAGAAGGACACAACCTAACGCCTGCAGGAGGAAGTCTGGGAGTTACTGTACATAAGGCATGTCAAACTCAACACGGGCCAGATGAGCAAGGTTTAAGTTTATGTGGACCCAAAAAAACCCAAAAGCTTCAATTTTCATAGAAACCTAGGTTTATTTTGATAGAGACATGCTGAATACAAAGGGCTGAAATAGAACATTTTAATAAAAATTAATATTTTTTCTTGAACATTAACTTACCAGACACTGAATAACTGCACAAACTAATAAGCGTAACGCAGATAAACCTATTTTTCTTGTTCTCCAAAAGTGAAATATTTCCTGTTGTGCACACCAAACAAGTCAGTCCAAGACTAATGATGTGGCCGGCAGCTAAAATATTTGCTGCTAGTATTAGTGGAGAGAAATGGTGCACCTACATGTAAGGCGTGTAAGGAAAATGAATGCAACACGATTATAGTAATCAGTCATTAGCAAATGTTGTAGTTCATTATTAATAACTAGAGAACCGGTGCACAAAATTAGTGCATGGGTAGGGCCCCTAGGCCTGGTTGGTGACCAGGGCCGATTGGGGCCTTCCTTTGTTTCATGCCGCCCCCTGGTGATCAGCACACATCATAGCAAGCTGTTGGTCTCCCAGTCAAACTCCCACAGGGACAGTTTGCATATTACGCTTTTATATAGAGAGATTATGTATAACAGGATATAGTAAAAATTAAGTTACGAAATTTTTATTGAAACGTTTCTTACATACCGTTATATTGACTGGGCCACAAAAATATTCGTTGCAGGCTGTGAGTTTGATACACTTGCTGTGCATCCATGCATTAGAATAGCATACAGCCTCAAGAAAATGACACTGTTGGTTATCTTGGAGGAAGGACACATATTTTTCATTGTTTATATAGTTTGAGATTCTTATAATGTGTAACTCTTAAAAGTATACATTTTATACTTTTTTTAAAAATGTTAAGTTATCTTGAATGACTGGCAAAACAGAACTAACTCAGAGTGGGGGATGGTATTTATACATTTATACAGGTAGAGAGTAGAGAACTTAGAAATTTTCTTTGTAAAACTACAAGTCTTTCAAAACGAAAGTTGGATTAGAAATCTAAAAAGTGAATATTTCAGAGAATGTTAAATTTCTTGGGTCCGATAATGGTGTGGTTATGTAGGGAGATACCCTCATTCGCAGGAGATACACACTGAAACATTCAGGTATGAAGTGTCAGTGTTTACGACTTACTCTCAGAATGTTCAGCAACAAGTGTGTGAGTGTGCGTGTGCGCACGTTGACAGAGAGAAAAAGGAAACTGGCAAAACGTTAACAACTGTTGAATCCCGGAGAAGGATGTGTGAGGTTTGTTTTGCTAGTCTCTTAACATTTCTATAAAGTTGACATTTTTCAAAATTGAAAGTTGGAGAAAAAGAAAAGATTTTTTAAAACCAAAGAGCTTCTGAAAAGCAAAGCAATGACAGGACACGTATGAAAGAAATCAGTTACAAAAGTCAGTCTTTATCTCTCCACGTCTTTGGCTAGCCAACTAAGCAGAAATGGCTTCTGCAGCTGCAGTCGTTGAGGCTTGAGCTCAGAACATTTTATGCAGGATGCCGGCTAGCTGGGCTAGTTCAGAACCCGGAAGTACGGAGCGTAACCTTTCCTTTAAGAGGTGCATGTAAGAAGAGACCTCTTTCTCTTCTCTTTCCTCTCCAGCTCCGAGAGAAACCCGTGCAGTAGTTCATTGCTGCATGACAGCAGGAGACCGGTCAGCCTGATTGGCCAGGAGGTGATTCTCGCCTTCTTTCTCCTGCTCTTGTTGGTCTGGTTCCTGAATCGAGAATTCGAAGTCAGCTACCGCCTTCACTACCACGGGGACGTGGAGGCGGACCTTCACCGCACCAAGATCCAGAGCATGAGGGACCAGGCAGACTGGCTGCTGAGGAACATCATCCCCTACCATGTGGCTGAGCAGCTGAAGGTTTCCCAGACCTACTCCAAGAACCACGACAACGGGGGAGTCATCTTTGCCAGCATCGTCAACTTCAGCGAGTTCTACGAGGAGAACTACGAGGGAGGCAAGGAGTGCTACCGGGTCCTCAACGAGCTGATCGGGGACTTTGACGAACTCCTGAGCAAGCCGGACTACAGCAGCATTGAGAAGATTAAGACCATTGGGGCCACGTACATGGCCGCATCGGGGCTGAATGCCACACAGTGCCAGGATGGCAGCCACCCGCAGGAGCACCTGCAGATTCTGTTTGAGTTCGCCAAGGAGATGATGCGCGTGGTGGATGACTTCAACAACAACATGCTGTGGTTCAACTTTAAGCTCCGCGTCGGCTTCAACCACGGGCCCCTGACAGCGGGGGTCATCGGCACGACCAAGCTGCTGTACGACATCTGGGGAGACACCGTCAACATCGCCAGCAGGATGGACACCACGGGAGTGGAGTGCCGCATCCAGGTTAGTGAAGAAAGCTACCGTGTCCTCAGCAAGATGGGCTACGACTTTGACTACAGGGGCACGGTGAATGTCAAGGGCAAAGGTCAGATGAAGACCTACCTTTACCCAAAGTGCACAGACAATGGGGTGGTGCCTCAGCACCAGCTGTCCATCTCCCCAGACATCCGCGTCCAGGTGGATGGCAGCATCGGGCGGTCTCCCACAGACGAGATTGCCAACCTGGTGCCTTCTGTACAGAACTTGGACAAGCCATCTCTGGGTTCCGAGAATAACACACAGGCCAAGGACCCTCGCCTGTCTTCTAAGAGGCCCTGGAAAGAGCCTGTCAAAGCTGAAGAAAGGTGTCGATTTGGCAAAGCCATAGAAAAAAGTGACTGTGAAGATACGGGGATGGAAGAAGCCAACGAACTCACCAAGCTCAACGTCTCCAAGAGTGTGTGACGCAGCACCTGACCGCTGCCCACGGTGCTCTGTTCCTCGAAACACAATAATATTTGTATTTGGCTGTTGTGCGCTCCAAGCGCCACAGTTTCCATCCCCAGGCGTGGCGTCACGTGGTCATCGCAGCCCTAACTTCTGTGTAGATCACAGTTATTCAGGGTTCATTTCCATCCATTTCGCTCCCTTTCTCCCCCGGAACGCCCTCCCCCTGGTGTAACCGTTCAGCAGCGTGGAGAACAAGTGCCTTCAGGAGCTGGCTGTGGCTTCAGAGTCGAGGGACAGAGACCACAGGGTAGAGGTCATGGCATTGGGTATTGTTGGACTTTTAAGACAAAAGCTGTGGTTAAGATACCATTTTTATTGCTTTTTCTCACGAGACACTTTTCTTTGCTAATGCCATGTTTTTGAGGCTTGTTTTTCTCTATATAATGAATAGTGTTTTCCTGTGACCGGACCGTTCTCTGTAAATACACACACGCACACACACTTGCATTTATGAATCTGAGCTCAAGTGCCAGTCACTCACCGAGGGGAGGTCAAGGACGGCAGTGTGGGCCGAGAGCAGCGGTCAGCCGGACGGCCCGGCGCCCCTCCCGCCCTGCGCCTTCCCGAGCGCCCGGCCCTTGTGGGCTGCGGGCGCCCCGCTCCCCGTACCTCCACACGCAGGCCAGCGCTCCAAATGCTGGCCCGTAACTACGCTGGGGAAGCCAGGCCTCAGGAATTTACAAGCTGTTTTCGTTCTGCCCTCGTGCGGCGCCGAGGGGTCTCCCAGCTGGGAGCGCAGGGGTTTGTCCTTGAGGCTGACTCGTCTGAGAGGAAAATGAAAATAAATGCCTGAGGGTTGCATTTATTTATTTATTTATTTATCAGGAAATGTGTTTTCAGGGAGGGGATGCCAGGCCGTTCTGCTGAAGGCACACAGCGGAGGGTGAGACGTTGTCTGTTAGTGCTTTCACCTCTTTGGCCACCTGCCCTGCAAGGGGGCCAGACAGGACCCAGGGGCATGGCCCGCGCTCAGGTCAGAGCAGCTCTCCGTCGCCACGTTTCACACCGAGTGCCGCTCCTTCTGCCCTGCGTGACGCGGGGCGGGTAGGAACCGGTGGGGTATGCAGCCTGGGGTCTGGGCTGAGCGCGGGGGCAGCAGGCAGTGCGGGCACTGTCTTGGCCTTCACCCATTCAAGAAGTTTCTCTATCCTTCCCACTGCCAGCCTGTGCTGGGCCTGCTTGGGGCAGGACTGGGCCTGGTGAATGAAGGCCAGCCCTCTCCAGATGGAGGTCTTGCACTGTATATTGGGGCAGAATCGTCTGGACGCAAATGGGGTGTTAATCCAGGACAGTGTAGAAAACAATTCTGTGCCCTTTGTTGCCAATCCTCCTTGTAATTACATTTTGCCACATGAAGTCTGAACTTTATGTAGAACTGAACTCGGGCTACAGTTGCCTTGTCATAGTCATAGTTATTGTTAAGGTGACACTGGCACACGGCTCCTGGGATCATTTGAGAACTAGCTCCTTCTCTGTTTAAGGTCTTCACCGACATGCTTTTCACCGGTAAATCTGTGTGTAATTTCACAGCTGCGTTAAGTTATCACTCCTCCTCCCCAAATTTGTATAGAATCTGTCATTTCCAGCATCATGACATATTGATTCTGATCAGCCATCTCCCCAGGGGACAGCCACCCGGCTGTTCAGCCATAGCAGGACCACGCCATCCTGGGGAACTGAGCATGCTCAGTAACTACGATCTTCCTTCAGGTTTCACTGTCACTTTGTTGTTCTTCCAATGCCGGAGAAAGGATGGTTGTGACAATACCTCTTGCTTCTAAAGAATGTATTCTTATAAAATATTGCAGAATTTTTATTTTTATTTTTATTTAAAAAAACACTACCTAATGCTCTCCTTGTCTGTAAGGATTGTGGGCGTGTTCGGGGTTTCTTCCATCCGTATTCAGGCGTGTGTGTGAGTGCGGCTCTGCTCCTTTGCCTGCTCGCTTCAGGCTCTGGAGCTGTGGCGGCACCTAAGGGGCTGGGCAGTTGCCTACTTGTTACCAGTGTCTCTGTTGTTGCGCCCAAAACGTACTCTGCAAAGTTCATCTCTGCACCCACTTCCTTCCTATCGAACTCTTTCCCCCCTTCCCCACCTACAGAGGTGTTTATGATTCCTGGCCCTGGGAGTCCGAGAGGCTGCAAACCACCGGGAGAGTCCGACCGCATGGTGGTCTGGTTCAGCATTGTGCAGACCGGAGCCTGTGATGGACAGCTCGCCCTGAGCCTTCCTAAACAGCCAGTTCAGATGTGCTCTCTAGTCCTTCCCAGTTCCCTGCTCTGGAGCATACCTCATCACGGAGCCACAGAATCCCTGCAGCGGAACTGCTGTGTGTCCCACCGAGCTGGCATTGAACAGATAGTTGCTGGAGACAGATGGGTTTCCAAGCAGCAGGTTCAAGCACTCCCGGCATGAGGATGCATTCTTCAGAGTGGCAATACCTCTCCTGAACTTAGGGCAGGAAGCAATACTTCAGAAATGAATGTGTGTAAATAGTTGCTTTGAGTTGCAATTGCTATTTTCTTCTTGGCCCCAGGTCAGATCAAATTATATATATATGTATAAACAAGCACATAATTTTATCCGATGCAAACAAACGTAGAGCATCAGTTATTAAACCCTTAGGTAGCTTGAAGAGTCGCAGAGATTATGCAACACCTGCACACGACTCCGTTAACACTGACTTCGCTTGTGGAGGCACCTGCACATTTGCACATGACACTGAGAGCCAAGGGCCACGTGCTCCCGTGATATGGTCTGTAATAATCTGTAGTTTCCAAAGATCAGTCTGCGTTTGCATTTCTAAATTTTTGAGGTACACATTTTTTTGGTTGGTGGTTTCAGAAAATCACATGCCTGGAATCTGAAATTAAATTAGCAAGGACCAACTGTTTGCATTTTCCACCTTTCCTTTGCTTTATTCTTGGTAAATTGTTAATTTTAATCATTTCAAAATGCATCCACTAAAGAAATGGACATTAAAATATTCTAAAATCTAAATACTTGATGCCTGGTATTCTCATTGGAAAGGTCAGTACCACTTCAGAGATTGGGGCACCCCTTGTCTCCTGCAATTTGTGGCTTGAAATAGGAAGATTTGCTTTTCTTTTGCATCATGACTTTGAAAACAAGGCAACTAAAAAAAAATCCCTGTGTGTCCTGTGGGGTTTTTTTATGGACATATTTGCTACAGTTAACTTTGGTTGAGAAGTATTTATTTTTACATGGAACTTTAAACACACACACACACACACATACACAGAGAGAAAAGCAGGTTGTAGGACTAATTTTGCTTGTGATGACAACCCCATTTTATTGGGCCTCCTAATCGTTTTTTCCTGCATTATCTTAAGAGAAGGGATTGACTAGGAAAGGACAGTAGCCTCTCCCTTGCAGAGTTCCTGGGGGTGCCCGTACCACAGGGAAGTCACAAAACCACTTCAGAATCTGAAGTCCCAGAGACTTTCCCCAGAAAAACACACATGCCATTTATACATCTCAGGGGTTCACGACACCTCCAACTCTGGAGCCAAACAGAACCTGCTGGGGTTGAGACTCTTGTCGACTCAGTGAGAGGAGATGGAGATGTGGGCCTGTCCGTCCTTGCGCATCAGCTTGCAGGGGTCAAGCTTCTAGGTGAGTCTCTGCTGGAACCTGGTGCCAATGAGGACACTACTCCTTGATGAGCACACTCTTTCCCCCTGAAGCTGCTGCAGGCTTCCCGCGGAGCC
The DNA here is from genome assembly GCF_963259705.1 of Myotis daubentonii. Classification (NCBI taxonomy): domain Eukaryota; kingdom Metazoa; phylum Chordata; class Mammalia; order Chiroptera; family Vespertilionidae; genus Myotis; species Myotis daubentonii. The sequence continues at coordinate 16,196,791 of NC_081843.1, read as the reverse complement.
TTTCAGAGCTTAAGGAGCCACGGTCTTCGCTGCCCAGAAGGTCTGGGTCTTTTCCACGAGAAAGAACATCCAGGAACGTAAAAGTCCAGAAAGACAGCCTCTAATGTTTGCAATGAGTCTCAAAATTTAGCCTTTGTGATTTCTCTTGTGTTTAAAAGCTCTTCACACGTGGTTCTGTTGTGGGAATCCGTCATTGTGGCCACCTGGAATAAATCCCAAATTCCAGGAAAAGGAAGCTAACTGGGGAAAGAGATAAATGAGAGGAAGTGATTAAGAAAAAGTATGCACTTGCACACCATATACATGTAAATTTAAAATCTCCCCAAGTGTCTATTTTTATACAGTTCCTTTGCCAAAAAAAAAAAAAAATTTTTTTTTAATAACATGACTTCAAAGAATTGTTAACTGTTATTAGAGTAATTTAAGCTTGGGGAATTCTCATATTCCTGCTGGGCCTGAAAGTCGGAAGGAGATGTGAATTAAGCGATCATCTATTGAGCAATCTGAGTGCCTCCTGATACCTGTCATCAACAGCATCTATTCTTAACCTTTTCTCTGGCTCACAAAGCCTTTGATAATTTGATGAAGGTTGTGGCTCCTTTCTCCAGAAAGCGCACATAAGAATACGCTCTCTTAATGTTGCATACAATTTCAGGAGTTCCTGGAAATAAATAAAATACCCCTGATTTGAAATAACTAGAGGAATGATGGTTTTTAATTATATCTATCTGCAAATCCAGTTTCTAGGCATTTATGGACTCTCCATTGGGAACTTGATTAAAAGTGTTAATGCTGCTTATTTATATATGCGTTTCCAATCAAAACTATATTTTACATTTTATGTCTGAGTTACCTAAATATATTTGAAGAGCTACTCAAAGAGCTTTTCAATATATAAACATAAAGTTAGTCAAATACTTTCCAACAGTTAAGTAACATTCAGCCAGTATTTACTGACAACCTACTACGTGCCCTATAATGCCAAAGCTCCCTTTATTTAGGTTGTTCAACTTGCTGCAGTACTTGAGAATATTTGAGTAACAGCTGTGATTAGAAACTGTGCTTTTCATGATGGCTCTACCACTATGAATTCCACCAGTAAACTGAAGGGAAGTTCCCGACACCTGGGGTCACATGGTGACATCCCTTTCCGTATCGACAATATTAAACGGTGGTTCCTTAGTATCTTCTGTAAACCATTAGATTACTTTTGTGTTTGTGGTCTATGGATTGCTTAGCCTCTCAAGAAGGAGCAACAGATGAGAAACATTCAGAGAAAACAATGACGCCAATATTGTGTTGGATCCACAATGGAAGAGGGGCCACTCCACATGCTACCCATAAGGTCATGCATTTTGTTTTAAAACAATCCTCTCCTGATGGCGATTGGTCCCAACATGAGGGGCTCAGAGCTGGGTGGAGCAAAGCCCTGGCGTGGACTGATTTGGCTGGCGGCAGCCTTTCAGGAATAACCACCAGGGAAGGGCGTTCTGCTCTCTGAGGAGCGCGGTGGGTGGAAATCTCTGCCAACCCCATCCCCACCCTATTCCTGGTCGTGAGGCGAGGCAGCCCAGCGTCCAGCAGTCTTTTGAAAGGATTGCTCTTTCCCCGTCTTCCTCTGACCTTCTTGATCTCAGAAAAGTCTTGCCTTCTAGGTTGGAGGGTGAGGAATGGTATCAGGAAAGAGGAGTTATTTGGAAGCTTGTCCATGTGATTCTGGGAAAAGGAAGCAGAATGGGAAAGGGGAGTGATGGCGACTTGTAGACTCTGCTTGGACTCCCCTGGCATAGACACCCTGTGCCTGAGGCAAACTTCAGTGGCTCAGCATGCCCTTCCTTCTTGGGACTGGCTCTCATTCTCCCCAGCTTCTGAGGTCTCCCAGACTGACCTCTGGAAGTCTTCTCACCATGGCGCAGCCCCACCCAGTTCTGTCTCTGTGTGTCATGGGTGGCCATTCCTCTCCAAGGACGTGTCCCCACCCCCATTCCCATCATCTTTGACCTCCCAAGTAGGTTTCAGTGCCATGCCATCCTCATTCCCCAACTTCAGGAATATAGATTCAACTACAGCAACATGATTTAGCAGACACTTTTATATTTAAGGAAAGTAATTCCTTCTCACCTATGCAAGTATGCCTCTATATGTAAATTCAGCTCTCACATATGCAAATATGCTTCTATATGTAAAATAGTCTCTCATTATATGATGCATTCCCACCAAGGAACTCAAAACGCCTGGAATCCTTTTTATCCCCATGATGTCTCATCCAAGTGGGTAGGCAGGGGTGTTTTCTCTGTACAACAGATTTGAAAGCTCAGGTTCAGAGCTGCTCAGTGGCTTGCCCAGGTTCAGCTTGTTGTTCACCATTTCCAGTTACACGGCCAGAAAACAGAGCATGCTGCAAATCCAAGTGATATAACTTCTTGGCCTCCCCCTTCCTGTGCCAGGAAAGAACAAAGACTCCAGGTGGTGGAATGGGACATTGGGCATTTAAATGGTGAAAGTACCCAGGAGTCGGCAAGTGGCCGACAAGGTACAACACATCTTCCCTTGTCTCCCTCTACTCTTCTTTTTGTAAGACTGGCTACTTGAATTACGTGTCAGATATTTAAATTATTATCTAATGTATGCTTGGAATGGGGAAGTTTTAAAATTATTCAAGTGTCCATGTGCTATCAAAGACCATCAGGGAAGAGAGGCAAAGTTTGCAACACGCTGGTGCCTTCAGAAAGATTAGTGTAAAACACAGATTATTTTGGTGTCCTGTGCTACCTTCCAATTTAACAGCAATAGATCATGTACCTTTAACACAGAATTTTTTTTCTAACTATTTATTGCACAATAATTTTTTATTATAATGTTAGATCATTTTAAAAATACCTTATCATATATCTATACATCTCCAATATTTCAGGAACATATTAGAGAAAGGGAACGAAAAGCCAAATATCACTTGGCCTTTAACTTGAAATAGCATAGAACATAATTTGTAATTTTGACACCAATTTGGAGATCTTGGATAAAAAAAACTGTTGACTGTTTACAGAGGACTGAGAACACCAAGAGTTTACTTTTTAGAAGCAAGTTTTGTAACATGGTGTGTTGAGGGAACTTTTCTTGGGTAATTTTGTTTGGCCAGGATGACATCTCTTCTTCCTCAAGAATAAAGGCTTCTGGTGGTATCACAGCTACATTTAGAGTATTCATTTAGCACAGAAGAATATGGCTGAATATTGTCCTCGTTCTCCTGCTTATATTAATTGCATGACAAGTTGTACTTTCCAAAATCTTCAGTCAAGGACTTCCATAGACTTCTCACCCTAACCTACCGTGGCACTGGGAGAATGTTCAGATTTGTTTGTATGTTTTTTAATTTTAAAGAATGTTATTTATATGAACTTTCAGGAAATTAATACAATAAAGCCTAAGAAGATATGGTAAAACTATTTTTAAAAAGAGATTTGAAGCAGTTATGCAGATAATTGAGGGTAAAAGCATCCTTTTTCCTAAAATGTTTCAAATGGGTCAACATTTATTGAACGAATTTCTTGCATGAATCACATGGATAGTGATTCAAATTCTTCCATTTCTTATGTAGCCAATACAGTGGGCTGCTTCAGCCCTTTCAGAATCTTATTTCCAAATTTCCTCTTCTTCACCTGTCCATTTTGTTGGCAGAATTACAATAGGCTCAGACCTGCATGCTTTGAGAGAAAACCAAGTGTGAGCTCATGAACTAGCCATTCAACAGTTTCCAGAACTCCAAGAGTTTGTCTGTGCTGCTGACAGGTGGCTTCTGTCACCACCACAAACCCAAGACCTGGTGCACCTGTGCCCGTAGCAACGGCCCTGTGGATGACTCGGAGCAGGAGCTGTGCCAGTGCTGGGAGAGTGTCCGCCGTGTGTGAGACCGGCTGGCAGCGCGGAGGAGACTGGCTCTGCAGGTCCTCGGGAGATGAGACAGCAGCCTCCACGCCCCAGCACGGTGCCAACCCTCCTGCTGCCGCTCTGGCCCCTGGGTGAACAGTGATGACTTCAGGTTCTGCTTGTAACACTTTTCCTGGTCTGTACCTCATGCACTGGCCCGGCTTGAGATGCTTCAGGCCCTGGGCACCCACCACCCTTCGGAAAATCATCTGCACGCCCCAATGGTGAACTGGGCATTGTGGGCCCGATTCGGGCTTAGAGGATCTTCATGCCTCAGCTCCTGGGCTGGCCCAGCAGCAGGGAACCAGGCTCTCTGGCCTGCATGGAACCCATAGAGACCCCAGCCAATCTCACCAATGGTTCTGGGGTCCCAAGCTGTCTTTGGACTTGGGGGAGTGCAGGGACAGAGCGGAGGACCAGCTGGGGATCCCTTAAAAGTGGGTGTCAAAGAAGTGCAGCTCACCAACATCCGGTGCAGCCGTGCTGGGCTCCCAGGCAGCCCTTAGCCACCTCTGCGCCCCTCAAGTGCCGCAGCTGCCGGCGCCATAAGCCATTATTTGGGGGGTGCCAGCAGGGCCTCCTGGTGCACCCTCCTCACGCGACAGCATTAAACCGAAGCACCAATAACGCGCGGATGAGCACCGAGCGGAAAACCCAAAGCCTTAACATCCTCTCGGGAATCCTGTGTCAGTTGCACCATTTGTAACAGGCGGCATTCTAGGATGTAACGTCCCTGAGATGATCTAATTGCTAAAAGCAGCTTCCACTGTCTCAATCCGTGCAGTCATCCTCATTCCAAATGAGGCGCTCCAGTGGCGGTGTAACCCGACCCGACCCGGTCACGGTCACGGTCACGGTCACGGCGCCCCAGCCAGCCCCACCTCGCTGGTCACCCAGCAAGTCTCCGTGGTTCATGGGGTAGAATCACTGTCAAGAGGCAACGCGGTCTGTTCCCGCCGCCTTTTGACTTGTGGGTGGTTTATGTTCTGTCCTAACACTGACCTTCTCTCACACACCCCGACTCGGGCTCCCTGTGCATGGGCACTGAATCCGGCTCGTCATGAAATACAGAAAGAAATACGGAACATTTTCATCATCTTTCCATTCCGAAGCATGGGTAGTTTTCTTTTCTCCTCAATGTATGTCCTAGACACTGCTTGTGGGTCTCTCTTTCCTCCCCTCCAACCTTCTACTCATCCGCACTCTCCTGTCTTCTCTTTTCCAGAAGATAAAAACACAGAGAGAGGGGCCTGACCTTTCCTTTCCGTTGGAAAGGAGCCGAATTGTAAATAAAAAATAAGAAACTGTTTATGGTCGGTCAACCAAACCCAGGAAGAACTGTATCTGTGAGGTATACCTATGTCTCTCTGTATAGATAAAAGCACATTATCTTTCATTCACTACTACAGACTTGTAACCTATTGTATATTAAAATGTTTTACTGTATCAGAGAAAACTTTACGCGGTAGACCGAGAAAAGCTGTGGGGGAAAAATTCAAAATATACTATAATTGACTCAAATGTTGTTGTCTGTCTATTCTGGGCTTGGCACAATTTCAAGGGAAAAAATGTACTCGCTATAAGTTAACCAGAAAATTACTTTATCTGCAAGGTTCCAGAAACTGCTTTTTAACACAACACCGATCCATAGAGCCTACCCACGCGTGTGCTCTGTGCAGTCCACGTGGGCCGAAAGCTGGTCGCTGCATTTTAACCCAGACGCAGGCGCTGCAGGGAGAAGGTGCTGCAGCCCTAATCTAGCCCGGCCTCCACGGGCCACGGGCAGCTCCTCTTAGCTTGAGTAGAGGCGTCCAGAGCAACACACGGTGCAGCTGCAAGTTTCCAAGGCCTTGAACGCCACTCTTGGGATTGGAAGTTTCAGTGGCTCCTTTCCCCCAGCAGGAACGTAAGCAGACAGGAAAATAAAGAAAGAGAGCAGAGAAGAGCCCTACCCTGGAGGGTCCCTGTCCCGGAGCAGAACGGGGAAATGAGGCCTCTGCAGTCAGCAGTGCAGGTGGATGCACTGCTCTTTCCCAGGTCTGGTGCCAGCTCTCACTGTGACTTCCCTGGAGTTGGTTCAACACTGAGCTGAGCTCACAGACCGGAGGGAACCAACACTTGTTTTCTTTGGACTGCTTTGAGCAAAAATAGAAGAAAAGGAGCTCATTTTTCCCCCAAAGATTTTTGGGGCAATCCAATAGTACAGATCCAAAGTAAGTAAGTATTCCCTGGCCCAGTTTCCCCGTCTCTTAAGATACAAGTGTGACTTCCAGTTCCTGGACTGTGAGAATGTGCTGAAACCGAGCCCACAAGTGTAGCGCCAGGAGTCAGAGCGCACTCTGCGTGGTCGGGTGAGGTTTCCTGTAGGGAGTGTTCCGGTGCAGTTCTTCACTCTGAGTTTGGCTTTTTCAGCGGGTGTTAGGTAAACAGGTGTGCAAAGCTGGTCAGCAAACCCAGGAGATTGGACGTTTTTAATTTTGTTTCTTTTAATTCAGCCCAACTATCTAGAAAAAAAGACATTCTTGCTCTCCTAGCCACTGAGCGGTGTGCAGGGAAGTGAGGAGGAAGACCATTCGATGTGCAAATGCCCTGATGGTCACATTTCCTTTTGTCCACGAAGGAAATGCTGTTCACCTCCTCCTTTCTCCAGTCATCAAGCTCGTGTGAAAATAAGAAAGCATCTCTTTAAATGCAGTCATGGCCTGGAAGGGCCCCCGTTGCAGCCCAGTGGCTCTCCTGAGATTGAATCGTCATCCCAGGTGGGCCCTGGGCCCTGCTCCATGTGATTGGAGACATCACGTCCTTTGGTAAAACAAGAGAGGATCCTGTATAATAAACTCCTATAGCCAAAGGGGTCTGTGAGCAAATGTTAAAACTCGAGGATCTCATTCTCAGTTTTTAGTTTTGATTTACCAATTGGTTTTTCCAGAGGGCTTCCCCCCGCCTCTCCCCCCAATTAAATTAGTCACTCTGGTGCTGTTGTGAGGCGGTCGTTTAATTTCATGGCTTTCATAAGTTTACAGGAACATAAAAATGTGATGCCCATGAAATTCATTACAATTCTCCATTATCTAGTGGATTTAGTGCCCATCTGTCTTGCATATGTTTCAGCGGTGGCTTACAATGGCCCTTGCCATACAGTGGCCATATGCCTATTCACTACGCACATGTGGAAACGTGCATGCATCTAGGCCAGCAGTTCTCAACCTTTTCCATCGCATGGCAACATAAACTAATTATTAAAATTCTGCGACACACCAAAAAATATATTTTTTTGCTATTATGACAAAAAGAATAGGTATAATTTTTACTCATTCATACCAGAGAGCCATTGTTGTGTTGGCTGTTGTCTTTCGTCTTTCTTTCTTTCTTTTTTTTGGACAATCTAAGGGAAAGGAGGTCAACCACGCACACTGGTTGAAAATTGCTGATCTAGACCCAAGACTAGTGGTAAACTAAGGCTGTCTCTGACTTGGATTCTAAACCCCCATGAAGGAAAGTCCCCCCAGAAAAGCACACAAACATTGGTGTATTCGTGAGAATAGATTTAGAAACAGTCCTTCCAGCCCAGCAAATGTCATTTTGTTTCTGTCTGCTCACTTGTTCATCTGCAATAAACCTGACAAAAATTTCCAGAATGAAAATGTGCATATTTGGAGGAAACGTTGGCAGGCAGCCACAGACGCAAAGGATGCAAACTAATTTTGCTCTTGTTTTTCTGCCAGTAACTGCTTGGCGGCCCACACTCCAGAGCCCCAGGGGGGATTCTGATGGGTCAGGTGCACACAGGCCACGGAGAAGGTGATAGGTCAGTGGTTCTCAACCTTCCTAATGCCCCAACCCTTTAATATAGTTCCTCATGTTGTGATGACCCCCAACCATAAAATTATTTTCGTTGCTACTTCATAACTGTAATTTTGCTACTGTTATGAATCGTAATGTAAATATCTGATATGCAGGATGTATTTTCATTGTTACAAATTGATCATAATTAAAGCACAGTGATTAATCACAAAAACAATATGTAATTATATATGTGTTTTCCGATGGTCTTAGGTGACCCCTGTGAAAGGGTCGTTCAACCCCCAAAGGGGTCGCGACCCACAGGTTGAGAACCGCTGTGATAGGTCATAGCAAAGTGAACTTCTCTGCTCTGGAACACTGTTTAGCCTCATTGCCCCACCTCTCAGTCCATAGAGATGGGGCAGTCCCACTGCCTTGGACGGTCAACTCGCTCAGCTTGTCTATTACACAAAGAACGTGGACCTTATGCATTACACCAATGCAATGAAATCCATTTAAATCTGTACCCGACCTTCCTCTGCAGTCAGAGGGATCCTTCGCTTTACCAAGGAAGGAAAGGAGGGAGGGAGGGGGGTAGGAAGGAAGGAAAGGGCAAACAGGCAAAGCCTTTACTACCTTTAGACAATGTTTTCAGGTCCTATCTCCCACAATGAGCACCCTTCCTCTGGTAACACAGAGGAGCTGAAGTTCTATACCTTGTTCCCAGGGGACGGGCTTCCTCACAGAGTTTTTAGCGGAACCATGAAAGCAGGGAGTTTGGTTCCTTCCCTCAGGCTGGGGAGGTGGGTAGCAAACCACCCTTTTGATTGGGGGAGGGGGGGATGGGAGTGTCCTGATTTTCTGAAATGAGGAACAAGACTCACTTGGACCCAGCCAGCGTGTCTCAGTGGTTGAGGGTTGACCTATAAACCAGAGGGTCACAGTTCAATTCCCGGTCAGAGCACATGTCCCGGTTGTGGACTCAGTCCCCAGTCGGGGACGTGCAGGAGGCAGCCAATCAATGATTTCTTTCTCATCATTGATGTTTCTATCTCTCTCTTCCTCTTCCTTCCTCTCTAAAATCAATAAGAATATATTTAAAAAAAAAAAAAGAAATGCTAAAAAAAGGGACTAACTTGGTGCCAAAGGGAACTTAGAGAAAAGATTCAAGGCTCCCGAAGGATGCCTCCATCTGTCCCACTAGAACAGGGGATGGGGAGGAGGGCAGAGTTGAGCCCCTTGCTAAACTGTCCTGGAGGCGGGTGGACTCCGACCCAGAAGCTCCCACAGGATGGGGCAGGCAGGGGAGTGCCCGGTCTCCAGGAGGCCTGCACCAGGCGAAGGAGGAGCATGATGGACAGAGCCTGGCTGGCCTCTTCAGCCAAGAAGGCCCAGGACCCTGAGGAGGAGAGGCCAGGGCCACCGTCATGCTGCCCGGGAAGGAACTGAACCCTCCTGCTGAGCCTCTGAGTGGATGTGACTTCACCCGGGAGACGGGAGACAGCATGGCAGCTGAGTGCCCAAGACCTGGCCCAGCCCGAGTCTGGTGGGAAATTAGCTTTCATCTCATTCAAGGTCACTTCAAGGAGAGTCCTACAGATGAGCCCCAGGAATCAGCTCTGCAGGGCAGCCCCCTCATCACAGAAACACACAGCCCAGCAGTGGGACCTGGAATGTTCCAGGAACAGGAAAGCTTGGGGGTGGGGGTGGGGGGTGAGGAGTGGGGAGTGGTGTGAGGAGGGCTCAGGAGCAGGGTCCATGGCAGGAGAAAGCTGCTGAACGAGGCTCCTTTCATACAGGGCCCCAAGGCTATAAATAACCAGGCAGCTGCGCAACAGCTGGTGCCGAGAATGGTCTGGGCAGGGACAGCAGCTGGTGCAGAGAATGGTCTGGGCAGGGGCAGCAGCTGGTGCAGAGAATGGTCTGGGCAGGGGCAACAGCTGGTGCAGAGAATGGTCTGGGCAGGGGCAACAGCTGGTGCCGAGAATGGTCTGGGCAGGGGCAGCAGCTGGTGCAGAGAATGGTCTGGGCAGGGGCAGCAGCTGGTGCAGAGAATGGTCTGGGCAGGGGCAGCAGCTGGTGCAGAGGATGGTCTGGGCAGGGGCAGCAGCTGGTGCAGAGGATGGTCTGGGCAGGGGCAGCAGCTGGTGCAGAGGATGGTCTGGGCAGGGGCAGCAGCTGGTGCCGAGGATGGTCTGGGCAGGGGCAGCAGCTGGTGCAGAGGATGGTCTGGGCAGGGGCAGCAGCTGGTGCCGAGGATGGTCTGGGCAGGGGCAGCAGCTGGTGCAGAGAATGGTCTGGGCAGGGGCAGCAGCTGGTGCAGAGAATGGTCTGGGCAGGGGCAACAGCTGGTGCCGAGAATGGTCTGGGCAGGGGCAGCAGCTGGTGCAGAGAATGGTCTGGGCAGGGGCAGCAGCTGGTGCAGAGTATGGTCTGGGCAGGGGCAGCAGCTGGTGCAGAGGATGGTCTGGGCAGGGGCAGCAGCTGGTGCAGAGGATGGTCTGGGCAGGGGCAGCAGCTGGTGCAGAGGATGGTCTGGGCAGGGGCAGCAGCTGGTGCAGAGGATGGTCTGGGCAGGGGCAGCAGCTGGTGCAGAGGATGGTCTGGGCAGGGGCAGCAGCTGGTGCCGAGGATGGTCTGGGCAGGGGCAGCAGCTGGTGCCGAGGATGGTCTGGGCAGGGGCAGCAGCTGGTGCAGAGGATGGTCTGGGCAGGGGCAGCAGCTGGTGCCGAGGATGGTCTGGGCAGGGGCAGCAGCTGGTGCAGAGGATGGTCTGGGCAGGGGCAGCAGCTGGTGCCGAGAATGGTCTGGGCAGGGGCAGCAGCTGGTGCCGAGGATGGTCTGGGCAGGGGCAGCAGCTGGTGCCGAGAATGGTCTGGGCAGGGGCAGCAGCTGGTGCAGAGAATGGTCTGGGCAGGGGCAGCAGCTGGTGCCGAGAATGGTCTGGGCAGGGGCAGCAGCTGGTGCAGAGAATGGTCTGGGCAGGGGCAGCAGCTGGTGCAGAGGATGGTCTGGGCAGGGGCAGCAGCTGGTGCAGAGGATGGTCTGGGCAGGGGCAGCAGCTGGTGCAGAGAATGGTCTGGGCAGGGGCAGCAGCTGGTGCAGAGAATGGTCTGGGCAGGGGCAGCAGCTGGTGCAGAGAATGGTCTGGGCAGGGGCAGCAGCTGGTGCAGAGAATGGTCTGGGCAGGGGCAGCAGCTGGTGCAGAGAATGGTCTGGGCAGGGGCAGCAGCTGGTGCAGAGGATGGTCTGGGCAGTGGCAGCGCTGGGGAGGAGTTCGATAGGAGAGCACCCACTGGGCGCACCTTTGAGTGTGCGGGAGGAACCCTAGACGGCCCAGAGGGAGCCACAGACCTCCCCCGCCTTACAACCGGAACCCACAGCTGGTTTAAGACTGGACAAAAGAGACACAGGGTCGGCCGTGTGACCCTTTGTAGATATGGAGACTGCCTGCTGTCCTGACCATGTTGTTAGCACATTAGTGTTTGCTTTTAAAGAAAGAAAAAAAAGCCTTTTAAAAAAATTGAGCCATAGCTTACACATAGCTTCATGAGTGTTTACGTATTGATACACCTATGTAACTATCAGCTAGGTCAAGGTGTAGGACATTTTGAGCACCTCAGGGGACTGTCTTGTGCCTGTGTAGTCAATAACCCCACCATCCACGGCTAACCACTGTTTTTATCTCTGTCACCTTAGGAAGATGTCTTCTTCCTTGTAACCGCATCATTGATTCATCTCGCTGGAATCCCACAGTGAGTCCTGGCTTCTTTCACTCACTGACATGCCTGTGAGGTCCCTCCACATTGTGGGTAGCAGAACTTTGTTCTTCTTCATTGCTATGTAATATTCCATTTATGATAAGACCATGATTTATCTATCCATTCTCCTGTTGGGTATCATTGGGCTGTTTCTAGTTCAAAGCTATTATGAGTCACACTGCAATGAGCAGTCTTGTTAGTGTTGGCATATTTCAGAGTGGGTTTGGAAATAAATCCTGGCAGAAATCTAAACTGGTGCACCCTCAGTGGGGGGCAACTTGGCAAGAGCTGTCAAAATTAGAGAAGCACATGGCCTTCTGAGAATTTATTCTACAGATCTGCTCAAACACGCAAAATGATTTCTGCACAGGCTTCTTCATTACAGCATTTTTTTGTAAAAGTCTTGCCATTTTGTTGTTGAGTTGTCAGTGTTCTTTATATATTCTGGATACTAGAACCTTATTAGATATACTAGAGGCCTGGTGCATGAAATTCATGCACTTGGTGGAGGTGGGGGGGGGGGTCCCTCAGCCCAACCTGCACCCTCTCACAGTCCGGGAGCCCTCGGGGGATGTCTGACTGACAGCTTAGGCTCGTTCCCTATGGCAGTCGGACATCCTTAGTGCTGCTGCAGAGGATGTGAGCCTGGCTTCTGGCTGAGCTGTGCTCCTCCTGTGGGAGTGCACTGACTATCAGGGGGCAGCTCCTGCATTGAGCATCTGCCCCATGGTGGTCAGTGTGCATCATAGCAACCAGTTGTTCCACTGTTCAATCTATTTGCATATTAGCCTTTTATTATAGAGGATAATTTGCAAATACTTTCTCCTATTCTGTAGGCTGTGTTTTCACTTTCTTGATAATATCCTCTGATAATAGAAGTTTTGAGTTTTTATGAACTCCAATTTATCTGTTTTCTATTTTGTTGCTGTGCTTTTAGTGTCGTATCTGAGATTCTATTGCCAAAACTAAGGTCATGAAGATTTACCCTATGTTTCTTCCAAGGGTTTTATGGAACATAATCCCCATTCCTTAAGTGTGGACTGCACATCATGATTTCTACTCTACATGGGAAAACCAGCGGAGAAACCTGACAAACACACCTCAGCCGGTGATCAAGGTCAACATCAACATCATTATGATAATACATGGACCCTTGATCTGATGAGAATGGCACTCTATGGGCTGAATGATGCCCCACCCCAAATTGATATGTTCAGTCTTAACTCCCATCACCTTAATGTGACTATTTGAAGATAGGATCTTTAAAGAGGTATTTGAGGTTAAATGAGGACATTGAGTTGGAGCCTAATCCAATATGACTGGTGTCCTTATATGAGAGGAGAGTAGGACACAGGCAGGTAGAGGGAAAACCATGTGAGGACACAGGGAGAAGAGAACCATCTACAAACCAAGGAGAGAAGCCTTAGGAGAAACCAACCCTGCTGACACATTGATCTTGGACTTCCAGCCTCCAGATTGTGGGAGGACAGATTTTGTTATTTAAGTTGCCAGTCTATGGTGTTTGCTATGGCAGCCCCATGCAGACTAATACAGGCACTTTACCTCTGAAGTGTTCCTCTCAAAAACCCTAACCCCATCCCAATCACAAGAAAAATATCCAACAAGTCCCAACGAAGGGACATTCTACAAAATACCTGACCAATCCTCCTCAAAACTGCTAAGGTTATCAAAGGTCAAGGTAAAAAAAAAAAAGTCTGAGAAACGCTAAACAGCCAAGAGGAGCCTAAGGGGACATGACAACTATTTATAATGTGCTGTCCCAGGTGGGATCCTGGAACAGAAAAAGGGCCTTCAGTAAAAACTAAGGAAATCTGAGCAAAGCGTGGACTTCAGTTAATTGTGACAAATGTACCACACTCTAATGTTAACAACAGGGGAAGTGCGTGTGAGGAATATGGACAGTCTGTATTCTCTTCACAATTTTTCTATAAATCTAAAGCCATAATAAAATTAAAAGTTCTTTTTTTTAATGAGCAAAAGGTTTGAATGGACATTTTAACCAAGATATACAAATGGCCAATAAGCATATGGAAAGATGCTCAACATTATCATTCATTAGGGAAATGTAAATTAAAACTACAATTAGATGTCACTTCATATCAATTAGAATGGCTATAATCAAAAAGAAATAAGTGTTGGCAAGGACCTGGAGAAATTAGAGTCTTTTTCCTGAGGGAAATTTAAAATGGAACAGCCACTTTGGGGGGGAAATTGGCAGTTTCTTAAAATGTTAAGTATAAAGTTACCATAAATATCCAGTAATTCCACTCTACTATACCTACAAAAAGACATGAAAGTGAATATCCATAGACGTGTTATTCATAATAGCCAAAAAGTGGAAATAACTCAAATGTATCATCAACTAATAACAGATAAATAAAATGTGGTATACTCATACAGTGGAATATTATTCAGCAATAAGAAAGGAATGAAGTTCTGATACATGTTACAATATGGATGGACCTTAAAAACATGCTCAGTAAAAGTGACCAGATGCAAAAAAACACATATTATTAATTTTCGTTAATATGAAATATCCATAAAAGGCAAATCAATAGCGACAGAAAGAAGATCAATGGCTGCGTATGGCTAGGGAGAGAATGAAGATTGACTTCAAATAGGCATGGGAAAAATTGGGGGGATAGTAGAAATGATCAAAAGTTGTATTGTGTCAGAAAGGATATATGTACCCCTTGGTTCATAGCAGCACAATTTACAATAGCTAAGATTTGGAAACAGCCTAAGTGCCCATCAGCAGATGAGTGGATTAAAAAACTGTGGTACATCTACACAAATGGAATACTTTACTGAAGTAAAAATGAAAGAACTCTTACCATTTGCAACAGCATTATGCTAAGTGAAATAAGCCAGTCAGAAAAAGATAAATATCACATGACCTCACTCATTTATGGAATATAATGAACAACATAAGCTGATGAACAAAAATAGATCCAGAGACAGAGAAGCATTGAACAGATTGTCAAACCTCAGAAGGAAGGCAGGTGAGGATGGAGGGGGGGTAAGAGATCAACCAAAAGACTTGTATGCATGCATATAAGCATAACCAATGGACACAGACAGTAGGGGGGTGAGGGCATGTGCTGGGAGGTGGGAAGGGCTGGGGAGAGGTCAATGAGGGAAAAAGGAGACATATGTAATAATTTCAACAATAAAGAATTTAAATTTTTAAAAAGTTGGATTGTGATGATTGCACAACTGTAAACTCATTAAAATTACTGATTTATACATTTATAGTGGGTGAATTTTATGGTATGAGTTTTATATTACATTAATAACACTGTAAAAATAATTAGCAAGATGGTGAGGCATAGATTAAACAAAATTGGCAAAATGTTGATAATTTTGTTAGTTGGGTGACAAGCAGAGCAGATTCATTATACTATTCCTTTTCTTTTGTTTATGTTTGAAATTTTCATAATTCAAAGTTTAAAAATTTAATGAATCGCTCCCCTAAACACACAGGCTTTCATAAAGTCCCTGAGCACACAGTGTTGGTGTTATTTACATATCATCCTTTCTCCCCAGTAGATGGTGAGTTTTCTAGGGATAGAGAGAGTTTCTTATTACTATTACTATTATTGTTGTTGTTGTTATTATATATTTCCAGGGTCCGACCCAGACACTGGCAAATAAATGTTAGTTGCCAAAATCTTTCAAATAAAATGGGGAGGGAGTAGAGAAATAATTGGTAACAATGGGAAAGACTACTTTGCAAAAGCAAACTCAGGTTTCTCAAAAGGAAATATTTTAAGTATTCAGAACTGCAAGATGACACTTTACTTCAAAGGGGCGTGGCTGTTGGGCTTTCTGTGACATTCTGTGCATCCGGGAGGGCTAACATTAGTAGCAACCCATCAGTGACGGGTCCCTGCTTCTAATATTGTTATAAAACGTTTAAAGATTTAAAGCACTCGACAGGAAATAACACTGAACAAAACCGGATCCTTTTAACGTCGGGATTCTATAGTGACTCCGGTCCTCGTAGTGACTTACTTTCCTTACATGGGTGTAGAAAATATGTTCTTTGACCTTATTTTGATAAATTCCCTGTTTTTAAAAAATGTGATTTTCTTGCCAATCGGCTGTATTGTGAGCAAGAAAACTTTGAAAACTCTTCCAGATTTGCTAATAAAAAAGTGCAACCCACCTGGTACAACAGGCCTCCCTAGTGACAGAAGGCAAACAGGTAAGTGCCTTCCATTCCATACTCTGGGGGCCGGGCAAGTGCTAGGTCTTGAGAAGTGATTGCACTAACCCGCCCGACAGGCCCATGAAGGAGGTGAGGAAACGGGGCCTCAGGAGGGGTGAGTCCCTGCTACCGAGGGCAGCAGGCCCCCCAGCTGCTAAGAGTTACTTCGTTTTTACTTCCGTGTAGTACCCCCAGCGCCCCACAGTCCCAGCGCCGGGAGCTCAGCAGGCCCGGCTCGCGGGCGCCACCTAGCGTTGGCCGGTCCAGAGTCGGCCCCTCGCGGCGGGCTCAGCCCACCGCCTGGCTTCAGGCGCCCAGGGGTCCGGTGCCGGGATCGAGCAAACAGAAGGAACGCCTGGACCTCGCAGCCCCTCAGCCCCTCGCGCGGAGTCCTGCAGGCACTGAGGCAAGCTCGCTCTGGGGTTTCCGGCGCCGCGGCGCCCGGGGCGGGGATGGCTGGCCTGGGCGCAGGGACAGGGTCCTCGTCCCTCGTCCCTCGTCCCGCCTGAATCTCCCCGCAGCCGTTTTTGCGTGTGTAAACGCGGGCGAGAGCGGCCCTGAGCACAGGAGGGGCGGGCGGGGGGCGGGGGGCGGGGGGCGGGGGGGGGCACCAGCGGTTTCCACGTGCGGGATGACTCTATAGCGTACAGTACGGCTGCGGGTTAAGAACAGAGTCTCACACTCCGAGCGAGCCCGGTTCCCGTTCGCGCCCGCATCCCTCTCACTGCTTCTGGTGCCATGCCTACTTACACCTTCCTCCCAAATGTCACCTCTTCGAACTAACTCACCCTGCGAAGCATAGACGGGTGTCCCCTCCCGTGCGTTCCCGTCCCCCTGGACACGGGCAGGCAGGAGGGAGGACAGAGAAGCAGTAACCTGCCTTTGCTCGGACCGAACACGGGCAGGCGGACTGGAGGGTGAAGGGCAGAGAGCAGCAGTGGCCACAGGGCAGGGGTAGCCCAGGGCACCAGTGGGTCGGGCACGGGCTGTGGAGCACCGGTTTCAGGGAGGCAGAGAGGTGAGATCACAGCTGTGCTGAGCCTCCGAGCCCCAGGACACATCGCTTAGGAAACATGAGTTCGGAGATAAAGCTAGGAAGAATTTCCACCTGTCCCCAGCAGAGCTTTGAACCAAGCTCTGGGTCGACGCGGCCAGCAGGGCCCCACGCCCATGGTGCCGGCCCTGCCTGGGAGCCTGGCTAAACATGTGGGTTCCTGGGTCCTGCCCCAGACGCAGGAGTCAGACTCCCCAGGTAATATGTTCAGGAATCTCTCACTGAAAGAATTCCGGGGAGGTTTCTATCAGGCAGTTGGGAACAGTGGTTCTAAGTTTCCAACCCTGGCTACTCATTGGATTGCTGGTCCCCTTCCCTGTAGACGCAAATGGGAAATTCCTAAATGCGTCTCTTCTCTTCCCCCACCGCATGGAATGCTGCTAGATTGTTGGAACCACTCTGGGTTCAAATCTCACCTCCACCATCCATTAGGTCGTGTGATTACCAATAAGCTTCTTAACCTGTGGCTCACTTTTCTCGGCTGTAAAATGGGGTGGTTGTGAGGATTCAGTGAGTTAATATAGACGAAGTGCTTAGAATAGCGGGCTGCTACATTAAAGACAAAATAATAGCTTAGCCCTTATTATTATCAATTGTTTTTAGCCCTGGGCTGCAGATGAGAAAAACCTTTGTTTGTTTTTACTTTTTTTTTAAACACAAACACCAATTAATTCAGTTAGAACAATTCCGTTAGAATCCCCAGTGACTCTGGAGCCCGAATTGAAATCTGCTTTGCTAATTCAGTTATGTATCTTGGAGCTTCTTCATAGGCAGATATCCAGGCCTGCTGTCACTCTTTTAAACTTTTTATTTTGAGATAATTAACCCATCATCTCAACTGTTGTGTTATTCCAGGGCACAGGCATGGCCTAATCTAGTTAATCCCATGTTAATGTGCTCTTCCCAATAACCCTATGAGACTATACCTCTTTTAATGTGGTCAAGTTTGTAGATAAGTGTCACATGCAAGGTCCTGCAGCTATAAAATGGCAAAACAGACAACTGATCTGATCTTTCTGTCGACTGTTCTGAGCTACCTCTCTACTCACTAGATCAAATCTGGATTCATCATGTTATGCCCCTGCCCCAAATTCATACATTGAAGTCCTAACCCCCTAGATCTCAGATTGTGGCTACACTTAGAGATAGGGTCTTTAAGTAGGTGATTGATTTAAAAGGAGGCCCTTAAGGTGGGCCCTAATCCAGTCTGACGTGGGTCCTTGAAAGACCATGTGTGTACACAGCAAGAAGAGCCATCTATGAGCCGAGGGAAGATGCCTTGGGAAAAACCAAACCTTCATCTTGAACTTCCAGCCCCCAGAACTGAGATGATAAATTTCTGTTGTTTAAGGCACTCCACTTGCAGTAATTTGTGTGGCAGCCCTAGCAAACAAATGCATTCCCCACCCTACCCCCACTCCTGGAGTTCAAGGGTGAAAAGAAGGAGCCGAGGAACCCACCATGCACATCTTTTTTTCCCATCCAGTTGGTTGCCCTTTTGTGCAAACTGCTCAGCCCAGTGCCTGGCACATAGCACAGAGCCGTTTTTGACACACACACAACACCTGGATACAACAGTGTATTCCCTCTCTTAAATCTGAGTGGCATCCCCATTCTTCAGATGAGGAAACTGAGGTTTAACAAGGATAGGTAACTTGTCCAAGTCATACAGTTTTTAAACGGTGGAGCCAGGACAGAAGACTCAACCCCAGGTAGTTTGTTTGCAGATCTCATGCTCTTTTCAATTTGTTTAAGTTTGCTGAGATATAACTGATATATATTGAAACGCATCGATTTTAACTCTACAGTCTGATGAGTTTTGGCAAATGTGTGCCCTCGCAGAACTACCATTACAATCAGGATATAGAACATCATCTATCCAGAAAGTTCCCTCGTCTCCCATGTAGTCAGTTCCCCAACCCCTACCTCTGCTCCAACCAACTACTGATCTGATTTCTATTGCCTGTTCTAGAACTTTGTATAACTGGAATCATTCATTGCATACTCTTTTGGGTCTGGCTTCTTTTGTTCAACATAATGTCTCTGAGATCCAGTCATGTTTTTCCTGTACCAGCCATTCTTTCCTTTTTATTGCTAAATAGAATCCTGTTGTATGGCTACATCACAATTAGCTTATCCATTCTTCAGTTGATGGCCTTTTGGGCTGTTTCCACTATTTAGCTATTATGAATAATGCTGCTGTGAACATTTGTGTACAAATCTCTTTGCAGAACATATTTTTATTTCTCTTGGGTAAATACCTAGTAGTGGAATTGCTGGTCATGGATAGGTGTGTTTAATATTATAAGAAACTCCAAACTGTTCAAGGGGTTGTACCAGTTTACATTCCTACTAACTGTGCTGGAGCGTTGCTGCCGCTACACATCATCTACCACTTGGGATTGTAATTTTTAAACATTTTTAATCATTCTAGTGGGTGTGAAGAGGTACTCATTGTGGTTTTAATTTACATTTCCCTAGGCCTAATGACTAATTACCTTAAACATCTTCTCATATGCATATTGGCTATTCATATTTTTTCTTTTGGGGATTGTCTGTTCAAGTTTCTTGCCCATTTTTAGAGTGCTTTTTTAAAATTGAGATATACTTCACATAACAAAATTCACCATTTTAAAGTGTACTTTTCAGTGGTTTTCAGTATTTCACTGCTAATTCCAGAACATTTCCATTACTCCAAAAAGAAAACCCATACCTATTAACTTTTGTTCATTTTCTAATTGGGTTGTTCATACTTTGAGTTACAAAGGATTTTATACACTCTGGACGCTATTCCTCTGTTAGATATATGTGTTAGAAATTTTTTCTCCCAGTTTATGGCTTGCCTTTTGTTTTTATTTTTAATAGTTTTTTATTGATTTCAAAGAGGAAGGGAGGGGAGAGAGAGAGAGAAACATCCATGATGAGAGAGAATCATTGATTGGCTGCCTCCTGCACGCCCCCTACTGGGGATCAAGCCTGCAACCCAGGCATGTGCCCTTGACTGGAATCGAACTCGGGATCCTTCAGTCTGCAGCCCAGGCGCCTTTTCATTTTTTTAATGGTGCCTTTTGAAGAGCAAGAGGTTAAAATGTTAAGTCTATTTTATCATTTTTATTATTTATAGTGAGTGCTTTCTTGTGTCCTAAGAAATCTTTATTAACCCCAAGGTCATGAAGATTTTCTCCTATAAGTTATATAGTTTTAGCTTTTATGTTTATGCCTATAATCCGTTTTAAATTAATTTTTGTGTTAGCTTTATTCTTTCCATTCTGATAGCTAGTTGATCCAGCACTATTTGTTGAAAGCACAAATGAATTGCTCCATTGAATTGCCTTGGTACATTGGTCAAAAATCAGTTTACTAACATACCAATGCCAGCTTCCTGGTTTTTATATGTTGTATAAGATGTTACCATTGGGGAAAACTGGGGAAAAGATATACAGGACCTCTCTGTATTAGCTTTGTGACTTTCTTGCCAATTTGAATTTATGTTAATGATTTTTCATGCCTATTGTAATGGCTAGGACTTGCAACATTGACAAGAAGTAATTAAAGTGAACAACCTCACCCTGATCCAAATTGTAGGAAAAAAAGATTCAGTCTTTCACCATTAAATTTTATATTCACTGTAGGTTTATCCTTTTGAGGAAGTTCCTTCTAAGTTTGCTGAGAATTTTTCTCATGAATGGATGTTGAATCTTATTAAATGCTTTTCTCTGACTCTACAGTATTGAGATGTTCATATGATTTTTCTCTTTAATTCTATTGCTATGGGTTATATTAATTGCTTTTCAAATGTTGAACTAGCCTTATATTCCTGGGATAAATCCCACATGGTCATGATTCTTTGAGTATCTAGATTTTATTTGCTATCGTTCTCTTGAGGATATTTGTATTAGTGTTCATGAGGGATATGAGCCTGTAGGTTTCTTTTTTATAATGTCTTTATTACTGAGCCCAACTTCCTTCCTAAAGAAAATGTGAGGGTTAGGGAAGTCCTCCCCACAGAGATTATTTCCAAGTCAAAATTCTCCCCAGGCAGGGGCCTCCTCCCAGACATGCCCTTGGTGATAACCAGGCGGTTGTTTGTTTTTTTAAAAAATATATTTTATTGACTTTTTACAGAGAGGAAGGAAGAGGGATAGAGAGTTAGAAACATCGATGAGAGAGAAGCATCGATCAGCTGCCTCCTACACACCCCCTGCTGGAGATGTGCCCGCAACCAATGTACATGCCCTTGACCGGAATCAAACCTGGGACCCTTCAGTCCCCAGGCCGACGCTCTATCCAGTGAGCCAAACCAGCTAGGGCATCCAGGCGGTTTTGATGAGATGAGATAAGCTGGCTAAGAGTTCACCTGAGTCTCTTGTGAGACTTTGACGGGTAAAAGCTGGGGCTAAGATCTGAGCTTCTGCTTTACAGGTTCAAGAACTCAATTTTATCAGATCACCCAAAGGCGATAATTTCCTAGGGAATTACAACATACTGTACAAGCCTGTAGAGAGTAAACAGTTACATCAGAGTATCGTTTTATTAATATATAACAGGAGTATATTTCCCCTGAAATCTGAATATTCATGCCTTTAATTCATTTTTTTAATGGTGCCTTTTGAAGAACAAGAGGAATAAATACTGTATTGGTCTCTACTACTAAATACTCAAGAAACCAAATTAGTCATGTGAAGGCTTCTTAGCATGCCCAGAGGCAGAGCACAGGGAGCCAGTAATTCTGTTTGTTTTGTCCGGCTGAGGTGGAACAAGGCGTCATCCCTGTTCCTGGCTGGTGATCCTCCAGTCACAGTGTCCCTCTGCCATTGTTAGTGCTGAATAAACAACAGCAAATTCTTAGCCTTTGGCAATCTTTTTCCTAGACTCAGTCCAAGCCACTACCTTCCCTATGGACTTTGTCACGCTACAGTTCATTAAATAGCTGTTTATTTTACATTCTCTTTCATTTTGTCTCTCTGATGAAGGTTTAAGACACCGTGGTTCTAAGTGTGGAAAACAAATATTCTTTGTCTTTCAAAAGCCATTGTGAAATATGGCACCCATACAGAAAAGTGCACAGAACATAAAAGTACTACCGACTGGTTAATTATGAAGCAAATACCTGTACAACCACTACCGAAGTCAAGAAATAGGACACTGTTGGCACCCAGAACCTACTGTGTGCCTTTCCTGTTCAAATCTTCTCCACTCCTATCCGGCTTTTGTTGTTGTTGTTGATCCTCACCTGAGGATATTTTTTCATTGATTTTTAGAGAAGAGTGGAAGAGAAGGAGGGAGGGAGGATGGGAGGGAGGGAGGGAGGGAGGGAGGGAGGGAGAGAGAGAGAGAGAGAGAGAGAGAGAGAGAGAGAGAGAGAGAGAGAGACATCGATGTGAGAGAGACACACCCATTGGTTGCCTGCCACTCACACTTGGATCCTAGGTATTTGCCCTTGACCAGAATTGAACCCGGGACCTTCGGTCCCAGGGCCAACTCTCTATCCACTGAGCCAAACTGGCTAGGGCCCATCCAACTTTTTAATCACTACCTATAATTTCTCATCAACACATACATTTCTAAATCCTGCGGCTGTGTGTGTTCATATGCGTGCATCTGGCTTCTTTTCAAGAGTCATTCATGTTGTTACACAAAGTTAACTTATTTTCACTCCATCTTCTAGATATGCCACAATTTATTTATCCATTCTATTGTTGGTAGACTTTTGAATCATTTCCATTTTTTTGTAATCAGTTTGTCAAGTTCTATTTTTTTATCTTTATTGTTCAGATTATTACAGTTGTTCCTCTTTTCTCCCCCCATATCTCCCCTCCTCCTGGTTCCCACCCCACCCTCTGCCCTTCCCCGCCCCCCCCCCACTGTCCTCATCCATAGGTATAGGATTTTTGTCCAGTCTCTTCCCGCACCCCACACACCCCTTTCCCCCCGAGAATTGTCAGTCCACTCCCTTTCTTTGCCCCTATATTCACCAGTTTATTCTGTTCATCAGATTTTTTATTCACTTGATTTTTATATTCATTTGTTGATATATGTATATTTGTTGTTCATAATTTTTATCTTTACCTTTTTCTTCTTCTTCCTCTTCTTAAATAATACCTTTCAGCATTTCATATAATACTGGTTTGGTGGTGATGAACTCCTTTAGCTTTTTCTTATCTGTGAAGCTCTTTATCTGACCTTCAATTCTGAATGATAGCTTTGCTGGGTAAAGTAATCTTGGTTGTAGGTTCTTGGCATTCATCACTTTGAATATTTCTTGCCACTCTCTTCTGGCCTGCATAGTTTCTGTTGAGAAATCAGCTGACAATTGTATGGGTACTCCCTTGTAGGTAACTAACTGTTTTTCTCTTGCTGCTTTTAAGATTCTCTCTTTGTCTTGTGCTCTGGGCATTTTAATTATGATGTGTCTTGGTGTGGTCCTCTTTGGATTCCTTTTGTTTGGGGTTCTCTGTGCTTCCTGGATTTGTAAATCTATTTCTTTCACCAGGTGGGGGAAGTTTTCTGTCATGATTTCTTCAAATAGGTTTTCAATATCTTGCTCTCTCTCTTCTTCTGGCACCCCCATAATTCGGATGTTGGTTTGCTTAAAGTTATCCCAGAGGCTCCTTACACTATCTTCATATTTTTGTATTCTTTTTTCTTTTTGCTTTTCTGGTTGGGTGTTTTTTACTTCTTCGTATTTCAAGTCTTTGACTTCATTCTTGCGGCCCTCTAGTCTGCTGTTGGATCTCTGTATAATATTCTTTATTTCAGTCAGTGTATGCTTAATTTCTATTTGGTCCTTTTTCATATCCTTGAGGGTCTCACTAGATTGATTGAGGGTCTCACTAAATTTATCGGCGGTTTCTAGAAAATTCTTGAAAAACGTTATAACCGTGGTTTTGAACTCTATATCCAGTAGTTTTCTTTCCTCCATTTCTGTCATTTGTGTCCTTTTTCTTTGTCTCCGCATTTTTTATGCTTCCCTGTGTTGATAGAGTGGCTTTCTGTTCTAGGTGTCCTATTGGGCCCAGTGGTTCAGCCTCCCCAATTACCTGAGGTGGACACTCTTGGTGCACCCCTTTGTGGGCTGTGTGCACAGTCTTGTTGTAATTAAGCCTTGATTGTTGTTGGTATCACTGGGAGGAATTGACCTCCAGGCCAACTGGCTGTGAGAATCAGCTGTGTCTACGTGGGAGAACTTCTGTGCTGGAGACACCCTTCTGGGGCAAGACTTGCTTTAGTGGGGCTTTGGTGCTAACTGAGTCTGCCCCCTGAATGTGTCCCTTATGGATCTGAGGAGTTGTAATCTGGATGGTCCCACTCTGACCACTGGGAACACTGGCACTTGGATCTCTAAGGAGGTGCTAATTTAGCCTCTGCTTGAGGCTACCCAGCAGGAGCTATGGAGAGATCTGCAGATTCCTCTTCTTTGTTTGGGGTTTGGAGGTGCCCAGATGAGGCCCAACTGTGAAGCAATGCAAGCTGCTGTGGGGCCTTGGGCCTTCTTTTGGATGTTCTGGATCTCTCTGACCCAGCTGCAGTTTGTTAGGTAATTTTAGATTGCAAAGGGCCAGGCCATTCATATGCAAAAGCCTCTGTGCACAGCTTGGGTGGGGCGGGGTCTCAGGGGACCAACAGGGTGGAGCAAACAGCTATGGCTGATCCTCAGCCCTGCCCTAAGAGGCCCCGGGTCTCAGTGTCCCAGTAATCGCTGCAAGCACCTCTGAGAGAAAGCCGCCCTCGAGTTCTGCCCACTGCCAGACAGTCCAGTTTCTCCCTGTATGAGTCTGGGTCCCCAGAGACTTGCCCGGAACTGGATTTCAGAGCTGTCGGGAGCTTGTATCTCCCTCCCAATTGAAAAAGACACCCAAGTCCTCAGTTGCCAGCCCTTTTCACGTGCACCTCCATACCTCTGCACTTTACTTCCGCACCTCCTCTGAGTCTCAGTGTGCTTTTCTCTTTCCTTCTAGTTGTAGAATTTCTATTCAGCCAGCCTTCCTGTGGTTCTGGATGATGTCCGTTTTGTCTTTTAGTTGTATTTTTGAAGTGGTTGTGCGAGGCAGCAATTTCAGGTGTTTACCTATGCCACCATCTTGGTTTCTCTCTATTTTTTTTTAAATATATGTTTTTTTTATTGATTTCAGAGAGGAAAGGAGTGGAATAGATAGATAGAAACATCAATAATGAGAGAGAATCATTAATCGGCTGCCTCCTGCATGCCCCCCCTAATGGGGTTTGAGCCTGCAACCCAGGCATGTGCCTTTGACTGGAATCGAACCCAGGACCCTTCAGTCCACAGGTTGACATTCTATCTACTGAGCCAAACCAGCTAGGGTTCAAGTACTATTTTTAAAAAACCTTTGAAATTTTTATTAGGATTGTAGATCAGTTTTATTGTTGATGTACTTACATTATTAAGTCTTCTTATCCATGGAAATATTATATCTCTCTATTTATTTGGGTCTTTTAAAAACTTCTTGCAATAATTTTTTTAGTTTCCTATTTAGAGGTCTTTGCATATGTTTTTCTAATGTTATTCTTCAGGCACTGATATTTTTTAAAGTATTTTTAATGTATTTTTAAATTTTATTTTTCTGTTTACTGCTGGAACACTGTTGATCTTTGTATATTGATACTATATCCAGTAACATTGTTAAAATCTTTTATTAATTCTAACATTTATCAGTAGAGTCTTTGGGATTGTCTTCATATAGAATCCTTATCTAAGAACTAGAGGCCTGGTGCACGGATTTGTGCAAAGGTGGGGTCCCTCGGCCTGGCTTATGGGGATTGGGCTGAAACCGGCTCTCTGACATCCCCCAAAGGGTCCTGGATTGCAAGAGGGCGGTTCTCAGGTGACGCACCCCAGAATCGGGCTCCCTCCTCTCTGGTTCCTGGTGCATCGCCTGAGAACCACAGCTGCAAAGTCACTGCAGCTCGGCAGCTCCTGCATTGAGTGTCTGCCCCCTAGTGGTCAGTAGGCATCATAGCTACCGGTTGGACGGTCAGCCAGTCAGCCAGTCACTTAGGCTTTTATATATATATACTATAATATACTATAGATATATATATATATAAATATCTATCTATCTCTATAGATAGATAGATAGATAGATAGATAGATAGATAGATAGATAGATAGATAGATTAGAGTCCCGGTGCATGAAATTCATGCATGGGGGGGAGGGGTACCCTCAGCCCAGCCTGCACCCTCTCCAATCCGGGACCCCTTGGAGGATGTCCGGCTGCCGGTTTAGGCCCAATCCTGGCTTAAACCAGCAGTCAGTCATCCCTCTCACAATCCTGGACTGCTGGCTCCTAATCACTCACCTGCCTGACTGCCTGGTTGCCCCTAACTGCCCCCCCCCCCCACCAGCCTGATAGCCCCGCACTGCCTTTGTGTGCTGGCCTGATTGCCCCTAACTGCCCCCTCTGCTGGCCTGGTCACCCCCAACTGCCCCCCCCCCCCCTGCTGGCCTGGTTGCCCCTCACTAACGCCCCTGCCAGCCTGGTTGTAGGCAGCCATCTTGTGAGGGCGTGAGGGTTAATTTGCATATTACCTCTTTATTATATGGGATATAGATAATGACTGTCTTTGGTTTCCCCCCTTCCAACCCTTATACCATTTACCAGTATATCACTTCCTTACCTACTACACTGGCTAAATGCTAACTAGAAATTATAGTAGTGAGCTTCCTTATCTCATCCAAAATCTTAAGCTGAAAGCTTTCAGCTCTAGTCTTTTATTGGCATCCTTTATGAGATTCAGGAAGTTTCATTCTTTCCTGTGAGTTTTTATGATACATGAATGTTGAGTTTTATCAAACACACTTTCTGCAAGACCTGACATGACCATGACTTTTCTTTTAATTTATTAATGTGATGAATTCTATTTATTGATTTTCTAATGTTAAATCAATGTGCATTCCTAGGATAAATTTAATTTGATCATGGTATGTTATCCTTTAATATATCGCTTGATCCAGATTGTTTTATTTTATGATTATTACACTCATATTCATGAATAAAATTGGCCTGTGTCTTCTTTTTCTGGTACTGTTTTGTTGGGTGTTAGTATAAAAGTTATGCTAGTCTCCCAAAGTTAGTTGGAAAAGCTTTTTCTACTTTCTCAAAGAGATATATAAGTATTTTTTCTTTCTTTAATTTTGGTAGAATTCACTAGTGAAGCAATTTGGGTCTTGAATTTTTATCAGACATTTTTAAATTACAGATTTAATTTCTTGAATAGTTATAGGACTAAGGTTTTCTATTTCTTTTTATGTCGTGTTATATTTTTCTATAAATCTTTCCATTTTGCCTAAATTTTCAAATTTATTGGCATAAAGTTGTTCATAATATCCTCTTATTTTTGTAGTTAAGTCCCTTTTCATTTCTTATACTTGCTATTCATGCCTTCTCTTTTCTCATTCTCACTAGGGATTTATCAATTTGTTAGTATTTTCAGTTTTGGCTTTGTTGATTCTGTTATGTTTTTTCTTTGACATTTATTTATGCTTTTAAATTATTTCCTCCCACGACTTTTGTTGGGTTTCTTTTATTTTCCTAACCTGTAGAAATGAATGCTTAGCTAATTTATTTTAGCCTTTTTCTTCCTTAAAATATGCAATTATGGCTATAATTTTTTCTTCAAGCACTGCCTTAGCTTTATAAATTTTGTTGTTACATTTTTCATTATATATAATTTAGTTCAAAATAATTTTATGACATATATTTTTCCATCCCCTTATTTTTAGTCCATGTCTTTTAATCTGAAGTGAGTCTCTTGTAGAAAACAAACATATGTAAGAGTCTTGTTATATATTCAGCTACCATAAGTCTTTTGATTAGAGCATTTAAGCCATTTGCATTTAAAGTAATTATTGATAGATATGTATTTATTGTTGTTTTACTATTCATACTTTGTTGTTTTTGTTGTTAATCCTCAACCAAGGATATTTTTTCCATTGATTTTAGAGAGAATGGAGGGGTGGGGGACAGAGAAGGAAGACATTGTTGGGGATTCATTCCACAAAGTAGCCGCTATTCTTGTTTTGTACATTGAGCAATTGCTCGTCCACCTCCCTCATCTGCTGTCCACAGAAAACAGCAGCCATGGTGAGGTATGGGCCGTGGCAGGGGTCACAGGCAGCCATCATGATCGTGGCATTAAATACCTGCCGGATGAGTTTGGGTACAGTGAGGGCCCGATGCTGCCTCCATGGCTGGTTAGAGAGGCAAAGCCAGGCATGAAGAAGTGGAGGCAGGGGAAGGGCACCGTGTTGACTTCCCGCTTGCAGAGGTCAGCATCGAGCTGGCTAGGAAAGCAGAGGCAGGTGGTGACACTGCTCATGGCAGCTGAGGTGAGGTGGTTCGGGTCCTGGCAGGTTGGCATGGTCAGCTTGAGGGTGTGGAAGCAGATGTCGTAAAGGGCCTCGTTATCAATGCAGTAGGTCTCATCAGTATTCTCTACCAACTGATGGACAAAGGAGGTGGCATTGTAGGGCTCAATCAATGTCGGACACTGGGTGAAGGTGCCACACTGAAGGTGTTCATGATGCAGTCAGGATACTCTCTATGGATCTTGCTGGTGAGGAAGGGGCCCATTCCAGAGCCTGTGCCCCAGCCCAGTGAGTGGGTCAGCTGGAGCCCTGCAGGTAGTCACAGCTCTCTGCTTCCTTCCACGCCACATACTGAACTGAGTCAACCAACTCGGCCCCTGCTGTATAGTGGCCCTTGGCCCAGTCGCCTGCTCCAGGCTGACCAAAAATGTTGTGTGCTCTGAAGATCTGGCCAGAAGGACCTGAGCAAACAGAGTCCATGGTCCCAGGTTTTGGATCCACCAAGATAGCAAGAGGAGCATATTTTCAACCCGCGGCTTCATTGTAATACATGGAGATGCGATCCAGCTGCAGGTTGCTGTCCCCATGGTAGGTGCTGGTGGGGTTAATGCCATGTTCATCACTGATCACCTCCCAGAACTTGGCACCGATCTGGTTGCCACACTGGCCAGCCTGGATGTACACAATTGCCCTCATGGTTAAAATGTTTTTCTCACCTCAAAGTGTGTACAGGGCAGGAAAATACATAACTTTTTTCTCTGCTGCTGCTCACAGGCTGGTAGAATGGGACATGCCCCAGAGGGTGGAGCAGCTACTCCAAACATACAGGAAGGTTCAAGGTTGAGTTGCTTATATTTCATTTTTTTCCTCTATTAGTTTGATAGTCAGGCTTTTATTATTTTTAGTGATTATATTCTAGAAATTACAATATGCTACCTTGAGTTATCACTATCAAATAGGAATTATTACCTTTACTCATCTCCTAGAAAAATCAAGGAATTTAGAATATTTAACTCTCTCCCATATAAGGTGCATTTATTGTTTGGAATTTTCTATACATATATATATCATAATCCCAACAATATATTATTTTATAAAGTCACTATTCATTTGGATTTGCCCTTGCATTTAACATTTCATTTCTTCTTCTATCCCCAATCTCCTCCCTTGGACAACTTTTCTTCTACTTGAAGAACATTCTAAAATACGCTTTAATGTAAGATTTTTCACTATGTAGAATTTTTTCCCCAACACATTAAAGATAATTCTACTACTTCTGGCTTCCATTGTTGAAGCTGAAAAGTCAGCAAACCTTGCCCTTAAGTCATCTCTTGTTTTTCTCTTCATACTTCACTCTTGAATTTTTTTAAGTATATTTTTATTGATTTTAGAGAGGAAGGGAGAGGGAGAGAGAGATGGAAATATCAATGATGAGAATCATTGATCGGCTGCTTTCTGCACATCCCTCACAGGGGACTGAACCTGAAACCTGAGTATGTGCCCTGATTTGGAATCGAACCAGACTTCCTGAGCTCAACTACTGGGCACACCAGCTGGGCACTCTTGAATGTTTTATTCAGAATATCAACTCAAGGTTAACCATAAAACTTAAGCCCCGTATGTCAAAGCTTACACAATACTAAGGGAAGTTACTGATCACACACACATACTTCACACCTTCACCTAAGAAGGGAGCAAGTCTGTGGGGAATAGGCAAGCATGCATGACCTTATCAGAATCACTCAGCCACTAGTGACTCTCACCTGGTACATCAGTGGCTCTGCTAACAATACTTCCTTCCTCTAGCTATGGGGTTGGAGTATCCTCACAGTCTGTGTTGTGGTCTGGAAAATACCCAGTTCAGTATTCTCCAGAGAGATGCAGGGAAAAGATTGCTCAGTGGCATTAGAGTGGGCCAAGGCTTTATGCTAAATGTCTGCTAGTATCAGAGATTCTATTAACCAGGAGTATTCACATTGATTTTTTTCTTCTTCTTCTTTTTCCTTGGCTTCATCTCAAATGCAAAACACTTTTTTACCACTTAATTCTTTTTTAAAAAGCGTTTTCACAAGAACATCATGTTGGGAAAAAAGGTCTTTTGTAAGAACAAAGTGTTTACAATGTAACAAAGTGAGGAGAAAACACACTATTAAAATAAGTTTACTTGTGGGGGTGAAATAAGACATCCCTCACAAATTTTTATACCACACACAGAACTTCCATTTTACTAATTCTCTCTTTAGCTGTGTTTAATTTCCTATTAGACCCTTCCATGGAGTTTTTTAATTTGATCATGATATATTCTTTTAGTTCTAAAATTTCTATTTCTTTTTTAAAACTTTCCATAACTTTTCTGAATATCCCTCCTTCCTGCCAAAATTTTCAAGCTTGGTTTTAATCTTGAATATAACAACCAGAATTATCTTCATAATCTATGTCTGATTCTAATATCTGGGAGCCCTGTGGATCTATTTTAGTGGTCTGTTTTCCTATTAGCTCTTGATTTTAGAGAGAGTGGAGGGAAGACGGAGAGACAGACCACCTTATGAGCCAGATTACCTCTGTGCTGGTCATTCTTTTTGAAAAATTATTTGTAGGATAATCTGGGGCTGAGGATGATGCTATGATGCTATCTTACTCCAGAGAGGATTTTATTTTATTTTATTATTTTATTTTATTATATTTTATTATATTTTATTTTATTTTATTTATTTATTTTATTTCATTTATTTTATTTTATTTATTTTATTTTATTTTATTTTTTTATTTTATTTATTTTATTTTATTTTATTTATTTTATTTTATTTTATTTTATTTTATTTATTTTATTTTATTTTATTTATTTTATTTTATTTATTTTATTTTTTTATTTTATTTATTTTATTTTATTTTATTTTATTTATTTTATTTTATTTTATTTTATTTATTTTATTTTATTTTATTTATTTTCTTTTATTTTATTTTATTTTATTTTATTTTATTTATTTTCTTTTCTTTTATTTATTTTATTTTATTTTTTTATTTTATTTTATTTTATTTTATTTTATTTATTTAATTTAATTTAATTTAATTTAATTTAATTTAATTTAATTTAATTTAATTTAATTTAATTTTATTTTATTTTATTTTATTTTATTTTATTTTATTTTATTTTATTTTATTTTTTATTGTCAGATGCCTGGGGCATTGTCAATGTGGGACCTCCTTAATACTATTTCAGGATTGGGTATTGATTGGGCTACTTGATGTAGCTGGGCTACAGTCATGCAGCAACTTTTTTCCATAGCCCATGAACTTGAAAAACATTCAACTCAGATTCTTGGCTCACTCTTCAGATCAGCAAAGAGTCCTTATGCTGCTGGACAGAGAACATCAAAATGTTGGATTGCCCTAGCTGGTTTGGCTGAGTGAATAGAGCGTCAGCCTGTGGACTGAAGGGTCCCAGGTTTGATTCCAGTCAAGGGCACATGCCTGGGTTGTGGGCTTGATCCCCAGTGGTGGGCGTGCAGGAGGCAGCCAATCAGTGATTCTCTCTCATCATTGATGTTTCTCTCTCTCTCTCCCTCTCCCTTCCTTTCTGAAATCAATAAAGATATATATATTAAGATATATTTTTTTAAATGTGGGATTCACTGTAGATCTTTGTCCTGCTTGGATGTTGGCCCAGGTCTATTTGCACTTTTTAAGTATTGTGTCCAACTTTTTTGGTTGTTCCAATGGCCAGGTTAATACCGATTATTTATACCATTGTTACTGGAAGTAAAAGTGCCCACCTCACTTTTTTTAAGCAAAATTTTTTGTGCTTATTAGATGTAAGTTACTATTTTAGAGACATCAGGTATATACAGAGAACTAAACAAGAAATCTCTGTCCTAAAGGAGCTTCGAGCCTCTTTGGGAAGACACCTGGCATTCAGCTTATCCATGAGCCAGAGGCTGGGACATGTGTTGATGCTATCACGCAGGGAACACAGAACCCAGAGGGCTCCCAAGAATGTGCAGTCTGCTGGATAGTGTCTTGCAGAACAAACTAATGCTCTCTTACATGGCTGAAGATTGCTATACTCATGCATTACGTGTTGATTCTTGTTGGTTCTGAATTTTTAGGGTGCCATTTTCTTTTCTAATTCTCACATCCTATGTGTGGCTCAGGAGGGAATCTGTACCCCTTATCTATGCACTCATTATAATAAGAAAGTCCTTTATTCTTTGCTTTGTCTGGCTCAGGCGAGTCATTTCATAGACACATTTGTAGATGGAGGGATGACATGAGATCTCCCCTACCCCAGCTGAGAAGAGACTCACTGGCCCACCAAAATTATTTTCCTTTAAATGGACTTCTTGAGATATTATTCACATACCATACAATTCACTCACATTAATAGTGTACAGTTCGGTGGCTTTTAGTATATTCACAAAGTTGTGTATCCATTGCCACAATCAACATTAGGACATTTTTATCACCCCAAAAAAACATCAGAACCTTGATCATAATTTCCCTGATCCTCCCATTCCACGTTCCCCACTCTAGGCAACCACTATTCTACTTTCTGTCTCTATCTATTTGCCAGTTCTGGACATTTCATATGAATAGAATCATACGGTATTTGTCCTTTTGTGTCTGGCATCTTGCGCTGAGCATCATGTTTTCAAGTTTCATCCGTGCTGTCGCGTGCGCCAGTATTTCATCCCTTTTATGACTGAACGATATTTCCTTGTATGGATAGACCACATTTTGTTTATCCATTCACCAGCCTGAGGATATTTGCGTTGTTTCCACTTTGGGCTGTGATGAATAATGCTGCTATGAACATTTGTGTATACGTTTTTGTGTGCATACAAGTTTTCATTTCTCTTTACCCAGGAGTGGAATTGCTGGGTCATAGGATAACTTTATGCTTTACCTTTTGAAGAACTGCCACATTATTTTTCAAAGCAGCTGCACTATTTTACATTCCCACAGCAGTGTGTGAGGGTTCCAATTCCTCCATATCCTCACCAACACTTGCTATTTCCAGTTCTGTTTTGTTTTTATTACTAGAGGCCTAGTGCATGAAATTTGTGCCCAGGTAGGACCCCTAGGCCTGGCCTGCAATCAGGGCCAATCAGGTTCCCCGTCTCCCTGCCTCCCCACCTCCTCGTTCTCTCGCTCCCTCAGTGTCCTGCCGCTGCCACTGGTCACCCACCATGTTCCGTGCCACCCTCTGGTGGTTAGCACACATCATAGCGGGTGATTGAACTCCATTCTCCCGGTCAAACTCCAGAGGGGACACTTTGCATATTAGCCTTTTATATATATAGATGGCCTTCCTAGTGGGTAGGAAGTGGCATGTCAGCATGGCTTAGATTTGCAGCTCCCTGGTGATGAGTGGTGCCCCATATCCTGACCTGCCGGACAGAGCAATGCTCCTTTTGTTTTCACTCTGGTTCTGCTTCCAGCTTCCCTGCATCACCCTCATCCACACGATTGAAGGTGAACCGGCTGAGCTCCTTTTGCAGGAAGAAAGACATTTCCAAATCTTTGTCCGCAAGACTGGCAAATGCTTAATTCCATCTTTGTTAGACTTTTCCCTCTATTTCAGCTTTTCCATTAGGGGCAGGTTTCACAAATTTGTTCTTAAATGCTCAGAGTCGCTCACTTCATCTCTACCTGTTTCTCCATTAAACAAGGGCATCTTACCCGATTTATATACAATTTTTAAAAATCTCCCAGCCAGGGACCCACTCAAGATTAGCAACACCATGTAGGTCCTCCAGTGACTCACCTGCAGGCTCACCTCCTTGATTAGGGCTCCCTGTGTGCACTGCACCTCACTCACCGGGGCAGGTTTTCCTAGTCCTGCGAGCAGCTTCCTCCCTGCCCTCTCCGAGGTCTGGGCTCTGGCCAGCAAGTTGACGTCCTGTGTGCTGATTGACAACATGCGGACTTGGTGACTCTGCCCAAGGTTGTGCATGACAGGGGCCCATCGCAAGCAGGTGAGGGCTGTCCCACTGCCAACCGCTCCGGGGAGAGAACGCTGACATGTGCATTGTGCACCAACAGGATTGCTTTCAGCTCCTGTCCCGGGAAATATCTGGCAGAAACCTTCCCAATTTAGGCAACTAAAGAATTGAGTGAGGAAGATCTCTCATCTCCTTCTCACCTACTCTTGGTGTGGTCCCAAGGAAAAGATGAAACATCACAACTTTTTTGTTTAGCCCATGCCCTTTAATTAAATCCCCTTTCCCTACTCTTTTTGTTTTACTATCTTTCCAGCCAGTCAAGAAAGATTAAAATTTTGCGGGGGGGGGGGGGGGGGGGAGAGGGGGGGTATCCCAGTAGAATAGTCAAACAGAATGGATAGATGGTTTGTTTTGGTCCTTGGCAATGCCAACGTGTTTCAAAGACATGGATCTTGCCCGTGTGTGGTTAGATGGGCTCAGAGGTGAGCCATGGTTAGACAGGCTGAGCATCTCTTAAAAGGATGGGAATGCTCTTCACTTTTTGGTTGAGCCTCTCATATGTAAGTTTAGTTTCTCTTCGGGCACTTCCCAGAGAGCTCTGCTTTGCACATGCATTGGTTGGCACCTGCCCTCAAAAGCCACAAGCTCCGCTGTACCCAGGCGCTGCTTGACTCCTGACGGTGAAAGCAAAGGGTCCCTGGAAAGCAAAGAGCTCCTCTCTGCACCTGCGCGGGCGGGTATCCGTTCCTGGTGGGAACCTGGAAGACGATGAAATCTCTCCTGCGCCTGCATGAAGAACCCAGCCTTGCGTAAGCCAGACCCCGCAGCGGGTCCGGGAGTCATGTTCTTCATTAGTGTGTCTCCCTTGATGCATCAAGCTCCTCCCTTTCTCCTTTTCCTCCACTTTGTTTTTCAGTAAACCTTCTTTTGAATCTATTTTGCCTCCTCTCTTGGTTTCTATCTTGGGAGGGGGCAGGAATCCCTTAGCCAGTGACAACGGAAGGAGATGTCTGTGCTGAAAAGATCCCATCGACGCAGCCGTGCACATAATGGGAAATCTTCCAACTTCTGGCCCCTGGAAGTTGCCGCCTTGCCCTCACATTCTCCTGCAGGATCAGTGTCTCTCACAAGCTGGCCCTCGTGGGCTCTCGTACTTACCTAACATCCCAGCATCTTCCCAGAACCCATGTTTTCCTGACCATGCGAGTGGTACCCCCTTCCTGAATTCATAGCCAAGGAAAGGGGTCATGGGACCCATAAGAAGGTGGGCATGTTTAGTCCACTTATTTGTTTGCTCGTCCATTCAGCAGATATTTAATGAGATGTTGCTAACCGAGTGTTGAGAAATAGTAGTTCTGGACTGAGTTTAGTAGGAAACTCATCCCTGTGCAAGCGAGAACTGAGGCATGTGGCAGCAAAGTCAGGCCCTGAGAAGGATGAGTATTTTTGGTGCGGACCAAGGGTCCTGGATCAGCCTTGGGGTCAGGGAACTTCACTGGGTGCCAGAGCCCCAGGGAGCAGTGTCTTCCAGGGATTGATGGAAGGCTGGGGGCCAGGTAGGAGACTTCAGCTGACTTCAGCCGGTGTGCGCTGCATTACTAGTCCAAGCATTAAAATCAGAATGCTTTTCTGGCCTCCCTGCCACCCACCCTCTCCAGGGACTCTTGGCCCTTCCTAAATCCAGCAAGTGAAAGGCCTGCCCAGCCCACAGGGAGCCTCAGAACCCTGCTCCACTGCTGCGGCAGGTCCCTCTGGCTGGGCCTGCCCGAGACTTACCTGCTCAGGGCCCACCTGTTTCCTCCGGTCATGTGCTGCCGGCCCCGAGTGCCCTGAACTCTTTGGTTTGGCTCCAAAGCTCCCCCTGCAGTGGTGGTGATCTCATGCTGAAGCCGCTGCTCCCACCCTGGCTCCACACACAGAAGTGGGGACACGCAGGATGCCCTGGGCTCAGCCCCAGGAAATGCTGCCAGAAAGCAGCAAGTCCAAGCAGCGTCACTCAGCCGCTTTCCTGGGACACCAGTTGGGGCACAGTACTTTCTCCTGAGCCCTTCGTTCCCTCAATTCTCTCAGATCTCCCCTCCCCTGGGCTAAGCTGGGTGACACCAAGGTGCCATGAGTCCCCCAGACCACACTGTGTCCTTCTCTCTCCTTTCACATCCAAGTGTGTCCTTCCCCACCTGCTCACTGTCAGGGTGAAGAGAGGCTAAGGAGGTGGGGTCAGGGTCTCAGCTTGTCACCAAGCCCTCGGCTTCCCCAGCTGGTGTACCCCCAGCACCACCCAGCAGGACACACCTGGACACAACCTGTTCCACATCTCTCTGCACACATCCACCCATCAGGAGACACCGCTCAAGACCTGCCTGGACTCACTTCACCCTCATCGCCAGCCCCGATCATCATTTCATTGCATTTCCAATGATGCCTCATTGGCCCTGCCCTTAGAGCTTCCTATTCTTACTTTTACTCAGAAATATGCTCTGAGGGTCTGCTGAGTGCCAGGGACTCCCCTGGGCATCCCCTCAGGGTGCAGTGGTGTGTAGAGCAGGCAATATTCCTGCTCTCGAGGGAGCCCACTGCAGCAAGGGAGGCAGGCAGTAATCAAGCACACACGTCAGAGCTGAAAGCATGGCAGTGCTGTGTCCCCACAGGACAGGAAGGAGGGGGACACAGGCTGGACTGGCCAGCAAGGCCTGAACGGTCTCTGTCAGGAGATGGCATGGCAGGAACTACCCTGCAGATGAGGGAACAGAGAGAAGGCCAAGGCTGGGAAGAGAGTGATGCACTGAGCAGCAAGGCCTGGGACTGGAGGAGGTGAGAATTAGTGTGGAGATGTGTCTGTGTTTTAAGAACAGGGAGAGTATCTCAAGCAGAGGAAAGATGTGATCTTATTTGGAGATGATGCTGAAGGTGTTCAGGCACCAAAAAAATAAAAAGCAAAGAGACCACTTGGTGCAGCTCCCAGGTCCCGGAAGCAGGAACAAGCAGAGTCTCTGCCAGTTGGCCCTGGAGGCCATGGCCACCTCTCCTACTGGCCCTCATTGCTCAGGGACAGCCCTGTAGTCTGCCCCTCTGGCTGAGCTCCCATCCCACTCAACCCCATGCTGGGTCCTACTTGCTCCTTTCTCTCTCTTCATCTTCCACCTCCAGTACTTTAGAATGTTCTGGCTTCTTCACTTCACCCTTGTTCAGACCCTGGACTCCTGGTGGGTGAGGAGGAGGTTTGCATGTGGGACTCTGTGGTCCTCAGACCCCTGCTCTCCACAAAGGGACAGCTGGCCAGGAAAACCCATGAAAACCCAGCCAAGGGGAAATAATCAGCGTGTTGCATTTCACATGTTACCTGGAACCAGATCAGAGAGAGATTTCCTCCCCTCAGAACACGGTGTTTTAAAACCCCCAACAAGAACCTTCCTGGATTAAAATGATTATGATGCAGGTATGATCTGCTGTTAGAAAATTTGAAGGTGATTTATTCCCTTTATAGAAGGATTTGCCAGAGCATTTCTCATGAAGAAAGTTGCCTCCAAAGCTTGCAAACGGGAATTTGATTGCTATTCAAAGAGCCTCCTGACAAACATTCATCTGAGTGTCTCTTGGTACTGAGCACCATTCTAGCTCTCAGACTAAGCTTGGCAAAGAAAGCTCTGCTCTTCAGGTGTGTTCATGCCAATGTGCATTTCAGGCAATAAACAAGCCAATGGGTTATTTTAGCTGGTAATAAAAAGAGTAAAATAAGACAATGTGTGATGGAGAGGACCTGGGGTAGGGCTAGGGCTCCAAGGCGGTGACACTGAGTCAAGCTGGAAATAATGGGAAGAAGGCAGCCTTGTGAAGGTCTAGTAGGAGACTGTTCTCCATGGAAGAAACAAAGTGCAGAGGTTTTGCATGTTTGAGGGGCATGAGGAAGATAGGAGCTTGGAGCATGATAAACGGTTTTACAGTGGGGGTGGGGCATATCACGGGTCTTATAGCCATGGTAATGGGTTTGGATTCTTACTCAAGGTAAAGAGAAGTTGCTGGAGGGTTTTAAGTGAGAAGTGGTGTGTATTGATTTCCAGTTTGGGCATCCCAATTTTGTTTGTGTGCAGAAGAGGAATCTGGGAAGAGACCCTGGTATACAATATTGCCACGTGACCTGGATTATATTGGATGTCAACCAATTTCTTTGATCCTTTGTATAAAAGGGAGAGCAGGCCTCCCCCGGTGTGACTGTGTCTCTGGTGGGCAAGGCCATAAGATATGCGGGGAGAAAATGGGAAGAAGCCGGGGAACCTGGTAGGAGGACTGGCCTCTGAGTGAGCATAATCCACATTCTAAACCTCAGTCCCCTGAGGAGGGGCCTGCTGAGACCTCAGAGTGGAAAGGAGCTCATCAGACTGAGTGTCCATCAGGCTGCATGTGTGTTATCTTGGTGAATCCTGACAAGTACCTTGAGATGGGTGTATCAGTTATCTATTGCCGTGTAACAAACTATCCCCCAAAATGTGCTGACTTAAAGAGTAAGCATTTATTATCTAACAATTTCCATTGGTCAGGAATTCAGAGCAACTTAATTAAATGGTTCTTGTTTAGGGTCTCTCGTGAGTTGCAGTTGAGATGTCGGCCAGAGCTGCTGTCACCTAAAAGCTCTACTGGGGCTGGAGGATCCAATTCCAAGATGCCGCACTCACATGGCTGTTGGCTGAAGGCCTCATTTCCTCACCATTGGGGTTCTCTTCATAATGTGGCAGCTGGCTTTCCCCAGCGTGAGTGATCCAAGAGCAAGAGAGGGAGCAGGCAAATAGGTAGCCACAATGCCTTTTAGAACTGGGTCTCCAAGGTCGCACACGATCACTCCTGTTTTATTTTATTAGAAGCAAGTTTGGCCCGCACTCAAGGGAAGGGGAACTAGTCTCCACCTTCTGAAGTGAGGAGTTCAAAGAATTTGTAGACATGCTTTAAAACCACGACAGTAGCCCTAACTGGTTTGGCTCAGTGGATAGAGCGTCAGCCTGAGGACTCAAGGGTCCCAGGTTTGATTCCGATCAAGGGCATGTACCTTGGTTGTGGGCACATACCCAGCAGGGGGTGTGCAGGAGGCAGCTGATCAATGTTTCTCTCTCATCGATGTTTCTAACTCTCTATCCCTCTCCCTTCCTCTCTGTAAAAAAGCAATAAAATATATGTTTTAAAACAAACAAACAAAAAACCACTACAGTAGGTGGCGGCATTCCCAGGCCAGGTTGAGAGTCTTTT
This sequence comes from Myotis daubentonii, assembly GCF_963259705.1. NCBI lineage: Eukaryota > Metazoa > Chordata > Mammalia > Chiroptera > Vespertilionidae > Myotis > Myotis daubentonii. The sequence goes on along the minus strand of NC_081843.1, from coordinate 16,157,531 downwards.
TTTTTTTTTTTTTTAATCCTCATCTAAGGAGCAAGGATATTTCCCCACATTGATTTCTAGAGAGTGAAAGGAAGGATAGAGAAAGGGAGAGAGAGAGAAACATTGATGTGAGAC